>NC_069501.1:637693991-638343991 GCF_027579735.1 Bombina bombina | reverse complement strand
AATCCTATAGTGAATGAATGTCAAATCCAAAATTGTGACGAAAGTCTAGTGGAAAAAAAATAATAATAATAAAAAACTTGAATAAATATAAAATAGTAATCCTCCAATAGTGATCAAAAATTGACGAAATGTGTGGCATACATGGCAAAAATTAAAAATTGTATTGAAAAAGTATATAAAAACAATCCTCAATCTTCAAACAGGTGCCAACAAATATTAGGAAAGTGATTTTGCTGTAAAAAATAAGTAAAGAAAAAAAACCAAGGGAACGAACAATCTACCTGTGGAAAAACAAAACAAAATATAGTGTAGAATGTCCTATACAAATGACAGATAAAGCAATAAGGCTTACCAGTGCTGGTCTACGCGTTTCGGCCTGTACTAGGCCTTTATCAAGACTCTTGATTCGTCAATTTTTGATCACTATTGGAGGATTACTATTTTATATTTATTCAAGTTTTTTATTATTATTATTTTTTTTCCACTAGACTTTCGTCACAATTTTGGATTTGACATTCATTCACTATAGGATTTCTAAAGTTTTTTATTGGATTTGGACTTCCATTTTTATACTAGAATTCACTACACTGAATTTATAAAATTTTCTCTTTTTTAGGACTTTAGTTTTTGGTCCTATACCACCGGACTGATTGATTTCTAATTATTGGTATACCACTGTTTATATTTGTTTTTAACTATCGAATTGCGATTATCTCTAATTATGTTCATGGATCCATGTATTTTGTAATTGTTTTTTACCATTGTCTTTTATCCTTTGTTTTTATTCCATTGTATTTTGGTTTTAAGATCTGTCAAGACTTAATAATTTTAGACATTTTTTAGCCAACATCTGGTTTCACACACTCTGTATCTAGCCTCCTTAGGGTAGGCGCCTGGGTTCTCTCACTTTCTCCACATTGCCCTAAGTTAAACAGCTTTTTTACTTAAAAAAAAATTACCCTCTAACAGTAAAACCTCCCACCCAACCAACCCCCCAAAATAAAAAAAACTAACACTCAAAAAACCTAAAGGGGCATTTGTATGGGCATTGGCCTTTAAAGGGCATTAATGTAAGGATCTCAATGAATTGAGTGCTATATCAGAACTTCCTTATTAATAGATAACGTTCTTGCAAGCTTTCATAAATACACTCTATACAATATTCTAAGTTATGATGTTGTCACACAAGGGGAACCAAGGTATGTGTAGAGGTTACCCTTGTGAGAATAATTTATGCCTTATGTGAAAGACAGTTATGAATTTATGGTCAACATAACTTTATTCACATGTGGCAAATGTAAGCAGTTAATTAACACCAAGTTAAAGGTTAACTGTAAAAGTGCATAGTTCAGTATGGCAAAAACATAAGAGTATTGACCCCGTAGCAAAGGTTTAGATATAAGGAACCTGAGACAGGATGATGGAAAGATCTAGCCTTATCCCTCTGAGTCCTGTGTCTTGTCTGAGTGAGAGTGGTGTGTCTGCGTCTACGAGCAGGGAGGCTGTGAGAGTCTGATACACAGCGTGGTGCAGTAGGCGGTAGCTGATGACGTGTCGGCTCGGAGGTTTCTCTGGCAGACAGCTGTTGCCTTCAGAGCGTAGTCGGATGACGTGTCGGAATGCAGATTTCCTCAGTGGTCAGCTGTTGTGTTCTGAATACAGCGAGGAGATATCTAGAGAGATAATTTTCACTTGGCAAGAGGTGAGAGCCGTTAGAGGCAAGTTGCTTGAGTAATTCAGGAACAAACGAAAGGTTTCTCAATCAACCAGCAATGAGGGCTGGGAGGAGACTGTATAAATAGGCAATTTGATTAAAGAGGCAGGACCTTTTACCTTATCTCAGGGAGTTAACCCTTACAGAGCCCTCCACTCAAAGAACCACAGCGAGGTTCAGGGCCTAGGTCGATCAGGGTTACGCCTATGGAACAGGGAGACCAACCTAGGAGCTGACACATTCGAAGCAGGCTCCCAGGAATCGTCCTGATGACCAAAACCCATCCAATGTACCAGATAGAAGAGGACACCGCGTCGGAAACGCAAGTCCAAAATGCAGTGTACCTCATATTGCACATCAGAGTCAACAGTAACAGTAGCGTCCGGTGGAGTAGAAGCAGTAGGGGGTGAGGTGCAGAGTTTGACCAAGGAGATGTGAAACGTTGGGTGTATCCGGATTGTAGAAGGAAGCTGTAAGGTAACAGTAACTGGGTTTGGAACTTGAAGGATACGATAAGGTCCTATGTAAAGCTTGCCCAGCTTCCTACAGGGGTATGGAATTTTAAGGTTCTTTGTGGAAAGCCAGACATACTGACCCACTGAGTATTGAGGATTAGGTCGATGGCGTAGGTTATAGAATTTCTGTTGGGATGCTTGAGCCTGGAGTATGTTGTCTCGTACAGTAGAGAAAGTGGCCGATATATCATTCATGAGATCGTTAACCTGAGGACAGGGTGTTTCTACCCTCGGTAATAGAGAAAAAGGTGGATGTAATCCATAGTTCACGAAGAATGGACTATAGCCAGTCATAGAGCTTTTGTTGTTATTATATGTGAACTCAGCCAGGGGTAAATAAGTAGCCCAAGAATCTTGTTGCTGCGAACAGTAGCAGCGCAAATATTGCTCTAGCCACTGATTAACCCTCTCCGTCTGCCTGTTTGTCTGGGGGTTGTACGAGGTGCTGAGCTTCCGATCGATATGTAGTGCCTCGCAAAGATGTTTCCAAAATCTGGATGTGAACTGCGAACCTTGATCACTGATGAACACTTTAGGAATGCCATGTAAACGCACAATGTTCTGGAGGATTAGGTCACAGGTTTGTTAAAGTGTGCCATCTTTGAAAAGAGATCTACGACAACAAGTATAGTAGTGAAGCCATTTGATACCGGGAGGTCCACTATAAAGTCCATTGACACTACTTCCCAGGGGGTGTGAGGCACAGGTAGACATTGTAAAAGCCCCATTGGAAGTTGTCTTGAATGTTTGGAGGTTGCACAGATGGTGCAACGAGATAGGAATTCTTTCAGGTCACTATGCATGGTGGGCCACCAGTATGAACACTTGAGGAGTTCAGTAGTTTTCTCCCTACCCATGTTTCCTGTGAGTGGTGAGTCGTGTATAGTTTTGAGGACAGAAGGTCTGAATGATGGGGGTATATATAACTTCCCATCTTTATAGAACAGACCATCTGAGTTTTGGGCGACAGCTGATAAAGGTATTGTTGTATCGGTGGTTACTGCATCCTTGAATATAGGACTTACATCGGTGAGTAGACCCAGAATACGGTGCTTAGGGATTATTGTGGAAGGTAAGTTATCTGGAACTGTTTTCTGTCCTTGCCTGGAAAGGGCATCAGCCTTACCGTTCTTGGTACCCGGTCTGAAAGTGATGACATACTGAAATCGTGAAGTATAGGCTCCATCGTAGTTGCCTGGAAGATAAAGTGCGATTAGATTGTAAGTATTGTAGGTTTTTATGGTCAGTGTATATAACAGTGGGATGAGTTGAACCTTTCCAGTAAATGCCACCAGTGATCAAAGGAGCACTTGATTGCGAGTAATTCTTTTTCGCCGACTGGGTAGTTCAATTCAGCTGGTTGCATGAGCCTAGAAAAATAGGCCACAGGATGCAGGGGTTCCTTAAAAGACTTCCTCTGTGAAAGAATTGCCCTGATGGCGAAATCTGAAGCATCAACTTCTAATATGAACTGTTTGTCCATGTCTGGATACTGTAATATGGATGCTGTAGTGAATTTTAATTTCAGGAGATCAAACACAGTTTGAGCCTGGGCTGTCCATTTGAAAGTGTGGTCCAGTTTTGTAAGATCGGTCAAGGGTTTGGTGATAGCTGCAAATCCAGGTATAAACATTCTTTTGAAATTCAAAAGCGCTGTACTTCTTTCTTAGTGTGAGTCTCAGGCCAGTTTAGAATGGCTTGTACCTTATCATTCTGCATCTTAATGCCAAGAGGGGATATCTGATATCCTAGAAATGTTATTTCACTGGACTCAAATTATATACATTTCTCAAGTTTAGTGTAAAGATTGTTTTTCCTTAACCCAGAAAGGACTTCCCTTACGTGCTCTCTATGTTGTTCAAGATTTTGGGAATAGATTAAAATGTTGTCTAAATAGACTACTAGATAAACATCCAAGACATCTCTGAAAAGGTCATTGATAAGGCACTGGAATGTCACTGGAGCATTGCACAATCCGAATGGCATCACTGTATACTCAAATAGACCATATCTGGTCCGGAAAGCAGTGAGCCATTGATCTCCAGCCCTCATTCATATTAGATTGTAAGCTCCCCGGAGTTTAGTGAAAACTGTAAAATAGGCAAGTTGATTAAAGAGGCAGGACCTTTTACCTTATCTCAGGCAGTTAACCCTTACAATTAAGCTCTTTTACTGCTCTTTCAGAGCCCAATTTTTAAATCAGCCAATAGCATTAGGGCTACTGAAATCCTATTGGCTGTTCAAATCAGCCAATAAGATTTCAGTAGCTATCATTCTATTGGCTGATTTCAAAATTTCAGCCTATATGAATGCAAGGTACCCCAATAAATATGGGGTACTTTGCATTCAATGTTCAGTGTGCGACGGACGATCACATGAAGAGGAGCCTCCACACCGATAAGGACTGCCACCGCTGAAGACCACTGCTGAGGGGCTGTAAAAGAGCTGATTGCCCTTTTAAGGGCAGTGAAAGAGCTGATTGCCCTTTTAAGGGCAATGCCCATACAAATGCCCCTTTAGGGGCAATGGGCAGTTTGTTTGTTTTTTAGTGTTAGTTTTTTTTTATTTTGGTTGGTTTGGTGGGAGGGGGGTTTTACTGTTAGGGGGTCTTAGTATTTTTAAAATGTAAAATAGCTGTTTAACTTAGGGCAATGCCCTATAAAAGGCCCTTTTAAGGGCTATTGGTAGTTTAGTTTAGATTAGGGGGTGTTTTTATTTTGGGGGGGCTTTTTTTATTTTCGTAGGGATTAGGTTTCATTTTTTTATCATTTTAGAGTTTTTTTTGTAATTTTAGATTATTTTTTTGTAATTTAATGTTAGGTTTTATTTAAGTGTAACTTAGTATAGGGGTTAATTTAGGGGGTGCTAGGTTAGGGGGCTTAGTAATTAAATTAGTTATTTGCGTTGCGGGGGGTTTGCAGTTTAGGAGTTAATAGGTTAATTAGGTTTATTGAGATGTGGGGGGTTGGTGGTTTAGGAGTTAATAGGTTTATTAGGTTTATTGCGATGTGGGGGTTTGTCAGTTTAGGGGTTAATATTTTAATTAGGTTATTTGCGGATTAGGGGTTAATTACTTTACTATTTTGCAATGTTTCTGTGTTTGTTAATACTTTGTGCGGGAGGTTACATTTTTTATGGTATACATCGTGCTGGGGGTTAGGTTTTTTTTTGTTGTTTTTCGTTGTTTCGTGCAGGAGGTTGCGTTTTTTGTTTTTTTAAGACTTTGTTTGCCTACGCTGCATCCAGGTGGATTCCAAAAATGGCAGGGAGGGGAAAGAATCCACCTTGGTGGATTTTTTCATCACCCTGACATTTTCAGAATCTAATGGGATGCAGCTTCGCTGCATCCAGGTGGTTTCTTTTGGCTGCTCACGCAGCCAACATTCTTTTGACTGCCTCGCGCAGCCAACATTCCTTTGAGGATGCATGCACAACTGGTGACGGATGCGTTACAAACGCGATTATAGTATAGATTTCTGGGTACAGGGAGAGGAGACAGGGCAAAGGGTACAGGGAGAGGTGAAAGGGCAAAGGGTACAGGGAGAAGATTTATTATGTAAATGAATTATTTATACATTTGAGCTGGGGAATTTTGGGTATGCAGTAGGGCTGTGCAGGGTTTTGGACAAAGTTTTCATAGCAAATATACAAATTAATTAGTTAACGTGTTTTTTCATTGTTTCATGTGGACGGTTGGTGTTGTTGTTTTTTTAAGGCTTTGTTTGCCTACGCTGCATCCAGGTGGATTCTGAAAATGGCAGGGTTGTGGACCACCCTGCCATTTTTGGAATCTATCGGGATGCAGCTTCACTGCATCCAGGTGGATTCTTCTGGCTGCCTGGGAACAGGGAGAGGAGACAGGGCAAAGGGTACAGGGAGAGGTGAAAGGGCAAAGGGTACAGGGAGAGGTGAAAGGGCCAAGGAAGAGGATTTATAATGTAAATCAATTATTTATACATTTGAGCTGGGGCATTATGGGTATGCAGTATATATGCAGGGTTTCGGATAAAGTTTTCATAGCAGTTTTCATTCAGATATTCACTTTTGTTTACAAAAACAAATATCAGATTTTCAGTACGAATGTACATTTGTCCAAAAAGGAATGCACATGTCTAGTATACAGCACATACTGTATGTGTAGGATGTGTTATTTATATACATTATACTGTAAAATTGTTCATTATACATTTTCACAAGTTTTTTTTTAATTTACAAAGTTTCAGTCTAGTAACAAGACATATGTATGGGATAGTAATATCTTGTAATAAAAAATTGGCTATAATGTTTTATTATGTGTTTTGTAAAATTTCTGCAATTGAAACTAATAAGCCTCTTCATACTTGTAAAACTGTAGAGAACGGGATTGCAGGATCACACAAGAAAGCTTGCAAAATTTATTTTCCTGCCTGGTTTATATATAGAATACTTAGAATACCATCTTGCTCCGAGGTTGACTAATGTACTAATACTTCTGGGACTTAGTGCACTGCACTCCTCTTTCACATACTGCACTACTGCAGCAGCTTCTCCAGGGCCGGATTAGGCAGCCGGGATACCGGGAAAAATCCCGGTGGGCCTCCAGCCGGCAGCTCAGCTGGGCTGGCTCAGCTGCTGCAGTAAAAGGGAGTAGCAATTAATAATTCATTATTAGTAAAACATTTAGTTAGTTCACTTCTAATCTATCTAATAACCAATAACCAGCCCCAACGCAAGCGCAACCTACCGCAAGTCAATCAGACTGAGTCTCTGTCTGGACTGTCACCCACAGCTCAGTCTGTCACTGGATGAGGCCAGGGAATGCAATTGTGGGGGTGGGCCGGGTCGACCCGGCATGAACGTCATTGACTTGCCTTCACTAATCATCACTCGTTGTCTCACACACAGGACATAGACAGACAGTCAGGACTGGTGGGAGCATCAGCGAGCCTAGTACTTGAAGGCCATGTGGGGTCACGTATGGGATGGATGGACGATCATGGCCGGCAATGCAGAGGCAGAGAAGTTGAACACTAGTGAACACCACCAGCTGAGCTTGTCACCGTGCAATTGCATACATTTAACAGTAAGTGAGTATTCCAATTTTTTTTTATAAAAGTTAAAAAAAAATTAAGAAAAAGTTAGGTATGTGTATCAATTCATTATGTTAATTTAAAAAAGTTACTCAGTTTAGGGAAAAGCGGCAGCAGCGGACGCGGCCTGCGTGCATCTACCATCACCCAGCAATATATATGTGGTAAGATTAGAGGCGGCCAAGCTCTACATTGATTGACTTTAAAGATCAATCAGGAAGGGCTAGAGCAAGACGCTCTAGAGAGGTGTGCTTGTGTGGAACAGGGGCAGAGTCCAAACAGGAGGCAGCATTCTTGGATACGAGAAGATGATGGATCCTGCAGAAACAGAAGAGAAGAGGCGCCAAATAGAACAGTATCGTCTGATACAACCAACACAAAGAACAGCAGAGAGGAACCAACTTGCCAGCTCAGGTTGTGCCGCTGTTCTTGTGAGTAATAATCTTTAAGTTGGGTCCTCTCTGCTGTTCTGTGTGCTTGTTGTATCGGATGATACTGTTCTATTCAGCGCCTCTTCTCTTCTGTTTCTGCAGGATCCATCACCTGACTTTAAAGATGTGGGGGGTGTGGCACTGGCAGAACTGGGTCATACATTGCTTGCCACTCGTGGTTAGTTACATGGCCAACTATTGTCACTGGGAGTGTGAGTGTCCCTATCCATTCCACTAACTGAATGATGGAATTGCTCAGGGCAGGGCACCAACCCAACCATTATTCTCGGTGCCTAGCTTCGGCAGCAAGTGGTTCTGGTAGCTGTGGGCTGATTAGAATTTGTATAAAACATCTGAGTTTTGCAGACTGATCATTTATATAACTTAAACATAGAAGTGATCTATTTCTCCCGTCATTGTTTATGGTAGTTCCAGAAATCTAATTGCAGTTATCAATTATCATTGTATTTGCAATATACACTTCACACCTGCAACTACGCATTAACCCTTTGCTTACCAGATGATGTGAAACATCACTAAGCCAGTGGGGTTTAGCTACTAGTTGGAAAACAAAATTTAAACCATATTTCTACTTTTTAAGTCTATCGGCTAGATTTAGAGTTTGGCGTTAGCCATCAAAACCAGCGTTAGAGGCTCCTAACGCTGGTTTTGGGCTACCGTTGGTATTTAGAGTCAGTCAGGAAAGGGTCTAACGCTCACTTTGCAGCCGCAACTTTTCCATACCGCAGATCCCCTTACGTCAATTGCGTATCCTATCTTTTCAATGGGATCTTTCTAATTCTGGTATTTAGAGTCGTGGCTGAAGTGAGCGTTAGAAATCTAACGACAAAACTCCAGCCCAAGAAAAAAACCAGGAGTTAAGAGCTTTCTGGGCTAACGCCGGTTCATAAAGCTCTTAACTACTGTGCTCTAAAGTAAATTACCTATGTACCCCTAAACCGAGGCCCCCCCACATCGCCGCCACTCTATTAAAATTTTGTAACCCCTAATCTGCCGACCGCACACCGCCGCCACCTACGTTATCCCTATGTACCCCTAATCTGCTGCCCCTAATACCGCCGACACCTACGTAATATTTATTAACCCCTAATCTGCCGCCCCCGCTATCGCTGACACCTGCATATTTTTTTAACCCCTAATCTGCCGCTCCGTACACTGCCGCAACCTACATTATACCTTTGTACCCCTAATCTGCTGCCCCTAACACAGCCGGCCCCTATATTATATTTATTAACCCCTAATCTGCCGCACCCGACGTCGCCTCCACCTACCTACAATTTTTAACCCCTAATCTACCAACCGCACACCGCCGCCACCTATGTTATACTTATGTACCCCTAATCTGCTGCCCCTAACACCGCCGACCCCTATATTATATTTATTAACCCCTAATCTGCCCCCCTCAACGTCGCCGACACCTACCTACACTTATTAACCCCTAATCTGCTGACCGGACCACACCGCTACTCTATTAAAGGTATTAACCCCTAAAGCTAATTCTAACCCTAACCCTAACACCCCCCGAAGTTAAATATAATTTAAATCTAACAAAATAAATTAACTCTTATTAAATAAATTATTCCTATTTAAAGCTAAATACTTACCTGTAAAATAAACCCTAATATATCTACAATATAAATTATAATTATATTGTAGCTATTTTAGGATTAATATTTATTTTACAGGCAACTTTGTATTTATTTTAACCAGGTACAATAGGTATTAAATAGTTAATAACTATTTAATAGTTACCTAGTTAAAATAATTACAAAATTACCTGTAAAATAAATCCTAACCTTAGTTACAATTAAACCTAACACTACACTAGCAATAAATTAATTAAATAAAATACCTACAATTATCTACAATTAAACCTAACACTACACTATCAATAAATAAATTAAATAAAATACCTACAAATAAATACAATTAAATAAACTAACTGAAGTACAAAAAATAAAAAAGAACTAAGTTACAAAAAATAAAAAAATATTTACAAACATTAGAAAAATATTACAACAATTTTAAACTAATTACACCTACTCTAAGCCCCCTAATAAAATAACAAAGCCCCCCAAAATAAAAAATGCCCTACCCTATTCTAAAATTAAAATAGAAAAGCTCTTTTACCTTACCAGCCCTTAAAAGGGCCATTTGCGGGGCATGCCCCAAAGAATTCAGCTCTTTTGCCTGGAGAAAAAAAACATGCAATACCCCCCCCCCCAACATTACAACCTACCACCCACATACCCCTAATCTAACCCAAACCCCCCTTAAATAAACCTAACACTAAGCCCCTGAAGATCTTCCTACCTTATCTTCACCACACCGGGTATCACACCGATCCGTCCTGGCTCCGATGTCTTGATCCAAGCCCAAGCGGGGGGCTGAAGACATCCATCCTCCGGCTGAAGTCTTGATCCAAGCGGGCAGAAGAGGACATCCGGACTGGCAAACATCTTCATCCAAGCCGCATCTTCTATGTTCTTCCATCCGATGACGACCGGCTCCATCTTGAAGACCTCCAGCGTGGATCCATCCTTTTCTTCCGACGACTAGACGACGAATGAAGGTTCCTTTAAGGGACGTCATCCAAGATGGCGTCCCTCAAATTCCGATTGGCTGATAGGATTCTATCAGCCAATCGGAATTAAGGTAGGAAAATTCTGATTGGCTGATGGAATCAGCCAATCAGATTCAAGTTCAATCCGATTGGCTGATCCGATCAGCCAATCAGATTGAGCTTGCATTCTATTGGCTGTTTTTCTCCAGGCAAAAGAGCTGAATTCTTTGGGGCATGCCCCGCAAATGGCCCTTTTAAGGGCTGGTAAGGTAAAAGAGGTTTTCTATTTTAATTTTAGAATAGGGTAGGGCATTTTTTTATTTTGGGGGGCTTTGTTATTTTATTAGGGGGCTTAGAGTAGGTGTAATTAGCTTAAAATTGTTGTAATATTTTTCTAATGTTTGTAAATATTTGTTTATTTTTTGTAACTTAGTTCATTTTTATTTTTTGTACTTTAGTTAGTTTATTTAATTGTATTTATTGATAGTGTAGTGTTAGGTTTAATTGTAGATAATTGTAGGTATTTTATTTAATTAATTTATTGCTAGTGTAGTGTTAGGTTTAATTGTAACTTAGGTTAGGATTTATTTTACAGGTAATTTTGTAATTATTTTAACTAGGTAGCTATTAAATAGTTCTTAACTATTTAATAGCTATTGTACCTGGTTAAAATAATTACAAAGTTGCCTGTAAAATAAATATTAATCCTAAAATAGCTACAATATAATTATAATTTATATTGTAGCTATATTAGGGTTTATTTTAAAGGTAAGTATTTAGCTTTAAATAGGAATAAGTTATTTAATAAGAGTTAATTTATTTTGTTAGAATAAAATTATATTTAACTTAGGGGGTGTTAGGGTTATGGTTAGACTTAGCTTTAGGGGTTAATACATTTATTATAGTAGCAGCGAGGTCCGATCGGCAGATTAGGGGTTAATAATTGTAGGTAGGTGGCGGCGATGTTGGGGGCGGCAGATTAGGGGTTAATAAATATAATATAGGGGTCGGCGATTTTAGGGGCAGCAGATTAGGGATACATAGGGATAATGTAGGTTGTGGCGGTGTACGGAGCGGCAGATTAGGGGTTATTAATAATATGCAGGGGTCAGCGATAGCGGGGGTGGCAGATTAGGGGTTAATAAGTGTAAGGTTAGGGGTGTTTAGACTCGGGGTTCATGTTAGAGTGTTAGGTGCAGACTTAGGAAGTGTTTCCCCATAGGAAACAATGGGGCTGCGTTAGGAGCTGAACGCTGCTTTTTTGCAGGTGTTAGGTTTTTTTTCAACTCAAACTGCCCCATTGTTTCCTATGGGGGAATCGTGCACGAGCACGTTTTTGAAGCTGGCCGCGTCCGTAAGCACCGCTGGTATCGAGAGTTGCAGTGGCGGTAAATTATGCTCTACGCTCCTTTTTTGGAGCCTAACGCAGCCCTTCTGTGAACTCTAAATACCAGCGGTATTTAAAAGGTGCGGGGAAAAAAAAGCACGCGTAGCTAACGCACCCCTTTGGCCGCAGAACTCTAAATCTAGCCGTATGTTAGTAATTTATACATATTTTTAAGTATTATGTACAGTAATCAATTTATTATGTATTTGTTATGCAATTTATTAAGATTTTTTGTATTGCTTGTTTTAGTTGTCTACTACATCCACAAACATCTTTCTTTTTTAACTGCTACTGTTCTGCATTTGATATTATTTCTATGAATATTAAGCTGTGCCTTATTCCCATAGTGATGAAAATTATAAGATCTGTATCATTCTATGTTTTTGATTGTGGAATATAAATATCATTGCAGTTTCTAGCAAGTCTGAATATGCAAATATTTACCTGTACCTGTGTTTCTTTAATTAAAAAGCACATATTTAGGAAGTATGTTATAAACATAAAGGGAACCATTTAACCTTTAATTAAAATACCCCTGTTATCTTAAGGGAGACAACATCCAGTTTAACCCCCTATTTGAATAATGAATAAAGGGGGTGGGGCTTGGCCGGTCAATACAAATTTCCAGGGCAAGTCTGATTTCCCAGTCCGGCCCTGAGCTTCTCTTAAAGGGACATTAAACCCTTATGCAACTCCCTCTAGTCATGGTTCATTTTGAAACCTAGGTTACACTACAGCTATATAAAGGAGAGTTACTGCACACATGAAAACAGGTCATCACTGGAATGTAGTGAAAGATACATTTTAACATGGCATCATCTATAACTAGAGGGAGGTGGGGAATAACTGCTTATAAAATCTGTTTTGGTACAGTGAACAGATACTAAATGAGAAACCATAAAAATGTGTTTCCAATACTTAGGAAATTACTTTTGTACTCTTTACTATTAGAAATGTGCATTCGGATCTTTTGTAAGAATCTGAATGCAGAAGTAAACAGCTGCTCATGCCCATTAGATATTTTCAAAGCTGGATTGATCCTTGTAAAAGATCTCCACTCTAAGATCTGAATTTGCATAGATCTTAGAGTGGGGATATTTTACAGGAATCAATGGCTACGAAAATATCTGAAGGGCACTATTGGCTGCTTACTTCCATATTTGTATCCTCACAAAAAATACAAATGCACTTCCCAATTTTCTATGTCTGCTTTAGAAATTGATAACAAAAAAAAAAAAAAAATTTACATTCAATATGATGGTATGTCCATGTTTTTGGGCATTTCCTCAAACTGAATTAATTTTCTAAAAGTGAAAAATAATGTGTGATTATTAAACAATGTTGCAAACCCTGCTGCCAGATGGTTAAAGACATATGCACGCTCCTGAGCTCACAGAGGATTACTCTTTCACAAAAGATACCAAGAGAACAACGCAAATTACACAATAGAAGTAAATTAGAAAGTTAAATTAACAATTAGTTAAATTGACAATAGAAATAAATTAGAAAGTTGATTAAAATGTCATGCTCTTTCCAGTTAATTTAAGTTTAATATTTATTTTACTGTCCATTTAATTTCAAAGGTTTGTTTGCACAAGTGTATTAAACCTTTCTAAGAAAGATGCAGTTGTTAAATTAAAATTGACTCAAACCCTATTTCTTCTTCATAATGGGCTTATGTACTATTCTAATGATGTGGTTGTGTAGTGCTAATGCTGTGTCTGTAACTTTGATAACAATAGCACAGCAGTAGGATTATAGTGCTTTTTATATCACTAATGCACAATGCTATTTATCATCCATCTTGAGACAGGGGAAAAGGTTATGAATAAGGTTAGGGTTTGAGATGGGTTTAGAACTACAGTTAGTGTTATGGTTAGTGCCACTCTCAGTGAGGGATTCAATGAATTGAAGCAGTCCTGTTAACATTGTAGTCCTGGAAATATCCCAGCATGCAATCATGTCACATTTGCAATCTTTTGTTAAAAGTGATCATGTCTTGTCCTTATCAGTAAATTCAATAAGAATTCAAAGAATTTTACAACAGTGGGAAAAATCTCTCTAAAGATTGCATTTTCTGATAGTACTAATTCATTAAACATTAATGTATTTCTTCAAATTTAAGAAAATAAGTTACACACAGGGTAAGAAAATAATTTGAAATAAAATGAAATAAATAATATTTGTTGTTTATTTGGTTTTTTTTTTACTTGAGCTTATCGAGATGATGGTTGCTAGTATTGCAAATAAACACTCACAGATTTATTCATTGTCCTTTCATTTTCAGTTGATTGATTTTTAACATTATCGTGAGGTTTCTTGTACAGATCAGTTACATATAACAGAATAGTTAGGTCTATAATATAAAATAGGCAATTTCACATACCAGTGAGGCTTCATGTACAAACCTTTCACCAATTATAACAATATTGGGGTTTTTGTTTTGTTTTTAATCCATGTTTTATGAGCTACAGATATAATCAAAAGTTCGATTTTCAAATTCAACTAGTCTGAAAAAGAAAATTTGCCAAGAAAAATATATTAAATATTATAGATGTGTTGTACAGTAAATGCAAATTTTTTTTTTTTTTTTTGAGGGAATAAATTAATATCCAAATACATTTATTGACCTTGTTGAAATCTAAACAAATCTAGCGAAGGTTTTTTTTGTTTGGCTTAAATATATTTTATTGAAGAAGGCGCATAAACGATTCCAGATTTAATTAAATTCTGTCCAATTGTCATGCTACTAACTTGCCAAAAAGAGAAATATTTTCCATAAACGGCAGTAATCACCTGTTCTATTTCCCTTTAAAGAATTTATGTAATGTAAAACATTGGCAAAGTTTACCATTTAGGTTGTGAGCTCTGGTTTCAACCAGTGATATAACTTGTTTGAAAAGCCAAACATAATATGAAAGGAAAAGACATCACTATGTTGCTTTGAGAAAACGAGACACATAAGATAATACTTTCCGCCTTTAAGGTAAACCATTTCCCCCTCAAGTCATCTATCATTCTTAAAGTAAATAGTGAAGCATACATTTCCAATTGGTTTTCTGAAGTCTTACTAAATAATTGTACATTTATAGCTTACAAGGAATGTATTCAAAAATGTCCCAGTGCTTTTGGTGTATCCACATTTCATCAGCTTTTATGGAAAACAAGAGAGTTGACTTATTCCTGGGGTATTTCATTGCTGGGCACTCGTTCTATTAATGAAGCAATGTGTTGTGGATCACCGCCTTTTACAGATGTTCACATCAGTCCTACATCAGTCCCTGAATAAAGAAAGCATTGATGAGTAAAGATTTTCCATCTTGATTTTTTTTGACAATGGCTTTAATAACATTTTTCTTCCAAAATGTTATTACCCCAAACCTTTACTACCCACATTGGAATCTGAATATCAGCTTGTGTTATTTTTTGCTTTGCTTTTTAAGCATTTCCAATCCATCTAGTCTGATTTACAAAAAATGTTTGAATGAGAAAAATATTAAACATTAATTTTATTATAATTTATTTGTAAGCACCACAATATTTTATAGTGATACTGAAAACATTATCAATCTCATTAACTGCACTTCTGCCTCACAATTCTCCTTTGCACTTTGGAATGCTCACTTCTATTTATGACCTATTAATTTCACAATCACATCACCTGTTATCACTCACAGAAACTTGGCTCTCCTCTGCTGCAGTCTACCTGTCCTATGAATGACTGTACTTCAGTCACTCCCAGGCCAGGAGACAGACAATGGGGAGAGTAGGAATTTTGTTGTCCCCATGCTGCCCCTTCCCTTGCATTCTTTTACCACCAACTCACCATGTTGTTGTTATCTATTGTCCTCCTGGACCAGCATCTCAATTTTTAGACCACTTTGAAGTCCCATTTCCTCTCTTGTAACGTCTCTTCCCTCAACTTAGGGGATTTAAATATACCCATTAACAATCCTAACATGCCTTCTACTTCTAAACGTCTATCTCTTACCTCCTATTTTGGCATGTTCGAGTGAACCACATCTCCAAACCAATGTGAAGGAAAGTTGACTGACCTGGTCTTCACTAATCTTTGTGCCATTTACCACAACAAAATACTTCTATCTTACAGGAACTTAAATGACTTGCATTGTCCAGACTTTTCTTCTAAGCTAAAAACTCTACTCTCCAGCATTTCATACCATGTGACATTACAATGTATCGCTGTACTAAAATCAATTTCACCCTCCATTTTGCCATTTATCATGCAGTGATCAACAACCATGTTAACTGAACAGACCACTATCTGATGAACATCAATGGACAAAATCATGCACCAGTGCTGATTTCCTACATTATAAATTCATCCTCAGATCACACAACTCTGCTGTCAACCTGACCAAATACTTATATTCTTGTCCATTGAGGCCTACTTATCAAGCCGTCAACTGTGCTGCATTCAACGGCACCAATACACTCGCCTGACATCGCCTAACATCACGGCCGCGGACCTGAATACACTCTCCATATTTATATAAAAAGCTGTCAAAAAGCTGTGCACCAAATACGGGGCGATGAGCAATGGACTGTTTTTAGCTGACAGTCATCAATCTCGCTGCTATTCAGCTTTTTCACAGCTTTATTTGTACCCTGTCACTAAACACCGCCACTATCCTAAAATGTTTTACCCCTATCCCGCTGCTCGTGGAGCCCACCGCAACTAAATAAAGTTATTAAACCCTATCCCGCCGCTCCCGGACCCCGACGCCACCTACATTATGTTCTTAACCCCTAATCTGCCACCCCCTACACCGCCGCCACCTACATTATGTTATTAACCCCTATCCCACTGCTCCTGGAGCCCACCGCAACTAAATAAAGTTATTAACCCCTAAACCACTAGCCCCCCACATCACCATAAATTAAATTAACCTATTAACCCCTAAACCTAACAACTCACTAACATTATATTAAATATTAACATATCCCTATCTTATAATAAATTTAAACTTACCTTTAGAATTAAATTAAACTATATTAAACTAATAATTAATCTACCCTAACTGTTATACTAAATTACATTAAACTACAAATTAAATTAAATATATTATATAGTTAAAAACCTAACCCTACTCAAATAATTTAAACCTACTATTACAAATTACAAAGTTACAAAAAAATAAACACACAAATTGTCAAATATTTAAACTAATTAAACCTAATCTAAGAGCCCTTTGAAAATAAAAAAAGCCCCCCCAAAATAAAAAAAAACCTAACCTACAATAAACTACAAATAGCCCTTAAAAGGGCCTTTTGCGGAGCATTGCCCCAAAGAAATCAGCTCTTTCACCTGTAAATAAAAAATACAAATACCCCCCAACAGTAAAACCCACCACCCACACAACCAACCACCCCAAATAAAAACCTAACTCAAAAAACCTAAGCTCCCTATTGCCCTGAAAAGGGCATTTGGATGGGCATTGCCCTTAAAGGGGCATTTAGCTCTATTGCAGCTGAAACCCTAATCTAAAACTAAAACCCACCCAATAAACCCTTAAAAAACCCAAACACTAACCCCTGAAGATCCACTTACAGTTTTGAAGATCCGACATCCATCCTCAAAGAAGCCGGGAGAAGTCCTCATCGAAGCCGGCCGAAGTCTTCATCCAAGCGGCCAAAGTCTTCATCCAAGCCCGCAGATGTCTTCACCCAGACGGCATCTTCTATCTTCATCCATCCGGCGCGGAGCGGCTCCATCTTCAAGACATCCGACGCGTAGCATCCTCTTCGTTCGACGTCTTCTTGAACAATGAATGTTCCTTTAAATTAAGTCATCGACGATGGCATCCCTTAGATTCCTATTGGCTGATAGAATTCTATCAGCCAATCGGAATTAAGGTTGAAAAAATCCTATTGGCTGTTGCAATCAGCCAATAGGATTGAGCTTTCATCCATTGGCTGATTGGGGGGCTTTTAATTTTCATAGGGCTCTTAGATTAGGTGAAATTAGTTTAATTATTTGATCATTTCTTTTTTATTTTGTGTAACCTAGTGTAACTTAGTTGTTAGTTTTTTGTAACTTTGTAATTTTTTATTGTAGATTTAAATTATTTGAGTAGGTTTAGGTTTTTAACTATATAATATATTAAATTTAATTTGTAGTTTAATGTAATTTTAGTATAACAGTTAGGGTAGATTAATTATTAGTTGAATATAGTTTAATGTAATTTTAGTATAATAGTTAGGTTAGGTTAATTAATAGTTTAACATAGTTTAATATAGTTTAATATAGTTTAATTTAAATCTAAAGGTAAGTTTAAATGTATTAAAAGATAGGGATGAGTTAATATTTAATATAAAGTTAGCGGGTTGTTAGGTTTAGGGGTTAATACTTTAATTTAGCTTATGGCGATGTGGGGGGCTGGTGGTTTAGGGGTTAATAGGTTTAGTAAGTACTAGTGATGTGGGAGGCCTGGGGTTTAGGGGTTAATACATTTATTTAGTTGCGGAGGGCTCCGGGAGCGGCGGGATAGGGGTTAATAACATTATGTAGGTGGTGGCGGTGTAGGAGGCGGCAGAATAGGAGTTAATAACATTATGTAGGTGGCAGCGGTGTAGGGGGCGGCAGATTAGGGGTGTTTAGACTCAGGGGTTATGTTAGGGTGTTAGGTGTAAACATAACTTTTATTCTCCCATAGGAATCAATGGGATACCGGGCATCATCGAACATAAGCTTTCACTGCTTTCAGACTCCCATTGATTTCTATGGCATCCGCCGCCTCCAGGGCGGCGGATTGAAAAGCGGGTATGCTGGGCCGGAATAGTGGCGAGCGTACCTGGTAGGTATTTGTTAACTAGCAAAAGTAGTCAGATAGTGCTGAATTTGCATTAGGAACATCTGTAATGACGTAAGCATCGATCTGTGCCGGACTGAGACCAGCAGATCGTTTGTTACATCACAGATTTCTACTTTTTTTCTGTAGGCTTTGATAACTAAGGGGAAATCAAGCTCTCCAAAATTCTGCTGCAGAATTCCCGCGTATTTGCGGTTGACGGCTTGATAAGTAGGCCTCATTGTGTCAACTCATTCATACAACCACAGAAGGCTGTTTTCAACCATTAACTTCCTCCTACATCCATTTGCATTTCCACCCACTACCAAGCCCACCACTTAGATTATCCTTAATTACCCCTCAATGCCAGCCTTTTTATCAACCACTTTTTAATGAAACTACTACTTTTCTGTAACAGAGGAAAAGGTCTTCACACTACATCTCGTCTAGCAACCTGTCCATTTGATCCCATTCCTTCACGACTCCTGACATAACTCATCTTTTTTAACCAGTATCTCAACACTGACATATTTCCTAAAACAGTCAAGCATGCATTAATCCTACAAATCATATAAAAAACCTTGCTTGACCCCACTACTTCTTCTAGCACTACTTTGGGCTACACTACAAGTGGCACACTAACATTTGCACACAAGATATATTAGAATATCAGGGACACGTTATTTGCACACATTGTACACGTTGAAAGTAAATGCATTTGCTTGAGCAAAATCAAATTTAGGGCTCCATGTACTAAGCCGTCAATTCATCCGTCATTTTAGTCGCGGCTAAACTCGCCGTTACTCGCCGCGGGCGAAATGGTGTCCGCTGTAGCTATGTACTAATAATCCCACAACAAATAGACACCTCTAGCCCGCCGCGAGCAGTGGCGGAATATTGATAAATTTGACGCCTCGCTCGCCGCGAATAAGCTGATGTACTTAACTTTCAGTTCAATTGTCTGGCCAATTGTTAACACGTGACATGTAAGGTGTCATGAACGTCATAGTAGAAGCGGGAATAGAATTTTGCTCCTATAAATGGACAAGTTTTCTAAACAACTTTATTATTGTTCCAAAATTTTTGGAGAGTAATTACAGAGCGCTCGTTTTTGAGATCTTTATTTACTATTTCGATATGGCTTCATCTGGATCTGAAACCGCTTCAAAATCCAAGAATCCTCACTTTTCTCATCAGCAAAACGTTGTTTTGATTGATATGATTATTGACTCTTATGATTATTTGTTTGGATGTCGTGTCAAACAGACAAATTTTTCTAGAAGGAAGCAGATCTGGCAAAGGATCAGCGACGCTGTTAGTGCCCAGGGTCCAGGAAAAAAGGATGTCGATCAGCTGAAGAAGCGTTACAACGACATTAAATGCTTCGCCAAAGCTAAATTGGCCAGAGAGAAAAATTCGGCACGTGCTACCGGAGGTGGACCAGCATATGTGGCAGACCTCAATGACTATGAGCAGAAGCTTGTTCAGCGTCTGGGACCGGAGATCATCACTGGCATAACGGATGATTGTGACAGTGATTTAAGAGGTAAATGTACAACATAGTTGACGTAAATGTTCTTTTTAAAGTTATGATAGGTTATTGTCTCCAATATATATTTCTTTAAAATAACATTATCTGACTTCTTACGCTTCAGTATCCTATATGCCATCTAGGCCCCAAATACTGTAATCATTTATGTTGCATATATGTATAAGGGATTGTACAAGCCATTTAGGCCCCAAATACTGTAATAATTTATCTCGCATATATGTATAAGGGATTGTACAAGCCATTTAGGCCCGAAATACTGTAATAATTTATCTCGCATATATGTATAAGGGATTGTACAAGCCATTTAGGCCCCAAATACTGTAATCATTTATGTCTCATATATGTATAAGGGATTGTACAATAATAGTATTGTTATACTGCCTTTTTTTTAATGGTCTAACGGAACTAAAGATTTGTTGATTATTACTATAGTGATCCCTAAAGATAACACCCATGTGTTTATTTTCAAACCAGTATTGCATAGAAACCTTAAAGAGATAATGACAATAGAAATAATGTAATTTGAAACTATTAAAATAATATTGTATGTCCGACATTAATCATGAGACTAACCCCAGATCACATGCCTTCTTAAATTTCTGATCTATTGACTTCCATGTTGCGTTATTTCACTATAGAATATTATTGTTAGCATCTTTCAAAATTGTTCTCCGCTTTATAAACATACATTTTTCAGATATAGCTATGCACATAGTTGACGCAGTCACATGAACCATCTATGTGCATCAACCAATGATCATTTACTGTGCCTGTATAGATTTGCTTTTCCTCAAAGTATAAAAATCCAATGAATGCAAAAACATAATACATTTAAATATTTTTAAAAATGCATTTTCTTATGCAATTTGTAAAGGTAATTATTTTTTTTCATGTCCCTTTAAAGGGCCACTAAACCCAAAATCTTTTATTAATGATTCGGATAGAGAATTGAAATTTAAACAACATATTACTTCAATTTTCTAGATATTCTTAGTTGAAGAAAAATAAATACACATGTTGAGCCAATCACACGAGGCTTCTTTGTGCATCAATCAAATGCTTTTCAACAAAGAATATCTATAGAATAAAACAAATTAGATAATATAAGTAAATTATAAAGATGTTTATAACTGCATTATCTTTCCAAATCATAAAAAAAGGTGGTTGGCATGTCCCTTTAATGATTGAGCCTGCATTCACTGCTGTAATTATTATTATTAACAGTTTTAACTTTCAGTTTCAAATATAAATAAAAATAAACCTAATTTTTTTTTAAATTTTTTTTTTTTTAAGCAATGCCAACAACAGCAGAGCCTGTGAGGAGTAACGAGGTGCCCACTTGTTCTACTTCTTCTTCTGCGGTTTCGAGACCACCCGGTGCAGCTGTTTCAAGACCTTCGGACAGTTTTACACATGGACAATTTATACGCTCATCATCTAATGTTACACACACAACTTCCTCGGCGGACACACTTCCGGATCTAAGGACCAGCACTCCACAAACTGGTGTTGGTAGAGCAACTGGTAAGTACTTTACAAATGAATAATTTCAATGTTGTGTGTTTTATCTCTTTTATCTCTCAATTTTTTTTTTGTAATTTTTTTTTTAAATGTCAAATGTCATTATTGACATATTCTATTTCGAGATCTTGTACATATTTTTTTAAATGAGGATTCTTGTAGAGCATGCATGCTATTTTAATCAACTTTCAAATTTTTTTAAAATTTATCATTATTTTCTTTTTGAGAATTGATCATAGTATTACATAAGAAAGCTGATAGAAATTCCATGCAATATATCTTATTCTCAAAAAGATTATTTTTGCTTCAGTGTCCAGTTAATTGCAAAATACATTTCCATTAATAATTTCGAATATATCGTTACATTGACAAAAAAGCATTTTATTTATTTATTTTTATGTTATTTATTTTTTTATAGGTGATTTGGGACGTCTTTTCCAGAGATTGACTGGACATTCATCTCCATTATTTGATGGTATGTATCACATATGTATATATATATATAATATAACTTAAATTGGTGTATGACGGTTGTATCTGCTCTCTCCTTCTATTCTATTTCTGCAAGTGTTTTTATAACATTTTATTTTTATTTACTAACAATTTGTTATGTCTTGATCTAGAAGAAGAAAACTCATCAAGGGAGATCACTATCAATCTCATGCCGATAGTGGAAAATCCCATTCAAGATGAACCACCAGGAGGGCATGATGGAAGTGAGACTCCGGATATTCTTGAAGATTTGGGAGATGCGCAACCGGATGAAATTCACACACCAGAAAACATTGAGGAACCTGTTGAAACACAGGCACCACCAATTGAACTGCAAACAGGTGGTGTAAATATTGACAATACACCGGCAGAAGGACAATTTGGCGATGTTGCATTGAGGGAAATGTTGACACTGGCAAGGCAATACAGAGAGGACCACAGAGAAATGCTGAATATTATTAACACTAATATTGAACGCTGGGCTGCTCTGTCAGAAAAAAATGTGGAAATCGAAAGGCAAAGGAATGAGATAGAGATGCAGAAATTACAGCTGCAAAGAGAGATGTTCCAGTGGCAGAGGCAGATGGATGAAGAGAAAAACCATCAAATTAACAGAGCTTTGAGCATCAGCGAAAGGACATTACAATCTCTGTTGGCTATTGTCAGTGAAAGGGAGGCGACAACAGACCCAAAGAGGCAACGTCTGGAGTGAACATTTTTTATTATCTAGTCACTGTTAATTTTTTTACTCTGTATATTGTGTACAAAGTTATTGTTTGTGTATTTTTAAGGGACACTGTACTCAAATTTTTTCTTTTGTGATTCAGATAGAGCATGCAAATTTGATCATAGGAGTACATTTGAAAGTTGCTTAAAATTGCATGCTCGATCTGAATCACAAAAGATAAAATTTGGATACAGTGTCCCTTTAAGTTTAAAATGTTAGTCACTGTTAATTTTTTTACTCTGTATATTGTGTACAAAGTTATTGTTTGTGTATTTTTAAGGGACACTGTACTCAAATTTTTTCTTTTGTGATTCAGATAGAGCATGCAAATTTGATCATAGGAGTACATTTGAAAGTTGCTTAAAATTGCATGCTCGATCTGAATCGCAAAAGATAAAATTTTGATACAGTGTCCCTTTAAGTTTAAAATGTTAGTCACTGTTAATTTTTTTACTCTGTATATTGTGTACAAAGTTATTGTTTGTGTATTTTTAAGGGACACTGTACTCAAATTTTTTCTTTTGTGATTCAGATAGAGCATGCAAATTTGATCATAGGAGTACATTTGAAAGTTGCTTAAAATTGCATGCTCGATCTGAATCACAAAAGATAAAATTTGGATACAGTGTCCCTTTAAGTTTAAAATGTTAGTCACTGTTAATTTTTTTACTCTGTATATTGTGTACAAAGTTATTGTTTGTGTATTTTTAAGGGACACTGTACTCAAATTTTTTCTTTTGTGATTCAGATAGAGCATGCAAATTTGATCATAGGAGTACATTTGAAAGTTGCTTAAAATTGCATGCTCTATCTGAATCACAAAAGATAAAATTTGGATACAGTGTCCCTTTAAGTTTAAAATGTTATTATTTAATAAAGACAAATTTTTTTATGGCCAAAAAAAAAGTTTATTTACATAAATTCAAACTCACTTTTGATTCTTCAACACAAAACTTTTTCTCAGTTATTAATCATGACAAAACAAAAAATGAAATCAAATTACATATTTACGGTATAAAAAATCTACTTGCTCCATTAACATTGCCAAAGTTGCCCTAATTTTAGAAATTTTTTGTTTGACATGATCTTCTAGACAACTCTGAGTACTTTTGTCTGCAGTCTCAATAGTTGATGTTGAAGATAAATCTGTAGAAAAATAAATGAAAAGCAAAATTTAATTCAATTGTCATATACATATTCAATGTATGATAGGGTTTTTCATCACAAATATTACCTCCTGATGTGCTGTTATCTACGTTATCTACTATATTAGCTTCTACACTTATGTCCACTCCTTTAAAGCTTTCATCTGAGCCAACTCCTATTTGAAATATACAATATATGTATTAGTTAAAACTTGTATTTTCTTAGATTTAAGATTACTGAGTATGAAACATACCTTTATCTACCATCATTGTTGGTAAAACTTCTATCCTTGGTTGAGTATCATCTGAAGTTAATGCTTCAAATATTGTCACACTATCTGGATTTTGAAATTCTTCCATTTCCATACTAGTTTCCATTTCTTCCATGGTAATATCTATGAACGAAATTACAAAGATAGAAAACTATTAAATCAAAAACCTTGTATATATTATTTAAAACAATAATAATAATAATCATTACAAGTGACATAGAAACCAATTTCTAAGTTTCATGATTCAGATAGTGCATGCAATTTAAATAAACTTTATATTTTACTTCATTCTTTTTGTATCTTTATTTGAAAAGCAAGAATCTAAGTTTAGATGCCTGCCCATTTTTGGTGAACCAACTGTGTTGTGCTTGATAATTGGACAGAACCAATCAAAGAGTGCTGTCCATGGTGCTCAACCAAAAATTGGCTGGCTCCTTAGCTTAGATGCCCTCTTTTTCAAATAAAAATAGAAAGTAAATGAGGAAAAAAATGATAATAGAAGTAAATTAGCAACTTGATTAATATTGCATGCTAAAACTTTTTAAGCCAAAACCTAAAATATATGATTTAAAATTTAAATAATAAGTCATTACCTGTCTGTGTCTCTTTATGACAAATTGCATATGGATTTGGAGATAATTCAATATCCAATAGTGTTATTGGCAAAGGTGGAGAAAGAGCTTCACTTCTGGGTGTTTGCACCAACATTGACCTTAAGTAGCGTGGTGGGTGTGCACACTTCATTCTCCTACTTCTCATATCTATAAACATATATATAAGAAAAAAATTTAATAAAAAAAATTGAAATAATTATGCTGCATGCTTACTTTTCTAACATGTTTCAATGTTATATAGTAATATATTTATATTTTATTCTACTAACTCAGTTCTGCATGTTTCAATGTTATATACTAATATAGTTATATTTTACTCTACTAACTCATTTTTGTATGCTAAGTTTTCTAACCTTTTAAGTGTATATAGTTATATAGTTAAATTTTAATCTACTAACTCAGTTCTGCATGCTAACTTTTGTAACTTTTTGCAATTGTATATACTAATATAGTCAAAGTAACAGTCAGGAAATATTATTTTCCTGGATTCGTCAATGATGACGCAGTTCAAAAATAAACCCTTTTTTTATATTATTAAAAATTATTTCATATATAATTTTGAAACTTACATGTCCTTATCAATCTTCGAATCGATTTATAGTACTTCGGTTCTCTTCTCTTCAAATCACTATATTTTCTAAGACACTGTCGTCTTGTTCTTTTAATTTTTGAAATACGATGCATTCTTCTCAGCATCTCGTATATCATTTTGTCTCGGCATTCCTGTCTCACTCCCCTCACACCACCAATCCGTTTAGGGAAATATTTATCCATGGCATAAACTAATATCACCAATTCTCCAGCACCAAAAGGTTCAGGACGCGACATGTTTGACGATGACGTGATTAATCGTTATGTCAATCATTAGCGCATTGATCCAGATATGTATCCCCGAAAAATAGAGAAAAATATAATGTATATGTAGATTAATGTATTTTATGAAGGTTTGTAAATATCGATGTTTATAGTTATTGCAAATGAAATTTGTTTCATATACATTTTCTTTGTTTCAGATGTGTTGATATGTATTAAAATTTACTTTGTTTTACAATTGTTATTTTGTTTCTAAACATTTTCTTTGTTTCAGATGTGTATGTATTAACATTTATACTTTGGTTTACAATAGTTATTGTTTCTAAACATTTTTTTATTTGTTTCAGATGTGTTTTTATGTATTAAAATTTAATTTGGTTTACAATTTTTATTTTGTTTCTAAACATTTAATTTTTTTAAGATGTGTTTATATGTATTAAAATGTTGTTTGGTTTACAATTGTTATTTTGTTTCTAAACATTTTCTTTGTTTCATATGTGTTTATATGTATTAGAATTTATTTTGGTTTACAATTGTTATTTGGTTTCTAAACATTTCCTTTTTTTTCAGATGTGTTTATATGTATAACAAGTTACTTTGGTTTACAATTGTTAATATATAATGTTTAAAGATTATAATTTTGTAATAAAATAATTTATTTTGCCATTATTTTCTATATGCCACTATTCTTTTAACAAATCTTGAATGCAAAAATATATTATAAAGGTTAAGAAAATAAGTGCTAAGAGTAAGCCCTTAAGGTATTTATTTGAATATGGGAAAACCTAGTAGCTGTTAAAAATAGAGGTTAGAATAAAACAAATAAAATTAGCAAGTCTTTTTTAACTCAAAAATCCAATCTGATAACATAAAGCACTGTTGAATATACTGTCGCTTGTTACAGCTACAATTCAATGACACAATAATGAATTAGCATCAGCTATGGAGGGATTACATTACAATAATCACATATGTAAAAGAGTGAGAGCAGCTGTAGACACTAGTGTGATGTCACAAAGACAATGTATTACCTATAATATATTGTCTGTAATAACTTTGATCATAAACTTTATTTATTTGAAACCTTTGATAATTGAAGATCAACAACTGTTATGTATTTAACTGTTTATCATGAGTGTTTTCTAATAACCTTAACTCTTAAAAAAAAATGGAGACAAGTTAATAAAGAAAGTTTTTTATTGATCAACTGAAACTTTAATCCTCAAACACAAAATATTGTTCTGAAACCATGTCCCTTGTTGCATTTCCACGCCTATTAGCTTGTTCGACACATATTTCTTCTGGTAAATCATCAGTATCTATTGGATCTTCATCTTCTAATGGACAGCCTCTTTTAATTGCAATATTGTGCAGTATGCAGCAAACCAATATAATTTTGGCAACTTTCTCTGGTGCATACTGCATAGCACCACCAGAACGATCAAGACATCGAAACCGCATTTTCAAAAGACCGAAAGTCCTCTCAATAATCCCCCTGGTAGATCGGTGAGCTTCATTGAAACGTACTTGACTTCTGGTCTGTGGGTTGTTATAGGGAGTCAACAGCCATTCTGTACATGAGTACCCTCCATCTCCTAATAGAAGATATAATAAATATAAATATTAATATAAGAATAATTATAAAGATTCAGAACTATACAATACAATTAAACTATACAGATTACAGTCGACAAATTGGGCGCAATTTTGGTACATTGAAATGAGAGACATATTAGACGCCAGTTATGCTTACCTAGAAGCCATCCGTCAGGCATATTTCCCTCCTCGAACTTCCGGTATAACCCAGTCTGCCTTAAAATGTAAGAATCATGACAGGATCCAGGAAAGTTAGAACGGACACTGATAATCCTCATGTGGGGGTCACAGACCATCTGGACATTCAAGGAATGGAAATGCTTTCGATTCCTATAGATCTCCTCACGAGCTTGAAGTGGTCTTACAGCAACATGGGTACAGTCTATGGCACCTAGGACATTGGGCATCCCAGCCATCCTATAGAAATTTGACTTGATAGATTGCCATTCTTCAGGGGTAGATGGCAAACAAACATATCGATGAAAAATAACCATCATAGCCCCTATTACTTTGGATAAGTGGCGTGAAAAAGCAGATTGACTCATTCCAATAATGACGCTAGAAACTGCCTGAAAGGAGCCTGTTGCAAAAAAATGCAATGCCGCTAATAGTTTGAGAAGTCCCGGAATAGCTTGTGAACGAGCAGTCATCGGCTCCAAATGATCTTCAATCTCTCGATACAGGTGTAATATCGATTCACGATCAAGCCGGAATCTTTGTATGATCTCTCGGTCAGAAAGGCCGTGCAAACCAACCCGTGGAAGGAATACACGGGGGACTCGAACTCTCCTTCTTCTAACCAATCGATTAGCTACATTTCCAGTATTCTGTCTTCTAGCCCGGATTCGCATCAAACGGAGAATAAACAAAAACAGAATTCTCTCCATAGCTGCTGAAATGAACAATGTAAGTACAATGCTGATATTACTGCCTTTTATATATGTCTAGACTGGCGTCTAGAGTGACTTTCCTATTGTTTTGTACCTTGCCCGCCACCTAAAAGGTGGCGAGGCAAAAATAACGAGGTGGGAGCGGAAATTGACGCGAGCGGACAAATAGATTTTTTAGTACATTCGTTTTTGGCGAGTTGGTGGTCAAATGTGTCTAATTACAGTAAAAAATGGAGAGGTAGCGAGGTATGGCGGATAAGTACGCTCGCAATTTTAAAGATGCGAGTTTTTACATAATTGACGGCTTTGTACATATCAGTTTGCGAGTTTGGGCGCGAGATTTGTTGCGGGTAGCTCGCTGACTGCTTAGTACATGGAGCCCTTAATGTGCATCAGGTTAGCAAGACTGAAGACCTAATGTAAAAGTTTAGGGCTAAAATAAAACATATATATAAATGAGAAGATAGATCCGCACTCACTGGACTTTTCAAAAACAGGTGCCAATTTATTGTGACGTTTCGGAGATCAAAGCGTCCCCTTCATCAGACCAAACAAAAGTGAGCAATGCAGTGAACTTTTATACCCAATAACCCCTCCCCCAGGAAATGATATCAAAGTTTATTACCATAGTGATACAAACATAATAGATGTAACCATGTGTAACATATATCAAGGTGTTCCACCTTTGTGTAAAGTGTAATTAAAAGGAATCAACTTCTAAGAATTATATGAACAGCCCCATAAAGCATATCAGAGTAAAATATAATGTATTGTATAGTGCAATCTCAACCACATAGATCAATTCAGCAGTTGTGAGACATATCAGAGATGCACAAAACACTTTAGAATTAGACTGTATGCGCAGCTCATACCTTTCTGTGGTGCTCAGGATTACTGGCAGGCAACACAATGTGTAGGATTACACATCCGTGGGTGTGATTTCCTGTCATGTTGCGTGCATGCAGTGTGTATGGCCCCCTGACCAATGAGGAACATCATAGAAAGATCCACCCCTCAAGAGAACACAATCCTCAACATACCCCATTTCTAAACCTTTCAAATATATGGCAAGATCCTGCACAGCAAAATAATCAGTAGTAGATATCCGCTAAACAGTGTTAGGTGAATCACAGATGCTGGAAAAAGGACATTACGTTAGTATATGGTATATACAGTATTAGGTACAGATCGTTCTAATAAATGATTGATAGATGTAATGTGACTTGTGAAATACGGTCACTATAAAAGTGTGACAACAACTATCTAGATAATAATGTGAGTGTTATAAAAATATCACTATAATGTATGTAATTAAACTAATGTAAATTATGTGGATAGGTGGTCAAAAATCAATGTTTACCAACACCTAAGATAATAACTTGTGGATATATCATATATCCTACTTGTAATAGAGATTAGGATAAGGAAAAGAAGAGAAGACAAAAAAGGAGAAAAAGGAAAAGAAGAAGAAAAGGAAAAGAAAAAAGAAGAAAAGAAAAGAAGAAAGAAGAAAAAACAAACCAATGTATAAGAACTTCCCATTACATATAGTATTGCCATAAGGTAGTAACCTTACACAGGAAATACAATTAGCCCTATAATCAATAGGGGTAAGAATTATATGATTATCTCAACTCGACATATCATGATTAAGAAATGTTTGGTTTACAGGTGGTTAAAAATGGAAGCATATGGCTTGATGGAGAGGGCCTCTATCTATATATAATTGATGTTAGACCTCATATTATAGTGTTGGGGGGAAAAAAGAAACCGACTAGAATATACCCAATATAAAAAAATTAACTTGAGTTAGATTAATAATCTGAAACTCTCCTTCTAACAATGCATTTAAATAATAAAAACTAGACTTATGAGAAAAATAGAACCTGTAAAGAAAGAGGTTCTTATAAAAAACAATGCCAATCCAAGTTGACATTAAGTCCATTAGGATGTATCTTGTTCAGGAGGTAAATCCATTTTGCCTCTCTTCTTAGCAATAACTTCGCTCTGTCACCACCCCTCCTAAGGGGAGGGATGTAATCTATCAGTCTAAAGCATAGATAAGATAGAGAGTGTTTGTGTTCCAAAAGATGTCTAGCCACCGGTTGGTCATTTTTGCCTTTATCAATAGCTGCCCGATTGGCAGAATGATGGATAGCAAATCTTGTAGGGGCATCATCTTCCGTCTTTCCTGCATAATATAATCCACATTAGCAGTTAAGAAGATATACAACATACTTTGTGGTACATGTAAGGTAATACTTAATCCGAAATTCTTGGTTACTATGTGGATGTTTAAAGGAATGGCAGGGTATCATGGAGTTACATGTCGTGTAGGATATGCATCTAAATTATCCAGTTATCTTAGGTTGGAGCCAAGATGGGGTCATGTAACAGTGTGTGGGATCTGTGATAACCAAAGTATCCCTCACATTTTTAGCCCTCCTAAAAGCCACCCTAGGTTTCATGATAAATGGTAGTAGAGTGTCAGAGGATAGAATGTCACAATGTTTAAATACATTCTTTGGAAGATAATTCATTGTGAGGTTGTGGGTAGTAAGTAGAGTTACTTGATCTTCCTCTTTAGGTTTAGTATGGTCGATGAGCAGATCTTCCTTTCATACATCCTGTACTTGTGTCTTAATATCTTTGATGAATTCGGGTTTGTAGCCCCTCTGGATGACCCTCTTTTCTAATTCTTCTAACTGTGCCACTTTGTTTGAGGGTTCAGTATTATTCTGTATGACTCGTAGAATTTGTCCTTTTGGTACTGCATACACCATTTTCTTTGGATGGCAACTTTGTGCCCACAGAATTGAGTTTCTGTCAGTGTCCTTTTTGAATAAGGTGGTGTTAAGCATTCCCTTTGCCTTATAGATTCTCAGATCTAAGAAGTCAACCTGTTGATGATTAGCTATCATTTTTAATTTGACGGGTTGGTTTAAGTTATTTAGATGTTGCAGCCATTTGTCCAGTTCATTCATTGTATCATTCCAGATGAAAGATCATCAATACATAATCTGTAAAGACAGATGCGAGTATCAGCAAACACCTGCATAATCTCCCTCTCCTATCTACATATATATGTTGGCATACGCTGGGGCCATGTAGTTCCAGCAATTTAAGGATGAACTCTGTTGGTGGTCAGATATAGGGGTATTTGTTCAATACTGCTCCAACAGCTATCAACCCCTCATCATGAGGGATGATGGTGTAGAGACTTGTGACATCAAGTGTTACTAAGATCTCATCATTAATCCCACCAAAGTCCCCTAATGTCTTGATCATCTGAATATAATCGCTGGTGTAAGACGCCATATTGAGGACAAATGGCTTTAGTAAGCTGTCCAGGTAGGGAGCTAGAGGTTGAAGTAAGGATGCAGAGACAATAGGGCATCCTGGTGGAGTCAGTGCATCCTTATGCACTTTCAGTAGAGTATATAGAACATATAGCGCACATGAAGAATTAGTGTACTCCTGTCGGGTTTGTGCACATGTGCACTAACCCGACACCGCGTTATACCTAAAGAACGAAACCCAAAGCGTTACCCATATTTTATATTCCTATGTTCTTCACATATAATTTTTTTTAATTTTTTATTATTAAATATATATTTCTCTATATATCTGATAATGTTAATGTAAAATATATATTTGCAACTATATATCTATAGGAATATATATTTATATACAGGTATATATATATACAAATATATATTGAATTATGGATTTAAAATAAAAATAAAATGTTCCTGTATGTGAACTTCATAATGTGAAATATTAATAACTCCTCTTGGGTTAGCACACAAGCGATAAGGGTTAGGGTTTTTTCTTTTACACTCTCCATTGAAATCTATGGGGAGAAAAAGTTAGCACAGTCGCAATATCTATCTTTCCTTTCCTGATATCGCTCCCTCTTTACTCAACCAGATTTCCAACTGCCTCTCTGCAATTTCCTCTTGGGTGTCTTCACACTACCTCCAACTCAATCTGTCCAAAACTGAGCTGCTTCTTATTCCCCCCTCTTCGAGACATCCAACACCTGACATTTCTCTGACAGTTGGAGACTCTATTCTCAACACCTCACCCCAGGTCCGCTGTCTTGGGGTTACACTTGACTCAGAACTCACATTCAACCCACATATTCAAGCACTTACCAAATCCTGCCTATCACACCTACGCATCTTTTCCAGAATTCGTCTCTTCCTTACTCAAAAAACTACAAAAATACTTATTTTTGTTTACATGGAGATGAAGGCAGAATGTATATGCTGTGCTGAACACAAGCTGTAGATGAAGGCAGATTCCAGGTCACGTGCTGAGTTGAAGGCAGGCCACAGAGCATGTGTTCAGTTGAAAGCTGTATATAAGTATAGGAATGAAAGTCACTAGTTAAACTGAAAGCTGACTACAGAGCACAGGCACTTTGTAGACTTGACAGATATTTAATAGTAGAATAAAATAAACTGTATAAAGAGGTATTGAAGTAAGTACAGAAACAAGCGCCAAGATTACGAGTTTGGCGTTAGCCTTAAAAAGCAGCGTTAAGAGGTCCCAACGCTGCTTTTTAACGCCCGCTGGTATTACGAGTCAGGCACTTTTCTTCCGCGACTCGAGGCTACCGCAAATCCCCTTACGTCAATTGCGTATCCTATCTTTTTAATGGGACTTGCCTAACGCTGGTATTACGAGTCTTGGAAGAAGTGAGCGGTAGACCCTCTCCTGTCAAGACTTCTACCGCATTTAAAAGTCAGTAGTTAAGAGTTTTATGAGCTAATGCTGGAACATAAAACTCTTAACTAAAGTGCTAAAAAGTACACTAACACTCATAAACTACCTATTAACCCCCCACATCGCCACCACTTTAATAAATGTATTAACCCCTAAACCGCTGCACTCACACCTCGCAAACACTAGTTAAATTTTATTAACCCCTAATCTGCCTGCTCTAACATCACCGACACCTACTTACATTTATTAACCCCTAATCTGCCACCCCCAATGTCGCCGCTACTATATTAAAGGTATTAACCCCTAAACCTAAGTCTAAACCTAACCCTAACCCCCCCCCTTACTTAAATATAATTTAAATTAAACTGAATAAATTTAACAAAATTAAATCAATTATTCCTATTTAAAATTAAATACTTACCGATAAAATAAACCCTAAGCTAGCTACAATATAACTAATAGTTACATTGTAACTAGCTTAGGATTTATATTTATTTCACAGGCAACTTTGTATTTATTTAAACTAGGTACAATAGTTATTAAATAGTTATTAACTATTTAATAACTACCTAGCAAATATGAGTACAAAATTACCTGTAAAATAAATCCTAACCTAAGTTACAATTACACCTAACACTACACTATCATTAAATAAATTACCTAAACTACCTACAACTAATTATAATTAAATTCAATAAACTAAATTACGGGAAAAAACACTAAATTACAGAAAGAAAAAATAATTACAAGAAGTTTAAACTAATTACACCTAATCTAAGCCCCCTAATAAAAAAAAAGCCCCCCAAAATAATAAAATGCCCTACCCTATACTAAATTACAAATAGCCCTTAAAAGGGCCTTTTGCTGGGCATTGCCCCAAAGTAATCAGCTCTTTTACCTGTAAAAAAAATACAATAACCCCCCAACATTACAACCCACCACCCACACACCCCTACTCTAAAACCCACCCAATACCCCTTTAAAAAACCTAACACTACCCCATTGAAGATCACCCTACCTTGAGCCGTCTTCACCCAGCCGGGCACAAGTGGTCATCCGATCCGGCCAGAAGTCTTCATCCGATGGGGCAGAAGAGGACATCCAGACCAGCAGAAGTCTTCATCCTATCCGGGCAGAAGAGGACATCTGGACCGGGAGGAGGCTTCATCTTCTATCTTCTTCCATCCGACGAGGAGCGACTCCATCTTGAAGACATCCGGCGCGGAGCATCCTTCCAGCACGACGGACTAACGACGAATGATGGTTCCTTTAAATGATGTTATCCCTCGAATTCCGATTGGCTGATAGGATTCTATCAGCCAATTGGAATTAAGGTAGGAAAAATCCGATTGGTTGATTTAATCAGCCAATCGGATTGAAGTTCAATCCGATTGGCTGATTGGATCAGCCAATAGAATGTGAGGTCAATTCTATTGGCTGATCCAATCAGCCAATCGGATTGAACTTCAATCCGATTGGCTGATTAAATCAACCAATCAGATTTTTCCTTAGATTAGGTGTAATTAGTTTAAACTTCTTGTATTTTTTTTTTCTTTAATTTAGTGGGGTTTTTTTTTCGTAATTTAGTTTATTGAATTTAATTGTAATTAATTGTAGGTAGATTAGGTAATTTATTTAATGATATTGTAGTGTTAGATGTAATTGTAACTTAGGTTAGGATTTATTTTACAGGTAATTTTGTACTTATTTTTGCTAGGTAGTTATTAAATAGTTAATAACTATTTAATAACTATTCTACCTAGTTAAAATAAATACAAAGTTGCCTTTAAAATAAAAATAAATCCTAAGATAGCTACAATGTAACTATTAGTTATATTGTAGCTATCTTAGGGTTTATTTTATTGGTAAGTATTTAGTTTTAAATAGGAATAATTTAGTTAATGGATAGGAATTTTATTTAGATTTATTTAAATTATATTTAAGCTGGGGGGGGGTGTTAGGGTTAGGGTTAGACTTAGCTTTAGTGGTTAATAACTTTATTATAGTGGCAGCAACGTTGGCGGCGGCAGATTAGGGATTAATTAATTTAATATAGTTGTGGCGACGTTGGGGGGGCAGATTAGGGGTTAATAACTATAATGTAGGTGTCGGCGATGTTGGGGGCATCAGATTAGGGGTTTATATAAGTATAATGTAGGTGGCGGCGGTGTCCGGAGCGGCAGATTAGGGGTTAATAGTATAATGCAGGTGGCGACAATGTCGGGGGCATCAGATTAGGGGTTAATAAGTGTAATATTAGGGGTGTTTAGACTCGGGGTTCATGTTAGGGTGTTAGGTGCAGACATATTTTTTTCTGTCCCCGTAGGAAGCAATGGGGCTGCGTTAGGAGCTGAACGCTGCTTTTTTGCAGGTGTTAGGTTTTTTTTCAGCCAGCTCAGCCCCATTGTTTCCTATGGGGAAATCGTGCACAAGCACGTTTAGCCAGCTTACCGCTACCGTAAGCAACGCTGGTATTGAGGTGAGATGTAGAGCTAAATTTTGCTCAACGCTCACCTTTTTGCGGCTTACGCCAGGTTTAAAAGAACCTGTAATACCAGCGTTGGCTTAAGGGAGCGGTGGAAAAAAAGGAGCGGTAGAGCCGCAAGCCTTACCGACAAAAACTCGTAATCTAGCTGAAGGCTTGTAAAATGATAACTGATGTGGCAGAAATGTTAGCGGAATGCTAGTAAAAATGCAAAGAACAAAACAATATCTAGTAAATAGGCAACCAAGACGAAAACAATATGTATCAAAGCAGCAGGACTGCTGAAGTGATAAGTTAACACAAGCACACAGCACAAAATTGTAAAGGTAATATTCCAGGCTTGTCACTTAAATTGAAATTCTATTGAGAAAAAAATAGGAAAAAGTACATTTTTCATACTGGCTTAGTAAATGTATCACACTCTGACTTCAGTTCTCTTTAACCTCTTCAGTTCTGAGCCATTTCACATCCCTGTGCTAAAGCTACTTTTAATTATTTGCAGCAATTTTATTTATATATTCCCTTTGTCCACAATGGGGTCTTATTCTCCTCTGTATTGCAATGGGGGTTGATTGGGGCTCTAAAGGGTTAACTTATGAAGCTGTATTTGCAGCTTTTTAGACTACAGTATGTGGTTCGGGCTTGCATGAGAAGCAGAAACCTCTTGTGCAATATTAAAGGGACATGAAACCCAAATTTTTTATTTTGTGATTTAGACAGAGCGTGCCATTTTAAACAACTTTCCAATTTAATTCTATTATTTAATTTGCTTCCTTCCCTTGTAATCCTTTGCTGAAAGGTTGATCTAGGTAAGCTCAGGAGCAGCAAAGAACCTAGGTTCTAGCTGCTGATTGGTTGCTGCATATATATACTGATTGTCATTGGCTCACTCATGTGTTCAGTTAGAATCTAGTGCATTGCTACTCCTTCAAAAATTATACCAAGAGAATGAAGCAAATTTGATTATAGAAGTAAATTGGAAAGTTGTTTAAAATTGCATGTTCTACCTAAATAATGAAAGAAAATGTTTGGGTTTCATGTCCCTTTAAATTTTGCTGTTCAATACTTGCAAACCTGTCAGTCTGCAATGATGATACATTTTACCCTAAAAGTGCCTCCTACCCCTTATCAAACACCACCCTGGTTAACTTTCAATGGTTAATATGTGAATCACCTGCAAATTAGATGTGACCCTACTCTGTCAACCTCTATTTAAATTAGTGGGGGGAGATAGGTACTCTGTAATTTCCAATTTCCCTTGCATTAAAAATTCCATTGCAGCCAGTCACGCAGGTCTACATCCTTTAAAAATTAGAGGTCAGTTTTCATTCTAATTCATATGGAGTTAGAATGGGGGTCAATTAGAGCCCCTGCAATCAAATGGCTTGTTTGCTGCTGTTGCAGATGATCCACAATTTTATGGCAATTTAGAGGGTCTTAAGACTTCTCTTTTTTAAATAGGTATATCCTGTCTTGTTGGAGGGGAGACATGTATTCCAAAAAGCCCCACATCCCACCGCTTGCAATAATAATGCACCTCTGTCCCTGGTCAACATGACTATGAAATATTTTTTATTCTAAAAATTACCAAAGCTGCAAATAGCTCTGTGAAGGTTGTCCTTTGCACACAGCATGATTAGAGTTAATGGCATTGAGCGGTTGTGCTTAATGCAGTGAGGGTGTTTTGTGTGGGAGCAGCACCTAAAGAGACCACTGCTAAAAAATCAGGGACAGGAGTTTCAGATGCAATAGTGTGATTAAGGCAGTTTAGAGTGAATTGTGATGTTGGGGTGAATTTGTGAGTCTATGGGTGATTGCACTTAGAGTTAATTAAGCAGCTGATGGCCCAATAGATAAAAGGATCCTTCAATATTTGGAAAAAAAACACTATATAGTGACTATATAATATAGATACCAGGGCTCTTTTTTTTTAAATTATGGTGTACCAGGTGTCATTACCACCAAATGGAATGATCCAATATTATATAAATTTACAGCTAATCACTAAACATAAAACAATAAAGAATCAACATTTTTAAAATCAATGTTTATATTGTTTAAATATCAGATCCATTCTGCAACTTGACTGAATTCTTGTTTATAGTGGAATATCATCTAGACGTGCATTTTAGCACTGGGTTACTAAACAAATGCAGAAAAATGGTCATATCCCCAGCATTCAGAGCTTTTTGGAATTCAATATGTTTTGAAAAAAAGTTATCTAGATTTGCACGGAAGAGAGCTAAAAAGAGTTGAATTCCGCAGACCTTGGACATTTTCAGAATTTGTAAACAAAATGTCCATTTCTAATATCTAATAATATAACATCTCATGTTGCATGAAATAAATGTCAGCTCAAACAAGTGTGTGGGACAGCTATGGATAGTGGTAATCATGTCATGCGGCATTATATAATGTAGGTCTTAATGTTACATATACAAAATATAAGGTACTGACAGTGACTCTCTATTATTTGTTCTTCACAGCAGTCAAAACTTAATGTAGTATAAAAACAATTTGTGATACCAAAATTACTGAAAAAAATATTTTTATACAAAGCATTAGGTTGTATATAAGCATATCATGCAGATATTGGGGGGTAGTTATCAAGCCGTCTACTTTTCTGGCTTCGCCGGCCCAATACGCCCGCCTAAGCTCGCCTACCTTTGCCGCCGTGGACCTGAAAAAATACGCCTAAGTTATCAAATAAAGCTGTCAAAAAGCCGCGGGGCGATGAGCAGCGGACTGTGACAGTTATCACTCATCCGATCTCGCTGCTCTTCGGCTTTTTCACAGCTTTATTGCTAGCCTGTCACTAAGCACTCACACTAAACTACACTGTTCTACCCCCTATACCGGCGCCCCCGGAGCCTCCCGCAACTAAATAAAGTTACTAACCCCTAAACCGCCGCTCCTAGACCCCGCCGCAAGTCTCATAAATGTTTTAACCCCTAAACCGCCGCTCCTAGACCCTGCCGCAACTCTTATAAATGTATTAACCCCTAAACCGCCGCTCCCGGACACCGCTGCCACCTACATTATACCTAGTAACCCCTATCCCGCCCCCCCTATACCGTCGCCCTCTATTATAAAATTATTAACCCCTATCCTGCTGATCCCGCACCTCTCCGCAACTAAATAAATAGTTTAACCCCTAAACCGCCGCTCCATGAACCCGCCGCAACCTATATTAAACCTATTAACCCCTATCCTGCCCCCCCTACACCGTCGCCACCTATAATAAATTTATTAACCCCTATCCTGCCCCCCACTACGCCGCCGCCACTGTAATAAAATTATTAACCCCTAAACCTAAGTCTAACACTAACCCTAACGCCCCCCTAACTTAAATATTAATTAAATAAATCTAAATAAATTTACTCTTATTAACTAAATGAATCCTATTTAAAACTAAATACTTACCTTTAAAATAAACCCTAATATAGCTACAATATAAATAATAATTATATTCTAGCTATTTTAGGATTTATTTTTATTTTACAGGTACCTTTCAATTTATTTTAACTAGGTACAATAGCTATTAAATAGTTATTGACTATTTAATAGCTTACCTAGCTAAAATAAAGAGATATGTACCTGTGAAATAAATCCTAACCTAAGTTACAATTACACCTAACACTACACTATACTTTAATAAATTATTCCTATTTAAAAATAAATACTTACCTGTAAAATAAACCCTAAGATAGCTACAATATAATTAATAATTATATTATAGCTATCTTAGGATTTATATTTATTTTACAGGTAACTTTGCATTTATTTTAGCTAGTTAGAATAGTTATTAAATAGTTATTAACTATTTAATAACTACCTAGCTAAAAGAAATACAAAATTACCTGTAAAATAAATCCTAACTTAAGTTACAATTAAACCTAATACTACACTATCATTAAATTAATTAAATAAACTACCTACAAATAACTACAATTAAATACAATTACATAAACTAACTAAAGTACAAAAAATAAAAAAAGCTAAGTTACAAAAAATAAAAAAATAAGTTACAAACATGTTAAAAATATTACAACAATTTTAAGCTACTTACACCTAATCTAAGCCCCCTAATAAAATAACAAACCCCCCCAAAATAAAAAAATGCCCTACCCTATTCTAAATTAAATAAATTTCAAAGCTCTTTTACCTTACCAGCCCTTAAAAGGGCCATTTGTGGGGGCATGCCCCAAAGAAAACAGCTCTTTTGCCTGTAAAAGAAAAATACAACCCCCCCCCCAACATTAAAACCCACCACCCACATACCCCTAATCTAACCCAAACCCCCCTTACAAAAACCTAACACTAATCCCCTGAAGATCATCCTACCTTGAGTCGTCTTCACTCAGCCGAGCCACCGATGGAACTGAAGAGGACATCCGGAGCGGAAGAAGTTAATCCTCCAAGCGGCGCTGAAGAAATCTTCCATCCGATGAAGTCATCATCCAGGCGGCGCTGAAGAAAAGTCTTCGATCCGGCCGATGTCATCTTCAAAGAGGCGCTGAAGAGGTCTTCTATCCGGGCGAAGTCATCTTCCAAGCCGGGTCTTGAATCTTCCTTCCGCCGACGCGGAACCACCTTCTTCACTGACGGACTACGACGAATGACGGCTCCTTTAAGGGACGTCATCCAAGATGGCGTCCCCTCAATTCCGATTGGCTGATAGGATTCTATCAGCCAATCGGAATTAAGGTAGGAAAATCTGATTGGCTGATGGAATCAGCCAATCAGATTCAAGTTCAATCCGATTGGCTGATCCAATCAGCCAATCAGATTGAGCTCGCATTCTATTTGCTGATCGGAACAGCCAATAGAATACGAGCTCAATCTGATTGGCTGATTCCATCAGCCAATCAGATTTTTCCTACCTTAATTCCGATTGGCTGATAGAATCCTATCAGCCAATCGGAATTGAGGGGACGCCATCTTGGATGACGTCCCTTAAAGGAGCCGTCATTCGTCGTAGTCCGTCGGTGAAGAAGGTGGTTCCGCGTCGGCGGAAGGAAGATTCAAGACCCGGCTTGGAAGATGACTTCGCCCGGATAGAAGACCTCTTCAGCGCCTCTTTGAAGATGACATCGGCCGGATCGAAGACTTTTCTTCAGCGCCGCCTGGATGATGACTTCATCGGATGGAAGATTTCTTCAGCGCCGCTTGGAGGATTAACTTCTTCCGCTCCGGATGTCCTCTTCAGTTCCATCGGTGGCTCGGCTTAGTGAAGACGACTCAAGGTAGGATGATCTTCAGGGGATTAGTGTTAGGTTTTTGTAAGGGGGGTTTGGGTTAGATTAGGGGTATGTGGGTGGTGGGTTTTAATGTTGGGGGGGTTGTATTTTTCTTTTACAGGCAAAAGAGCTGTTTTCTTTGGGGCATGCCCCCACAAATGGCCCTTTTAAGGGCTGGTAAGGTAAAAGAGCTTTGAAATTTATTTAATTTAGAATAGGGTAGGGCATTTTTTTATTTTGGGGGGGGTTGTTATTTTATTAGGGGGCTTAGATTAGGTGTAAGTAGCTTAAAATTGTTGTAATATTTTTAACATGTTTGTAACTTATTTTTTTATTTTTTGTAACTTAGCTTTTTTTATTTTTTGTACTTTAGTTAGTTTATGTAATTGTATTTAATTGTAGTTATTTGTAGGTAGTTTATTTAATTAATTTAATGATAGTGTAGTATTAGGTTTAATTGTAACTTAAGTTAGGATTTATTTTACAGGTAATTTTGTATTTCTTTTAGCTAGGTAGTTATTAAATAGTTAATAACTATTTAATAACTATTCTAACTAGCTAAAATAAATACAAAGTTACCTGTAAAATAAATATAAATCCTAAGATAGCTATAATATAATTATTAATTATATTGTAGCTATCTTAGGGTTTATTTTACAGGTAAGTATTTATTTTTAAATAGGAATAATTTATTAAAGTATAGTGTAGTGTTAGGTGTAATTGTAACTTAGGTTAGGATTTATTTCACAGGTACATTTCTCTTTATTTTAGCTAGGTAAGCTATTAAATAGTTAATAACTATTTAATAGTTATTGTACATGGTTAAAATAAATTGAAAGTCACCTGTAAAATAAATATAAATCCTAAGATAGCTAGAATATAATTATTATTTATATTGTAGCTATATTAGGGTTTATTTTAAAGGTAAGTATTTAGTTTTAAATAGGATTAATTTAGTTAATAAGAGTTAATTTATTTAGATTTATTTAATTAATATTTAAGTTAGGGGGGCGTTAGGGTTAGGGTTAGACTTAGGTTTAGGGGTTAATAATTTTATTACAGTGGCGGCGGCGTAGTGGGGGGCAGGATAGGGGTTAATACATTTATTATAGGTGGCGACGGTGTAGGGGGGGCAGATTAGGGGTTAATAAATTTATTATAGGTGGCGACGGTGTAGGGGGGGCAGATTAGGGGTTAATAAATTTATTATAGGTGGCGACGGTGTAGGGGGGGCAGGATAGGGGTTAATACATTTAATATAGGTTGCGGCGGGTTCAGGGAGCGGCGGTTTAGGGGTTAATACATTTATTATAGTTGCGGTGGGCTCCGGGAGCGGCGGTTTAGGGGTTAATATGTATAGAGTAGCTTGCGGTGGGCTCCGGGAGCGGCGGTTTAGGGGGTAATAACTTTATTTAGTTGCGGCGGTGTAGGGGGGGCAGATTAGAGGTGTTTAGACTCGGGGTACATGTTAGGGTGTTAGGTGCAGACAGCTCCCATAGAAATCAATGGGATGTCTGTCAGCAGCGAACTTGTACTTTCGCTATGGTCAGACTCCCATTGATTCCTATGGGATCCGCCGCTTCCAGGGGTGGCGGATTGAAAACCAGGTACGCTGGGCCGTAAAAGTGCCGAGCGTACCTGCTAGTTTTTTGATAGCTAGCAAAAGTAGTGAGAATGTGCCGCACTTGTGTGCGGAACATCTGGAGTGACGTAAGAATCGATCTGTGTCGGACTGAGTCCGGCGGATTGATGCTTACGTCACAAAATTCTACTTTTGCCGGTCTCGAGCCTTTGATAACTAAGGCGAATCAGCCTCGCCACAAATACGCTGCGGAATTCCAGCGTATTTGAGGTTGACGGCTTGATAACTAGGCCCCTTTGCAGTCTCTATTCACAATGAGCGACCACACCACTATATAATAAAAAAATTAAAACAATTATCTAAATGGTTCCCATACTTATCCCTATTATACTCATACTGGGCCTGATATTCAAAACCTCTCCACTCAGGTGAGACAGTCTAACATGATTCTCCAGCAGTGCAAGATCCCTAGTAGGATCTTCGAATGTTAGAACAAATGTTATTGTAGAAATTCGATGTACATAATAGAATGTTGATAAGAACGAATATTCTTAAAAATTCTATTATCAAATGTTATTTACAGTTTTCGAATGTCACTTTCGAATTCGAATGTGAGATTTGAATTCAAATGTCTCTTTCAAATTCGAATGTCACATTCGAATTCAAATATTACATTTATAAAACACAGTTGTAGACTAGAAATATTATTTCGAATTCGAATGTCACATTCAAATTCGAATATTACAGATATATAAAACAGTATTAGACTAGAAATACTATTTTCAATTTGAATATTACATTTATTAAACACAGTTGTAGCTGTCAGGGTTTTTTCCCTGTTGTGTTTGCCATGTGCTGTTGGCAGCCATTTTACTCACCTCTCTTCCTGACTATGGTGCATTGTGGGGGATGCTGCTCAATTCCTGCACTTCCTTTTATTGCCAAACTGCTGTGCATCATCCATGTGAGACAGGATGCAGTCTCAGAATTGTGATGTCATCACTTATTATTTAAAGGGCCTCTGTTCAGTATGCTTTGTCTTTGCGTTGTCTGAGACCTGTTGGTGAGAGTTCCTGTGTATTACCTGGCTGCCTGACGTCCTTCCTGGTTCCTGATCCCTGGCTTGTTCCTGACTTTGCTGTTTTCCTTGTTCCTGATTCCGGCTCGTCTGACTATTCGCTTTGGCTCCTGACTCGGCTCGTCTGACTACCAGCTCTGGTTTTGATTCCTGGCTTGTTATTTGACTTGTGGACTTTTTATTATTTTTTGCTATTATAAAGGTGTGATTATTTTTGCACTTCTCGTCTCAGTCTGATTCCTGGCACCCTGACATTACGCAAAGGCCATGAATCCTGATAGTGCTAATAATCCACCTTTACCTGCCATCATTTCCTGGATGGATGTACAGGATCACCGCTTGGATCAATTTGCACTAGCCCTGCAAACCCTGCTGACTCGCACTGCATATTTGGACCAAAGTGTCCTGCAAGTTATGGCTGCTCCTGTTTCCGCTGATGCACCTATGCCTACCAGGAGCATGTCCTGTTCTGCACCTCTACCTCAGCGATATGGAGGCGATCCTATTCAGTGCAGAGGGTTTTTGAACCCGGTGGGCATTTACTTTGAGATGTTACCTCAGGTGTTTCCCTCTGACAGAGCTAAGGTGGGATTTCTCATCTCGTTATTCTCTGACACAGCTCTTGCCTGGGCTAATCCCTTGTGGGAGACTAATAAACCTGTGATTTCAAATTACCCTGAATTTGTGGCCTCCTTTCGAAGGGTATTTGATGTTCCAGCTCGCTCCTCCTCTGCTGCTAAACAACTCATGTCCTTTCAGCAAGGTACAAGATCTGTTGCTCAGTATGCTATTGAGTTCCGTATGCTTGCCGCAGAGGTAGGTTGGAACAATGAAGCCCTTGTTGCCGCCTTCTTTTATGGGCTCTCTGATGCGATTAAAGACGAAGTTGCTGCCAGAGATTTACCAGAGGATCTCGAGGCATTGGGGTCTTTTTTTATCCTAATTGACATCAGACTCAGATAGAGGCCCTCTTCAAGGAGCGCTTGCGGAAGCCTCCTGTTCCGTTGTCTCCTACATGTTCGTTCCCACCCATACCTCCCTCTCCTCCCATGCCTCCTGGTCCCGAGTCACCAGGTACTGCTGAGTTGATGCAGCTGGGATTCACGCGCCTCTCTGCGGCAGAGAGGGCCTTTAGGAGGAGGGAGGGGCTCTGCCTCTATTGTGGGTTACAGGGCGACCTTTTGAAGTCTTGTCCTACACGGCCGGGAAACGCTCACACCTAAGGTCCTGTCGGGGCAGACCTTGGGTGGTTTATCCTCGTCCTTGGAACCGCTTAAGGAGTAACCTTTTGTCACGGTCGTCCTTTCCTGGGTGGACTCCTCCATAGTCACCCAGGCTCTTGTTGACTCCGGTGCTGCGGGCTATTTCATTGACAGTGCTTTTGTATCAAAGAACTCCATTCCTGTTTTGCCTCGGTCCGTGCTATTGAGGCCATTGATGGCAGGCCCCTTCAGCCCGCCCTCGTTACTCACGAAACTGCTCCGTTGTCCATGGCTGTTGGGGCTCTCCATTTTGAAACCCTCCAGTTCCATGTGATAAACTCTCCGCATTTCCGGTTGTTCTAGGTTATCCCTGGCTCCAAAAGCACAATCCCAGTCTCGACTGGCGCAGGTCCGAAATGTTGTCATGGTTCCCGCAATGTATTTCCTCTTGTCTTCGGAAACCAGTTAAAGTCTTGTGCACTTCTTCGGTATCTCAATTGCCAGAGGAGTACCGAGAGTTCCTAGATGTGTTTGACAAGGTACGTGCCTGTACGTTGCCTCCTCACCGGTCCTACGATTGTGCCATAGACCTGCAACCCGGAGCCATTCCTACCCTCTGTCTGTTGCAGAGAATTGTGCTATGGAGGAGTATGTTGCCGATGCTCTGTCACAGGGGATTATCCACAAATCCTGCTCTCCTGCAGGGGCTGGCTTCTTCTTTGTGAAGAAAAAAGGTGGTGAGTTAAGACCATGTATCGATTATAGGGGTCTTAATCGTCTTACCATTAAGAATACTTACCCTATTCCGCTTATTATGGAACTCTTTGACCGCCTCAAGGGAGCTACGGTCTTTACTAAACTTGATTTGAGAGGAGCGTACAATCTCATTAGGATTAAGGAGGGCCGCGAATGGAAAACAGCATTTAACACCAGGAGCGGGCATTATGAGTATCTTGTAATGCCCTTTGGCCTATGTAATGCTCCTGCTGTTTTTCCGGAATTTATTAATGATGTCCTACGAGATATGTTGAAACAGTGTGTTGTGGTGTACTTAGACGACATCCTCATACACTCACCCACACTTGAGGCTCATCGTTCTGATGTTACACGGGTTCTTCAGAGACTACGTGAGAACGGCCTGTTTTGTAAACTCAAGAAATGTGAGTTCCATCAGACTCAAGTAACCTTCCTAGGTTATGTTATTTCCGTTGCAGGGGTCTCCATGGATCCTGACAAGTTATCTGCAGTTCTGCAGTGGCCTCGCCCAGTTTGTCTTCGGTCTATTCAATGTTTTTTTGGGGTTCGCCAATTACTATAGAAAGTTTATTAAAAACTTTTCTTCCTTGGTCAAACCTATCACAGACATGACCCGTAAAGAGAATGATCCACTCCATTGGTCACCTACTGCCATTAAGGCCTTTGATAGTCTTAAGACTGCCTTTGCTGCCGCTCCAGTTCTGGCTCATCCTAACCCTGTCCTGCCTTCCGTTCTTGAGGTCGATGCGTCTGAGACTGGAGTAGGTGCCCTCTTGTCTCAACGACCTACGCCTGATGGTTCCTTGCATCCGTGTGGTTTCTTCTCTAAGAAATTGTCTCCAGCGGAGTGCAATTATGAAATTGGCGACAGGGTATTACTGGCCATAATTTTGGCACTTAAGGAATGGAGGCATCTTTTCGAGGGTACTTGCGTGCCAATGCTCATTCTTACTGATCACAAGAATTTAACTTATCTATCTGAAGCAAAACGTTTATCGCCCCGACAGGCCAGATAGGCGCTATTTTTGTCTCTGTTTAATTATGTGGTCTCCTACCTGCCTGGTAGTAAGAATGTTAGGGCTGATGCCCTCTCTCGACAATTTTCGCCTCTGTCCAAGGAGGAGTCTGTACCTACTCCTGTTATACCTCCTGACCATATTTTGGCTACCATAAGTACTAATTTGACTTCTCACTTGGGGGAGGAGATCCTGGCTGCACAAACCAATGCACCTCCTGAGAAACCTAGTGGTAAGTGTTTTGTTCCTGAGAATCTTCGAACTAAACTTTTGCACACTTACCACTATCCTAAAGCCGCAGGTCACCCAGGCAAGAACCAAATGATTTGGTCTGTCACTCGACAATTCTGGTGGACAGGTCTTCGTTCTGACGTTGCTGCGTATGTTACCTCCTGCTCAGTTTGTGCACAGAATAAGACTCCTCAACGTCTTCCTGTGGGTCTTCTTCAATCTATTGCTAATGGTGAGCATCCTGTTTCCAATGGCAATACTGTTATCATTATGGTGGTTGACCATTTTTCTAAAATGTCACATTGCATTCCCTTGATTAAGCTGCCTACCGCTCAGGAGCTTGCTTCAATTTTTGCCCGGGAGGTCTTCCGTTTACATGGGTTACCCAAGGAGATAGTGTTGGACCAGGGTAGCCAGTTTGTCTCCAGATTTTGGCGTTCCTTTTGTGCTCAAATGGGGATCCAGCTTTCCTTCTCCTCGGCATATCCCCCTCAATCCAATGGGGCTGTGGAACGGTCTAATCAAGCTTTGGAACAGTTCCTCCGTTGCTATGTCTCAGATCACCACAATAATTGGTCTGAACTGTTACCTTGGGCAGAGTTTGCTCGTAATAGTGCTATTAATGCTTCCTCCAAGTTATCCCCGTTCATGGCGAATTATGGGTTTCAACCATCCTTGTTGCCCAATTCATTCATGTCTCAGGGTATTCCAGCTTTGGAGGAGCATCTCTGGCAACTCCGTTCCACATGGGTGCAGATTCAGGATTGCCTTCATCGTTCTATTCAGCGCCAAAAGTTCCAGGCTGATCGTAGGCGTCTGCCCGCACCTTCCTACCAGGTTGGTGAGAGAGTTTGGCTGTCCTCCCGCAACTTGAACCTTTGTGTGCCTTCCAATAAATTGGCTCCCCGTTATGTTGGTCCTTTTAGAATACTCCGACGGCTATGCGCATCTCCAATGTTTTTCATGTCTCCCTCTTGAAACCATTGGTTTGTAATCGGATTACCACTGTGTTTCCTTGTCCCCATCCTATCTTTGTTGACAACCATGAGGAGTATGAGGTCAGCAGCATTATTGACTCTCGTATATCCAGGGGCCGTGTAGAGTATTTGGTTCACTGGAGAGGCTACGGTCCGGAGGAGCATTCTTGGGTTCCCTCCTCTGATGTTCATGATCCCGCCCTCCTCTGTGCCTTCCATGCCCGTTTCCCCAATAAGCCTTTTGTCCTCCCGTGGGGAGGGGTCGTTGAGGGGAGGGTACTGTCAGAATTTTTTTCCTGTTGTGTTTGCCATGTGCTGCTGGCAGCCATTTTACTCACCTCTCTTCCTGACTATGGTGCATTGTGGGGGATGCTGCTCAATTCCTGCACTTCCTTTTATTGCCAAACTGCTGTGCATCATCCATGTGAGACAGGATGCAGTCTCAGAATTGTGATGTCATCACTTATTATTTAAAGGGCCTCTGTTCAGTATGCTTTGCCTTTGCGTTGTCTGAGACCTGTTTGTGAGAGTTCCTGTGTATTACCTGGCTGCCTGACGTCCTTCCTGGTTCCTGATCCCTGGCTTGTTCCTGACTCTGCTGTTTTCCTTGTTCCTGATTCCGGCTCGTCTGACTATTCGCTTTGGCTCCTGACTTGGCTCGTCTGACTACCAGCTCTGGTTTTGATTCCTGGCTTGTTATTTGACTTGTGGACTTTTTATTATTTTTTACTTTTATAAAGGTGTGATTATTTTTGCACTTCTTGTCTCAGTCTGAAATACTATTTCAAATTTGAATGTTACATTAATTTTCGAATGTAGCATTCCAATTCAAATATTACATTTATTAAACACAGTTGTAGACTAGAAATATTATTTTGAATTAGAATGTCACATTCAAATTCGAATGTCGGATTTGAATTTGAATACTACATTTAAAAAAACACAGGCCTAGATTTGGAGTTTGGCGGTAGAAGGGCTGTTAACGCTCCGCGGGCTTTTTTCTGGCCGCACCATAAAATTAACTCTGGTATCGAGAGTTCAAACAAATGCTGCGTTAGGCTCCAAAAAAGGAGCGTAGAGCATTTTTACCGCAAATGCAACTCTCGATACCAGAGTTGCTTACGGACGCGGCCAGCCTCAAAAACGTGCTAGTGCACGATTCTCCCTTAGGAAACAATGGGGCTGTTTGAGCTGAAAAAAAACCTAACACCTGCAAAAAAGCAGCGTTCAGCTCCTAACGCAGCCCCATTGTTTCCTATGGGGAAACACTTCCTACGTCTGCACCTAACACCCTAACACTTATTAATCCCTAATCTGCCGCCCCCGCTATCGCTGACCCCTGCATATTATTATTAACCCCTAATCTTCCGCTCCGTACACCGCCGCAACCTACGTTATCCCTATGTACCCCTAATCTGCTGCCCCTAACACCGCCGACCCCTATATTATATTTATTAACCCCTAATCTGCCCCCCACAACGTCGCCGCCAGCTACTTACACTTATTAACCCCTAATCTGCCGAGTGGACCTGAGCGCTACTATAATAAAGTTATTAACCCCTAATCCGCCTCACTAACCCTATCATAAATAGTATTAACCCCTAATCTGCCCTCCCTAACATCGCCGACACCTAACTTAAATTATTAACCCCTAATCTGACGACCGGAGCTCACCGCTACTATAATAAATGGATTAACCCCTAAAGCTAAGTCTAACCCTAACACTAACACCCCCCTAAGTTAAATATAATTTACATCTAATGAAATTAATTAACTCTTATTAAATAAATTATTCCTATTTAAAGCTAAATACTTACCTGTAAAATAAATCATAATATAGCTACAATATAAATTATAATTACATTGTAGCTATTTTAGGATTAATATTTATTTTACAGGCAACTTGGTAATTATTTTAACCAGGTACAATAGCTATTAAATAGTTAAGAACTATTTAATAGTTACCTAGTTAAAATAATAACAAAATTACCTGTAAAATAAGTCCTAACCTAAGTTATAATTAAACCTAACACTACCCTATCAATAAATTAATTAAATAAACTACCTACAATTACCTACAATTAACATAACACTACACTATCAATAAATAAATTAAATACAATTGCTACAAATAACTACAATTACATAAACTAACTAAAGTACAAAAAATAAAAAAGAACTAAGTTACAAAAAATAAAAAAATATTTACAAACATAAGAAAAATATTACAACAATTTTAAACTAATTACACCTACTCTAAGCCCCCTAATAAAATAACAAAGACCCCCAAAATAAAAAATTCCCTACCCTATTCTAAATTAATAAATGTAAAAGCTCTTTTACCTTACCAGCCCTGAACAGGGCCCTTTGCGGGGCATGCCCCAAGAAAATCAGCTCTTTTGCCTGTAAAAAAAAACATACAATACCCCCCTCCAACATTACAACCCACCACCCACATACCCCTAATCTAACCCAAACCCCCCTTAAATAAACCTAACACTAAGCCCCTGAAGATCTTCCTACCTTGTCTTCACCATCCAGGTATCACCGATCCGTCCTGGCATCCGGTGCTGAAGAGGTCCAGAAGAGGCTCCAAAGTCTTCCTCCTATCCGGCAAGAAGAGGACATCCGGACCGGCAAACATCTTCTCGAAGCGGCATCTTCGATCTTCTTCCATCCGGTGCGGAGCGGGTCCATCTTGAAGCAGCCGACGCGGATCCATCCTCTTCTTCCGTTGTCTCCCGACGAATGACGGTTCCTTTAAGGGACGTCATCCAAGATGGCGTCCCTCGAATTCCGATTGGCTGATAGGATTCTATCAGCCAATCGGAATTAAGGTAGGAATATTCTGATTGGCTGATGGAATCAGCCAATCAGAATCAAGTTCAATCCGATTGGCTGATCCAATCAGCCAATCAGATTGACCTCGCATTCTATTGGCTGATCGGAACAGCCAATAGAATGCGAGGTCAATCTGATTGGCTGATTGGATCAGCCAATCGGATTGAACTTGATTCTGATTGGCTGATTCCATCAGCCAATCAGAATATTCCTACCTTAATTCCGATTGGCTGATAGAATCCTATCAGCCAATCGGAATTCGAGGGACGCCATCTTGGATGACGTCCCTTAAAGGAACCGTCATTCGTCGGGAGACAACGGAAGAAGAGGATGGATCCGCGTCGGCTGCTTCAAGATGGACCCGCTCCGCACCGGATGGAAGAAGATCGAAGATGCCGCTTGGAGAAGATGTTTGCCGGTCCGGATGTCCTCTTCTTGCCGGATAGGAGGAAGACTTTGGAGCCTCTTCTGGACCTCTTCAGCACCGGATGCCAGGATGGATCGGTGATACCTGGATGGTGAAGACAAGGTAGGAAGATCTTCAGGGGCTTAGTGTTAGGTTTATTTAAGGGGGGTTTGGGTTAGATTAGGGGTATGTGGGTGGTGGGTTGTAATGTTGGAGGGGGGTATTGTATGTTTTTTTTTACAGGCAAAAGAGCTGATTTTCTTGGGGCATGCCCCGCAAAGGGCCCTGTTCAGGGCTGGTAAGGTAAAAGAGCTTTTACATTTATTAATTTAGAATAGGGTAGGGAATTTTTTATTTTGGGGGTCTTTGTTATTTTATTAGGGGGCTTAGAGTAGGTGTAATTAGTTTAAAATTGTTGTAATATTTTTCTTATGTTTGTAAATATTTTTTTATTTTTTGTAACTTAGTTCTTTTTTATTTTTTGTACTTTAGTTAGTTTATGTAATTGTAGTTATTTGTAGCAATTGTATTTAATTTATTTATTGATAGTGTAGTGTTAGGTTAATTGTAGGTAATTGTAGGTAGTTTATTTAATTAATTTATTGATAGGGTAGTGTTAGGTTTAATTATAACTTAGGTTAGGACTTATTTTACAGGTAATTTTGTTATTATTTTAACTAGGTAACTATTAAATAGTTCTTAACTATTTCATAGCTATTGTACCTGGTTAAAATAATTACCAAGTTGCCTGTAAAATAAATATTAATCCTAAAATAGCTACAATGTAATTATAATTTATATTGTAGCTATATTATGATTTATTTTACAGGTAAGTATTTAGCTTTAAATAGGAATAATTTATTTAATAAGAGTTAATTAATTTCGTTAGATTTAAATTATATTTAATTTAGGGGGGTGTTAGTTTTAGGGTTTGACTTAGCTTTAGGGGTTAATCCATTTATTATAGTAGCGGTGAGCTCCGGTCGTCAGATTAGTGGTTAATAATTGTAGTTAGGTGTCGGCGATGTTAGGGAGGGCAGATTAGGGGTTAATACTATATATGATAGGGTTAGTGAGGCGGATTAGGGGTTAATAACTTTATTATAGTAGCGCTCAGGTCCGCTCGGCAGATTAGGGGTTAATAAGTGTAGGCAGGTGTCGGCGACGTTGAGGGGGGCAGATTAGGGGTTAATAAATATAATATAGGGGTCGGCGGTGTTAGGGGCAGCAGATTATGGGTACATAAGGATAACGTAGGTGGCGGCGCTTTGCGGTCGGCAGATTAGGGGTTAATTATTGTAAGTAGCTGGCGGCGACGTTGTGGGGGGCAGGTTAGGGGTTAATAAATATAATACAGGGGTCGGCGGGGTTAGGGGCAGCAGATTAGGGGTACATAAGTATAACGTAGGTGGCGGTTGGAAGATTAGGGGTTAAAAAATTGTAATCGAGTGGCGGCGATGTGGGGGGACCTCGGTTTAGGGGTACATAGGTAGTTTATGGGTGTTAGTGTACTTTAGGGTACAGTAGTTAAGAGCTTTATGAACCGGCGTTAGCCCAGAAAGCTCTTAACTCCTGCTATTTTCCGGCGGCTGGAGTTTTGTCGTTAGAGCTCTAACGCTCACTTCAGAAACGACTCTAAATACCGGCGTTAGAAAGATCCCATTGAAAAGATAGGATACGCAATTGACGTAAGAGGATCTGCGGTATGGAAAAGTCGCGGCTGAAAAGTGAGCGTTAGACCCTTTAATCACTGACTCCAAATACCGGCGGTAGCCTAAAACCAGCGTTAGGAGCCTCTAACGCTGGTTTTCACGGCTACCGCCGAACTCTAAATCTAGGCCACAGTATTAGACTAGAAATAATATTTCCAATTCGAATGTGACATTTGAATTCAAATGTAGCATTCAAATTTGAATGTAGCATTACAATTCAAATATTACATTTATACTAGAAATACTATTTTAAATTTGAATGTTACATTCGAATTTGAATGTCACATTCAAATTCGAATATTACATTTTGAAATTGAATGAATACATAGCAAAACATTCTATTATTCAAACAAATATTTTCAAATTTTATTAAAAATTTTGAAAATGAAAATTCTAAAAAAGAATATTAGAATGTTATATAAACATTCGAAAATCGATTTGAACAAACGAATGTATCAAAATTCTTTTTAAAATTTAAATTTTTAGAAACATTCGCCTATCCCTAATTCCTAGGCAGATTTTGTAATACTTCTCCAAAGGGGCATTCCCTGCATTTTTGTATGTGAAAGAGAGACAAGCCCAGTGCAATTTAGACATATATAGTTCTGCTGCATTTACACTTTGTGCTTTGTATTTTATATCACTGTACACATGAGATTAACTTCTATTAAATTTAAACGTTGCCTTCACAGTTTCAGTGTAACTTTAACAAATTACTCTCATACTTTGTATATTTATGTGTATATTTTACAAATAAGGTTGCACTTTGCATTTCTTTTATTTAAATTAAAACTACAAAAATGTCAGCTTCAGTTTCTCAGAGAGCGTAATTACTATCTATGGGCCAGATAATCAAACATACTCTAGTTTGTAGAGAGATATTGCAGACTTCATAGGGGTTGAAATCACTGAATTTCTATGAAAAACAGCAGAACCTGGAAGTCACAGAGAGATGAGAAATGCCTTTTCATAGAAAGTAATGAAGCTCTCTGGGATACAAAATTTCACATGGGAGAGGGAAGGTAACTGGAGACCCCCTGGGGCTGATTTAAAGGCTCAATTTCCATTAATTACAAATAAAACAGAAATGTTTTCACTACAATTTACCTTGCTTTTGTCTATATTTTACTTTTCCATTAGTTAAAAAAAGTTCATTGCAAATTTTGAGTAAACTTCACCTGCATACAGCTGGAAAGAAAAATCAGTGAGACCAGCTTGTTTAAAATGCTTACAAAATGTCACAAGACTTCTGAGAGAGTTTAAGACATAACATGGGAACTCCCCTGTTCAGCCCATGAAACTGACCTGTCCCTCCCTCTTTCTGAGTAAATACACAGTGCAATGTAATTTGTAAAAGACACACGGAAATATACAAAGTATGATCCTAATTTGTTTAAGTAACACAGAAACTTTCAAAACATAATAAGAATTGGTAAAATCCTTACTAGATCTAAATCTAAATGTATTAAAATAGTAAAGAGAACATGCAAAAGCTTAAATGCAATGATACTGAAAGGACCCAATCTGAAATGTATAATAATATAAAATACAAAGCACAAAGTGTAAGTGTAACAAAACTATCATATATATATTGCACTGAACTTGTCTCTCCTTCACATACATAAATAAGAGAGTTCTCGCAGTGCTGGAGAAGTCCGCCCTTTTTCTTTTGAGCATTTAGGTCCAGATTATGAGCGACGTGCTAACAGTTATGCGCACGTCGTGGCTGTTTGCGTACGACGGAAGGAGCACTCATATTACAAGTTGAATGTGAATGCAAACGCGTGAGCACAATCGCGATTTACGCTAGAATGATTATTGCATCCTCAGAGCTCTGGTTATATGTTACGTGAAACAAAGAAGTTTAACAAAGCACTTAAAAAATACATTTTAAAGTCCAGTTGCACTCATAATAACACTATGTAATAAAAATGATTTAAGAAATAGGGCTCAAAGATATAAGGTCTCAGGTGATAGGAAAAAAAAGGCAGGAAAAGGGCTTTAACATAGAGATACATGCATATACATGTCTAAATATGTCTATGTGTGTATATACAATTTTTAGAGTTAAAAACAACAGAAGGATCCCAGCACCAACCGGATGATTCAATAGTATAGTCAGGTAAATAAAAAAAGAGCAAAAAGCTTTAAAGTAAAAAACAGCGTCCTTTATTGGTCATGAGATAAACTCATACTTTAAAAGCCTGTAGAGAACATCTGACCGGTTTCGGCTTCGATAGCCGTAATCCTATGCAGCATGCCGGGACTGGTTGGGGCTATCAGATACCTGTGACGTCATTCTAAACAGAGGAGGCACTGGATCGACTTGTGAGAAGCCGGGCGGAGTGCACACAGGAGCGGAATAAGAGAAAGACTCGTATCATAGCAAGCCGGTAAATATTGGATCGAATCCACACTGAGAGGCAACACTGAAGAGCACAGTACTGATTTCTCCTTTTTTGTTGTACTGCTTGACTGATATCGCTAGCTGCACGGTCTGGGGCATGGAATGAGCAGGAGGCGGTACGTTTGCTAAACAGCAAGAGTGAGTGAGTCCATCAGCTGTTTGAGCATATCTTTAAAGCTTACATAGTATAAACAGACATCATCTTTAACTTATCTTTACCGTACAAAGGACTTGTGTGCTACACTAACAGTGTGTGGGATGATGTTTTTCTGAAGGCTTGACATATATGATTCTGTAATTGTTGTCTTACCATTTTCTTCAGTGCACTCCGCTGGTTGCATACAGTAACAGCTTCCCAGAGACTTCCAACTTATTTGTATTCTGAGACTGTTTTTTACTATTTCCAATTTTTAGAGTTAAATTAAAGAAAAGGGGACAAAATAAATAATTTTTAACTATACATAATTAAACATTTTATATTTCAATTTCAAACTGTTTAATACCATTTAATTATCTGATTAATGCAGCTGAAACTCTTTTAAATAGCATAAAAGCTATTTACTGAATGTCTTATCTACTATGTTAATACATGTTATCAAGTATCTTGTCATCTAAAAATAATATGTAAAAAAAGCCCATAGTAGTGATATCACAATAACCAATAGACATGTGCAGATATAAAATCAAAACTATCATGATAACTAGTACTGTGTGTGCAGTACTATATCTTGGGTATTCTCTGTATCCCTGACCTCAGGTAAACATCAACTAGCCTGATATATTTACAACCAGACTCCATATAGAGTTGATGGAACTAGGAAATAGGAGCACAAATACACTGCGCTTAAAAGGTATTTAGAATTTAAAGGGCCATAATAGTAAAAATGTTAGAGCATGTCATTTTAAAAATATCAACGCTATACTATTGTGTGTTTAACCTCCCTCCCCCAAAGACATTAAACACACAGTAGGAGCTGCTCTCTGTACCCACAGAACACTACAAGTCCAGAGTGGTGCTAATCCAATCAGCAGTGCTAGTCACATGACTCAGATGTGCAACTTGCACTGCTGTTTAACCCTTTTGCAGGGTATCTATTTTAACTATTTCTTAAAGCAGCTTTGGCTTTACAGGACTTTAGCTTAGCACAACGGGTTTTCTAGCTCACTCCATAGAAGCCTATTGGGAGAGGACATAGCGTGTCTGTGCTATCTCTCCCCAGGATGTTAGCACACCTGAGGCTTTTGTTCAAGTAAACAAAGTTTTGCTTTTAACTTCTTATATGATCTCAAGTATGGGGGTGCTATTGATTAAGCTTGAGCAGTGTTAGAGCTCAATAGCACTAATATTTTGGCTCTCCACTTGTAATCTAGGCCTAAACGTATTAAAAAAACAAAAGTTTTTAGTTGTGTATTGGTTTTTAGTTACTATAATTTCCTAATCATTATCAAGCTTTGATGAGCAAACCTACCCTCACACTAATAAGGCATTGTGCTTTTAATAAAGATAGAGACAATCAGGCAGACAGACAGACAGACAGACAGACAGATAGATAGATAGATAGATAGATAGATCGATAGATAGATAGATAGATAGATAGATAGATAGATAGATAGATAGATGATAGATAGATGATAGACAGATGATAAATAGATAGACAGACAGACAGACAGACAGACAGATAGATAGATAGATAGATAGATAGATAGATAGATGATAGATAGATAGATAGATAGATAGATAGATAGATAGATAGATAGACAGACAGACAGTAATTTACAGGATACATAAGGGGGGCAATAGTGCCCTTGATACTTTTTACCAAAGCACCAAATATACCTACTAAGCTAAATACATTTAGATAGATAAAAAGGTATACACAGATAGATAGATAGATAGATAGATGATATTAAATAGACAGACAGACTAATCGATAGATAGATAGATAGATAGATAGATAGATAGAGGATAGATAGATAGATGATGATAGACAGACAGTAATTTAAAGGTTACATACGGCTAGATTACGAGTCTTGCATTAGCCTTAAAAAGCAGCGTTGAGAGGTCCCAACGCTGCTTTTTAACGCCCGCTGGTATTACGAGTCAGGTAGGAAAGGGTCTACCTCTCACTTTTTTTCCGCGATTTTAGCATACCGCAAATCCCCTTACATCAATTGCGTATCCTATCTTTTTAATGGGATTTGCCTAACGCCGGTATTACGATCGCACGAAAAAGTGAGCGGTAGACCCTCTCCTGTCAAGACTCCTACCGCATTAAAAGTACACTAACACCCATAAACTACCTATTAACCCCTAAACCGAGGCCCCCCCCCCACATCGGAAACACTTAACTAAAATGTTTAACCCCTAATCTGCCGACCGGACATCGCCGCCACTTTAATAAATGTATTAACCCCTAAATCCGCCGCACTCCCGCCTCTCAAACACTAGTTAAATTTTATTAACCCCTTATCTGCCGTCCCTAACATCGCCGACAACTACCTACATTTATTAACCCCTAATCTTCCGACCCCAAGGTCGCCGCTACTATATTAAATTTATTAACCCCTAAACCTAAGTCTAAAGCTAAGTCTAACCCCCCTAACTTAAATATAATTTAAATTAAACAAAATAAATTTACCATAATTAAATAAATTAATCCTATTTAAAACTAAATACTTACCGATAAAATAAACCCTAAGCTAGCTACAATATAACTAATAGTTACATTGTAGCTAGCTTAGGATTTATATTTATTTTACAGGCAACTTTGTATTTATTTTAACTAGGTACAATAGTTATTAAATAGTTATTAACTATTTAATAACTACCTAGCTAAAATAAGTACAAAAGTACCTGTAAAATAAACCCTAACCTAAGTTACAATTACACCTAACACTACACTATAATTAAACTAATTACCTAAACTACCTACAATTAATTGCAATTAAATAAACTAAATAACGGAAAAAAAACACTAAATTACAGAAAAAAAAAAGAATTACAAGAATTTTAAACTAATTACACCTAATCTAATCCCCCTAATAAAATAAAAAAGCCCCTCAAAATAATAAAATTCCCTACCCTATACTAAATTACAAATAGCCCTTAAAAGGGCCTTTTGCGGGGCATTGCCCCAAAGTAATCAGCTCTTTCACCTGTAAAAAAAAAATACAATACCCCCCCAAAATTTAAACCCACCACCCATACACCCAACCCTACTCTAAAACCCACCCAATCCCCCCTTAAAAAAACCTAACACTACCCCTTTGAAGATCACCCTACCTTGAGCCATCTTCACCCAGCCGGGCACAAGTGGTCCTCCAGAGGGTCCGAAGTCTTCATCCTATCCGGCCAGAAGAGGACATCCAGACCGGCAGAAGGCTTCATCCAGGCGGCATCTTCTATCTTCATCCTTCCGGAGTGGAGCGGGTCCATCTTCAAGACATCTGACGCAGAGCATCCTCTTCATCCGACGGCCGACGACTGAATGACTGGTCCTTTAAGTGACGTCATCCAAGATGGCGTCCCTTGAATTCTGATTGGCTGATAGAATCCTATCAGCCAATCGGAATTAAGGTAGGAAAAATCCTATTGGCTGATGCAATCAGCCAATAGGATTGACCTTGCATTCTATTGGCTGATTGGAACAGCCAATAGAATGCAAGCTCAATCCTATTGGCTGATTGGATCAGCCAATCGGATTGAACTTCAATCCTATTGGCTGATTGCATCAGCCAATAGGATTTTTTATAGGTAAGTATTTAGTTTTAAATAGGAATAATTTATTTAATTGTAGTAAATTTATTTAGATGTATTTAAATTATATTTAAGTTAGGGGGGTGTTAGGGTTAGACTTAGGTTTAGGGGTTAATAAATTTATAATAGTGGCGGCGATGTTGGGGGGCAGATTAGGGGTTAATAAATATAATGTAGGTGTCGGTGATGTTGGTGGCAGTAGATTAGGGGTTCATAAGTATAATGTAGGTGGTGGCGGTGTCCGGAGCGGCAGATTAGGGGTTAATAATATAATGTAGGTGTCAGCGATAGTGGGGGCGGCAGATTAGGGGTTAATAAGTGTAATATTAGGGGTGTTTATAAAATTAATTTCCCCATAGGAAACAATGGGGCTGCGTTAGGAGCTGAACGCTGCTTTTTTGCAGGTGTTAGGTTTTTTTTTCAGCCAGCTCAGCCCCATTGTTTCCTATGGGGAAATCGTGCACGAACACGTTTTGCCAGCTTACCACTACCGTAAGCAACGCTGGTATTGAGGTGAGATGTGGAGCTAAATTTTGCTCAACGCTCACTTTTCTGAGGCTGATGCCGGCTTGCAGAAAACTCGTAATACCAGCGTTGGCTTAAGTGAGCAGTAAGAAAAAAAAGCTTGTTAGCAACGCACCCCTGTTACCGCAAAACTCGTAATCTCGCCAATAGTGAGGTCAATAGTGCATTTGATCATTTTTCCAAAAGCAGCAAATACATCTGCAGCAAGGAAAGTAGATTATTAAAGGGACATGAAACCCAAAAATTGTCTTTCAGGATTCAGACAGAGAATACAATTTTAAACAACTTTCTAATTTACTTCTATTATCTAATTTGTTTTATTCATTTGGTATCATTCGTTGAAGGAGCAGCAATGCACTACTGGTTTCTAACTGAACACATGGGTGAGCCAATGACAATCAGTATATATATGCAGCCACCAATCAGCAGCTAGAACCTTGGTTCTTTGTTGCTTCTGAGCTTACCTACATAAACATTTCAGCAAAGGATAACAAGAGAAGGAAGCAAATTAAACAATAGAAGTAAATTTGGAAAATTGTTTAAAATTGTATTCTCTATCTGAATCATGAAAGAAACATTTTGGGTTTTGATGTACCTTTAAGCTTAAAAATGAAAATTCTTAAATGTTGTGCATAGATAATACAGGGACTTTTATGTCCCTTTAAAATATGAAGTAGTTTTATAATGTTATGAATAAGTAGTTGTTTTAGTTCTACTTAACATCCAATGTTAGCAATTTATTCATCAATAATTTAATAAGTATTTATACAATTTCAACAGATTGTTAACATTGGATACAGTCGTGTTATTTGACAGCATAAGTTTCATTTTCCATATAAAACATTGCTTAGTTTTATGAACATATAAGAAGCAGGACTCAGCATTTGTATCCCTAACTTATTAAAACTTATTATTAGAATGTGTTTTTGTTAAATGCAAACCATTGCTTATGCCAGGTATTCCTACGCAAAGATATGATTTAGAATCATCAACTTCTTAATCATAATCGTCACCAGCAATTCTGCATCGTCAGCTTTTGATGAGTGTAATTTCCTGTGTGCATGTGAAAAAAATTCTGCAGCCTGGAACAATTCAGCCTTAGTGTCGTTGATCCTTTAATTTCCTCCAGCCAATTTCTAGAAAGCTTTATGCGTCTCCTTCACACTATTTATTTAGGACAGTCATTGAAACATTTACTTTTTGGTGTTTAAAAAAATATTATTGACAACACTAAAACAATGTTTTCATGACAAATCAGTTTCTGTCTATCACCATCAGGGTTTTTTAAAGGGACATGAAACCAAACATTTTTCTTTCATGATTCACATGGAGAATACAATTTGAAATAACGCCTAGATTTAGAGTTCTGCGTTAGCCGTCCAAACCAGCGTCAGGGGGTCCTAACGCTGGTTTTGGCCGCCCGCTGGTATTTAGAGTCAGTCAGGAAAGGGTCTAACGCTCACTTTCCAGCCGCGACATTTCCATACCGCAGATCCCCTTACGTCAATTGCGTATACTATCTTTTCAATGGGATCTTTTTAACGCCGGTATTTAGAGTCTTTGCTGAAGTGAGCGTTAGAACTCTAACGACAAAACTCCAGCCGCAGAAAAATGTCAGGAGTTAAGAGCTTTCTGGGCTAACGCCGGTTCATAAAGCTCCTAACTACTGTGCTCTAAAGTACACTAACACCCATAAACTACCTATGTACCCCTAAACGGAGGTCCCCCCACATCGCCGCCACTATAATTAAATTTTTTAACCCCTAATCTGCCGACCATACACTGCCGCAACCTACATTATCCATATGTACCCCTAATCTGCTGCCCCTAACACCGCCGACACCTACATAATATTTATTAACCCCTAATCTGCCCTCCCAATGTCGCCGCTACCTACCTACACTTATTAACCCCTAATCTGCCGACCGGACCTCGCCGCCACTATAATAAATGTATTAACCCCTAAACCGCCTCACTCCCGTCTCAAAAACCCTATAATAAATAGTATTAACCCCTAATCTGCCCTCCCTAACATCGCTGACACCTAACTTCAAGTATTAACCCCTAATCAGCCGACCGGACCTCACCGCTACTATAATAAATTTATTAACCCCTAAAGCTAAGTCTAACCCTATCCCTAACACCCCCCTAAGTTAAATATAATTTAAATCTAACAAAATAAAATAAATCTTATTAAATAAATTATTCCTATTTAAAGCTAAATACTTACCTGTAAAATAAACCCTAATATAGCTACAATATAAATAATAATTACATTGTAGCTATTTTAGGATTAATATTTATTTTACAGGCAACTTTGTATTTATTTTAACCAGGTACAATAGCTATTAAATAATTAATAACTATTTAATAGCTACCTAGTTAAAATAATTACAAAATTACCAGTAAAATAAATCCTAACCTAAGTTAAATTAAACCTAACACTACACTATCAATAAATTAATTAAATAAACTACCTACAAATATCTACAATTAAATCAACTAAACTAAATTACAAAAAAAACAAACACTAAATTACAAAAAATAAAAATTAATTAATTGTAACTTAGGTTAGAATTTATTTTACTGGTAATTTTGTAATTATTTTAACTAGGTAGCTATTAAATAGTTATTAACTATTTAATAGCTATTGTACCTGGTTAAAATAAATACAAAGTTGCCTGTAAAATAAATATTAATCCTAAAATAGCTACAATGTAACTATTATTTATATTGTAGCTATATTAGGGTTTATTTTACAGGTAAGTATTTAGCTTTAAATAGGATTAATTTATTTAATAAGATTTATTTTATTTCGTTAGATTAAAATTATATTTAACTTAGGGGGGTGTTAGGGTTAGGGTTAGACTTAGCTTTAGGGGTTAATACATTTATTATAGTAGCGGTGAGGTCCAGTTGGCAGATTAGGGGTTAATACTTGAAGTTAGGTGTCAGCGATGTTAGGGAGGGCAGATTAGGGGTTAATACTATTTATTATAGGATTTTTTTGGCGGGAGTGAGGCGGTTTAGGGGTTAATACATTTATTATAGTGGCGGCGAGGTCCGGCTGACAGATTAGGGGTTAATAAGTGTAGGTAGGTAGCGGCAACATTGGGGGGCAGATCAGGGGTTAATAAATATAATATAGGTGTCGGCGATGTTAGGGGCAGCAGATTAGGGGTACATAGCTATAATGTAGGTTGTGGCGGTGTCCGGAGCAGAAGATTAGGGGTTAAAAGTGTAATGCAGGGGTCAGCGATAGCGGGGGCGGCAGATTAGGGGTTAATAAGTGTTAGATTAGGGATTTTTAGACTCGGGGTTCATGTTAGGGTGTTAGGTGCAGACTTAGGAAGTGTTTCCCCATAGGAAACAATGGGGCTGCGTTAGGAGCTGAACGCTGTTTTTTTGCAGGTTTTTTTCAGCTCAAACTGCCCCATTGTTTCCTATGGGGGAATCGTGCACAAGCACGTTTTTGAAGCTGGCCACGTCCGTAAGCAACAATGGTATTGAGGTTTGAAGTGGCGGTAAATATGCCTGTACGCTGCCTTTTTGGAGCCTAACGCAGCCCTTCAGAGAACTCTAAATACCAGTGTTGTTTAAAAGGTGCGGGGGGGGGGGGGGAACACGCGTAGCTAACGCACCCCTTCTAACTCAAAACTCTAAGTCTAGGTGTAAGTTTCCAATTTAATTATTTTATCAAATTTGCTTCATTCTCATGTTATTCTTTGTTGAAGAGATATCTGGATAGGTAGTGTGCACGTCTAGAGCACAACTTGACAGGAAATAGTGCTCTCATCTAGTGCTCTTGCTAATGTATAACATTGTTGTAAAACTGCTGCCATATTGTCCAGTAAACACGTGCACACGCCTGAAGTTACCTTCCTGCTTTTCAAACAAAATAACAAGAAAGTAAAGAAAATTTGATAATAGAACCAAGTTTAAAATTGTATGTTCTATCTGAATCCCCTTAAAGGGACAGTAAACCTAAACAATAATGTTATATAATTCTGCACATAGTGCAGAATTATATAACATTATATTAGTGCTATCGTTATAAAAGCTTATATTCCCTTTTAATTTTTTTAAAATATGTCAGTTTTTCAGACCTGCTCTCTGCGCTCTTCTGAGCGGGTCTGTTTTTATTACACAGCGCATCGGGCCAGCTGTATAGTCACAGCCCGACCCAACCGCGCCATAAGACTAAGTGCAGCTCGCTCCTGCTCTGTCTGACAGCAGGAGCGAACTGCACTCAGTGTTGTGGCGCGGTCATGCCAGGCTGTGACTATACAGCTGGCCCGATGCACTGTGTAATACAAACAGACCCGCTCAGAAGAGCGCAGAGAGCGAGTCTGAAAAACTGACATATTTTTTAAAAATTAAAAGGGAATATAAGCTTTTATAACGATAGCACTAATATAATGTTATATAATTTTTCAATATGTGCAGAATTATATAACATTATTTTTTAGGTTTACTGACACTTTAAGTAGAGAATCATTTATTTAATGCACTATATTGTTCTATCACTGGCCCCCATTCCAGTGCATAAGAATTTGCAGTGAAAATAGAAGCTGCTTGCGTGAATTTTCGAATATTTTTTTAAATAATTCAATCAATTTGAATAGCTACTGTACCTTTTGAATTAGTAAAACTTCTTAAGTTACACAGCTATAAATTGTTTGTTTATCAAACATGTGCACTGATTCCCAAAAATACAAAAACAGTCACTAATTTTGCTGCATTCTTTGCATTCATTTGAAAATACTAAACAAGCAGCCTCATTAACAAATAAAGAATAAACAAATGCGCATAACACAAACATTTCGTTGATTTGTTTATGTGGTAAAAATTTTTAGTCTAGGCAGGAAAGGCTGCAAAATTACAGTTTTACAGTATTCAATAGTAATCTAGCAATGTATTTGTTAGTTGATTAATTGCTGTGTTGCCCAATTAACATGTAAGCTTCACTTTTGTTCTTGTAATACATTTAACAAAAATGTGCTGCTGCTAGTTTATAACAGTGGCAATAGACACTACTTTATTTTTTTAAAGACATGGGGCGCGATCCGATATACGACGCAGGTTTCGGCCCAAGCATGGAAACCTGCGCCGCCCGTAGTTTCAGCTCGCACATCGAGCTATCTCATATACGGCGCCGGCAGTTGCTAAAGTGCCGTAAGTCTGACAAACTAGCGCTGTCCAGAAATCTGCGTAAGTAGAAATTTCTGGAGTCGCCAGTGACTTACGGCACTTTAGAAACTGCCGCCGCATAAAAAAACTAATATGATCCCCCTACACCGCCGCCACCTATTTTAACTATATTACCCCCTAATATGATCCCCCTACACCGCCGCCATGTATTTTAACTATATTAACCCCTAATGTGAGCCCCCTACCCCGCCGCCACCTACATTATATGTACTACCCCCTAATCTGACCCCCTTACACCGCCGCCACCTATATTAAAATTATTAACCCCTAATCTAATCCCCCTACACCGCCGCCACCTATATTAAAATTATTAACCCCTAATCTAATCCCCTTACACCGCCGCCACCTATATTAAATATATTAACCACTAATCTAATCCCCCTACACCGCCGCCACCTATATTAAAATTATTAACCCCTAATCTAATCCCCCTACCCCACCGCCACCTATATTAAAATGATTAACCCCTAATCTAATCCCCCTACCCCGCCGCCACCTATAATAAATGTATTACCCCTAAAATACTAAAATGTCCCTACCCTAAAGTAAATTACAAATAGCCCTGAAAAGGGCCTTTTGCGGGGCATTGCCCCAAAGTAACCAGCTCTATTACCAGCCCTTAAAAGGGCCTTTTGCGGGGCATTGCCCCAAAGTAACCAGCTCTATTACCAGCCCTTAAAAGGGCCTTTTGCGGGGCATTGTCCCAAAGTAATCAGCTCTTTTATCTGTAATCTGACCCCCCTACACCGCCGCCACCTATATTAAATATATTAACCCCTAATCTGACCCCCCTACACCGCAGCCACCTATATTAACTATATTAACCCTAATTATATTAGGGTTAATATAGTTAATGCAATGTGACCTAATCACAACAGAGGGGGCGCTAAAAAAAGGACAATGGGATAATAAACATCTATAAAAAATAATAATAATAATAATAGTAAAAACAACAAAATATGTATAATAACAACAAAATATGTGGCAAGCAATTATCTTGTAACAAATTATACCCTTTAAGGAAGTGAAAAAGGGTATTAATGTCCTTTAGATAAATGGATACATTTCTATGTTGGCTGCCTCCTCCTCGCCGGCTGGTCCAGGTGTAACTATGAAAAATGAAGAAAAACAGAGGGGCGCCTCATGTGTGGTATCATCAGTGGGAAACAGAAAATCGTAGATAATATAGCAAAATGAGTACTCACATACTCCAGTAGCACACTTATGTGCTGGTAGGGACAGGTTGCAGAATTAAGAAGGTGTGACAGCTCACCCGTCCAACAGCGCTCTTAGGCCTAGATTTAGAGTTCGGCGGTAGCCGTCAAAACCAGCGTTGGAGGCTCCTAACGCTGGTTTTGGCCGCCCGCCGGTATTTGGAGTCAGTGATTAAAGGGTCTAACGCTCACTTTGCAGCCGCGACTTTTCCATACCGCAGATCCCCCTACGCCATTTGCGCAGCCTATCTTTTCAATGGGATCTTTCTAACGCCGGTATTTAGAGTCGTTTCTGCAGTGAGCGTTAGAGCTCTAACGACAAGATTCCAGCCGCCTGAAAATAGCAGGAGTTAAGAGCTTTCTGGCTAACGCCGGTTTATAAAGCTCTTAACTACTGTACCCTAAAGTACACTAACACCCATAAACTACCTATGTACCCCTAAACCGAGCTCCCCCCACATCGCCGCCACTCGATTAAAAATTTTAACCCCTAATCTGCCGACCGCCACCTACGTTATACTTATGTACCCCTAATCTGCTGCCCCTAACCCCGCCGACCCCTATATTACATTTATTAACCCCTAATCTGCCCCCCACAACATCGCCGCCAGCTACTTACAATAATTAACCCCTAATCTTCCGACCGCAAAGCGCCGCCACCTACGTTATCCCTATGTACCCCTAATCTGCTGCCCCTAACACCGCCGACCCCTATATTATATTTATTAACCCCTAATCTGCCCCCCTCAACGTCGCCGACACCTACCTACACTTATTAACTCCTAATCTGCCGAGCGGACCTGAGCGCTACTATAATAAAGTTATTAGCCCCTAATCCGCCTCACTAACCCTATCATAAATAGTATTAACCCCTAATCTGCCCTCCCTAACATCGCCGACACCTAACTTCAATTATTAACCCCTAATCTTCCGATCGGAGCTCACCGCTATTCTAATAAATGTATTAACCCCTAAAGCTAAGTCTAACCCTAACACTAACACCCCCCTAACTTAAATATAATTTTAATCTAACGAAATAAATTAACTCTTATTAAATAAATTATTCCTATTTAAAGCTAAATACTTACCTGTAAAATAAATCCTAATATAGCTACAATATAAATTATAATTATATTATAGCTATTTTAGGATTAATATTTATTTTACAGGCAACTTGGTATTTATTTTAACTAGGTACAATAGCTATTAAATAGTTAAGAACTATTTAATAGTTACCTAGTTAAAATAATAACAAATTTACCTGGAAAATAAATCCTAACCTAAGATATAATTAAACCTAACACTACCCTATCAATAAAATAATTAAATAAACTACCTACAATTACCTACAATTAAGCTAACACTACACTATCAATAAATTAAATAAACACAATTGCTACAAATAAATACAATGAAATAAACTAGCTAAAGTACAAAAAATAAAAAAGAACTAAGTTACAGAAAATAAAAAAATATTTACAAACATAAGAAAAATATTACAACAATTTTAAACTAATTACACCTACTCTAAGCCCCCTAATAAAATAACAAAGCCCCCCAAAATAATAAATTCCCTACCCTATTCTAAATTAAAAAAGTTACAAGCTCTTTTACCTTACCAGCCCTGAACAGGGCCCTTTGCGGGGCATGCCCCAAGAAGTTCAGCTCTTTTGCCTGTAAAAAAAAACATACAATACCCCCCCCCCAACATTACAACCCACCACCCACATACCCCTAATCTAACCCAAACCCCCCTTAAATAAACCTAACACTAATCCCCTGAAGATCTTCCTACCTTGTCTTCACCATCCAGGTATCACCGATCCGTCCTGGCTCCAAGATCTTCATCCAACCCAAGCGGAGGTTGGCGATCCATAATCCGGTGCTGAAGAGGTCCAGAAGAGGCTCCAAAGTCTTCATCCTATCCGGCAAGAAGAGGACATCCGGACCGGCAAACATCTTCTCCAAGCCGCATCTTCTATCTTCTTCCATCCGGTGCGGAGCGGGTCCATCTTGAAGCAGGCGACGCGGATCCATCCTCTTCTTCCGATGTCTCCCGACTAATGACGGTTCCTTTAAGGGACGTCATCCAAGATGGCGTCCCTCGAATTCCGATTGGCTGATAGGATTCTATCAGCCAATCGGAATTAAGGTAGGAATTTTCTGATTGGCTGATGGAATCAGCCAATCAGAATCAAGTTCAATCCGATTGGCTGATCCAATCAGCCAATCAGATTGAGCTCGCATTCTATTGGCTGTTCCGATCAGCCAATAGAATGCGAGCTCAATCTGATTGGCTGATTGGATCAGCCAATCGGATTGAACTTGATTCTGATTGGCTGATTCCATCAGCCAATCAGAAAATTCCTACCTTAATTCCGATTGGCTGATAGAATCCTATCAGCCAATCGGAATTCGAGGGACGCCATCTTGGATGACGTCCCTTAAAGGAACCGTCATTAGTCGGGAGACATCGGAAGAAGAGGATGGATCCGCGTCGCCTGCTTCAAGATGGACCCGCTCCGCACCGGATGGAAGAAGATAGAAGATGCGGCTTGGAGAAGATGTTTGCCGGTCCGGATGTCCTCTTCTTGCCGGATAGGATGAAGACTTTGGAGCCTCTTCTGGACCTCTTCAGCACCGGATTATGGATCGCCAACCCCCGCTTGGGTTGGATGAAGATCTTGGAGCCAGGACGGATCGGTGATACCTGGATGGTGAAGACAAGGTAGGAAGATCTTCAGGGGATTAGTGTTAGGTTTATTTAAGGGGGGTTTGGGTTAGATTAGGGGTATGTGGGTGGTGGGTTGTAATGTTGGGGGGGGGTATTGTATGTTTTTTTTTACAGGCAAAAGAGCTGAACTTCTTGGGGCATGCCCCGCAAAGGGCCCTGTTCAGGGCTGGTAAGGTAAAAGAGCTTGTAACTTTTTTAATTTAGAATAGGGTAGGGAATTTATTATTTTGGGGGGCTTTGTTATTTTATTAGGGGGCTTAGAGTAGGTGTAATTAGTTTAAAATTGTTGTAATATTTTTCTTATGTTTTTATTTTCTGTAACTTAGTTCTTTTTTATTTTTTGTACTTTAGCTAGTTTATTTCATTGTATTTATTTGTAGCAATTGTGTTTATTTAATTTATTGATAGTGTAGTGTTAGCTTAATTGTAGGTAATTGTAGGTAGTTTATTTAATTATTTTATTGATAGGGTAGTGTTAGGTTTAATTATATCTTAGGTTAGGATTTATTTTACAGGTAAATTTGTTATTATTTTAACTAGGTAACTATTAAATAGTTCTTAACTATTTAATAGCTATTGTACCTAGTTAAAATAAATACCAAGTTGCCTGTAAAATAAATATTAATCCTAAAATAGCTATAATATAATTATAATTTATATTGTAGCTATATTAGGATTTATTTTACAGGTAAGTATTTAGCTTTAAATAGGAATAATTTATTTAATAAGAGTTAATTTATTTCGTTAGATTAAAATTATATTTAAGTTAGGGGGGTGTTAGTGTTAGGGTTAGACTTAGCTTTAGGGGTTAATACATTTATTAGAATAGCGGTGAGCTCCGATCGGAAGATTAGGGGTTAATAATTGAAGTTAGGTGTCGGCGATGTTAGGGAGGGCAGATTAGGGGTTAATACTATTTATGATAGGGTTAGTGAGGCGGATTAGGGGCTAATAACTTTATTATAGTAGCGCTCAGGTCCGCTCGGCAGATTAGGAGTTAATAAGTGTAGGTAGGTGTCGGCGACGTTGAGGGGGGCAGATTAGGGGTTAATAAATATAATATAGGGGTCGGCGGTGTTAGGGGCAGCAGATTAGGGGTACATAGGGATAACGTAGGTGGCGGCGCTTTGCGGTCGGAAGATTAGGGGTTAATTATTGTAAGTAGCTGGCGGCGATGTTGTGGGGGGCAGATTAGGGGTTAATAAATGTAATATAGGGGTCGGCGGGGTTAGGGGCAGCAGATTAGGGGTACATAGGGATAACGTAGGTTGCGGCGGTTTACGGAGCGGAAGATTAGGGGTTAATAATAATATGCAGGGGTCAGCGATAGCGGGAGTGGAAGATTAGGGGTTAATAAGTGTAAGGTTAGGGGTGCTTAGACTCGGGGTACATGTTAGAGTGTTAGGTGCAGACGTAGGAAGTGTTTTCCCATAGGAAACAATGGGGCTGCGTTAGGAGCTGAACGCTGCTTTTTTGCAGGTGTTAGGTTTTTTTTCAGCTCAAACAGTCCCATTGTTTCCTATGGGGGAATCGTGCACGAGCACGTTTTTGATGCCGGCCGCGTCCGTAAGCAACTCTGGTATCGAGAGTTGCATTTGCGGTAAAAATGCTCTACGCTCCTTTTTTGGAGCCTAACGCAGCATTTGTTTTAACTCTCGATACCAGAGTTAATTTTATGGTGCGGCCAGAAAAAAGCCCGCGGAGCGTTAACAGCCCTTCTACCGCCGAACTCTAAATCTAGGCCTTAGTGTTGTAGTGCTGGTACTACAGTGAAGATACAAAACAAGAGCACTACATGTGCAGACTATTTAAGATGCAACCAATAGTATTTTCTTAATATAGGTGGGTACTCACATACTCCAGGAGCACACCAATGTGCTTGTGGAAGCCGGCTGCAGATTTAGGTAGGTGTGGCAGCTCACCCAAACAGATGGTTTCTTGAAGGTTTTGGTGTTTGTATAGCAGAAGGTACAATAATCCAGGTATGCTGAATCCAGTGTCAAATTAATCTCTTTGTGATCCAGAAAAAGGCAGAATGTAGGTAGAGAGATCCACTTACAATAATCCAAATTACTGAACCCCCCACAGCAGTCCAACTGTGCAAGTGCTGCAGAATATGCCAGAGTGTCCCAAGTCACAGCAACTGTATTGAGAGATTTAAATCAATACACAGAGGGTCACTGTCACAGGACACAGTTCCCTGATGACAACAACACAGGCCACAAGCTTTCAATGGACATGTGGTGCCCCTGGATTTCTTACACACTTCTAGTGTGTAAGAAAGTGTGTAAGAAATCCAGGGGCACCACATTTGGGGCAATGCCCCGCAAAAGGCCCTTTTCAGGGCTATTTGTAATTTAGTTTAGGGTAGGGACATTTTAGTATTTTAGGGGGTAATACATTTATTATAGGTGGCGGCAGGGTAGGGGGATCATATTAGGGGTTAATCATTTTAATATAGGTGGCGGCGGGGTAGGGGGATTAGATTAGGGGGTAATATAGTTAATGTAGGTGGCGGCGGTGTAGGGGGCTCACATTAGGGGGTAATATAGTTAAAATAGGTGGTGGCGGTGTAGGGGGATTAGATTAGGGGATAATGTAGTTAAAATAGGTGGCAGCGGGGTAGGGGGCTCACATTAGGGGGTAATAATTTTAATATAGATGGCGGCGGTGTAGGGGGATTACATTAGGGGTTAATAATTTTAATGTAGGTGGCAGCAGTGTAGGGGGATCACATTAGGGGGTTAGACATTTAATGTAGGTGGCGGCGGGGTCCGGGAGCGGCTGTTTAGGGGTTAAGTGCTTTATTAGGGATTGCGGCGGGGGATTGCGGTTGACAGGTAGATAGACATTGCGCATGCGTTAGGTGTTAGGTTTTATTTTGCAGGTAGTTTAGGGAGCTACGGGGCTCCAATACTCAGCGTAAGGCTTACTACGCCTGCATTTTGTGGCGAGGTGAAAATGGAGTAAGATTTCTCCATTTTCACCACGTAAGTCCTTACGCTGTATATTGGATACCAAACTGCGCGGGTTTGGTATACCTTTCTATGGGCCAAAAAACTAGGGCCGAAGGCAGAAATATACGAGCGTAACTTCTATGTTACGCCGTATATGTGATACCAAACCAGCGCAAAATTTGGCGTCGCTGGCTTTTGCGGGCGACGCTGCATATCGGATCGGGCCCCTGGTGTCCAGCTGCTCCTCTGCAACCCTGAAGACATTTCTCATAGGAATAGTTTTCATTAACAAACAAATTACAAACAACCCATGGCTGGATATAGTGTGAAATTAAAGAAACATTCATGACAAATAATTTCTGCACATATCTATATAAAGACAATTATATGAGCATGTAAATGGCATTTTCACATTTTACCTATACCATTGTAGCATGTTTGTAGGCTTTTTGCAAGACCTTCACAGAACAAAGTTATAACCAGCCAATGGCAAATAAAATCAAAAATTTGCATATATATTTGTGCCCTATATGTCTGTGTTAATCAGATAGCTGTTAGCTGCATAAATGGAACTGGATAGAGAGGGACATCTACAACAATCAACAAATAAAAAGTGTATTTGTTTTATTTTATTTTTATTTTTAGATTTTAAATAAACTTTATTGAAATAAAGTGAGATAACAGAGCAAAGTTTAAGTGTATACAGTACACACTACACACCACAGTTACTACATTAAGATATGTTATGAATGAAAGCCTATCTAACAAGGTTGATAAGTAGAAATTCTATTACATTTATCAGTTTTCCTTTTTTCTACTGGCCAAGTTTGGTCTGATAGGGAAATATCCCACGAGCATTACAGATTCAAGGTCTTAGACAAACTCAAGTGCCCTTGGTAGCGTTATTTGAGTTCTCTGGTAAAATCAGGTACCCTAGATGGTGTAAAAAACACTATAAAATCATATTTGCTAAACCTGAGATGAAATAAAAATTTATGTAAGCTCAAATTAGAGATGAAATATAGGGCTCCATGCACTAAGCAGGGCAATCTGCTTTTGAGTCCTTCCGGGGCAGTTTCACACACGCCGCTGCTTCTTACATGTTACGACACCTTTGAGGTATTGTATTGAAATCGCCCTGAATATGCTTGCTTGGAATGATTGACAGGCCCTTCTTTTGCACGATTGGTTGCTTGAAAGAACGGTGGAGCATTACACACTCAAGTGAGTGTGCAATGGTACATACTGACAGCGGACGTACAGGGTCCCCTAGCCATTAGCCCCAAAGCCATGTGGACAGGTTCTCAAGTTGAGAAACTTGTCCACACGGCCCTTTGTACTTGGAACCCATAGTGGCATTTTAGAAAAGTTGTATTGAGCGAGTAAAATATAGGTTTTTAATTGTACAAAATCTGGTTATGCAGCCAAATTTGCCAATACAATCAAAATAGGTGGTGGTTCTACAGTAGAAATGATCTTGAAAGAGGTGAATTTTTTTTTATCAAACTCAATGTCATAATTTCTTTGAAAAATGTACATTAATAAACCAGTAGAACTATCATTTATCCATTGTAGAAAATTATCTTCCAACACCTGGCAGGAAAACTGTACAGCAAAGGCCCAAAATTATGTCTGACAGACAGTTATAAAAACCTTTGAAAATCTGCACTCAGACAAATTATGACAATGGAATATAATACATTTCCATCATTTTAACATATTATCTACTAAAAAACACATTAATCCTTAACTATAATTTGCATACTATACACAAATATTTCTAATTATAGGATTTTATTAAAATAAAATAATAACAAATTCTTAATGCTATGAGAAATTAGATAAAACATATATAAGATAAAATTAAGAAGACTTTCTCTTCTAAATCCAATTTTATAACAAAATATTTGCTGTATTTGTTTATATAACGGTAACCCGATCCCAATCCACTGGATAACAACTAGAGTTTATTAAAGGCTAGATTACTAGTGGCACGCTAACTGTTGCAAGTTTTGTCGTGGGTCTTTGTGTGTGGTGGAAGTAGCACGTGTATTACAAGTTGAACGTGTGTCAGGATAACTCAACATCAGAGCTCTGGTTAATTGTTACGCAAGACAAAAAAAGTTGCACAAAACACATCAAAAATACATTTAAAAGTACAGTACACTCATGATACACTCTAATAAAAAATATTCTAAATATATATATGTATGTACATACATGTACTGTATATATAAATATATATATGTTTATATGTGTGTACATATGTATGTATTTATATGTGTATATATGTTTTAAAAGACATATATATACATATAAACATATAAATACATTTGTATACATATATAGACCTATATATAAGTGCATCAGCGCCCTTTGCGGTCAAGTAGCTGAAAACATGTTAAAGCATATTTATGCAATATTCATATTTAATAAAGGTTTTAACCATGTATGTACTGTAAATATTTAACATTCCAATGTTCTTCAAATAGGGGAATCCGTTCTATGTATTATTAAATAGATATTCTTTTATATATATATATATATATATATATATATATATACATATCTGTATATATCTATACTTATATATAATCATCTATAAAGAAACAGAGATATATTTTACCGAAAACAATTATATATATATATATATATATATATATATTAATATTTATGAATAAATAGAACATATTAAGCTAGGTAAAGAACATTGGAATGTGAAATATTAATATTTCATGTCGGGTTAGTCCACTTGAGAAAATGCGATCGGGTTTGCGCGATTTTTTGGGTGTTAGTTTTTTTTTCACATTTTTTGTGAAGTTTATGGGGGAATACGTTAAAGTGGTCGGCTTTTTGCGCGCAACAGGTTAGCGCTACAACAAAAACATTTTACTTTTAACTTGTAATACATGTGCTACCTGTCGTACACAAAAATCTTACTTTTAGCAATCTTACTTTTAACGCTCGAGCTGGAGCACAAAATACGTATCCACTCATATTTTAGCCCTAAATGGGCATTACTGTAAAGAGACAGTGAAGTCCAAAAAAAAAACTTTAATGATTTAAATAGGGCATGCAATTTTAAACAACTTCCCAATTTACTTTTATCACCAATTTTGCTTTGTTCTCTTGGTATTCTTATTTGAAAGCTAAACCTAGGAGGTTCATATGCTAATTTCTTAGACCTTGAAGACTGCCTCTAATCTGAATGCATTTTGACCACTAGAGGGCATTAGTTCATGTGTTTCATATAGATAACATTGAGCTCATGCACATAACATGACCTGGGAGTGAGCACTGATTGCCTAAAATGCAAGTCTGTCAATAGAACTAAAATAAGGGGGCAGTCAGCAGAAGCTTAGATGCAAGATAATTACAGAGGTAAAATGTGTATTATTATAACTGTGTTGGTTATGCAAAACTGGGGAATGGGTAATAAAGGGATTATCTTTCTTTTTAAACAACAAAAATTCTGGTGTTCACTGTCCCTTTAAACTCAACAGCCAAAGGTATAATAAAGTGCAAAACTGCCCTTTTTGACAAGTTAGGAAGAACTCCAAGATGATTCAGAATAATTCTGTTTCCTTCCACATTTGCAATACTCTTTGAAATATAATTAGGCACGATTTTAGTGGTATTTATGAATGTATGTTCTAGATTAATTTAACCTTTATTAATCACTATTTTATAGTCCATCAGTAGTGCATGGGAAGGAAATGTACATTTGTTTAGGTATTTAATAGACATATAACACATATCTCGTATGGCTAACAAGATCTGTAGTAGATGTTTAGAAAGCAGAAATCATGACTGCAACATATATAATTTCTTAAAGCTTTTCTTTCTATTTCAAACTTGCATTTTAATGATTATAAGTTACAGTCATTTCATCTTTTTTAAACAGGATTTCTATCTGCATTTACATCTTAGTGATCATGATTTAACCATTTGCTTTCAGTCTTGTTTATTGTCAACTGAGATTGTTTGCATGGGTTTTTACAGAAAAAAGTCACAAAAATGTTTTGTATAGTCACAATTTACAATATCTAGAACCTTGCCGTCCCATATTCTTACAGTAATAGAAATTGAGCAATAACAAACTTTATTCTATATAGTGAGGTTTGCAAATTGTGCCAATATTTTAAACCCTGTAACTTAGTTTTAAGATTTACTGTATGTTATAATCCAGCTACAGAAGATTATTGTCACGGATACCAGCCCACCAAGGCTACCCCCCTTCTGCCTGGCTGACTCCTTTCTACATTAGATTTGGCCATTTCATGGCTTACAGGATCTCACTGACTCTTGCTATATGTTGTTTTTGCTGTGTGTATTTGGTCAGGAAAGAGCTGATCTATGAACGGGAAAACCCTTCTAGGCTGGCCAGCTTCTGGAGCTGCCGGATAACCACACCACACTGCACCGGATACCCCCCTAACCCCTCTCCGGCTGGCCCGGCTCCCGGAACTCCCGGTCGGCCACGATATACTGGAAACCCGCTAACTTTACCCCTGGCCGCTCCAGCGGCCCTTTGCCCCAGAGCTCCGCTCTTTTGAGGATTGGTAGCCCCTAGGAAGGACAAGAAGTAGGGGAATTGCTAGAGGGGAGCTCCTTTGGGAACCAGTTTTGGACACCCCTATCTTTACTGGGCTGTAACTCTGATCCCCAGTAACGAATCACGCCGCTTTTTGGACTGTGGCATCTGGGGACCAATAGCTTTCAAATGACACCCTGGAAGCCGCTCCCCCGGATCACCCCAAAACCACCACCTCTGTGTCCTACCTCTGTGTCCTGGGACGTCGTGGTGGTGATAGAGAACGTTTATTAAAACAACGTGAATCATTCTGGATTCATAAACTTGGCACATTATAACCCTCTGGGTTAAATAGAGAGTTAGATATATCTGTGTTTTTGTAAATAGCCTCCCTGTAAAGGATATTCCTTTTTTGTAATATTGAAAAAACTCATATGTAATATTGAATTTATGTATGTTTGTATATATATATATGAATTCTTTTTTTGCTTTCTGATCATATGTAGGAAATATATTATTGTACTCTATTGTATCTTAATATATATAGGATTTTTGGTAAATAATTTAAACATGCCGGGTGATTTGAGAGTCAGATAAGACCCTTTGTGTGTGTATATAAGGCGAGTGTGTTTCACAATTAAATCAGTTCTTGTTTCACCTGAATGCTAGTCTTTCTAGTTATTTGGGTATGGATTGCTATAATCACTTTCTCTGCTACATAGCAGCCTGTTGTCAGGTATAGGAAGGACCCTCTGGCAGAGCTACCCAGTCGGGGTAGCCGGAGTCTGTCACAGGGTGAGATCCTGAATACTGGTGCTGTCTGGTATCAGGGTGGGCAGGGAGGAAGCAGGACCCTTTTGGCACTTTTGGCACTTTCTTCTTGTAGTTTTTTCTAGTGTTCTCATAGATTTTAGAAGAAAATCCCGCCAAAATAGAAAACAAGGTTTTATTAATCAATTCAAACATGTAAAAAAAACTTTTAAAATAAAAAGTGCTAGTTTACAATTGGAGCGTAACTGATAGCTCTGATAGCTTGTATTTATCTCAACCCTGTGATATTGCACTACCTATTATACAGCTAGATTACGAGTTTTGCGTTATGAGGGTTGCGGTGCTAACTTGCACGTTATTCTCACTGTGCACTTTCCTACAGCGCTGGTATTACAGGTTTTCTTAAACCCGTCGTTACAGCGCTGCTTAAATCAGTGGTGAGCTGGTTGTATGTGCTCGTGCACAATTTCCCCATAGACATCAATGGGGAGAGCCGGCTGAGAAAAAGTCTAACACCTGCAAAAAAGCAGCGTAAAACTCCGTAATGCAGCCCCATTGATTCCTATGGGGAAACTAAATTTATGTTTACACCTAACACCCTAACATGAACCCCGAGTCTAAACATCCCTAATCTTACACTTATTAACCCCTAATCTGCCACCCCTGACATCGCTGACACCTGCATTATACTTATTAACCCCTAATCTGCCGCTTCGGACATCGCCACCACCTACATTATACTTATGAACCAATAATCTGCTGCCCCCAACATCGCCGACACCTACATTATATTTATTGACCCCTAATCTGCTGCCCACAACATCGCAGACACCTATATAATGTTATTAACCCCTAATCTGCAGTCCCCAACGTTGCCGCCACTATAATAAACATATTAACCCCTAAACCGCCGTACTCCCGCATCACAAACACTAGTTAAATATTATTAACCCCTAATCTGCCGCCCCTAACATCGCCGCCGCCTACCTACATTTATTAACCCCTAATCTGCCGCTTCCAGCATCGCCGCCACTATATTATATTTATTAACCCCTAAACCTAAGTCTAACCCTAACCCTAACACCCCCTAACTTAAATATAATTAAAATAAATATAAATAAAACCTACAATTATTACCTAAATAATTCCTATTTAAAACTAAATACATACCTATAAAATAAATCCTAAGCTAGCTACAATATAACTAATAGTTACATTGTAGCTATCTTATGGTTTATTTTTATTTTACAGGCAAGTTTGTATTTATTTTAACTAGGTAGAATAGTTACTAAATAGTTATTAACTATTTAATAACTACCTAGCTAAAATAAATACAAATTGACCTGTAAAATAAAACCTAACCTGCCTTACACTAACACCTAACCCTACAATTAAATAAATTCCCTAAATTAAATACAATTAACTAAGTTCAAAACAATTAGCTAAATTACAAAAAACAAACAAACACTAAATTACAGAAAATAAAAAACAAATTACAAGATCTTTAAACTAATTACACCTAATCTAATAGCCCTATCAAAATAAAAAGCCCACCCAAAATAAAAAAAAACCTAGCCTAAACTAAACTACCAATAGCCTTTAAAAGGGCATTTTGCGGGGCATTGCCCCCAAAAAATCAGCTCTTTTACCTGTAAAAAAAAATACACACAAGCCCCCCAACAGTAAAACCCACCATCCACACAACCAACCCCCCAAATAAAACCCTAACTAAAAAAACCTAAGCTCCCCATTGCCCTGAAAAGGGCATTTGGATGGGCATTGCCCTTAAAAGGGCATTTAGCTCTATTGCGGCCCAAAGCCCTAACCTAAAAATAAAACCCACCCAATACACCCTTAAAAAATCCTAACACTAACCCCCGAAGATCCATTTACCGGGAGAAGTCTTCATCCAAGCGGCAAGATGTCCTCAATGAAGCCGGCAGAAGTGGTCCTCCAGACGGGCAGAAGTGGTCCTCCAGATGGGCAGAAGTCTTCACCCAGATGGCATCTTCTATCTTCATCCTTCTGATGCAGAGCGGCACCATCTTCAAGACATCCGGCGCGGAACATCCTCTTCAATCAACGGCTTCTTGCTGAATGAAGGTTCCTTTAAATGACGTCATCCAAGATGGCGTCTCTTACATTCCGATTGGCTGATAGAATTCTATCAGGGAATTGGAATTAATGTTGAAAAAATCCTATTGGCTGATTGGATCAGCCAATAAAATGCAAGCTCAATCCTATTGGCTGATCCAACCTTAACCTTAGAATTCTATCAGCCAATCGGAATCTAATGAACGCCATTTTGGATGACGTCATTTAAAGGAACCTTCATTCAGCAAGAAGCCGTCGATTGAAGAGGATGCTCCGCGCCGGATGTCTTGAAGATGGAGCCGCTCCATGTCGGAAGGATGAAGATAGAAGATGCCGTCTGGGTGAAGACTTCTGCCCATCTTGAGGACCACTTCTGTCCGTCTGGAGGACCACGTCTGCCAGCTTTGTTGAGGACATCTTGCCGCTTGGATGAAGACTTCTCCCGGTAAGTGGATCTTCAGGGGTTAGTGTTAGGATTTTTTAATGGTGTATTGGGTGGGTTTTATTTTTAGGTTAGGGCTTTGGGCCGCAATAGAGCTAAATGTCCTTTTAAGGGCAATGCCCATCAAAAAGCCCTTTTCAGGGCAATGGGGAGCTTAGGTTTTTTTAGTTAGGGTTTTATTTGGGGGGTTGGTTGTGTGGGTGGTGGGTTTTACTGTTGGGGGGTTGTTTGTATTTTTTTTTTTTCAGGTAAAAGAGCTGATATCTTTGGGGCAATGCCCCGCAAAAGGCTCTTTTAAGGGCTATTGGTAGTTTAGTTTAGGTTATAGTTTTTTTATTTTGGGTGTCTTTTTTTATTTTGATAGGGCTATTAGATTAGGTGTAATTAGTTTAAAGATCTTGTAATTTGTTTTTTATTTTCTGTAATTTAGTATTTGTTTTTTTTGTAATTCAGCTAATTGTTTTGAATTTAGTTAATTGCATTTAATTTAGGGGATGTATTTAATTGTAGGGTTAGGTTAGGTGTTAGTGTAATTTTGGTTAGGTTTTATATTCGAGTTAGAGGACTAGAGGACTAACCCATAGAGTCAGTATGGGGTTAGTAGATCACTGATATTGATCTTATACACTGATTGATTACTAATATGTAGAGTGTTGGATTGTAGATTGTTGGGACTACTGTGCCCAATTGTTTTACCTACTGTCAGCGTTTTCAGTTTGGCGTACTCTGCTCCAGTATTGTACTTAGATAGCTTAATTTCGTTTGGGGTCAATCCCCTTTTTTCAGATAGTATCTGTATAATCCGTGAGCCTTTTTTAGTGTACGCCACACTGAATCTGCTTGACTCCTCAGTCTTGTTTATTTAATCGGTATCGCTACTATACATCATTACATATGTTATTCATATAGCTATCTGCTAACCTCAGCCATAGTATTGCTGGTACTCTCCCCCCTTTTTTTCAGTTTTTAATCTAAGTTTTATACATTCACTACACTGTGAGATTGTTTTATATATATATATATATATATATATATATATAATATATATATTAAATAAACGTTAAGCTTTATCTATAGTTGTGTACCTCCTTGGCAACCTTCCTGCCTAATGTTCTCTACTGTATATTTATAGGAATTTCTTTCTTTTGAGTGCTTTATTCATGTCCACCTTTTTCTTTATATTTACTCAATTAGGTTTTATATTACAGGTCAATTTGTATTTATTTTAGCTAGGTAGTTATTAAATAGTTAACAACTATTTAGTAACTATTCTACCTAGTTAAAATAAATACAAACTTGCCTGTAAAATAAAAATAAACCCTAAGCTAGCTACAATGTAACTATTAGTTATATTGTAGCTAGCTTAGGGTTTATTTTATAGGTAAGTATTTAGTTTTAAATAGGAATTATTTAGGTAATGATAGTAAGTTTATTTAGATTTATTTTAATTATATTTAAGTTAGGGGGTGTTAGGGTTAGACTTAGATTTAGGGGTTAATACATTTAATATAGTGGCGGCGACGTTGGGGGCGGCAGATTAGGGGTTAATAAATGTAGGTAGGTGGCGGCGATGTTAGGGACAGCAGATTAGGGGAGAGACAGAGAGACAGAGGGGGGAGAGAGAGACAGAGGGGAGAGAGAGAGACAGAGGGCAGAGAAAGACAAAGGGGAGAGAGAGAGAAAGAGGGGAGAGAGAGACAGAGGGGAGAGAGAGAGAGACATAGAGTGGAGAGAGAGAGACACAGAGGGGAGAGAGAGAGATGCAGAGGGGGGAGAGAGAGAGACGCAGAGGGGAGAGAGAGAGAGAGAGACACAGAGAGGAGAGAGAGAGACACAGAGGGGAGAGAGAGAGGGGGAGAGAGAGAGACAGAGGGAAGAGAAAGAGACACAGAGGGGAGAGAGACACAGAGGGGAGAGAGAGAGAGGGAGAGAGAGAGAGACAGATGGGGAGAGAGAGAGATGCAGAGGGAGAGAGAGAGACAGACGCAGAGGGGAGAGAGAGAGAGACACACAGAAGAGAGAGAGAGAGACACCGAGGGGGGAGAGAGAGGGGGAGAGAGAGAGACAGAGGGGAGAGAGAGACACAGCGGGGAGAGAGAGAGAGACACAGAGGGGAGAGAGAGACACAGAGGGGAGCGAGAGAGACAGAGGGGAAAGAGAGAGAGACAGAGGGGAGAGAGAGACAGAGGGGAGAGAGAGAGAGACAGAGGGGAGAGAGAGAGAAATAGAGAGACAGAGGGGAGAGAGACAGAGAGACAGGGGATAGAGAGAGACAAGGGAGAGCGAGAGACAGAGTGGGGAGAGAGAGAGACAGAGGGGAGAGAGAGAGAGAGAGACAGAGGGGAGAGAGAGAGACAGAGGGGAGAGAGAGAGAGAGAGAGAGAGAGGGGAGCGAGAGAGAGAGACAGAGGGGAGAGAGAGAGACAGAGGGGAGAGAGAAACAGAGGAGAGAGAGACAGAGGGGAGAGAGAGAGACAGAGGGGAGAGACAGAGGGGAGAGAGAGAGAAAGAGGGGAGAGAGAGAGAGACAGAGGGGAGAGAGAGAGACAGAGGGGAGAGAGAGACAGACAGAGGGGAGAGAGAGAGAGACAGAGGGGTTGTCACTTTTCTGTAGAAGAGTATTAAGCTCATCATGTCTGCTAAAAGCATATGAAGATTACATTACAATTAATTAAAATACTGATATATTGGTGTTATAAAGCGCATCCAACCCATCAATCCCCCAAAAAATTTTGCTACTGTTACATTCTGCACATTTAGAGAGAGGTAACAGTAAATCCTAATGTGTAGCAATACAAATTCTCTCCATAATGATGTACATTACATGATACCGCAAAGTATATGGTCAGATATGTATAGAAAACAACATGGGTTATATATTTAATCCCCCCAGTCCAGGTTTTTAGTGATACAAAGCTGCAGGATCAGGTGAGTATCTGGAAGACAAAAAATGACATTTTTGCCACTATTCATAATATAATGTCTCACGCGATTCATATCACTAAAGAGTACACACATTACAATACATTAGAACTGATTGGTCACTGTGAATGTCTTTTTGAAGGAGAAGGTTTTCGTGCACATACAGATTCATTCAGTGCACACACACACAGTGCAGAGACTATCCCCTGTCTGGGCCATCAGGATGCTCGCTCCATTACGACCGTGCCCCAGCTATTACACAAAGCATATATACCTCTTATAGTCAGTGCTGAAGATGCCCCCACTTGCCGGGTCCTGGCCATAGTGCAGCTCTGTTTTCTTTAGTACCTATTCTTCCCGCTCCAGAATAAGCCTCCTACAGGCTGAGGCGCCACAAGAGTGATGTCAGACTGACTGAGACCCACCCCTGGTTGGCTCACAAGTCCCGAGGCTATTTGTACAGCAGCCTCCTTAGGAAGCGTATGGGCCGCGAGGAGCTTAAGCAGCACCACTAGGTGGGGCTAGCTCTCGCGGTTCATACACTTAATTTGCAAGATATCCATGTTACGCAATGGAAGGGCAGCTGAGCGGCTCACAGCTAGGGATGGGCGAATGTGTTTATATCCGAATTCGAATGTTAGAACGAATGTTATTGTAGAAATTCGATTTATATAATAGAATGTTGATAAGAACGAATATTCTTAAAAATTCTATTTTCGAATGTTATTTACAGTTTTCGAATGTCACATTTGAAATCGAATGTCACATTCGAATTCAAATGTCACATTCGAATTCGAATGTCACATTCAAATTTTAATATTACATTTATAAAACACAATTGTAGACTAGAAACACTATTTTGAATGTCACATTCGAATCGAAAATCACATTCGAATCGAATGTCACACTCAAATTTGAATATTACATTTATAAAACACAGTATTAGACTAGAAATACTATTTCGAATTTGAATGTCACATTCAAATCGAATATCACATTTAGAACACAGTATTAGACTAGAAATACTATTTCAAATTCGAATGTGACATTTGAATTCGAATGTAGCGTTCGAATTCGAATATTACATTTATTAAACACAGTTGTAGACTAGAAATACTATTTCAAATTTGAATGTCACATTCAAATTCAAATATTACATTTCGAAATTGAATGAATACATAGCTAAACATTCTATTATTCGAACAAATATTTTCGAATTTTATTGAAAAATTCAAAAACAAAAATTCGAAAATAGAATGTTAGAATGTTATATAAACATTCGAAATTCGATTCGAACAAACGAATGTATCAAAATTCGTTTTAAATTTTGAATTTTTAGAAACATTCGCTCATCCCTACTCACAGCCTCTCCTTCATTGCATAACATGAATATGGATAGATCGCTAGTTTGCAGGCAGTCAGCCTTGTATCATCATGGTGGCAGAGTCGACTGTGGGTGGGGGGTGGGGGGGCTATGGGGGGTACCTTTGCTACATAAAAAAAAATTATATATACATTTTAAACAAATATATTATTTTTTATTAAACATATTAAAAAAGTGCAATACACACATTGGACAGGTGAGGCGCTGCCTCACCTGCCTCCTATGACAGCACGTCACTGATTGGCTTCTACTTGCCTCCAGGAAAAAACACAACATTCTGACTCTGACATACAAGGATGTCACCTGCAGTGCTCCCCCGTATATCTCAGACCTTGTCTCCAGATAGAACAAGAAACAAGACAGAAGGGCACCTCATGTGCAGATAAACCAGACTGATGTGGAAGATATGGAAAGAAAGCCAAAAGGGTGCTCACATTTAGGTTAAGCACCCTTATTTGCTAGTAGATGCAAGCTGATATATTGAGTGTATCAGCTCATCCACTCCTGGTCTTTCCCACCTGAGAGGATCATAGGCAGGATACTGAACTAACGTCCATGAAGTGCTCAAATGAGCAAAGGAATATAAGATGCTTTCACTCACTGTACAACGTGTTTATTAAAAACAGTATATTAAAAACAACAATCAGTGAATATGGGGGTATCCAAATTAACCCCCTATTATGCAACACGTTTCTCGGCTCTAGGATGGCTATTTCATCAGGCATAAAGCACCTTATACAATACCTACTATTTAAATCTTTTGTTAACCAATCAACAAACACTCAGAACACAACGCCTATTGTGGGCGTGTTTTACATACATGTGTTTTCCATGGGGCAGTAATTGATTGATGCTATTACTATTACTGCAACTTGATATCCTATCTCACAAAGCATCATAAATATCATGCATGATACATTGTATGCAATCGTTATATAATATGGAAAGATATATACAGTATATATATATATATATATATATATATATATATATACACTGTATATCTCCTTATTACAGCAAGTATGTGTCAATTGTGGTGTCCCATGTCAATACCTTAGCAATCCTAGCCTATCTAAACAAGGCTGTGTATTTGTAACTTCAAAAGATATTGTTCTTATTAATATAATTATATAGCATACCTCTTTTCAGGTTCTTAGCTTTTGTTTGATTCCCTTTATTTTCCTTGATAGTGATCACTGGTAGTGCAATTCTATGTTTAGATCACTTGTGGCGTGACTTCCGTGTGATTGATTATTATCTGTGACTATGACTGGCCAATCCCTTATAGCAGATTGCATAGCTAAAACAGGGATCGGTTGTTAAGCTTATACGACCATATGCGTCACTGCTGCATGTAACCGTGGCTAACCAATCTCCTAATTGTGGTATTTTCAGTGGGCAGAACGTCACTATTAGACGTGACAATTGTTATCCTATTGCTGTCCTTCAGCATATGAGGTGGGGCTGTGTATGTACCAATCGTAGAGCCATTTAGTTGTATTACCTATAACTGCAAGCCTCATAGTGAAACTCTATATGTACCGATCGCATTGAAATTACAATATATTACCTGTAACTGCAAACCTCATCTAGTGACCTATAAAGACCACATAACACCTAGGGGGCCATTTCTCAAGCTCTGGATGGAGCTTGAGGGCCCATGTTTCTGGCGAGCCTACAGGCTCGCCAGAAACAGCTGTTATGAAGCAGCAGTCTAAAGACAGCTGCTCCATAATCCTGTCCGCCTGCTCTGAGCAGGAGAACACACATCGCAGAAAATCAACCCGATCGAGTATGATCTGGTTGATTGACACCTCCCTGCTGGTGGCCGATTGGCCGCGAATCTCCAGGGGGTGACGTTGCACCAGCAGCTCACAAGAGCTGCTGGTGCAATGCTGAATACGGAGAGCGCATTGCTCCCCACATTCAGTGAGGTCTGGCGGACCTGATCCGCACTTTTGGATCAGGTCCACCAGACCTTTGATAAATATCCCCCCATGTCACCTGTGATAGTGTTGATAATTAAATCTAATCTTTATGAGTGGTATACTCACATTGAATATAAAATTATATAAAATAAAATCTAGTGTATTAGTCTGTGTGCAAATTAATCATATCTAATCTAAACATGTATAGGAATTATAATATTCCTAATAGTGTTTCATATTATTCAGTGTATTTATTAATCCACTTCTCAATGTGTATTATCAATGTAATAACAATATAACAGTGGTGTGTTATGTGAGCAATATAAATGTGCTACGACAGATAGTATGTCTAGTGATGTGTATTTAAGCTAAGAGGTGGATAAATGCAATAACAGAGTATCTTGGAATGAAGATCACTAAGGTCCTTTTACTATGGAGGACTTGTTTCTTTAATAACTACAGTATATAAACTGAAAAAAGGAATACTGTACCTACTTGTCTCCAGAAACTCTCCCTCCCGTCCCCTTCGCTCTGCTCATGACAAACTACTCTCCTCCTCTTGTTGCTAACTCACATTCCCGTTTGAAATTCAGATTGCTTAGCACCACCCTATCCAATTGTAAGAGTCGCCACACTAAACAACTGCAAAACACAGATTCCATTAACCCATATAAATTTTCAGTAATCGACAGCCATTATTAGCTGTTAACTGTGACTTTAAGGGGAAAATGAGATTGAATATCGTTGGAGATATCTACCTCAGCAGTGTAAACTCAGAAAGGTTGTGATCATTTTGATTACAAAAAAAAACAGCTGACCAACTTTTTGAAATATTAAAAATGAATATCAAAATGAATGGAATTGACCTCATAAGGACTAAAAAATATTTAATGTCAAGAAAATTAGTTGTTGCAGTGTTTTTTGAGATATGTTAGTTAAAAAGACAATTCCATTCACTTAACATTGGGTATTTTGGGAAGCTCTATGTTTTCAAGGTAGAGCCCTTTTTTTAGAAGATGGTTTGAAGATGTTTGGGGCCAGATTACAGTTGCCCACGCCTGGTTTACCTCTTGTATTGCAAGTTAAAAGTAATCACGAATGTGTGAGCGCAATCGTGATTTACGCTAAAATGATTACCGCATCCTCAGAACTTTGGTTAACTGTTTTGTGAAACAAAAAAGTTGCACAAACATATGAGAAATACATTACAAAAAAAGTTATAAGGGCTAAAAGATATAAGGTCTCAGGTGTTAGAAAAAAAAAGGCAGACAAAGGGCTTTAACATAGAGATACATACACATGTCTAAATATGTATATGTGTGTGTATATATATATATGCCTACTATGGGCTATATGTGTATATATATATATATATATATATATATATGGAGAATATCAAGAGATGTTACCAGCGCTCAGTTTTACCACCAAACAAAACCGATGTGACCTACTATGGTACCTGTAGTGATTGATACTAATGGATTTCGATGTCTGTTTATGGAGTATGAGAAATGTGGGATGTATATGTTCCCTACACACTCGTGAGACTAAATGGGTGTAGGTATTGAGCAGCTTGAATATACGAATCAGTGTACCCCTGACACTGTGAAAAATATATATGAAAGAGAGTAAATATCGGAGAGAATTCAGCGCTACAAAAAATACCAAATGTTATTGTTTGTGAGTGGTATTAAGTCAAATGTATCAAAAGTGTCAGTTATATTGGTAACAAACAGTCAGAATACGTCTCTAAATAATAGTGGAAAAAAGAGTCCTGGATTATCAGGATGTAATGCAAAAAAAGACAAATGGAGTAATGATTATTTTGGTATACAAGTTCCCGGTAAAATTTCACTTTCAGGCACACAAACTATATCATAAAATGTCAGTAGAAATAGTGGTAGTCAAACTGCAGCTGAGGACTCTACACGACAAGTGGTATTCTCTTACCAGAGGGTACCTCAATCATATGAGGTAATGTCTGCGCGTGTGGTTTAAGTTTCTCCGGTCTGTTACGGTTTCTCCTTCTGTCTTGGAAGAAATCCTGGTGTGTGCAGACTTGTGTATGGCACTTTCCCCCTTTGGAGAACTCCCGGTCTTTGGGGTTGTTAGCTTGGTGTCTCCCCGCAGTATGGTAGTTCAATTACGATCTTGGCTCTCACCGGATTCGATGTAATTTAAGAGAGGAAAAAAGAGAAATACATAGCGTGATACTGTATACATAAAAATTTATTATATTCAGAACTCAAATAGGAAATGCACTCACATAAAATGACCTCAATCAATATGAGGTAAGTAAAGATGTGTAGATATATTTTTATACACCTTACACAGGTGTTGCTTAAAGCAGGTATTCCTTTCTTGTAATTGAGTAGTTGAGGCGTAAGAACTGCAGGTAAACAGGTCTCAAAAGTGTCTTAAAGTGTCCCAAAAAAGTCAATAAGAATCACGTGGTGGTGGTAGCACAGCACGTATGTACAAAGTTAGTGAAACAATGGTGCCAGGACTCTGAGTATATATACACACAGTCTACTGCTGCGATGAATGGAGCAGCTGGTGGCTATAAAATGCTGTGTGCTGGTAATAATTAGACCACAGAAGGTTCTGCCCCTATTTTATAATAGGAACGAGTAATTCAATATACAAGACAGGACTTAGTGTAATTGAGGCATATAGGTGTTGCCAGCTCGAGTGAAATAGCTGTAGTCAGTATACTGTCTAGGCGTATCTGAATGGGAGAAGTATGGACTGACAATATTAGTTAGCCTGAATATATCCCCTATTTAGGCCCGTGTAGCAACTAGGTGCAATAAGCAGTCGCAGTTTTTGGAGCGAGGTGTGCTTGTAAAAAAGTTTAGCCAATAACAGAATATTACCTTTCTGGATAATACTGTAAAAGTAGCGTGTAGCGTTGTGTGAAGGCACTCAGAAGTGCCGCTGACAGGAGTCAGGTGAAGCGTACTGTTTGCAAGTCTTAGAAAAGCTGCTTGGATGGAATGGTAGTTAAATGTTCGTGAGTCAGCCGCTGAGGAATAAAGAGCAAAGCCACACTCTCTAAAAATAATCCTTACGCGTTTCGAAGCATTAGAAGTGCTTCTTCATCAGAGGAAGTTGTGGCTTGCATTACGGAAATCGCTGTATTTTAAAAGGGCTTGGAGTGGGCGTCTTTTTTCCTTCAGCGTGATGACGTGAAGCGCGGCTATTCTGTATTGTCAGTGTGTGCATGTGTTGTCATGGTAACGGTTTGTATATATTTACGGTGCTGTCAGCGAAATGGTATTAGCTGGGAACGAGGAAAGGTTTAACTTCAAAGAGCAAGTTTTTCTTGCTACCTGAAACAAAGCTAGACACTAGTGATGTAACTTCTCTGTGGGGTACTACTAAATACTTCCATATTCTAAATAATCAATTCATGTTTAAACAGGCTTGTATTCTTGAAACAGGTTTAATTTCTAGTGACTATAACTGACACCTTTGATACATTTGACTTAATACCACTCACAAACAATAACATTTGGTATTTTTTGTAGCGCTGAATTCTTTCCGATATTTACTCTCTTCCATATATATATATATATATATATATATATGGCTACTATGGGCTATATTACAATTGAAGCGCAAAATATCGCTTTTGCGGAAGCTATATTTGTTCTCCACTTAGTAATACCAACGCACGCAAATATGGTATTACAAGTTAGCCGCACGAGATCACTCTTCCATAGTCTCAAATGGGAGTCTCATTCTCATGCCGTGTCTCACTAGTACAGCGAAGGGGGTAAGTCGCATAGATATGGGCAGCAAATGTTAAATTTTTATGTATATGATTGTATACAGGGGCGGAACTATCAGGGATGCAGAGGTCGCAGCTGTGATCGGCCCCGGGAGGTCCACCCCTCAGGGGGGCCCAACAGCTTCAGCACATGCACCAAAAAAATTTTTTTCCTTCATGGGATGCTGCTCTGCTGCAGGCACATTTCCATGACTACATTATGATCCCCAGTCCCACCTTGCAAGGCTGCCACCTGGATGAGGAGTGCAAGTGTGGACACTGGGCAGGTTTGGCTCTCGGCAGGTGCAACGCACTCAGCCTCGCACTATAGCCTGGCTGTGTGCGACTCTGATATTCCAGCACAGGCCTTGTTGCACACAGCCAGGCTATAGCATAATGCTGCCTGAAGATCATCCATGCCTGTCACATAGAGGGAACCTACGCATCCCCAGAATTCAGAAGTCTCATGCATTGCACAGCAGCAACATGAAGAACTTTCAGCAGTCAGTTACAGCAGCTAGACAAGTAGTGAGTTGCTTGTGAGTACATTTTACTTGCTGAGCTGGTGGCTGCTGATGCTGCTGTTCTGCTACCTCTGCTGCCATGTCTGCCCCGCCCCCATCGCAGTACACATCATAATTTTATTATTATTATTAATTTTAAATTCTAAAAGCCTGGCACAGAAGCAGTACAGTGAGTGTGGGATTTTACAGAGAGGCAGGTCCCTTTTCAGGCATGCTGCTGGCAATATAGGCACATACCCGGTGGACCAGGTAGAGAATCAGGGCTGTCTGGGCGTCCTGTGTGAGTGGGACCATGATGCATCTAGCTGCATGCCGGGCAACCAGAGTGTCAATTCAAAGAGTCACTCACATTTTCAGTATGGAGGCAGCCATCTAGTACTCCTGCATGGATGCCCAGTGAATAGCAGTAAGGTAAGACTAAGTTAAATGTGAAAAAACCTAGATGGATGCACCTAATTTTTATCAGCTCTAGTCTCTAGAATAGTTACAGAAGACTGATATGATATTATTTATATATATATATATATATATATATATATATATATATATATATATATATATATAAAATAAACCAAAATAAATAAATATATATACAGATATATATCTATATATCAGCAAATTTGAGATTCTCTAAGCTGCGAGGACAGAGTAGCTTTTTTGGCCCTTTCTAAACTAGTTTTAAGAGTTGGCACTGTTATATTACCAATCCTCAGCTTCCATTTGACTAGGAGAGCCTCTTGCAATAATGTTTAATAAAGTAGTGTTATGGAGTAGTGCCCCATTTTAAATGCAACCTGTGTAACAGTGAAGGTAGAGGAGCTCCAAAATTTCTCATTTTTATCTTTAAGACTATTAATGTAATGCCTTGTCTGTAAGTAGGCATAGAAGTGCGTTCGTGAGATGTTAAATTGGTTACTAATTTCCTGAAAAGATTTCACTGTGTGAGACAGCCCTTATTATTTAATTTTTAAAAGTATGAGAAAATATATGCTTTTAGTGCACTTGTTCAATAAAGCCATTCATTATATTCCTTACAGCCGCATCTGTAAGATAAATTACTTCATAGTGAAGACCTCAATGTCTCCCTGCTGATTGGCTGCAGTCTGAAAATTGACAGTGGTGGCAGGGTTTTGTATAAGCTGTAGTATACCATGGCTACAAGTGGCGTGCTATTGTTAGCGCTGGTCGCGAAAAACATATTACAAGTTAAAAATGTGCACCAAAGACATCATAAATACATTACACTCATATATACAAATCTGATAAAAATATTCACCTAGATTACGAGTTTTGTTTTACGGTGTTAACGCTGAAAAAATTGCCATTTCAGCATAAATACAGTAACGCAGCCATTACAAGTCGTGTCGGTATAGCTATACCGCAAGCATTTTAGCCTCTAAAACAAAACGTCATACCCGCACTCAAAAACATGAAAGAAATCAGCTCTTTTACCTGTAAAAAATACGAAGACCACCCAACAGTAAAACCCACCACCCAACCAACCCCCCAAAATAAAAAACCTAACTCTAACAAGAATGAGATCAAATCAGCCAATAGAATTTCATTAGCTCTCATCCTATTTGCTGATTTGAACAGCCAATAGGATTTCAGTAGCTCTCATCCTATTGGCTGATTTGAATTTCAAGAATCAAATCAGTCAATTGGAATGCAAGGGATGGCATTTTGAAAAGGCTCCCTTGCATTGAAGATCCAGTGTACAGTGGTGACCGTATGAAGAGGATGCTCCACGCCGGATGTCTTCAAGGATGGATCCACTCTGCACTGCCGTTATGAAGATAGAAGACGCAGCCTGGATGAAGATAGAAGATGCCCCCTGGATGAAGACTTCACGCTGCCTGGTTGAGGAGGGATGTCCGGACTTCAGAAACTGTGAGTGGATCTTCGGGGGTTAGTGTAAGGTTTTTTTTTAACTTGTTTTGGGTGTTTGTTTTTTTTAGATTAGGGTCTGGGCTTTTTTAAAAGAGCTGAATGCCATTTTCAGGGCAATGTAAAAGAGCTAAATGCCCTTTTATAGGCAATGCCCATACAAATGCCCTTTTCCATACAATGGGTAGCTTAGGTTTTTGTTAGAGTTAGGTTTTTTATTTTGGGGGGTTGGTTGGGTGGTGGGTTTTACTGTTGGGGGTCTTTCTATTTTTTTACAGGTAAAAGAGCTGATTTCTTTAGGGCAATGCTCTACAAAAGGCCCTTTTAAGGGCTATTGGTAGTTTATTGTAGACTAGGGTTTTTTAATTTTGGGGGGCTTTTTTATTTTTATAGGGCTATTAGATTCGGTGTAATGATTTTTATTTTGGATAATTTCATTTGTTATTTATAGTAATTTAGTGTCTGTTATTTTTTGTAATTTAGTATTTTTTATTTCTTGTAAATTTAGACTTAAATTTAGTTAGGTTTTTTATGTGTAATTTAGTTGTTTTTTTTATTGGTAGTTATTTTAAAGGGCCATAATACCCAAATGTTTAAACACTTGAAAGTGATGCAGCATAGCTGTAAAAAGCTGACTAGAAAATATCACCTGAACATCTCTATGTAAAAAAGAAAGATATTTTACCTCAAAAGTTCCTCAGTAGCCACATCCCATTGTAAAGGATTTCTAAGCAGCTTATTAGTATGTCTGTCCTGGGACAGCTGAAAGTATGAGCCTTGTGCACTCTCATATTATTTCCCTATTCAGATTAGGGAAGTTTACAATGAAATCTCATGAGAGTTAAGTCAAATCTCATGAGATCACAGTAAAAGAGTTCATGACCTCAGCACTGCTGATGCTGATTGGCTGCTGTTCATTTCTTCATTATTTTTTTCTTACCTGCAGCTGGGAGCAGGTGAAGTATAACTTTTTACACAGAACTTACTCTGCTGAGCTGAGGAGATTGTGAGGTAAAATATCTTCCTTTTTTACATAGAGATGCTCAGGTGATATTTTCCTGTCAGCTTTTTACAGTTATACTGCATCAGTTTTAAGTTATTTAGCATATGAGTATTATGTCCCTTTAATTTTAGTATAATAATTATGTTAGCTTAATTGTTAGTTTAAACTCTTTATTTTAAGATAGGGATATTTGTAATTTTAATATAAAGTTAGGGGGTTGTTAGGTTTAAGGGTTAATAGTTTAATTTATTTTTTGGGATGTGGCGGTTTAGGGGTTAATAGGTTTATTTAGTGGTAATGATGTAGGAGGCCAGATGTTTAGGGGTTAATAACTTTATTTAGTAGTGGTGATGTCGGGGAGCGGCGGAATAGGGGTTAATAGCTTTATTATATGGTCTGCGATGTTGGGGTGCGGGGGAATAGAGGTTAATAACTTTATTATAGTGGTGGCGATGTCGGGGAGCGGTGGAATAAGGGTTAATAACTTTTATTAGTGGCAGCGATGTTGGGAGTGGCAGATTAGGGGTAATAACTTTATTTGATGTCGGCGATGTCGGGGGCGGCAGATTAGAGGTGTTTAGACTTGGGGTTTATTTCAGGGTGTTACTTTTTTCCTCATAGACATCAATGGGGTTGCGTTACGGAGCTTTTCATTCCGCGCTTCAGGTGTTAGGTTTTTTCTAACACTCTCTCCCCATTGATGTCTACGGGGAAAGCGTGCACGAGCACGTATTCTCAGCCCTTGGATTTTGTGTGTTATGGAGCTTAACGCCACCATATTGCATGCATAAGGTGGATTTTCAGAAACTTTTAATGGCAGCGTTAAGGAGGGTGAAATAACTCAACTTTTGTTGAGTTCGTTTCGCACACCCTCTATAGCGCAAAACTCGTAATCTAGGCGTATGTATATAAATACTAATAAAAAAATGATAATGGTTAATAGGTATATGTTATATGAAAAGGTATTTGACTGGAGAGGGCTATATTTGAATATATATATATATATATATATATATATGTGTGTTTAATACACCCAGTGTGCATGCAAGGGCCTCTATTTATCAAAGTCTGGCGGACCTGATCCGACAGTGCGGATCATGTCCGCCAGGCCTCGCTGAATACGGAGAGCAATACGCTCTCCATATTCAGCATTGCACCAGGAGCTCACAAGAGCTGCTGGTGCAACGCCGCCCCCTGCAGAATCGTGGCCAATCGGCCGCCAGCAGGGGGGTGTCAATCAACCCGATCATACTCGATCAGGTTGAATTGTGGCGATGTCTGTCCGCCTGCTCAGAGCAGGCGGACAGGTTATGGAGCAGCGGACTTTGTGACCGCTGCTTCATAACTGGTGTTTCTGGCGGGTCTGAAGACTCGCCAGAAACACGGGCCAACAAGCTCCTTTCGGAGCTTGATAGATAGGCCCCAATGCCCTTATATACGGGTTGCGGCTGTCTGTGAGTGTGAAGTGCCCAATGTCTATATATTTTAAAACGTATATATAATATTATATTTAAAATGTATATATATTTATATATTTATATCAATTTGTTAGGAAAAAACAAAGAAATTAATATCAATTCTTTATGTAAAATGCCAAAGTTTAAGTTTTCAATCAACTATAAAAAGGTAGCAAATTCCAAACATAAACTGATAAACCCCCCAGCTTGTGAGCTTTACACTGTATAATTAATTGCATCAATGCACTAGTGAAATCACTTATGATACTACTGATGACATCACTAGTGATATCACCCATGACATCATATTATGGTCAAAAAAAAGTATATAAAGAAAATGTTAAGAAATGCATGTAATATTACTGCTGATGACAATTATGCGAAATGTTTTAGTTGATGCTAAAATGCCGAACAGAGGTTGTGTGTGGGATGCAGGGAGTGAGAGGGAGAGAAGAGCTCAGAGTATGAGCACAGGTTGATGAGTGTGGGAGAGCATGGCTCCTAAGACAAGCAGGAGCTGTGAAGTAGAAGGTTTCAGAGTTAAAGCATCTACAGTCAATTTCAAACCCCTCTATTATGTATGCTTCATTATGTTTTAGATTAATAATACTTAAATATGACTCAAAAACCGGTACCGTAAAAACTTTATTCCAATGGTTAAAAGATGGCTCACATGAAAATTAAAATATGGCACAGACATGCCAGACTAGACTGATGCGTTTCGCCCCCAAATGGCCTTATTCATAGACACAATTGTCGTTCTTACCTGTGGAGCTTAAATACACTCCCTCACAATCTGATTGGTTAATGCAGGTATGTGCTCACTGTTGCTCTTAGTTTTTAAAGAGATAACAGGCTACATTGTAATACAAACTTTTGTCTCTAAATCATGACATTACTGTTATGAGGTACACAATTCTATGCTCAAACTATTTCCTATTGCAAAAGTTAGCAATTCAGTAATAGACAGTAATTTAGCAGTTCAGTTATAAACCACTTGATGGAAATTGTACATCCTATTAAAGCTACAGTTTAAATCAATCACTTTTGCAGTTTTTTTTTGCTATTGTTATTATTAAAAATTCTAAATACAGATATGACAAGAGCATCTCACTATATACTGGGTACAGTATTGATTGTTTGTATCAAAAGTTACATGCTAATAATGCCATGATTTAGAGACAGATGTTTGTAATACAATGTAGTCTGTTATCTCTTTAAAAAGCTAAGCGCAACAGTGAGCACAGAGGGAGTGTATTTAAGCTCCACAGGTGAGAACGACAGTTGTGTCTATGAATAAGGCCATTTGGGGTTGAAACGCGTCAGCCTAGTCTGGCATATCTGTGCCATATTTTAATTTTCATGTGAGTCATCTTTTAGCCATTGGAATAAGTTTAAAAGTTGTTACGGTACAGGTTTTTGAGTTCTAATTACAATTCAGCATTGGAGAGTGCTGACTGGACAGAGGTAAACAGTGAATGACGCTATGACCCGTGGAGGCTCCGGGTCAGTTCCACTGTAGCTGCATAGACCAGTGACATCATCACAGCTACCCCATTGACAGCATGATTATGGAAGTCTCACAGCAGAGGAGAGATCACGTGATACAGGAGACACGTGAGACGCCGAGAGAGAGACATGGAGCTGCACAAGTGGAGGAAAACTACCGGGTGAGATATCATAACAATACCGGCTAAAGAGTTTTTCTTCCAGGAGGCCACATATCTCAGGATCTGTACCAGGCAAAGGGGTGAGACAACTTCACTTACGATCCTAAGAATGATGGGATAATATTTGCGGTAAGCTGATTCTGACTTTATTTCAAGTGTCATTGTGAGCAGCAGGTATCTTGGAGCAGCAAGACGATCATGTTGTTTGGGTAATACTTAAATATGTCTGGTAATTTGATTATTAGTTAATGGCACACCATTGTTTAATATAGCCTTTATGGTATATAAGGAATGTATTCAACTGGGAATCACATTAACTAAATATAATACTAGTTTGTTTTGTGGCCATTACTAATTCTAATTTTATTTTTATTTATTTTTTATTTTTCAATATCTTTATTTAGACAATAAGAGTAACGGTACATAATAAAAAATAAATGAACAGAAGATGTGCAAATACATTGAAATACCGTCAATACTGCAATATTAAAGATCTCAGGAATATCATAAATTATATAAGCAAGGGACCTGCCAATAAGGGATCTAATTATATGACTTTCCCAAGTCCACTGTGTTTATCTTGCAAATGTCCATAGTTCCCTTCAATTTGTTGCTGGAGAAGCAGGATTATACCTAGGAGAATGTCCATATATTTTCACAGTATTAGATTACCCTTAAGTCAATTGGCTAGGATCCTGAGATCTCTGAGTCTTAAGTTATAACAATTTAAGAAATTATAACAACATTAACATGGGTGTATTAACGCACACCAAACAGTGTAATCCGTGTATTCAATATGATTATAAATTAAGAGAAGAGAATAGGAGAAGGAAGAAAGGAAGAGAAAAAAAAAAGGGGGGGGGGGGAAGGGGGAAAAAAGGGGGGGGGAGGAAGGGAGGGAGGGAAGGCTATGGATAAGGAAGAAAATCATGAGCAGACATCCCGACAGTTGAGTGGCTTGATCCCACATGACAAGCTACTCCAGTTGGGGCTTCCAAAGTCCCAGAATATATTCATATAATTCCATTTTGTCATCTCTCATGTAACGAAATCGCTCAAGCATTAAATATCTCTCAATCTGGTTTTCCCAGTCAGAGACCGAAGGTACTCTAACGGATTTCCAGTTTTTTGGTATAAGAGATTTAGCGCCGTTAAGCATCATGAAGAGGAGGTGTTTTTTGGGTTTGTCAACCAGCTTAGGCAAGCCATGAAAGAGCAAGAGAGCAGGGTTTCTGTTCAGCTTGATATTTAATTTGGAATCTATTATGTTTAGTACTGAGTGCCAATATGGCTTCACTAGTTCACAACTCCACCATATATGGAGGAATGTGCCCTGTTCCCCACAGCCCCTCCAGCACCTCCCATCAGATTGTTTATATATTTTCTTAATTCTGACTGGCGTCAGATACCAGTGTGATAGGAACTTATAGTTAGACTCGAGGGTTCTGGCAGATATTGATGCTTTTGCATGTTTGTGAAATATTTTTTGCCAATCCTTCTCTGAGAAAGGAGGTGTAAGTTCCCGCCTCCACTGTTCAGCATATGTAGGCAAGGGAGTGTCTTTATGAGATGTCAGAAGGCGGTACATTATGGTTATCAAGTGTTTGGGGGTGTGGGGTAATAGACAAAGTGTTTCCATTAAAGTCGGTTGCCTAGTAATATTCTCCCTAGCTTTACATGACAAAAGGTAATGCTGAAGCTGCATATGGAAGTACCATGAAATCTTGAGTTCGGAATTTTCAAGGTCCTCAAGTTTTTTAAGTTTTTTATCCGCTAATAACCTACAAAACATAGTCTGACCTATTTGCATAGTATTTAAATTCACATTTTGGGTATTTGTGAAAGGGATGTCTGGATTATGGACAAATGGAGTCAAGGGAGAGGGATTTGAGGAGACATGTGGGTACTCTATTAGTATCTTGTCCCATTGAGAAAATAATTCTTGTAGGAATGGATGGGAATTAATTGATTTAGGCCTGGTTTTTGTAGAGGTCCACCCCAGTGAGCCCACATTTTGTGCCCCTATAAGTGCCCTGCCTATCTGGACCCATATTTTGTCCTTTGAGTTGTTGCTCCATTCTACCTGATGTTGGAGGTGTATGGCTTTCTTGTACAGGAGGAGATTAGGGACTCCCAGCCCCCCCCTATCCTTAGGTAAATAGAGGGTGCGTTTAGAAATGCGCGGCTTAGCCCCTCCCCAGATGAATTCTTCTATCCTTCCTTGCAAGTTTTTTAAGTAATGTGTTGGGAAAGGGATCGGAAGCGTTTGTAAATAATATAGAATGCGTGGGAGAATATTCATTTTTATTATTCCAATTCTGCCTAACCATGAGATCTTTTTATTTTTCCACGAAGAAAGATCACTAACTATCTGAGTCATTAGGTAATTAGCTTCAAATAAGGAATCTGCTTTTGGAGTGAGATTAATCCCTAGGTATTTAAGAGTACGGGTCTGTATGCGTAGTTTGCAGATATCTGCCATCTGACTTACCTCTGCTTGGGGGAGATTTATGTTTAAAATTTCTGATTTAGTCTGGTTTAGATGAAAATTAGATACCCTACCATAATTCTCAAACTCCCTTAGGACTTCAGGGAGGGAAGCCAAAGGATTTGATATTGACAGGAGGACATCGTCCGCGTATAAAGAAAGTTTATGCTCCTGGCCCCCTATTAGGATACCCGGGATTTTTTCATTGTCTCTTATTTTCTGTGCCAAAACTTCTATAGTCAGAGCGAATAATAACAGAGAGAGCGGGCAGCCCTGTCTCGTTCCATTAGTTATTTTAAAGGGGGCAGATAAGATATCATTAATTTTGACCTGCGCAGATGGGGCTGAGTAGAGAGAGAAAACTCTTTGTATAAAATGTTGACCAAAATTCATCTTCGACAGGGTAGCCCGGAGGAAAGGCCAGCTGACCCTGTCGAATGCCTTCTCTGCGTCAGTTGAGATAAATATAGATGGGATGCCACTAATCTGCGCGTAGCTTGCTAGTAGGGCAGCCTTTATGGTATTGTCCCTGGCCTCCCGGCCAGGCACAAAGCCCGCCTGATCAGGGGAAATCAATGAAGGCAGGAACTTGTTCAATCTGGTCGAGAGGATTTTTGCAAAAAATTTTAAATCCACATTGAGAAGGGAGATTGGCCTGAAATTTTCTGGGCGATTTGCCGGTTTTCCCGGCTTTGGAATGGTAGTTATGTGGGCCAGGAGCATAGAAGGAGGAAAGTCCTGTGTGTCCCCTATACTATTAAAAAGCGATGCTAGGTGTGGTGACAAGGTGTCTTTGAACAATTTATAGTATTTGGCGCTGAAGCCATCAGGGCCTGGGCTTTTGCCTGTATGGAGACTATCTATTGTGTTGGCCACCTCTTCTGTAGTTATAGGTGCGTCCAGTTCCTCTGTCTCTTCGCTAGACAGGGATGGCAGTGTCAGGGAATCTAAATACTTTTCAATGTTTGTTAGGTGAGCCGTGTGACCTCCCCCCCGTTGGCGTGTCAGTGTGATTCTGTAAATTATAGAGTCCTTGATAGTATGTGCGCAGTACCTCTGCAATTGCTGGGCTGCTTTATAGGGTTTGATCTTGCTTGTTTATAATAGAATATACATGGGCTTTTAATTGTCTCCTTTTCAGAGCTCTTGCTAATAATTTACCGGGTTTGTCCCCAAATTCATAGTATTTCTGCTGTGTCTTTAGGGCGAGTTTTTGATGTTCAAGGGTATTTAAGTCTTGTATATCTTTCCTAGCCTGTTGTAGCTGTAGTTTAACTTGGGTGTCTGTGGGTGATCTCTTGTGTTTTTTCTCTAGATCCTGTATTTTGAGAAGAAGGGACGTATATTTTACTCTTTTTTGTTTGGATAGTAAGGCTTTCTGTTTAATCAGTTCCCCTCGCAGTACGCACTTATGTGCTTCCCAGACAACATGAGAGGGTAGTTCATTGCTAGTATTATTTTGAAAATATTCTAATAGTGTGTTTTCTATTTGGGTTTTAATCACCTGATTATTAAGCATGAAGTCATCAAACCTCCAGATAAAAGGATGGTCTGGTATAGTAGGCCAACTCAACCTACAGATAACTGGGGCATGATCAGACCATGTCATGGGGAGTATTTGAATGTCTGTAACTAGCGCTAGTGTAGATTGATCCGTAAAGATATAGTCAATCCTCGTAAATAGGTCATGAGGATGCAAGAAAAAAGTATAATCTTGTCTGGTGGGGTGCAGAGTGCGCCATACATCATGCACCGCCAGTTCCTCCAGTCTAGAGTTACAATGTTTAATAAATTTTTTCGGCGTAGATGCCGTGGCTCTAGATGTATCTAATACAGGGTCAAGGGGTAAGTTGAAATCGCCCCCTAAGATCAGCAAGCCCTTTCTTAATTCCAGAATTTTGTTTGTAATCACAGTCATGAATTTGCTTTGGTGTAGGTTCGGAAAATAAGTGTTAACTAGGGTGACCACTTTTTTGTGTAGCGTGCCTATGAGTATTAAATACCTTCCCTCAGGGTCCCTTTCTATGTGAATCAGAGAGAAGGGGGAGGAGTGTTTTATTAGTATCCCTACTCCATTTTTTTTTGTGGGCCTGATGCAAAATATGTCACAGGATATTTGGCGTTGTGCCAAATTGGTTCCTTTCCCCTTTTAAAGTTGGTTTCCTGCAGAAATATTATGTCACATTTCAATCTGGTAGCATCTCTTATCAGGTGCGACCTTTTTTCTGGTATGTTAAGACCTTTAGCGTTTACCGTCATCAGCGACAGGTTGTGGGCACAATGTCTGGACATGGTGGAAAAGGAGGGATAGGGGAGGGAGGGGGGAGAAAAAAAAGAAAAAGAAAAAAAAAAGAAAAAGAAGAAAAGAGATTGAAATAAAGAAAGAGTCAAACCTTTTTACTCCCAACTTAAATGTCGAGAGATTAGCAACCTAAAAACTTTACCTCTGTGCTGTATTCAGGTTCAACAAAGGGAAGAATTATAGTAAATTAATACAGTGTTAAAGAAAATTAGCAGGAAAACAACCTAACCTGGTTGTAGTAAGTAGAATGAGGTAAATAAGTAAAAGAAAAGTGTGGGATCAGTATCCCCACACCCGATTCAGTTATTTGCGAAGAATTTTATAGCAAACTAGGAGCAAGGGTATCTAAACCAGTTAGGTACCCCTATCCGCCCTGGGCTTAATTTTATCAAAGGAAGTTACAGTGGGCCAAGGCTCTCACTAAGATGAAATAATAGCCTGGTGCCCTTTTGGGTATAAAGCGTGGTGGACACCTTACATATTATTACATGCATTGGTTGTAAGTAATGCATTGCAGTTATATTTCAAATTGAAGCAAGTTGGAAATAAGCAAGCCTGTCCCTCTATTCATAGATACAAAATGATGAACAAAACACACAGCAAATACAGTGCAACGTTTATAAAAACTAATCAACTATTTAGAACTGTTTTAACCATAATACAATCCCCTTCATGTGGTTTCGGTTTTAGTGTGACTAAATAAGTTTCTTTACCCACACTATTACTACTTCACTGTGCCTCATTTGGTGTAATAGTGATTATCCCAAATCTCTAATGCTAAGATTACATGTCCCCAATCAGGTACCTAGGTCTATATAACCCGGAAGGATCTAAGCAAAATGTCTGACTGAACTGAACTCAGAATCACTAAGTGTGCTACTGGGCATGGTTCTATTACATACTGTCAAAAGAAAGAAGAGCTCTAATGTAGCAGCCCAAACAGTGTAAAAAGGCTATATACTTGTTCCATCCCTCTTCTTATAAGGAACCCTTCAGGAAAGATGAGACTTGTCCTGCCTAACTTATATGCTCTAGTGTGTGTGAATATGTCACTAATCGAAACCACATGCTTCCTTATCATAAGTGTGCGTTGGAGACAATGCTAAGAACAAAACATATTATAGACCCTAGAGAGAAACACATTTAACAATTGACAGATAATACTTATCACATTTCTCCAGATGAATATCCAATGAGTTGTACAAGTCACCAGTCACACAAAGCCAGGATGTCCATCACCTGGGCAAAGGAACATGCTATTCCCTTGTGTATCCCTAAGAAGACTATTAAATAGCCTGTCAGTTCAAAAAGACTTCAAAAAGTTCAAAGTAGTCCCTAAATCATGTTGGTCTCCTACGCATCCTGGGCCTGCTGAGATGTTGTTGCTCCATCTGGCGAAGAAATGACTATGTCCAGACTTTTGCAGAAATCATGTAAGTCCGATGGAGATCTGTAGATAGCCTGTGTGCCATTTCGTGTGGCAATTATGCACACCGGGAAGCCCCATTTATATGGTATTTTGTGTGCCTGGAGTTCATTTGTTATAAATTTGAGGTCCCTCCTCTTTTGCAAGGTGATTTGACTTAAATCAGAAAATATCTGTAGGGGTATGCCTGCATGAGTGACTCCATTAAGATTCCTTGCCTTTTGCGATATTAAGTCTTTATCCTTGTAGCTCAGGAATTTAACTATGACATCCCTTGGGGGTGCTTTTGAAGATGGTCTTGGTCTCAAGGCCCTATGGGCTCTCTCCAGAGGGACATCCGCTGAGCTAGGAGTTCCTTTAATTGTCCTGAACAGATCCTGCAGATAGCCCTCAAGTGCGTTGTTAGACACAGATTCAGGGACCCCCCTAATCCTCATATTGTACCTTCGCCCCCTATTGTCTAGGTCCTCAATTCTAGACAATAAAAACTGTATATTTTCCTCCTGATCTTGAATGTGCTGAGAGTTGGAGTTTACTTGTTTCTTTAGGTCACTATGTTTACCTTCAAGTGTCTTGACTCTCTGACTGACCTGCTGTAGATCCTTTTTCAGGTCTCCAAATAATGACCTCATCTCTGTTAACACTACATTTATATCTGCTTTTGATGATATTATGCTAAGGTCCTCTCTGGTAAGGGGGTTCTGATGGTGTAGGTCTGAGGTAGAGCCTGCTGTGGGTTCCAATGTCTCCCGTGGGGTCATGTCAGTGGTACCCGCATCATTTACTGCAGTTGCTGGCTTTAGATAATTGGTCATGTTTGCACTTTTAGGGCCCTTGTCTGACCTACTGGCTTTCCTATTAGACATGGCTCCTAATGTATTGGGAGCAAATTCCTGAGATGCACAGAGAGAATCGTCCACTTGTACTGCAAACTTAGATCTCTGAGGAAGCCACATACAGCTTTCTTGCATTGGTGTCAGTGCTTCACGTGTTAAGACAGGTGTATAGCGTGTCCTTCTTGGGTAATATTAAAGGAGTATCACAGTTTTTAATAATAAAGATTTTGTCCCTTAGGCCATATATGTGATTCACATCTGTCAGATATAACCCAAGTGTAAATCTCTTGCAGGGGAAGTATCTGTGCTATCAGGCCACGTATAGAGGTTGATGTGTCTGTGCAGGGGAATAACCTGCTTGTCCCTGTAGATATGAATACAGTTGTAGGCCAAAGCACTATCTGCTGTGAGATGTATGCGCGCCACGAGGGGCGATGACTATGGCCCAGGCCTTAATCCGCTATTCATGTACCTCAATATTTACCTCACCCACCACACGCCATATAGGGTAATTTTTTATTACCTGTCGCTCGTTTGCTGAGTTCGGCTTTTGTTACGAGCAGGTCTGCTTAGCCCTTGGAAGTATCCACCTTTATTATGGTTTCGTTACCGTACGGTGCATCAGTGAAGGAGGCCGGGTAGCGTGATCACAGCTCGCCTGTTAGATGTGATGAGGAGCGGTCGCAGTATCTTTTCTGTTTTTTACCTCCCTTCACTCCGCTGACATTTATGTTCTGGTCCGATCGCTGTATCACGCTCACTCATAGGCCAGTTAGTGGAATGCCAAGGCTGGGAGCACTCCTTCCTCTGAGCCCCAAAGTGCCGCTGCTCATCTATTGTCTTCTTGCCTCCGTGATCTGCAGCACATCACCATATGAACTTATTCTGGGGTGCTTGGGTTATAACACTATGATATGCCAGGGTTTTCAATAAAAAATAAACAAATTAAATACCTAGTTTTGAGTTTACATCGGGTGTGGGGCTTAAGAGCCAGAATTCAAGCAGCCATCACCCTGTATGGCCAGGCTCCGCCCCATTCTAATTTTATTTTAATTAATATTGTTAGAAAATTTGCAACTTTAATTCTAGTTTCAGCCAGTGAAATAAGAAATGTCCCACTCCATGTTCATGCCGTGGGGAAATCTGGTTCCCAATTTATAAATCAAAAAAATTTCACATTTAGTTAAAAAGTTATATTTATCCCCCCCCCCCCCCCCCGGGTGTGATTTGATTGTTTCAATAATTCAATAATTTTAACTGTGAAAAACTCTTTTTTGTAATTTTCAACATCTTTAATGTGTTAACGTACTCTCTCCATATTGATTACACCTCATTTTTTCTGATTGGTTTAGGCCTGAGGAGGATAAAGTTGAAGAATTCTTAATAGTTTTACATCCATAGATTCTTTTACAAGGAAACACAGCCGCAGGCGGCAGCAAAATGTCTCCTAACCTTTCTTTTGCTCTTGTGCAATGCCCCAAAAGTTGGTGCAATTTTTACCAGACTCGAGAATTTATAATGTTTGTTGTTTAAAAAGATAGATAATCCCTTTATTATCCATTCCCCATTTTTGCATAACCAACACAGTTATAATAATACACATTTTACCTCTGTGATTTCTTTGTATCTAAGCCTCTACAAACTGCCCCCTTATTTTAGTTCTTTGTTTTGACAGTCTTGCATTTTAGCCAATCAGTGCTTACTCCTGGGTAACTTCATGTGCGTGAACTCAATGTTATCTATATGAAACCCATGAATTAACGCCCTCTAGTGGTGAAAAACTGTCAAAATGCATTCAGATTAGAGGCGGCTTCAAGGTCTAAGAAATTAACAAATTTGCTTTCAACTAAGAATACCAAGAGAACAAAGCAAAACTGAGGATAAAAGTAAATTGGAATTTTGTTTAAAATTGCATGCCCTATTTGAATCATAAAAGTTTTTTTTGGACTTGACTGTCTCTTTAAAGATGTCATAGAGAAAAGGATGGAACATAATCTGATTTTTGATGCAACGAGCAATGTTCCATCCTATCCTTGCAATGTTTTCTGTCTTAAAAGCTATGGAATGGTTTTCATCTGATTTTTTACATGCTGTGCCTTTTCTTGCAAATATAAAAAACATAAAGTCTATTTTAATAAAAACAGTTACAGAGATCAATAAATTATAACAAAACCATGGTCACTATCAACTTAAGCCATACAAAATGGAGCCAACAGCTAAAAGGGGTTTACAACTCCATTTTAGTACCAGGTTTTCATTAAAAAAAATTAGCACAGTCAATCTTTTTTTGTGTCAGTGTATATTAACATTGTATCAAGCTTCCATCCAACGTCGGATTCCTTAAAAATGACAAGTTCTTTGCTATGGTAACCAAACTTACACTATAAAATATACGTTTAACGTCTGCACTCCTTACCTGTGATCACCTCTAAAGAGAAACAAAAACAAAGATACACTTATTTATAATACATATTTTAAACTATAAGCAAATACTACTTTTTATTATAATTACATTTTCCACTAACTTTTGAAGTGTCCTACTTTGTTCTGGAAACAGCAGTTGATCCGACCAATCAGCACTTTTTTTGAAGCACATGATCGCAGTGATGATCATGTGTTTCATGTTTATTTTTTTGGTTTACGAGAACTTGAATGGATGGGTCTGTCCTGAAGAGGTTAAAACATTGTAAACACAATTCTTAAATATCTATCTATACATATACACTCACAGGTAGAAACCCCTTTATCCAAACTGCTTGGGACTGAAAAAGGTATGGATTTTGTAACAGTCTGGATTTTGGAATGTTTGCATCTGTAAAATGGTACAGTTTGGAGAGGGGAAGGAACCAAGGGTAAACACCAATATATTACGTAATTTAGGCAGTATTTACATGTCTTAATACAGCTTATACATGGAAGCACCAGGAAAGTGACCGAGGGGAATAGAGAGGAGCATGAGCCGGGACTGTGCAGGAAGAGTAGCAACAGCATGAAGACAGAAGATCTGTGGGGTAAGCTTTCCCTGTTCACACAAATCCCTAAATAACAGGCAGCAAATACATGGAAGGAAATTATTAAGTCCCAGTGGCAGCACCATGGTATTTTCATGATACTCTGTGACTTTTGAACTTTGACCTGGTTACAGAATATACAGTATGTACCAGCTGAAGAAGAAACCTCTTTCAGACTTAAAAAAAAAAAAAGTAATTGTCTGTGTGGCACGGGTAATAAATATGGACCACTTTAGTAGATAATTATTCTAGTAAATCGCAGTGTTTGTCTGTGATGATGATATGACAAAAAGCATCTTCAAAATGTCACCTTTGAAATGTTGCCACCTTACAGTTGACTGTGTGCTATTAAACAATTAACTTACAAATGTGAGATGTTGGTGGCACCAGGGGGCAGTTGAGGAGAAGTGGACATGGTCTGGATTAAAGAATCAAAGAATTAAAGAGCTGGGGAAGTCATATGTATACTAGTCCTGCATGAGCTCCAGTGTGGCGCTGTTACAATGTGGGACATAGAAAGCTATGGGTGGTGTACAGAGTCACACATACTACAAACATATGTACCTCTTTTTATATATTATATAAGTATTATATTTTATATGTGTGTACACAAACATATACATACATGCACCCACCCACATATATATATATATATATATATATATATATATATATATATATATATATATATATATATATAGACGGATGCACATACACAAACACACACACACACATATATATATATATATATATATATATAAATACACACATGCACAGACACATACATACAGTACATATACTACTCACACACTGACATTCAAACACTACAAACATACACATGCACATCCACACACATACATACATACTACACACATACACACACATACAAATGCAGACATTCACGTATTATTATTATTATTATTATTATTATTATTTATTATTATCATTTATTTGTAACACACACATACATACATACACAGACGGACAAACACACACAAATACATACACACACAGACAGACACACATACATTTGTAGAGTGCCAACAGATTCCGCAGAGCTATAAACATATGTGGTGACATGCTGTCATAGGAGGCAGGTGAGGCAGTGCCTCACCTGTCCTATGTGTGTAATTACACCATATTTAATACATTTTAATAATAAAAAAAGTTTTAATTTTTTATAAAAAAATGTTTTCGTATTTATTGGTGACCCCTACCCCCCCCACCCCCTGCCACCCACTCAGCTCCAATTTTTATTAATTTTCGCGTGTCCAAAAATGTTAATCTCAAATAAATACACATTGCGCAAGTAGGTAGAGGCTGTGAGCCCTTCCGTTGCGCAATATGTTTGTATTTGTTTGTATGGGCCGCTAGAGACTGCCACCCAGTGGCAAATAAGCTTTAATGTCTCCTCTTCGCGGCCCATACCACTCCCAATAGAGGCTGGTCTATAGCAGCCTCGGGAGCCCTGCCTGCCCCATCAGCCAATCAGCGGTTCCAGTCTCACTGACAGTGAGTGATAGTGGGGGTGGGACTGGTGAGGCGGGAGATCATCCAGGCGCGGAGTGAGACTTGGCGCACGCTGTGATGTGCCCAGGCCCCAGACAGTGAAGAAGTGAGAGAGGTCTCGTGTCTCATGCAGCAGCAGTGCAGCCCTGAGCCAGCCACGCACGTCGCACTCAGTGTGAGTGATCAAGGAAACGGACAGTGTCAGGACCGGTGTGAGTCGAAGTAGACTATTAGAACTTTTTTGACAGCCAGGTCAGTGAGAGCTGCTGCAGCTGCCGTGCTGTCCCCCTCGGCGTGACCCGCATTGACGGGTCACACAGGTTAATAATAGTAATAATGTGAATAGTTTTATTCTAGATTCTTTGCATATTTTTTATAAAGCTCTATGACTGTAAAGTGGGCTTTATGACATAGCTTGAGGGTCATTTCAATATTTTTGAAAATAACATTATTATTATTATTTAATAGGTCCATCCATTCAATACATGATTAGCTACAGGTGTACCCCCATCTAAGGGAGCATAGGAAGGAGTCAAAGTTCCCATTACATGTGCAGGCTACTGTGTTATGTGGGAAAGAGGTGGAGATCATGGGATAGGCTGAGTAAGTACAAACACCTGGAGCTGTTGTGGGAACTGGTTCATACCGGTAACAAAATGGAGGGTGTCTGTTTCTGTGAGTTTAGCACAGCAGCTCCATGAAAGATAAACTGTTCTGTGTTTCTTTTTAAAGCTTTCTCTGATGCATTAACAGTTCCCAGGTAAGTGATTCCCAGAGGTAAAAAATTATTAGCCCCACTGAAAATCCAACCAGATTTAGAACATTGCCATTTTATTCTACAAATCTAGGCCCTGCAAAACTCTGATGTATCACTGGGGACAGCTGGTGCACATAGGAGTATCAGCACTAGAAGTGAATTGGTAATGTGTGTGGGAAACACCCAGATCTCTATTTAACTCATAAACTGCTAGATCCCCTTTTGAAGAGACATTGTATAAAGTCAATTCAGTCATGTATCTGAAACAGAAGCAGTTAAAGTTTGTTTAAAAATAGTTTTACATAAAACCGGTTAAGCTAAACGCATTTAAAGTGGAAATGCAGCTGATACCTAGGTATCTATAGCTCACTGCCTGACAAAGATAACTCCCACAGAAATGACGCTAGTTTGTTCAGCATACAAACATTAATGTTCCTTAAAATTTACTTTTTTTTAGCTAAGACAATGAATAATTTGCTGCTAAATACATGTGACAATGTATGTTAAAGATACTATATAATATCACCATAGGATTTGTTTTCTTGTGTTTGATGCAAGAATCATTGTGAGGTTTTAATACTAAGTTATCCCTCAAACTAGTCTAATTTCTCTCTTTAACTGAACACACCAGATCCTGACTGGGTCATTAGCAGAAGCTCAGACATCTTAATTTGGTGTTTGTTTTTTATTCAATAAACTTTACTAACCACATATCTAAATATATAATTCAGTTTATGTATATAGCTCTATACTGACCCTGATACAGGAAGATTTACTAACCACATATGTAAATATATACACTCAGTTTATGTATATAGCTCTATACTGACCCTGATACAGGATGATTTACTAACCACATATGTAAATATATAGCTCTATACTAACCCTTATACATGATGCTTTACTAACCACATATGTAAATATACACACTCAGTTTATGTATACAGCTCTATACTGGCCCTGATACAGGATGATTTACTAACCACATATGTAAATATATAGCTCTATACTGACCCTGATACAGGATGATTTACTAACCACATATGCAAATATATACACACAGTTTATGTATATAGCTCTATACTGACCCTGATACAGGATTATTTACTAACCACATATACAAAGATATACACTCAGTTTATGTTTACAGCTCTATACTGACCCTTATACAGGATGATTTACTAACCACATATGTAAATACATACACTCAGTTTATGTATACAGCTCTATACTGACCCTGATACAGGAGGATTTACTAACCACATATGTAAAAATATACACTCAGTTTATGTATACAGCTCTATACTGACCCTGATACAGGATTATTTACTAACCACATATGTAAATATATACACTCAGTATATGTATACAGCTCTATACTAACCCTGATACAGGATGATTTACTAACCAAACACCCCCCCTTGTGTGTGTGTGTGTATCTCTCTCTCTATATATCTATCCATCTCTCTCCTTATGTGTTGTTCTCCCCCATGGTCTCTTTCTCTCTCTTCCTCCCCCTCTGGCTCTCTCATCCCTTATGTGTCTCTCTAACCCTGTGTGTGTGATTGTGTCTTTCTCTCTTTCTCTCTAACCCTCTGTGTGTGATTGTGTCTCTCTCTCTCTCTTGCTCTCTAACCCTCTGTGTGTGATTGTGTCTCTCTCTTTCTCTCTAACCCTCTGTGTCTCTCTCCCTCTCCCCCGTCTCTCTCTCCCTCTCCCCCCCCAGTGCTTTTCTGTGTTTCTGTCTACCTTTTATTTATTTAATTAATGAATTTGTAGTGCCATCTGAGGCTGTGGCTTTATTTAAAAGGGGTGGGGTCAAGCAAATTTCACCAGCCCCCACTGGATCAAGACATTTTTATATTTACTGAATAATAAAAGAATCTATAAGCATAATTTGCAGCATTAAAGTAAAAAGTATGTTTTAAACATATTTTAATGGGCCTGGATTTCTAGATCTTATAATCAGAGCAAGCATTTTGTTATCTGGCAAGAGCTTCTGTTACAATCATTTAGACTAAAATCAGACATTTACTAAGTTGACCAGTTTTCCAAGACACATTTAAAGGGACATGAAACCCATATGTTTTCTTTCATGATTTAGAAAGAGCATGCAATTTTAAATAACTTTCCAATTTACATCTAATATCTAATTTTCTTCATTCTTTTGATATCCTTTGTTGAAAATCATATATAAATATGCTCAGTAGCTGCTGATTGGTTGCTGCACATAGATACCTCATGTGATTGGCTGACCCATGTGCATTGCTATTTCTTCAACAAAGGATAACTAAAGAATAAAGGCGTATCCTAGCCACTGCCTCACCAGCCTCTGATGTCACCGCACGTCACTTTATAGGGATCAAATAGGTAGAGGGCCCTGCCGAGAGTTGCAATGTTGTAGTCAGCTCTTATGAAGGTAACCTGCAAACAATTAGGCTCTTAGGCTTACATGCTAAGGGGGTTTAATGGGATAGACACAGACACCACAGACACACACACATGCATTCACACACAAACACGCACACTTGCACACACACACACATACATTTACACACACAAGTGTATCTACTCATAAACACACATCGATACAAACACATAAACATACATACATACACACACATACATTCACACACACAGATTATTTATTTATTTATAAAATATTTCACCAGGATATATACATATAGACATATATATAGATAGACAGACAAATGGTAAGTTATATTCTCTATAATTATCGATAAAATAATTGTCTGTAGGTTTTTTTAGCAAATCTCTGTAACATTTTGTCAAAACCCAGCAATGGGATGGTATGTAATCAGGGGCGGCAAATTGTATCCTAACCTGTCTGGCCAAAAATACTAGCACTGGCACTGTTTGTACCTGTATATGAAGGATTTTATTCTCATGCTTGTATGTCCACAATAATTTAAATAAATTCTGATTTTGCCCTGGAATGAGCTTTACCTAGCAGCGATCAAAAATCTACTACTGATGAGTTCTAATAAGAACGAAAAAGCTATCTAGTAGTGATTTTTGTATTTGCTGCATTTACCCCATTAGGAGACCGCTGTGTGTTAACACAGTATTAGAAGCAAAAAGTCAAAGATTTTGCATATCCAATTTGCCTATCTTACCCAGAATCCTCTTGTGCATTGGTAAAAATGTATATGGAGTTTTACTGGGTAAAGACAAGTGGGTAAACATGCCTAGATGGGCTAATTGCCTGTGCATGGACCATGTTTAATATATAATAACTATTAACGGGAGAGTATTGCCAAAATTAAACTTTCATAATTTAGATAGAGCATGTTATCTTAAACAACTTTCCAATTTACTTTTATCATCAAATTTGCTTGGTTCTCTTAATATCTTTTGTTAAAGAGTGCAGTGCGGTAGGTTCATAGGGGCACAGGAGCAGGGGCGAAACTACAGGGGTTGCAGAGGTCGCAATTGCGACTGAGCCCCCAAGGGTGGGGGTCCAGCTTAAAAAAAAATATATATATTTTTTTTTTTATGAAAAACGTTGACCTGCCACTGCCTGCACTGATATCATGTAAGTGTGACATGATGCTTCACTAGTGTCTTTGACTACAGAGGTTAGTCTTTCTGTTTTACCCATTGGTGTTTTATGTGTGTGTGTGTGTGTGTGCGTGTATGTATGTGACTGTGTGTATTTATGCATGTATGTGTGTATTTTTGTGGAACCAGTAAATTACAGACCTTGTTACTACAGCATGGGGGGAGGGGGTAAACAGTGTCACTATACAGTACCACTATATACAGTATGGGAGGCTGGACTATGTCACAGACTACTGTGGTCACTTTATAAAGTACTGGGGCAGGTAGGGGCAGGCCAGCCATCTCACCGGCAGATTACAGACTGTGTCACTGACTCACTATATACAGTACTGGTGGGTTAAACAGTGTCACTTTATGCAGTAATAGGGGGTCAGACCATCTCACAGGGTGCCTCCTTTTGCAGATATGTAATTTGATTCACATTTTTTTGTGTGTTAAATGTTAAAAAAGGAAAAGAAAAAAGATATGTATCAAATTCACTTTTTTTTTGGGGGGGGGGGGGGGGCCTTCTTAGATTCTTGCACCTGGGCCCTCTGGATTCTAGTTACGCCTCTCCACAGGAGAGTGCACATGTCTTTAGCTGTCTATGGCAGCAATCTTTGTATCTATGCATAATATTGCCAAAAAACAATATGGTAAACACTGCTGCCAGATGGCTAGACATACGCTATGAAAGATTACTCTTTGGAAAGTTGTTTAAAATGCCATGCTTTATCCAATCTATTGAAGTTGTATTTTTACTTTACGGTCCCTTTAATAAACTGAACAGAAACAGTGCTAAGACACCTTAAAGAAAGAGGAGAAATTAAGGGTTTACACTGTAGACTCCTTTTTATTTTTCTACCACACATATGTGAACCACAACACATGTTTATACCACATATATATGTACAGGGTTGTGACTGGTTTACACGTATCCTTTTGTTCAGTGAGATATCCTAATATATGTATTTATTTGGCAAAACAAAGCTGTGTTATTACTTGCAAAATTATTCTAAGGTGGGTGGACTTCCAGGCATGTAGGATGCTAGGTTGTGATAAAGAGTGCTGGTGAAAAGCTGGAGCTATCTTTTTGAATATCTTTGGATATATATGTCATCCATCTAAGCAACTTGTGACTCACTACGTTTAGTCTATGTATTTATTTATTCACAAGAATTCCAGAACTTTTTCGGAGACCAGTGTAGAGGAGAACGTGGCCTTACTCTTCACTCATTGCCAAACAACTGACCAAACACAGTACACAGCAGTAGGGGCAATTGAAGAGATACATGTAAATTGGGAGGTTGAAGTTTTGGATAGGCTGCAGAACAAGAAATATGAGCAATTTAATTCCTTTGGGATCTGGAATCAGCATCACTCAGCGTTTAGCAGTGCAGACTTAGTTTGTGGTGTTGTCCAGGCCGGTATTGGTGATAGCATTTGCATAAGTGTCTCCTGATGACAGCAAGATTGTGACCATTTTAAAATATGTAAGAGTTACAGAACTAAGGAGCCTATCTCAGTCTGATGGGAATGTGAAAGTTCCTGCAGGTCCAGAACCTATTAGGATTTTTAAACTGATGTGGGCTCTACTGCCTTTTAGTCTCTCTTGCACATGGCAGAACAAGGCCGGAATGGGGTGAGAGCTAAGCTAGGTTCCATGAGTGGTACACTTTATTTTCTCTAGGGACTTATGTGTACAATTGTGTGAAATTATTTTAACCTTACTGAGTTGAGTCTTAACCAATGCATTTACTGGGTTATACAGCTAAAGTTTTATTCTGCTCTTTGAAGCTCAAGAGTGGCTTCTTTTTCATGCATTTCCTCCAAACAGTGTTTTATTGAAGTCCAAGGGGTAAATTTATTAAGGTGCGGACGGACATGATACGCTGTATCGTATCATGTCTGCCGCACATCGATATATGCAGACAGCATACGCTGTCGGCATTTATCATTGCACCAGCAGTTCTGGTGAACTGCTGGTGCAATGCCGCCCCCTGCAGATTTGTGGCCAATCGGCCGCTAGCAGGGGTTGTCAATCAACCTGACCTGATTGCTGTCCGCCACCTCATAGGTGGCAGATGAGTTAAGGAGCAGCGGTCTTAGGACTGCTGCTTCTTAACTTCCGCTTCAGGCGGACCTGAAGAAGAGTGGGTTGGAAGCAGCATCTGCTGCTTCATAAATTGACCCCCAAGAGTTGCTTCTTTCTTATATAGGAGGCTTGAAAATAATGCAGGTATTAGAGGTTTGTGTTTATATTATACAACCTGAATAAAAAAAATATTCTCCGATATCAACCACAGTTTCTTTCTAGATAGATAGATAGATAGATTGATTAATAGATAGATACAGAAAGGCTGTAGATATCCTATGGCACAGACCAACCAAGGGGAAAGCATGAGCCACATCCATAGAGAAGTTGCTCCTCTTTCTCTTGTGTGGCTGCCGGTTCAGTTTCTGTGGATTGCAAATAGCCAGAATAGGGTTCTGTTGAGATGGGGGGGCTCACCACAGCCTGAGGCCTAGCAAGGTCTAGCTATTGCTCTGATGGGTGCTAATACCAGAGTTTGAGTTCAAAGCTTGATTCCAACTGAAACTCCCCCCCACCACAGGTAGAATTTTATCATTTTTGTGACATTGTAATTAGTTTTGAGACATATCACCTGATTCACAAACATACAATAATAAATAAGAACAGCACATTAGCAAACATATAAAAAACAGACAAAATTTGAACAATGATGAAATCCTTCTAAACCATCTAAACAAAGAAAACTATAAGCATTTTCTTTTTCTTTTCAACAGCTACATTACACTTTAGCAGATTTCATATTAACAAGCAACACAATTATATGTAAATGATTTTAATCTGAAGGATGGCAGCAACAATTTAAAAGTCAGTTAATTATAGTGCTAGAATAATAAAGTAACATTTTCTTGAAATATAACTTGAATAACTTGTTTAAAATTGAATTGTTTATCAGTCAAATAAGTGTGACATATGGTCTATCATAAGAAAATATTTTCTATTTTTTAAAAGAAATTTCAAACAAGAACAACTACAAATGTATAATTGTCATTTATGGTTTCATATGTCATATAATATTTGTGTACATATGTATTTATGTGTATATATGTCTGTAAATACATATATACACATATACAGTACATACATAAATACATATGTTTCCATATATCTAGACAGTGATATTTAAAGGGACATGTATATGTATGTATTGCAATGTTAAAGCCCTTCATCTGCCTTTTTTTTTCTTACACCTGAGATCTCATATATTTGAGCCCTTATAACTTTTGTGCGCAATATTTTTTTAAAATAGCTTTATTAGATAGTGTTATTGTAACTGTACTTTGCAATGTATTTTTGATGGGTTTTGTGACCCTTTTTTGTTTCACTAAACAGTTAACCAGAGCTGTGAGCAGGACCGTCTTTAACACAGGGCAAAAGGGGCAGCTGCCCTGGGCCCAGTCTCTCTTTTTTTTTTTTTATGGTTCATACCAGACTGCTGATGTGACATGGGGAACACACACATTCAATCCTAATACTGTCACAGTCAAAAGTACTCTGCTTATATATTTTTTAAAAACTGTGCCAGACCGTGCCGGTGTCATGTGACATGCCAAGCTAGTGCCATGTGCTGTTTTAGATGTGCACTGTGCAGCACTGAATGCAAAGCCCTAACTCGGCATCCAGCCATTTCCCACTGCATCAGAAAAGGTCCTACTGGGGTTACCACTGTTACCAGGTAACTGCTCTGGTGGTGGGGATTGTTTCTGGGTAGTGCTGACTGTAGGCGCATGCAGCAGAAAGCTGGAGCGGCAGGCACATGAGGATTTGAGCATCTGTGCAGCTGCATACACTGCTCTCTTCAGTCTTGAGGCTGTGTGACTCATCTCACACTGTATCCATGCAGCCTTGGACAGACAGCATCCTGTCTACTGGTCCCCTTAGCCCTGCTCTTTCTGCTGTGGCCCTAAGATCAACTAACTGAAGTTTGTTAGGGGAATAGTGCTTTGTAGAAAGGTGTCAGTGGGAAGAATAAGTGAGTGCACACACGCCCCTCCCCATGCAGCATTGTCTAGTTCAGGGTGAGAGGGAACTTGTTCCTAGCAAAGAAGTGACATGTGCTGGTGTGGCTGATGTATAGCGTCATGCTGATACTTCACACATTAATGTAAGGTTTATTTTTATAGTTTTTATTTTCTCTCTGTCTCAGATTTTACAGCTTCCCATAGTAGTTCTGCTGTTCCAGTCAGTAAACTTATATTTGTCTGCACCTCCATGCTTCCTCCTTTACCTTGCTTTGCTCCTGTTGGCTGCCCTAAATCTCTTTAACCAGCTAACCTCACACCAGAATCACATTCAAAAGAATATTAAATGAATCCACAGTGGAGGAATTTATATATTTATTTACTTATTAGTACTGCTTAGGTCCAGTTTCACATATTGCATTTTTTTTTTTTTAAATGATTAGCTGGGCTAATAATAATAAAAAAAAATTGATTTAGTTGTTTTTTGGGATGTTGGGGTGGAGAGCAAAATTGCATGGGGTGGGGGGGGGGGGCAAGAAATTTTTTGCCCAGGGTCCAATCAATATTAAAGACGGCCCTGGCTGTGAGGATGCGGTAATCATTCTAGCGTAAATTGCGATTGCACTTAAGAGATCGAGTTTACTTTCAACTCGTAATTCCAGCAGTAAGCCCGACGCGTGCAAATACCCAAGATAAACTCCTTTATCTCTCACATGTAAACGTTTGGGCTCCACTCGTAATCTGGGCCTTTATTGATGGGAAGTCCCCTGCTTAATAAGCATAGAGATTTGACTTTTTGGTCATTTTTTTAAAAACATTAAAAATGAATCCCATTAATTATTACTCTAATGCTGGGACAATATGGGTATACTGTGCATAAGTGTATGGTGTGTTATTTATATATTACACTAAAATAGTTTATTATATAATTTTTCTAACCTGATTTAGTGTAAAAATGTGTTTTTCCATTTGGCAATGTAGAATATTAATATCTCACAGAAGGAAATGGCTGTAACGCCCTCCTGTTTAAAATAGTGGGCTTTACAAATGTTGCACACTGTAAATATATTTTTTTTATAAATTGTGAGATTTCTAACTTTGAAACATAGACAAATATATATTTGGGGTAGTTTTATGTTACATCAATTGCTCCAGAGCTTTCTGGGAGATTATGAAACCTACCCATTAAGACACATATATTTAATATACGTCAGTTTTGTTTTAAATATAAATGTTTTGAGGAGCTGAATTTTCAACAGTCGTGTTTAATTTCAGAATAGCTGCCTACATTTGTCTGTGAGGTTTTATTATAGCTGAACTCACAAATCATGAGCAAAACAAATGCATTGGGATCAAATATGGCTTAGAATGTTAACAACCTCATTTATATTTTACTTTAGATTCTTCTATTGACTCAGTGATTTCAGAATAAAAAACTTTATTCATTCTATCAACATTTTTTTCCTTCAGACATCTGATGCTGCTTGTTTCTAAAGTATTACTTGAGATTTCCATGTTAAATGGGCAGATAAAGAACCACCACCAACATGTTTTTATTCAAGTATTTATTTTCACTGCCATTCCTTACATCCTCTTCCTGCTGAGAGGCTTAAAGAGGGCAAGGCAGGAGAAAAACACACATACCATAAATGAGCCCATGTGTGCAGTTGCTGTTTATGGCAGTAGCAGAAGAGTGCTGATTTCTGACTCAGCAATGGTACAGTATACCTAAAATAGACTGCAAAGATGCACTGTCCAAAAAGAGCTTGTAGATCTATGAACAGAAAATGGTATACAGACCACATATTATTTTTGTTAATTCTATTAAGTACTAATATAGTTAAAGGAACATTATTCTTTGTTTAATGTTATGTTACTGTACTAGAGCATGGAATTTTAAGCAACTTTCTAATTTACTCCTATTATCAAATTTTCTTTATTCTCTTGGTATCTTTATTTGAAATGCAAGAATGTAAGTTTAGATGCCGGCCCATTTTTAGTGATCAACCTGGGTTGTTCTTGCTGATTGGTAGATACATTCATCCACCAATAAAAAAGTGCTGTCCAAAGGTCTGAACCAAAAAAAAAAGCTTAGATGCCTTCTTTTTCAAATAAAGATAGCAAGAGAAAGAAAAGAATTTGATAATGGGAGTAAATTAGGAAGTTGCTTAAAATTGCATGCTCTATCTGAATTACGAAAGAAAAAAATTGTGTTCAGTGTCCCTTTAAATATCTACATTGACCTGAACCTTAAAGGGACATTAAAGTCCAAATAAATCTTTAATGTTTCAGATAGAGCATGCAATTTTAAACAACTTTCCAATGTACTTGTTTTATCAAATTTGCTTTGTTCATTTAGTATCCTTTGTTGAAGAACATATGTACAAATGCTCAGCAACAGCAATACTGCGGCTGTTTGGTAGCTACACACCTTTGTCTTTTGTTATTGGCACCCCAGATGTTTTCAGATAGCTCCCAGAAGTGCCTTACTTCTCTGTCAACAAAGGATTCCAAGAGAATGAAGCCAATTTGAGAACAGAATTACTTTAGAAAGTTGTTTAAAATTGTATGCGCTATCTGAATCATGAAAGAACATTTTTCATGTCCCTTTAAAAACACCAGCCATGCTGTTTAGATACTGACTGGGTGGCAACCCTATCTGTCCCTAGGGAAAAGTTGAACACCAACATGCATTTCCTCTTGGGTTTTTAGAGTTAACAATTTTTTTATTTTATTTTTTGCATGAAAACATATTACTGTGTTTAAAATGTGTTTGTTTTTTTCATATGTTTGATAAACTTTTTTTTGCATTCAGTCTTATTTTAAGTATATGTATCACATGACCAATTAAATGACTGCTAACTCTTTTCATGTGATCTTTAACCCAAACATTTCTTAATTACTTTTAAAAGCAAATAGCCCTTTAGGAGGGATTACTGGATAGCAAACCTGTTCAAGGCCCTATTAAATCCCCTTGTGACATCTCTATATCTTATAAAGAGGTTTGAATCAAACAGTGGTCTCTAAAGTGGTTAAATTACCTGCTAAAGAAGGAAACCATCTAACCTCTATGGTCAGACATGAAGGGAAGGCAGGCAAAATTTATATCCTTATTATATCTTTGGATTATCAGATTTATATCCAGGCTGATTTCAGCAGGGGAAAAAAATCCACTTACAGACTGCATGTCGTTCAGAGACATAAGATCCTAATTATTTGAAATGCCTTTCTTTTCATAGGGTTTTTTTATGTGTCCAAGTCAATGGCATTTTAATGGCTTATTAAATGGTTGTTTTACAACATCAGTCTGTTAAAGTTCTATGCTTACTCTGTATTTGTATGGAGTTTTTTTTTATTAATGCATACACCCTTAATAAATAGAGTATGGTACTTCCCATACTATAATATTTCACACGCTCAATGTGATGATTTATTAAATATATTATTAATTTATTTACTGCTGTAAGAATCTACAAATTACATAGGAAATAAACCAGTTACAAATCAGAGCTTTATTATAATTGTTACATTGACAATTATAAGATGAGAGAGAATACTATAGAGGTACAGACAAATATTTATTTGCTATTTTTGAGCTTTGTTTTATAGACCCTTCTTATAGATAGATCTGATGTTAATTTGAATGATTGTCAAAATACACACACAATATGGAATGAACTACATTCTATCAGAAGAGCCACATGGGTTGCTTTCTACAGTTTTTTTGGATAGTTTTCAAATTTTAAGCCATTCCACTTCAAAATCTCAGTTACCATATGGTTTTCCAGCTCCTTTGAACCACACTGACTCTTCCAATACTTTGCATGCAGATATTTTGAATGTAGTTTTCCAATTCTTCAGTAAACTCTTTGAGAACAACTTTTTGCAAGATTTTGTTGGACTTCTACATTTCAACAGCATTAGTCACCTGTACATATATGTCACATGGTATAGTGTGGCTGCTCAGATAAGATTTTCTTCAATTTTTAATTGTTTGTGTATGCTCAGCTCTTAACAAACTTTATCTCATCTCTTTTCTCCCTTTTTGTATTTCATTCAGATAATGTTTAAGCAAGCACTCAAATGTATATGATATAAAACAGCCATTTTCTTCTTGGGCCTTCCTTGTTCTTCAAATAACACTCAAACGCTTCTTTAGAAAATTCAAACACTTCCTGTTTTCTCATTTAAAGATGAAACACATCTAAAACACTTCTAACATATCAGACATGACGGCCTATTATCTTTATTAGAAAAAAGATTAAATTAACTTTTCAAGTACATGCATTTATATTAATAAAATGTGGTTTAATACACATTGCACTTCTATCTGCAATGGTCAGTTCTATGGTGCACCCTGCTATAATGGATAATGTGGCATTGTTGTAGAAAATAAAAGGGGCATAGCTGGGGAGAGAGCATTGATTGTTTAACAGACAGGAGTGGGAGGAGTTTGGCTCGCTGGGCCTGTGAGGATTAAAATGGACTATGCTTCAAATTGAGGCAGGCAGAGAGTGTAGGATCTTACCTGAGATATAGGTCCTTTTATGGTGTGTTTTGAGGTGAAAACGGAATTGTCTATATTGCTACTGAAAGAACATAAAAGCAACAGTTTCCTATAACTGTGGCTGTTATGTGCAGCAGTATGCAATCCACTCACGGACACTTTTTTTCACAGTTGCACCTATAATGAAATAGTCTTGAGGTAGAGAAAGGTCATTATCGAGGATTAAAAATAAATTATCATTCACACTGTGTTAATTTCCCTAACAATTAACCCCATCCATCTGTATCTCAGCCCACAGACTACAGTTACCCCTATCTTCCAATGCCCATGCCCCCAGACAGTATTAACCCTAACCACTGCTAACTCTGCACTTTTTACCCTAATTGACACTCCACCCACATGATCCCCCACTGCATGATAGCCCACCAGATAATACTACACAATAATTCTACCACCCGTTTGGAGGCCAAAAAAATAATAATCGGAGCTCCATTCAATGTTTGTTTGTTTCTTTTTTTTCCATAAAAAAATGTAATGGATTGGAATAGAATCATTGTTCTTTGCAATCTATAAAAATGTAAACTTTACATTAGTTAATAAAATTAAACTCATGTACAGTGATATTAGATGTTATGTATATTAAAAGTTTGCAGGATGAAACCATTAGTAGTAATAGTCTACCCCTGGCCACTTCCACCAGTGTCCCTATCTAACACAGGCAACCGCAAACCCCAAAGTATTTACTCCTCATGTTCCCACTCAAGCTGTATTCTGTACACTCCTGGCAGTTTCGTCTCTTTGAGTGCGTGGCTGAAGAAAAGAATAAGGTGAGCAGTCGGCTCTGTTAGGCGGAACGGCTTTCTGCTTATTTCAATTTAAAAAGCAAAATAAATCCCTCAACTATTAGCAAAATATTCTAACCCTGTAGTAACAGATCAAAACACTTATTGTATGTATCGCAATTATATTTATTTCCTATAAAATTGCAAATTTAAACTACACAAATAAATAAGAATTAGCGTGTATCAAGCCTGTATTCCTGGTCCTAAACACTGTTTTTTGTGTTGGAGTGAACACATTCAAGGGGCAATCTACTTGAAAATTGATATTGTTTAAAGAGATAGATAATCCCTTAATTACCCATTCACCAGTTTTGCACAGCCAACACGGTTATATTAATATACTTTTTACTTCTCTGATTACTTTGTATCTAAGCTACTGCCGACTGCCCCTTATCTAAGGATTATTACAAACTTGCAATTTAGCCAATAAGTGCTGGCTTCTGCATAACCCCATGGGAATGAGCACAATGTTATATATATGGCACACATGAACTAGCACTATCTGGCTGTGAAAAGCTGATACAATGCACTGAGACAAAAGGAGGCCTGCAGGGGCTTAGAAACAGGCAGAGATTTAGAGGTTATAAAGTATATTGATATAACAATGTTGGTTGTGCAACACTGTTGAATGGATAGTAAAGGTGTTTTCTATCTTTTTAAACAACAAAAAGAAACAAGGAGACCCTTTAACCTTATTCAAATTATTTTATTTTATGTGTTATATTTGATATATTGCCCAAAATCCCTTTATGCACAATATTAACCTTAAACCCCCAGTAATTGCAATAATCACAATAAGTGTAATCTGGTATATTCTCAGTGATGAAAAGTCCTTAATCTTTCTTGCACTTTAAATGTGTTAAAACTGAAGAGTCAATTTCAAGCCTCAGAAAAAGCAATACAACACCCTAAGAACAGGTATACATACATATACAATACTAGTGTAGCTCTAATATAGGGGCATCCTACATATCTTTTGCTGCAAATATATACAGATGTGGCCAAAAGAATTGGTACCCTTCAACTTTTTTAGCAAAACGCACAATTTTCTCTGCAAAAAAAAAAAAAATTGACAAAAGTATTTGGAAGCCACCATTCTTTATTTCAAATGTAATAGAACAGAAACTTTACTTTATGACTTCACATATTACTTTAAACAGCAAAATAAATAAGAAAGGCAGAGACAAAAATATTTGTACTCAACCTAATATTTTGCAGCACTGTCTTTGGAGACAAATAACTACAATCAAGTGCTTTCTGTAGCTCTGAATAAGATGTCTACATTTTTCAACTGGAATTTTAGCCCATTCTTCTTGAGCAAACTGCTCCTGTTCTATAATGTTTGATGGTTCCTTTTACCAACTGCGAGTTTCAGTTCTTTCCACAGTTGTTCAAAGGGATTCAGATCTGGACTCATACAAGGCCACTTTGGAATGGTCCAATGTTATCTTCACATCCATGCTTGGGTACTTTTTGAGGTATGTTTTGGGTCATTATCCTGCTAGAGGACCCATGACCTGCGACTAAAGCACAGCATTCTGACACTGGGCAGTATGTTTCACTCCAGAATGCCTTGATATTCTTCTGATTTCATTGTGCCCTGCACAGATTCTAGTCACCTAATGCCAGAAGCAGCAAAGCAACCCCAAAACAAATCTGAGCCTCCTCCATGTTTCATGGTAGGGATGGTGTTCTTTTCCTTGAGAGCTTCTTTTTACCTTCTGTAAACATGGAGTTGTGATTTGCCAAAAAGCTCTACTTTTGTCTTGTCATTTATAAGAGATTGAAATTTAAATTCTCATTTCCATTAAAATAAATCTCAGTCATCCATAGCCCCAATCATTTCCCTAAAACCAACGTTTTATCTCACCAATACGTAAATCAACCCATCTCCCATCCGATACACAACTGACATAACACACACACCAAGAAATGCACCTTCTTACCATGAATTGAAGCATCCATATGCAGTAGACTTTATCAGCCCTCATAAAGTCACCTACTCTGTTTGACTTACATAATTCACAGTACTCTCACTATTATTGACATTCACCCACCATAAGACCATCCATTGTGACCCTCGCTGACCACAGAATCTAGCCTCTTTTGACATTTAACATATCTCCATAATATTGCAATCTAATGTACTATCTAATGTACACTTTACATAAAGGGACATTGTAGTGTAAAATATTCTCCCCTTTAAGATGTTCCTAGTGATCTATTTTACCTGCTGGAGTGTATGCAATTGTTTACAAATATTTATTTTGCCTTTATTTTTGTCATTTGAAATAGCTACTTTTACCTGTTTAAGCTGCCAGTGGGGGTAGGAGAGTTTTTTGTATCTGAAATAGTTGGTTTTGCTCATTGAACCCCCTACCCATAATTAGCATTTAAATACCTAACTATTAGTATTTGTGTACAGAGAAAGATAACATAATCAGGACTGCTATTTATGCAGGATTAGCCTTTTCAAATGTGCATGCCATTGAGAACAAGACATGGGGCTCCATTTATCAAGCAGCATATGCAGCTTTGGAGGCCTTCTACTGTAGGCTCGTGTGAGCGAGTCTACAGTCAATAGTTAAGAAGCAATGGTCATTAGAACACGGCTTCTGAACCTGTATGACAGCTCTTAGCTGGGGGATTAAAATCACATGGACATGTTTGTCCGGGTTGATTGACAGCCCCTACTCACGTGCCATTAGGCAAGTGTGAGCAGAGGGCAGCACTCCTCAAGCAGACACTTGTGTAAGTTAAATGTAGGTAGCGTATTGCTGCCCGCTTTTTGTAATCCTGGGCAAACAGGTTCGCGAAAGCGAACCTTGTCTGTCCAGGATTTGATAAATAGGGCCCATTGATAAAATCAGCAAAGCCAGCTATTTCAAATACAAACAAATAATCCTAAAGGCACATTCCTCATGTAATGTCCTGTATGTGCTGGTATTACACAGTAAGGAAAAAATAATTTTACAGTACAATATCCCTTTAAAAAGACATAAAACCACCTTTCATGATCAATATAACATACAATTTTAAACAACTTTCCAATTTTCCTCTATTATCAAATTTCTTTGTTTTCTTGTTATCCTTTGTTGAAAAGTAGGAAGGAAAGTTCAGGAGTGTGCACGTGTCTGCAGCACTATATGGCAGCAATTTTGCAACAATGCTATACATTAGCAAGAGCACTAGATAGCAACACTATATCCTGTCATGTAGTGCTCCAGACAAGTGCACGCTACCTATCTAGATATCTCTTCAACAAAGAATAACATGAGAATGAAGCAGATGTTATAATAGAAGTAAATTGGAAACTTTTTTTAAATTGTATTCCCTATCTGAATCATAAAAGAAAAAAAATGGGGTTTGTGTCCCTTTAACTGGAAATCCTCCCTACTGGTTTCTTTGATAATCAGGAATTCTCCAGTTTAAAAATGTTCCACTGTTTACTATTATGTAGGTGCCAGAATTTATAGCCATGCAATTATTGTATTTTTTTTTCCTACTTTTAATTTTTTGACATATGCATTACTGCAGAAAATCCATAGGTTCCAAGGAAAAAAGTAGTGAATATATAGGGGCATCTTTTTCCCTGAACCTAGAAAAAGTTGATTGACTTGGAATTATGTTTTAAAATGTAATTAAGAACACCTGCTTGTTATTTCTTACTACACAAATCAGCAAAAAAGTTACAATCATTTCATGATTATTAACGCAATAGTAATGGCAGCAGGAATGCCTAAAAATCACACGGCTAGATTTAGAGTTCTGCGGCGCGTTAGCTATGAGTGCTTTTTTTCCCCCGCACCTTTTAAATACCGCTGGTATTTAGGGCTCCATGTACTAAGCCGTCAATTCATCCGTCATTGTAGACGCGGATAAACTCGCCGTTACTCGCCGCGGGCGAAATGGTGTCCGCTGTCGCTATGTACTAATATTCCCCCAATAAATAGACAAGTCTAGCCCGCCGCGAGCAGTTGCGGATTGTTGATAAATTTGACGCCTCGCTCGCCGCGACTAAGCTGATGTACTTAACTTTCAGTTGAATTGTCTGGCCAATTATTAACACGTGACATGCAAGGTGTCACGAACATCATAGTAGTCACGGGAATAGAATTTTGCTCCTATAAAAGTTCAACTTATCTAAACAACTTTATTATTGTTCAAAATTTTTTGAAGAGTGATAACAGAGCGTTATTTTTGTAATATTTATTTACAATTTGGATATGGCTTCATCTGGATCTGATAATATATAAATATTAATATAAAAATAATTATAAAGATTGACAACTATACAATACAAATTTAAAATATAGATTACTCTTTAATTACAGTCGACAAATTGGGCGCAATTTATGTACATGGAAATGAGAGACAAATTAGACGCCAGTTATGCTGTAAGTACAATGCTGATATTACTGCCTTTTATATATGTCTAGACTGGCGTCTAGATTGACTTTCCTATTGTTTTGTACCTTGCCTGCCACCTAAAAGGTGGCGAGGCAAAAATAACGAGGTGGGAGCGGAAATTGTAGCGAGCGGACAAATAGATTTTTTAGTACATTCGTTTTTGGCGAGTTGGTGGTCAAATGTGTCTAATTACGGGGGGCGGAGCAAGCCGTCGAGCTGACAAGTCGCATCTCTATGGAGCTCTGCATCTGAATACAATCTAAAGTAATTTCACCTAGTTTCTTCGCTTATTACAGAGGGAAAAATTGTCTGGTAAAGGTATAGAGCTGTGTTAAGATTTTAAAGGAACCAACTTGATCACTCTGGAAACGTGGTTTAAGTCCCTACACTTTGAATACGTTATATGGTAAACAGGAGCTTGTAGGCCACAATTGCTACTGGTCCTTGGCAATCCCAGATTGGATCATTTTGCAATTCATACTGCAGGAAAATGTCTACAAAACGGCTGGAAGATAAGATATCTGAGATATTTGAAAGTCACTTTTCTGACATGTTGGCAGCGATCTCCAGGTGGCTTACTCAGTTGAACCTGCGACACGCGGTCCAAGATGGCGCCACACTACAATTGCACACTACTGATCCTGAGTTGTCTGGCTACTCAGAGATGAACATGAGGATCTTGGAGAGATATACAGAGAATATGGAGACCCGGAATTCACAGGAGACTTACACGCTTAGGCTGAGACAGTTACCTAGACCGGGCTGCTACTTAACACCTAAACAATCTAACCCTGTGACACTGGGCCAGCATAGTACTAGTGCTGAAATATCGCAGCGAGCTCAGATGAAGAGGGCCATTGCGGAGACCACCAGAGCGACATCCAGACCTGTACATTTATTTGCGGTAAACTCTGAGGAGGGGGACAGCTTTTTCGATTCTATAGTGGTAACTGCAGAAAGTGTAACACTGAAATTGCTTATATCCCATAGCTTGCGATCTGATGGTAAGCCTGGAAACTCTTTCATATTTGTGGTCTCACCTGTATATATCGCATCTCACAATGTCCAGATTGTGGTGAAGATGTTTACTCAGAGACCGCCATTGATGGACACGGAGCCAGAGATCCCTAAGGGTATTGGCTAAGGGGTCGGAACTGTAGCTCCTCAAGTTAATCCTGTTCTGGCCGGACTTATTGGTTGTTCTGGAACATTGTTTGCTATACCTAAAATATGTTATGTGCTAGGTGAATGCTAATGTTGGTTTAACGTTTTTGTTTAATAGTTTATTGCAATATATTTTCTGATTTGCGAGTTTGCTTATCGTGACTAATGATGCCCTGCTGAGTTAGCACCTAATTTTCAGAGATCTGCCTTCACTAGTTAAGCTCATAATTTTTTAGGGCAAAACATGGCTGATTATGTCCACATTACATTACTTTATGATTCCATGGTCATATCTAAGTTTATACGGCAGTGACATGTGCTACAACTAGTTACAAACTCCATTAACAATTACAGCAGCTCATTTTGAATATGGTTCCTTGGTTATGCATCTGTTCCATTTTGGTTGTTTAGCACATATGTTAAATTTAGAGGTTTATTACTTATACTGTGTTCTCCATAATAGAGGGAATGGCTTTAGTTATGCAATCTATATAACTTGAAGCTACTGTATAGTAAGTCTTTAATTTTTTTATTGCTGGGCTGCCTGTGGCCGGTGTTGCCTAGCAAATACCTCATATATGTACTGATATAGAAATATTTAGCGGTACCTTACTTGCAAAACTGCCATATAATCTTCTAGAGTGCCTGCATTGGGGAGAATAACAATACCACAATGACCCACCATATGTGACTAATCACCCCTCCCCCCCAGATAAGATGCCTCTTATGTGATCTCATGGGCAGATCTGCTACTCATTGTAGTGGCCACGCAGTCTGATGGAGCCATGATATTATAATTTGCCTTATCGACCTGTCACATCAAAATAAATATCCCACCCCCCAGATAATGTACCTCCTAGCTATGGAGTACGAATTGCGCGGTTTATCTTTTTTTTATATACCGCAACTGTAATATCAATAACCTTCACCCTATATGCCCAAAATTAAGAGGCTTAGGTTTTCTTTCATCTAATATTTTAATTTCTATATTTTATAAGCCTTTTATTGTCGTTTATTTACGGTTCATTTTGGGCTTCAGCTTGATATTACTTACGCTCAGTATGATACTAACTAAAATTTGAGGTTCATCTCTCTTCTCTTATTACAGCAACTATAAATATCACTAACAGCATGACTTATAGACAGTAGACGTTGCTTTTCCATATGTAAGTTTACTGAATAACCTATTGAATGTATTTTGTTGCAAGTAATTTTACAATGCTAATGTAAAGTGCTGTAACTCTTTATTTGTATGCTATAATTTTACCTCAAATAAAAATTTATTTAAAAAAAAAAAAAAAAAAAAAACATTTTAGGATTCATATCCCTTTAACCCATCATTTTCATGTTTTATTTATATAATGATGTTTAATATTATAATAATGTTTGATATTACAAATATAATAAGTATCTACAGTAACTAGAGCATAAAATGGAATAGTTAAATGTTTTAATGTTATTTTTACAATTTTTATTTAGATATGTATTTAAATAGCATTAAACTGATCAAAAGAGAAAAAAAAAAAAAAAAATGTGTCTAATTACAGTGAAAAATGGAGCGGTAGCGAGGTTTGGCGGATAAGTACGCTCGCAATTTTAAAGATGCGAGTTTTAACATAATTGACGGCTTTGTACATATCAGTTTGCGAATTTTGATGCGAGATTTGTTGCGGGTAGCTCGCTGACTGCTTAGTACATGGAGCCCTTAGAGTTCACAGAATGGCTGGGTTTTCAGTGCGTTAGGCTCCAAAAAGGGAGCGTAGAGCATAATTTAACGCCACTGCAACTCTCGATACCAGCGGTGCTTACGGACGCGGCCAGCTTCAAAAACGTGCTCGTGCACGATTCCCCCATAGAAAACAATGGGGCTGTTTGAGCTGAAAAAAAACCTAACACCTGCAAAAAAGCCGCGTTCAGCTCCTAATGCAGCCCCATTGTTTCCTATGGGGAAACACTTCCTACGTCTGCACCTAACACTCTAACATGTACCCCGAGTCTAAACACCCCTAACCTTACACTTATTAACCCCTAATCTGCCGCCCCCGTTATCGCTGACCCCTGCATATTATTTTTAACCCCTAATCTGCCGCTCCGTACACCCCCACCACCTACATTATCCCTATGTACACCTAATCTGCTGCCCTAACATCGCAGACCCCTATATTATATTTATTAACCCCTAATCTTCCGCCCCCAACATCGCCTCCACCTAACTACACTTATTAACCCCTAATCTGCCGACCGGACCTGAGCGCTACTATAATAAATGTATTAACCCCTAATCCGCCTCACTCCCGCCTCAATAACCCTATAATAAATAGTATTAACCCCTAATCTGCCCTCCCTAACATTGCTGACACCTAACTTCAAGTATTAACCCCTAATCTGCCAACAGGAGCTCACCGCTACTCTAATAAATTTATTAACCCCTAAAGCTAAGTCTAACTTTAACCCTAACACCCCCCCTAAATTAAATATAATTTAAATCTAACGAAATAAATTAACTCTTATTAAATAAATTATTCCTATTTAAAGCTAAATACTTACCTGTAAAATAAATCCTAATATAGCTACAATATAAATTATAATTATATTGTAGCTATTTTAGGATTAATATTTATTTTACAGGCAACTTTGTAATTATTTTAACCAGGTACAATAGCTATTAAATAGTTAATAACTATTTAATAGTTACTTAGTTAAAATAATTACAAAATTACCTGTAAAATAAATCCTAACCTAAATTACAATTAAACCTAACACTACACTATCAATAAATTAATTAAATAAAATACCTACAATTATCTACAATTAAACCTAACACTACACTAATAATTACACCTACTCTAAGCCCCCTAATAAAATAACAAAGACCCCCAAAATAAAAAAATGCCCTACCCTATTCTAAATTACAAAAGTTCAAAGCTCTTTTACCTTACCAGCCCTTAAAAGGGCCCTTTGCGGGGCATGCCCCAAAGAATTCAGCTCTTTTGCCTGTAAAAAAAAAACATACAATACCCCCCCAACATTACAACCCACCACCCACATACCCCTAATCTAACCCAAAACCCCCTTAAATAAACCTAACAATAAGCCCCTGAAGATCTTCCTACCTTGTCTTCACCATGCCAGGTATCACCGATCGTTCCAGGCTCCGAAATCTTCATCCAAGCCCAAGCGGGGGCTAGACATCCATCATCCGGCTGAAGTCTTCTATCAAGCGACGGCTGAAGAGGTCCAGAAGAGGCTCCAAAGTCTTCATCCTATCCGGGCAGAAGAGTAGATCCGGACCGGCAACCATCTTCTTCCAAGCGGCATCTTCTATCTTCATCCGATGACGACCGGCTCCATCTTGAAGACCTCCACCGCGGATCCATCCTCTTCTTCCAAAGGACTTCCCGACGAATGACGGTTCCTTTAAGGGACGTCATCCAAGATGGCGTCCCTCGAATTCCAATTGGCTGATAGGATTCTATCAGCCAATCGGAATTAAGGTAGGAAAATTCTGATTGGCTGATGGAATCAGCCAATCAGAATCAAGTTCAATCCGATTGGCTGATCCAATCAGCCAATTAGATTGAGCTTGCATTCTATTGGCTGTTCCGATCAGCCAATAGAATGCGAGCTCAATCTGATTGGCTGATCGGGCTGGTAAGGTAAAAGAGCTTTTCTATTTTTATTTTAGAATAGGGTAGGGCATTTTTTATTTTGGGGGGCTTTGTTATTTTATTAGGGGGCTTAGAGTAGGTGTAATTAGTTTAAAATTGTTGTAATATTTTTCTAATGTTTGTAAATATTTTTTTATTTTTTGTAACTTAGTTCTTTTTTATTTTTTGTACTTTAGTTAGTTTATTTCATTGTATTTATTTGTAGGTATTTTATTTAATTTATTTATTCATAGTGTAGTGTTAGGTTTAATTGTAGGTAATTGTAGGTATTGTATTTAATTAATTTATTGATAGTGTAGTGTTAGGTTTAATTGTAGATAATTGTAGGTATTGTATTTAATTAATTTAATGATAGTGTAGTGTTAGGTTTAATTGTAACTTAGGTTAGGATTTATTTTACAGGTAATTTTGTAATTATTTTAACTATTTTAGCTATTAAACAGATATTAACTATTTAATAGCTATTGTACCTGTTTAAAATAATTACAAAGTTGCCTGTAAAATAAATATTAATCCTAAAATAGGTACAATATAATTATAATTTATATTGTAGCTATATTAGGATTTATTTTACAGGTAAGTATTTAGCTTTAAATAGGAATAATTTATATAATAAGAGTTAATTTATTTCGTTAGATTTAAATTATATTTAACTTAGGGGGGTGTTAGTGTTAGGGTTAGACTTAGCTTTAGGGGTTAGTCCATTTATTAGAGTAGCGGTGAGCTCCGGTCAGCAGATTAGGGGTTAATACTTGAAGTTAGCTGTCGGCGATGTTAGGGAGGGCAGATTAGGGGTTAATACTATTTATTATAGGGTTATTGAGGCGGGAGTGAGGCGGATTAGGAGTTAATACATTTATTATACTAGCGGTGAGCTCCGGTCGGCAGATTAGGGGTTAATTATTGTAGGTAGCTGGCGGCGACGTTGTGGGGGGTAGATTAGGGGTTAATAAATATAATATAGGGGTCGGCGGTGTTAGGGGCAGCAGATTAGGGGTACATAGGGATAACGTAAGTGGCGGCGGTGTACGGAGCGGCAGATTAGGGGTTAAAAAATGTAAATCTAGTGGCGGCGATGTGGGGGGACCTCGGTTTATTGGTGCATAGGTAGTTTATGGGTGTTAGTGTACTTTAGAGCACAGTAGTTAAGAGCTTTATGAACCGGCGTTAGCCCAGAAAGCTCTTAACTCCTGACTTTTTTCTGCGGCTGGAGTTTTGTCGTTAGATTTCTAATGCTCACTTCAGCCACGACTCTAAATACCAGCGTTAGAAAGATCCCATTGAAAAGATAGGATACGCAATTGATGTAAGGGGTCTGCGATATGGAAAAGTCGCGGCTGGAAAGTGAGCGTTAGACCCTTTAATGACTGGCTCCAAATACCAGAGGGCGGTAAAAACCAGCGTTAGGACCCTCTAACGCTGGTTTTGACGGCTACCGCCCAACTCTAAATCTAGCCGTTAATTTTACCACAAGGGAATTTGAGTGTATTTTGAGTGTTTGCCTGGAATAATCTGGAAACTTTCAGCCAAAATCCTTTTGTCATTCTAATGTTAAAAATATGATCTAACAATTAATATACAGGTAGCCCTCAGTTTACGCCGGGGTTAGGTTCCAGGCACCTCTCAAAATTGTCATAAGTAAGACCTAATTCATTATTTTTAAAGCTTTGAAATGAAGACTTTAAATGCTAAACAGCATTATAAACCTAATAAAATAATCACACAACACAGAATATATAATTAAACTAAGTTAAATGAACAAAAACATTTGCTAAACAGCATTATAAACCTAATAAAATAATAACACAACACAGACTTCACTTGCATTTTTCTGCAAACAGTTCTTTCTATGCATTCCAATCTGGACTGATTTATAGACAGGAAGATCTTGTTCCTTTGAAATCAGCTCGATAGCTCAGGTCTGCTTAAACTGATTAATTTCAGCTTGCTTGGCTTTGCTGCAACACAAGCGGACAGCTCCACCTACTGGCTATTTTAATAAATGCACTGCTTCTCAATGCTTTTCAATAGCAGTCACATGACTGGAAAAAAAGGTTGTTATTCTGAAACGGTGTAAATTGAACCGTTGTAAAACGAGGGCCACCTGTATTTGATTTTTTTCTTAAATAGGAAAAAAGGCTTGTCCAGAACATATTGTGCATCTAGAAAAGTCAATAAATAGCAGTAAATTAATTTTAGAGCTCATAATCAATGACAGTGTTTTCAGAAGCTTAGAGGAACATTAAACATGCACCTCACTCTAATCAGGAGTTCTGCCATACTGGAACCTGGGTACACTGCAAGTATCTGAAGGAGAGTTAATGCACACGTGCAAACACATCAGCACTGAGATGCAGTGAAAGCTAGATTTCAACATGGCAGCACCCATGGCTAGCAGGAGACGGGAATAACCTCAATACTATGCTTATAACATGTAGTCAATGTTTAATGTGCCTTTAAAAGCTTCTTCTTCATGTATTCAATTTCAGCATGCACCCAGTAATAATCTTATTCTATAAGCTTGCACCCAGTAATATTCATATTCTATAAGCTTGCCCCAAGTAATATTTATATTCTGTAAGCATACACTCAGTAATATTCATATTCTGTAAGTATACACTCACTGATATCCATATTATGTAAGCATGTACCCAGTAATATTCATATTCTGTAAGTATACACTCACTAATATCCATATTATGTAAGCATGCACCCAGTAATATTCATATTCGGTAAGCATGAACCCAGTAATATTCATATTCTGTTAGCATGCACCCAGTAATATTCATTTTCTGTATGAATGCACCAGTAATATTCATATTCTCTAAGCTTGCACCCAGGACTATTCATATTCTGTAAGCATACACCTGCTAATATTCATATTCTGTGAGCATACACCCAGTAATATTCATACCCTGTAAGCATGCACCCAATAATATTCATATTCTATAAGCTTGCACCCAGTAATATTCATTTTCTGTATGCATGCACCCAATATTATTCATTTTCTGTAAGCATGCACCAAGTAATATTCATATTCTATAAGCTTGCACCCATTAATATTCATATTCTCTAAGCATGCACACCCAGTAATATTCATATTCTGTAAGCATGCACCCAGTAATATTCATATTCTGTAAGTATACACTCACTTATATCCATATTATGTAAGCATGTACCCAGTAATATTCATATTCTGTAAGTATACACTCACTAATATCCATATTATGTAAGCATGCACCCTGTAATATTCATATTCGGTAAGCATGCACCCAGTAATATTCATATTCTGTAAGCATGCACCCAGTAATATTCATATTCTGTAAGCATACACTCACTAATATTCATATTCTGTAAGCATGCACCCAGTAATATTCATATTCCGTAAGTATGCACCCAGTAATATTCATATTCTGTAAGCACGCACCCAGTAATATTCATATTCTTTAAGCATGCACCCATTAATATTCATATTCTATAAGCATGCAACCAGTAATATACATATTCTGTAAACATGCATACCGTAATATTCATATTCTTTAAGCATGCACATGGCAATATTCAGATTCTGTAAGCATGCATTCAGTAATATTCATACTCTTTAAGCATGCACTCACTAATAATCATATTCTGTAAGCATGCACCCAGTAATATTCATATTCTGTAAGCATACATTTACTAATATTTATATTCTGTAAGCATACACTCACTAATATTCATATTCTGTAAGCATGCACCCAGTAATATTTATATTCTGTAAGCATTCCCCCAGTAATATTCATATTCTTTAAACATACACTCACTAATGTTCATATTCTGTAAGCATGCACTCACTAATATTAATATTCTGTAAGCTTGCACCCAGTAATATTCATATTCTGTAAACATACATCCACTAATATTCATATTCTGTAAGCATGCACTCACTAATATTCATATTCTGTAAGCATGCACCCAGTAATAATCATATTCTGTAAGCATGCACTCACTAATATTGATATTCTTTAAGCATGCGCCTAGTAATATTGATATTTTATAAGCATGCACCCAGTAATATTTAGAGTCTGTAAGCATACACTCACTAATATTAATATTCTGTAAGCATGCACCCAGTAATTTTTATAGTCTGTAAGCATACACTCACTAATATTAATATTCTGTAAGCATGCACCCAGTAATATTCATATTATTTAAGCTTGCACCCAGTGATATTCATATTCTGTAAGCATGCACCCAGTAATATTCATATTCTTTAAGCTTACACTTAGTTATATTCATATTTTGTAAGCATGTGCTCACTAATAATCATATTCTGTAAGCATGCGCCCAGTAATATTTATTTTCTGTAAGCATGCACCCTGTGATATTCAGATATATAGGTACAGGTATATATAGATTTATATAGAAATATGTATTTAAGAATAAAAAGGACATTTTCCTGTAAGTGAAGAACATTGGAATGTGAAATATGTACAGTAAATATACAGTAAAATACATAAATATATATGTACAGTACACACATCTGTACACACATCTATACAACATTTTTGTGTGTCTGCATTATACTTGTACCCTAGGCCTATACGATAAGATAAGTTATTTTTTGGTTTATTACAATGTAATATTTAAAATGTTTTAATATCTGGAAAATTCGAAGCCTAATAAAAGTTTTAATTACTCTTGTAAGAGTTAATGCGATTGTTTTTATGGAGTGATTTTTAAAGGCTTTTTTGGTGAATATTTTTATCTTCATGCAGCATTGAGGTTAACAGATCACATTTACCAGACAGGCAAAGGCTAATTTTATTCAAATCAGTAAAAGTATGAAATCAATAAAAAAAATGTATATAATTTTCCCAGTTTACCTTCTGGTTTGGGGATTTCCACACAATTGCATTTAGTTATATACAATAATATTTTTTTTGTAACTGCACAGAAATAGATATAGAAATATTTGTAAAACAAATATTCATAAAGAAAATAAATCATCAATTAAAATCACGACCGAAAACCACTGAAAGGGAGGGAAAACATGAAACATAATAACCATGGGCAGAACTGAAGACTGATTTATAAGTGAAATGCCTTAAAGGGGTGTGCTGTAAAGAGGGGCCCTACTGCACCTGAGATAATGATATTACACCTAGATTTAGAGTTCTGCGTTAGCCGTCCAAACCAGTGTTAGGGGGTCCTAATGCTGGTTTTTACTGCCCGCTGGTATTTAGAGTCAGTCAGGAAAGGGTCTAATGCTCACTTTCCAGCCGCGACTTTTCCATACCGCAGATCCCCCTACGCCAATTGCGTATCCTATCTAACGCCGGTATTTAGAGTCTTGGCTGAAGTGAGCGTTAGAAATCTAACGACAAGACTCCAGCCACAGAAAAAAGCCAGGAGTTAAGAGCTTTCTGGGCTAACGCTGGTTCATAAAGCTCTTAACTACTGTGCTCTAAAGTACACTAACACCCATAAACTACCTATGCACCCCTAAACCAAGGTCCCCCCACATTGCCGCTACTCTATTAATTTTTTTTAACCCCTAATCTGCCGACCGCACACTGCCGCTACCTACATTATCCCTATGTACCCCTAATCTGCTGCCCTTAACATCGCCAACCCCCACATAATATTTATTACCCCCTAATCTGCCCCCCCCCCCCAATGTCGCCGCCACCTACCTACAATTATTAACCCCTAATCTGCCGACCGGAGCTCACCGCTACTCTAATAAATGTATTAACCCCTAAAGCTAAGTCTTACTCTAACCCTAACACCCCCCTAAATTAAATATAATTTTATTCTAACGAAATAAAATAATTCTTATTAAATAAATTATTCCTATTTAAAGCTAAATACTTACCTGTTAAATAAACCCTAATATAGCAACAATATAAATAATAATTACACTGTAGCTATTTTAGGATTTATATTTATTTTACAGGCAACTTTGTATTTATTTTAACCAGGTACAATAGCTATTAAATAGTTAATAACTATTTAATAGTTACCTAGTTAAAATAATTACAAAATTACCTGTAATATAAATCCTAACCTAAGTTACAATTAAACCTAACACTACACTATCAATAAATAAATTAAATAAACTATCAACAATTATCTACAATCATATCAACTAAACTAAATTACAAAAACAAACAAACACTAAATTACAAAAAAAAAACCCACTAAATTACAAAAAATAAAAAAAGATTACAAGAATTTTAAACTAATTACACCTACTCTAAGCCCCCTAAAAAAATAACAAAGCCCCCCCCCCCCAAAAAAAAATGGCCTACCCTATTCTAAAATAAAAATTGTAAAGGTTTTTTACCTTACCAGCCCTTAAAAGGGCCTTTTGCGGGGCATGCCCCAAAGAAAACAGCTTTTTTGCATTTAAATAAACATACAATACCCCCCCAACATTACAACCCACCACCCACATACCCCTAATCTAACCCAAACACCCCTTAAAAAACCTAACACTGAGCCCCTGAAGATCTTCCTAGCTTGTCTTCACCACGCCGGGAATCACCAATCCTTCCAGAAGAGGGTCAGAAGTCTTCCTCCTATCCGGCAAGAAGAGGTCCAGAAGAGGGTCCAAAGTCTTCATCCTATCCGTCAAGAAGAGGAGATCCGGACCAGCAAACATCTTCATCCAAGTGGCATCTTCTATCTTCTTCCATCCGGCGCGGAGCGGGACCATCTTGAAGCAGCGACGCGGATCCATCCTCTTCTTCCGGCGACTCCTGACGAATGAAGGTTCCTTTAAGGGACGTCATCCAAGATGGCGTCCCTCGAATTCCGATTGGCTGATAGGATTCTATCAGCCAATCGGAATTAAGGTAGGAAAAAACATAATTTATGTAAGAACTTACCTGATAAATTCATTTCTTTTATATTAGCAAGAGTCCATGAGCTAGTGACGTATGGGATATACATTCCTACCAGGAGGGGCAAAGTTTCCCAAACCTCAAAATGCCTATAAATACACCCCTCACCACACCCACAAATCAGTTTAACGAATAGCCAAGAAGTGGGGTGATAAGAAAAAAGTGCGAAAGCATAAAAAATAAGGAATTGGAATAATTGTGCTTTATACAAAAAAATCATAACCACCACAAAAAAGGGTGGGCCTCATGGACTCTTGCTAATATGAAAGAAATGAATTTATCAGGTAAGTTCTTACATAAATTATGTTTTCTTTCATGTAATTAGCAAGAGTCCATGAGCTAGTGACGTATGGGATAATGACTACCCAAGATGTGGATCTTTCCATGCAAGAGTCACTAGAGAGGGAGGGATAAAATAAAGACAGCCAATTCCGCTGAAAAATAATCCACACCCAAAATAAAGTTTAAATTATAAGCAGAAGATTCAAACTGAAATAGCTGCCTGAAGTACTTTTCTACCAAAAACAGCTTCAGAAGAAGAAAACACATCAAAATGGTAGAATTTAGTAAAAGTATGCAAAGAAGACCAAGTTGCTGCTTTGCAAATCTGATCAACCGAAGCTTCATTCCTAAACGCCCAGGAAGTAGAAACTGACCTAGTAGAATGAGCTGTAATCCTTTGAGGCGGAGTTTTACCCGACTCGACATAAGCATGATGAATTAAAGATTTCAACCAAGATGCCAAAGAAATGGCAGAAGCCTTCTGACCTTTCCTAGAACCGGAAAAGATAACAAATAGACTAGAAGTCTTTTGGAAATTCTTAGTAGCTTCAACATAATATTTCAAAGCTCTAACTATATCCAAAGAATGCAATGATTTCTCCTTAGAATTCTTAGGATTAGGACATAATGAAGGAACTACAATTTCTCTACTAATGTTGTTAGAATTCACAACCTTAGGTAAAAATTTAAAAGAAGTTCGCAACACCACCTTATCCTGATGAAAAATCAGAAAAGGAGACTCACAAGAAAGAGCAGATGACTCAGAAACTCTTCTAGCAGAAGAGATGGCCAAAAGGAACAAAACTTTCCAAGAAAGTAATTTAATGTCCAAAGAATGCATAGGTTCAAACGGAGGAGCTTGAAGAGCCCCCAGAACCAAATTCAAACTCCAAGGAGGAGAAATTGACTTAATGACAGGTTTTATACAAACCAAAGCTTGTACAAAACAATGAATATCAGGAAGATTAGCAATCTTTCTGTGAAAAAGAACAGAAAGAGCAGAGATTTGTCCTTTCAAGGAACTTGCAGACAAACCTTTATCCAAACCATCCTGAAGAAACTGTAAAATTCTCGGAATTCTAAAAGAATGCCAGGAAAAATGATGAGAAAGACACCAAGAAATATAAGTCTTCCAGACTCTATAATATATCTCCCTAGATACGGATTTACGAGCCTGTAACATAGTATTAATCACAGAGTCAGAGAAACCTCTTTGACTAAGAATCAAGCGTTCAATCTCCATACCTTTAAATTTAAGGATTTGAGATCCTGATGGAAAAAAGGACCTTGTGACAGAAGGTCTGGTCTTAACGGAAGAGTCCACGGTTGACAAGAGGCCATCCGGACAAGATCCGCATACCAAAACCTGTGAGGCCATGCTGGAGCCACCAGCAGAACAAACGAGCATTCCTTCAGAATCTTGGAGATTACTCTTGGAAGAAGAACTAGAGGTGGAAAGATATAGGCAGGATGATACTTCCAAGGAAGTGACAACGCATCCACTGCTTCCGCTTGAGGATCCCTGGATCTGGACAGATACCTGGGAAGTTTCTTGTTTAGATGAGAAGCCATCAGATCTATTTCTGGAAGACCCCACATTTGAACAATCTGAAGAAATACCTCTGGGTGAAGAGACCATTCGCCCGGATGTAATGTTTGGCGGCTGAGATAATCCGCTTCCCAATTGTCTATACCTGGGATATGAACCGCAGAAACTAGACAGGAGCTGAATTCCGCCCATACCAGAATTCGAGATACTTCTTTCATAGCCAGAGGACTGTGAGTCCCTCCTTGATGATTGATGTATGCCACAGTTGTGACATTGTCTGTCTGAAAACAAATGAACGATTCTCTCTTTAGAAGAGGCCAAAACTGAAGAGCTCTGAAAATTGCACGGAGTTCCAAAATATTGATCGGTAATCTCACCTCCTGAGATTCCCAAACCCCTTGTGCTGTCAGAGACCCCCAAACAGCTCCCCAACCTGTCAGACTTGCATCTGTTGAAATTACAGTCCAGGTCGGAAGAACAAAAGAAGCCCCCTGAACTAAACAATGGTGATCTGTCCACCACATCAGAGAGTGTCGTACAATCGGTGTTAAAGATATTAATTGAGATATCTTTGTGTAATCCCTGCACCACTGGTTCAGCATACAGAGCTGAAGAGGTCGCATGTGAAAACGAGCAAAGGGGATCGCGTCCGATGCTGCAGTCATAAGACCTAGAATTTCCATGCATAAAGCTACCGAAGGGAATGATTGTGACTGAAGGTTTCGACAAGCTGATATCAACTTTAGACGTCTCTTGTCTGTCAAAGACAGAGTCATGGACACTGAATCTATCTGGACACCTAAAAAGGTTACTCTTGTCTGAGGAATCAATGAACTTTTTGGTAAATTGATCCTCCAACCATGATCTTGAAGAAACAACACAAGTCGATTCGTATGAGATTCTGCTAAATGTGAAGACTGAGCAAGTACCAAGATATTGTCCAAATAAGGAAATACCACAATACCCTGTTCTCTGATTACAGACAGAAGGGCACCGAGAACCTTTGTAAAAATTCTTGGAGCTGTAGCTAGGCCAAACGGTAGAGCCACAAACTGGTAATGCTTGTCTAGGAAAGAGAATCTCAGAAACTGATAGTGATCTGGATAATTCGGAATATACAGATATGCATCCTGTAAATCTATTGTGGACATATAATGCTCTTGCTGAACAAAAGGCAGGATAGTCCTTACAGTTACCATTTTGAATGTTGGTATCCTTACATAACGATTCAATATTTTTAGATCCAGAACTGGTCTGAAGGAATTCTCCTTCTTTGGTACAATGAAGAGATTTGAATAAAACCCCAGCCCCTGTTCCAGAACTGGAACTGGCATAATTACTCCAGCCAACTCTAGATCTGAAACACATTTCAGAAATGCTTGAGCCTTCGCTAGGTTTACTGGGACACAGGAAAGAAAAAATCTCTTTGCAGGAGGCCTTATCTTGAAGCCAATTCTGTACCCTTCTGAAACAATGTTCTGAATCCAGAGATTGTGAACGGAATTGAACCAAATTTCTTTGAAAAAACGTAATCTGCCCCCTACCAGCTGAGCTGGAATGAGGGCCGCACCTTCATGTGGACTTGGGAGCTGGCTTTGGTTTTCTAAAAGGCTTGGATTTATTCCAGACTGGAGATGGTTTCCAACTGATACCGCTCCTGAGGATGAAGGATCAGGCTTTTGTTCCTTGTTGTGACGAAAGGAACGAAAACGATTATTAGACCTAAATTTACCTTTAGATTTTTTATCCTGTGGTAAAAAAGTTCCTTTCCCTCCAGTAACAGTTGAGATAATAGAATCCAACTGAGAACCAAATAATTTATTACCCTGGAAAGAAAGGGAAAGCAGAGTAGACTTAGAAGACATATCAGCATTCCAAGTTTTAAGCCATAAAGCTCTTCTAGCTAAAATAGCTAGAGACACATACCTGACATCAACTCTAATGATATCAAAGATGGCATCACAAATAAAATTATTAGCATGTTGTAGAAGAATAATAATGCTATGAGAATTATGATCTGTTACTTGTTGCGCTAAAGCTTCTAACCAAAAGGTTGAAGCTGCAGCAACATCCGCTAAAGATATAGCAGGTCTAAAAAGATTACCTGAACACAAGTAAGCTTTTCTTAGAAAGGATTCAATTTTCCTATCTAAAGGATCCTTAAAGGAAGTACCATCTGCCATAGGAATAGTAGTACGCTTAGCAAGAGTAGAGACAGCCCCATCAACCTTAGGGATTTTGTCCCAAAATTCTAATCTGTCAGATGGCACAGGATATAATTGCTTAAAACATTTAGAAGGAGTAAAAGAATTACCCAAATTATTCCATTCCCTGGAAATTACTTCAGAAATAGCACCAGGGACAGGAAAAACTTCTGGAATAACTACAGGAGATTTAAAAACCTTATCTAAACATTTAGATTTAGTATCAAGAGGACTAGAATCCTCAATTTCTAATGCAATTAGGACTTCTTTAAGTAAAGAACAAATAAATATGAAGATTTATCAGCATCAACCTCTGAGACAGAATCCTCTTAATCAGAAGAAACAATATCAGTATCAGAATGATGATGTTCATTTAAAAATTCATCTGAAAAATGAGAAGTTTTAAAAGACTTTTTACGTTTACTAGAAGGAGGAATAACAGACATAGCCTTCTTAATGGATTTAGAAACAAAATCTCTTATGTTATCAGGAACACTCTGAGTATTAGATGTTGACGGAACAGCAACAGGTAATGTAACAGTACTAAAGGAAATATTATCTGCATTAGCAAGTTTGTCATGACAAACAGTACAAACAACAGCTGGAGGAACAGATACCAAAAGTTTACAGCAGATACACTTAGCTTTGGTAGCTCCAGCACCAGGCAGGGATATTCCAGAAGTATCTTCTGACTCAGCTTCAACGTGGGACATCTTGCAATATGTAATAGAAAAAACAACATATAAAGCAAAATTGATCAAATTCCTTAAATGACAGTTTCAGGAATGGGAAAAAAATGCCATAGAACAAGCTTCTAGCAACCAGAAGCACAAAATAAAGAGACTTAAATAATGTGGAGACAATAGTGACGCCCATATTTTTTAAGCACCAAAAAAGACGCCCACATTATTTGGCGCCTAAATGCTTTTGGCGCCAAAATGACGCCACATCCGGAACGCCGACACTTTTGGCGCAAAAAAACTTCAAAAATGACGCAACTTCCGGCGACACGTATGACGCCAGAAGCAGAAAAAAAAATTTGCGCCAAAAAAGTCAGCGCCAAGAATGAAGCAATAAAATGAAGCATTTTCAGCCCCCGCGAGCCTAACAGCCCACAGGGAAAAGACAAATTTTTAAGGTAAGAAAAAATTATTTATTCATATGCATTATCCCAAATATGAAACTGACTGTCTGAAATAAGGAATGTTGAACATCCTGAGTCAAGGCAAATAAATGTTTGAATACATATATTTAGAACTTTATATAAAAGTGCCCAACCATAGCTTAGAGTGTCACAGAAAATAAGACTTACTTACCCCAGGACACTCATCTACATGTAGTAGAAAGCCAAACCAGTACTGAAACGAGAATCAGTAGAGGAAATGGTATATATAAGAGTATATCGTCGATCTGAAAAGGGAGGTAAGAGATGAATTTCTACGACCGATAACAGAGAACCTATGAAATAGACCCCGTAGAAGGAGATCACTGCATTCAAATAGGCAATACTCTCCTCACATCCCTCTGACATTCACTGCACGCTGAGAGGAAAACCGGGCTCCAACCTGCTGCGGAGCGCATATCAACGTAGAATCTAGCACAAACTTACTTCACCACCTCCATAGGAGGCAAAGTTTGTAAAACTGATTTGTGGGTGTGGTGAGGGGTGTATTTATAGGCATTTTGAGGTTTGGAAAACTTTGCCCCTCCTGGTAGGAATGTATATCCCATACGTCACTAGCTCATGGACTCTTGCTAATTACATGAAAGAAATCTGATTGGCTGATTGAATCAGCCAATCAAATTCAAGTTCAATCGGATTGGCTGATCCAATCAGATTGAGCTCGCATTCTATTGGCTGCTCCCTCTTCTGGACCTCTTCTTGCCGGATAGGAGGAAGACTTCTGACCCTCTTCTGGACAGATTGGTGATACCCGGCGTGGTGAAGGCAAGGTAGGAAGATCTTCAGGGGCTTAGTGTTAGGTTTTTTAAGGGGTGTTTGGGTTAGATTAGGGGTATGTGGGTGGTGGGTTGTAATGTTGGGGGGGGTATTGTATGTTTATTTAAATGCAAAAGAGCTGTTTTCTTTGGGGCATGCCTCGCAAAAGGCCCTTTTAAGGGCTGGTAAGGTAAAAGAGCTTTACAATTTTTATTTTAGAATAGGGTAGGGCATTTTTTTATTTTGGGGGGCTTTGTTATTTTTTTAGGGGGCTTAGAGTAGGTGTAATTAGTTTAAAATTCTTGTAATCTTTTTTTATTTTTTGTAATTTAGTGTTTGTTTTTTTTGTAATTTAGTTTAGTTGATATAATTGTAGATAATTGTAGATAGTTTATTTAATTTATTTATTGATAGTGTAGTGTTAGGTTTAATTGTAACTTAGGTTAGGATTTATTTTACAGGTAATTTTGTAATTATTTTAACTAGGTAACTATTAAATAGTTATTAACTATTTAATAGCTATTGTACCTGGTTAAAATAAATACAAAGTTGCATGTACAATAAATATTAATCCTAAAATAGCTACAATATAATTATTATTTATATTGTAGCTATATTAGGGTTTATTTTACAGGTAAGTATTTAGCTTTAAATAGGATTAATTTATTTAATAAGATTTATTTTATTTAGTTAGAATAAAATTAAATTTAACTTAGGGGGGTGTTAGGGTTAGGGTAAGACTTAGCTTTAGGGGTTAATACATTTATTAGAGTAGCGGTGAGGTCCGGTCGGCAGATTAGGGGTTAATAAGTGTAGGTAGGTAGCGGCAACATTTGGGGGGGGCAGATTAGGGGGTAATAAATATAATATAGGGGTCGGCGATGTTAGGGGCAGCAGTTTAGGGGTACATAGGGATAACGTAGGTTGCGGCAGTGTACGGAGCGGCAGATTAGGGGTTTTATAATAATATGCAGGTGTCAGCAATAGCGGGGTCGGCAGATTAGGGGTTATTAAGTGTAAGGCTAGGGGTGTTTAGACTCGGGGTACATGTTAGGGTGTTAGGTGCAGACTTAGGAAGTGTTTCCCCATAGGAAACAATGGGGCTGCGTTAGGAGCTGAACGCTGCTTTTTTGCAGGTGTTAGGGTTTTTTTCAGCTCATTGTTTCCTATGAGGGAATCGTGCACAAGCACGTTTTTGAAGCTGGCCGCGTCCGTAAGCACCGCTGGTATTGAGAGTTGAAGTGGCGGTAAATAATGCTCTACGCTCCCTTTTTGGAGCCTAACGCAGCCCTTCAGAGAACTCTAAATACCAGCGTTGTTTAAAAGGTGCGGGGGAAAAAAAGCATGCGTAGCTAACGCACCCCTTTGGCCGCAGAACTCTAAATCTAGCCGATAGTGTTTTAATATAACTCTAATATAAGAATACATCAATAATTAACTTAATATATTACCTGTCATAATATTAGTGTTATATATGAATATAATGCATAGATACAACTTCAAAATCAATTAAATTCATACAAACAACTTACATAGATACACTTTTGCAGGAAAAAAACATTTAATCATTAATTTGTAAATATGATTGACATAAAATAGTAAACATGTAGTGATCTTGTTGCAGCCACTGCTCTTAATTGTGACATATGTGCCAGAGATATGCTAAAGACTTGCAGTACTCTTGCTGTCGACTTGCCAGACATTTGTAACAGACTTGCAGAGTTTTTGCAGTAGACTTTCAGGGCTCTTGCTGTTCAATTGTCAGGAATTTTCTGCAGACTTGCAGAGCTTTTGCTGTTGAATTGTCAGAAATTTGCAGCAGACTTGCAGAGCTCTTACTATTGTCTTGCCAGAAATTTGAAATTGTCTTGCAGAGTTCTTGCAGTTGACTTGCCAGAAATTGGCAACAGACTTGCAGAGCTCTTGCAGTTGACTTGTCACAAAATGGCACATTCCCTGTCCTCTTGCTAGAGACTTGCCAGACAAACTTTCTGCAAGTTCAAAAAGGGTTAACTAGAACTTTTGCTGCAATTATGCTGCAAGTGAACAGACTTACCAGTGAAAAGTTGCAGCAAGTTAGACTTACAGCAAAAGTTTTCTACAAGCTTGTGGCAAGTTATCCTTGCTATCTGGGATGCTGTAAGCATACACTCACTAATATTCATATTCTGTAAGCATGCACCCAGTAATATTCATATTCTGTAAGCATGCACCCAGTAATATTCATATTCTCTAAGCATACACCGAGTAATATTCATATTCTGTAAGCATGTACCTAGTAATATTCATATTCTTTAAGCAGACACCCAGTAATATTCATATTATGTAAGCATGCACCCAGTAATATTCATATTATTTAAGCATGCACCCAGTAATATCCATATTCTGTAAGCATGTACCCAGTAATATTCATATTCTTTAAGCATGCACCCAGTAATATTCATATTCTGTAAGCATGCACCCAGTAATATTCATATTCTTTAAGCATGCACCCAGTAATCTTCATATTCTGTAAGCATACACTCACTAATATTCATATTCTACAAGCATGCACCCAGTTATATTCATATTCTTTAAGCAAGCACCCAGTAATATTGATATTCTGTAAGCAAGTACCCAATAATATTCTTGTTCTTTAAGCATGCACCAGTACTGTTCTTATTATGTAAGCATGCACTCAGTAATATTCATATTTTGTTAGCATACACTCACTAATATTCATATTCTGTAAGCATGCACCCAGTAATATTCATATTCTGTAAGCATACGCTCACTAATATTCATATTCTGTAAGCATGCACCCAGTAATATTCATATTATGTAAGCATACACTCACTAATATTCATATTATGTAAGCATTCCCCCAGTAATGTTCATATTCTGTAGGCATACACCCAGTATTATTCATATTCTGTAAGCATGCCCCCAGTAATATTTATATTCTATAAGCTTGCACCCAGTAATATTCATATTCTGTAAGCATACACCCAGTAATATTCATATTCTGTAAGCATGCACACAGTAGTATTTATATTCTATAAGCTTGCGCACCCAGTAATATTCATTTTCTGTATGAAGGCACCAGTAATATTCATATTCTATAAACTTGCACCCAGGACTATTCATATTCTGTAAGCATACAATCGCTAATATTCATATTCTGTAAGCCTACACCCAGTAATATTCATACCCTGTAAGCATGCACCCAGTAATATTCATATTCTATAAGCTTGCACCCAGTAATATTCATTTCTTTCATGTAATTAGCAAGAGTCCATGAGCTAGTGACGTATGGGATATACATTCCTACCAGGAGGGGCAAAGTTTCCCAAACCTCAAAATACCTATAAATACACCCCTCACCACACCCACAAATCAGTTTTACAAACTTTGCCTCCTATGGAGGTGGTGAAGTAAGTTTGTGCTAGATTCTACGTTGATATGCGCTCCGCAGCAGGTTGGAGCCCGGTTTTCCTCTCAGCGTGCAGTGAATGTCAGAGGGATGTGAGGAGAGTATTGCCTATTTGAATTCAATGATCTCCTTCTACGGGGTCTATTGCATAGGTTCTCTGTTATCGGTCGTAGAAATTCATCTCTTACCTCCCTTTTCAGATCGACGATATACTCTTATATATACCATTACCTCTACTGATTCTCATTTCAGTACTGGTTTGGCTTTCTACTACATGTAGATGAATGTCCTGGGGTAAGTAAGTCTTATTTTCTGTGACACTCTAAGCTATGGTTGGGCACTTTTATATAAAGTTCTAAATATATGTATTCAAACATTTATTTGCCTTGACTCAGAATGTTCAACGTTCCTTATTTCAGACAGTCAGTTTCATATTTGGGATAATGCATATGAATCAATCAATTTTTTTCTTACCTTAAAATTTGACTTTTTTCCCTGTGGGCTGTTAGGCTCGCGGGGGCTGAAAATGTTTCATTTTATTACGTCATTCTTGGCGCGGATTTTTTTGGCGCAAAATTTTTTTTTCTGTTTCCGGCGTCATACGTGTCGCCGGAAGTTGCGTCATTTTTTTACGTTTTTTGCGCCAAAAGTGTCGGCGTTCCGGATGTGGCGTCATTTTGGCGCCAAAAGCATTTAGGCACCAAATAATGTGGGCGTCTTTTTTTGGCGCTAAAAAATATGGGCGTCACTATTGTCTCCACATTATTTAAGTCTCATTACTTATTGCTTCTGGTTGCTAGAAGCTTGTTCACTGGCATTTTTTTCCCATACCTGAAACTGTCATTTAAGGAATTTGATCAATTTTGCTTTATATGTTGTTTTTTCTATTACATATTGCAAGATGTCCCAGATTGATAGTCAGAAGATACTTCTGGAAAAACGCTGCCTGGTGCTGGATCGACCAAAGTTAAGTGTATCTGCTGTAAACTTGTGGTATCTGTTCCTCCAGCTGTTGTTTGTAATGAATGTCATGACAAACTTGTTAATGCAGATAATATTTCCTTTAGTAATGTTACATTACCTGTTGCTGTTCCGTCAACATCTAATTCTCAGAGTGTTCCTGTTAACATAAGAGATTTTGTTTCTAAATCCATTAAGAAGGCCATGTCTGTTATTTCTCCTTCTAGTAAACGTAAAAGGTATTTTAAAACTTCCCATTTTTCAGATGAATTTTTAAATGAACATCATCATTCTGATTCTGATAATGGTTCCTCTGGTTCAGAGGATTCTGGTTCAGAGGTTGATGCTGATAAATCTTCATATTTATTCAAAATGGAATTTATTCGTTCTTTACTTAAAGAAGTCTTAATTGCATTAGAAATAGAGGATTCTGGTCCTCTTGATACTAAATCTAAACGTTTAAATAAGGTTTTTAAATCTCCTGTAGTTATTCCAGAAGTTTTTCCTGTCCCTGATGCTATTTCTGAAGTAATCTCCAGGGAATGGAATAATTTGGGTAATTCATTTACTCCTTCTAAACGTTTTAAGCAATTATATCCTGTGCCAGCTGACAGATTAAAGTTTTGGGACAAAATCCCTAAAGTTGATGGGGCTATCTCTACTCTTGCTAAACGTACTACTATTCCTACGGCAGATAGTACTTCCTTTAAGGATCCTTTAGATAGGAAGATTGAATCCTTTCTAAGAAAAGCTTACTTATGTTCAGGTAATCTTCTTAGACCAGCTATATCTTTAGCGGATGTTGCTGCAGCTTCAACTTTTTGGTTAGAAGCTTTAGCGCAACAAGTAACAGATCATAATTCTCATAGCATTGTTAATCTTCTTCAACATGCTAATAACTTTATTTGTGATGCCATCTTTGATATCATTAGAGTCGATGTCAGGTACATGTCCCTAGCTATTTTAGCTAGAAGAGCTTTATGGCTTAAAACTTGGAATGCTGATATGTCTTCTAAGTCAACTTTGCTTTCCCTTTCTTTCCAGGGTAATAAATTATTTGGTTCTCAGTTGGATTCTATTATCTCAACTGTTACTGGAGGGAAAGGAACTGTTTTACCACAGGATAAAAAATCTAAAGGTAAATTTAGGTCTAATAATCGTTTTCGTTCCTTTCGTCACAATAAGGAACAAAAGCCTGATCCTTCACCCACAGGAGCGGTATCAGTTTGGAAACCATCTCCAGTCTGGAATAAATCCAAGCCATTTAGAAAACCAAAGCCAGCTCCCAAGTCCACATGAAGGTACGGCCCTCATTCCAGCCCAGCTGGTAGGGGGCAGATTACGTTTTTTCAAAGAAATTTGGATCAATTCAATTCACAATCTTTGGATTCAGAACATTGTTTCAGAAGGGTACAGAATTGGCTTCAAGATAAGGCCTCCTGCAAAGAGATTTTTTCTTTCCCGTGTCCCAGTAAATCCAGCGAAAGCTCAAGCATTTCTGAAATGTGTTTCAGATCTAGAGTTGGCTGGAGTAATTATGCCAGTTCCAGTTCTGGAACAGGGGCTGGGGTTTTATTCAAATCTCTTCATTGTACCAAAGAAGGAGAATTCCTTCAGACCAGTTCTGGATCTAAAAATATTGAATCGTTATGTAAGGATACCAACATTCAAAATGGTAACTATAAGGACTATCCTGCCTTTTGTGGCTCTGCCGTTTGGCCTAGCAACAGCTCCAAGAATTTTTACAAAGGTTCTCGGTGCCCTTCTGTCTGTAATCAGAGAACAGGGTATTGTGGTATTTCCTTATTTGGACGATATCTTGGTACTTGCTCAGTCTTCACATTTAGCAGAATCTCATACAAATCGACTTGTGTTGTTTCTTCAAGATCATGGTTGGAGGATCAATTTACCGAAAAGTTCATTGATTCCTCAGACAAGGGTAACCTTTTTAGGTTTCCAGATAGATTCAGTGTCCATGACTCTGTCTCTGACAGACAAGAGACGTCTAAAATTGATCTCAGCTTGTCAAAACCTTCAATCACAATCATTCCCTTCGGTAGCCTTATGCATGGAAATTCTAGGTCTTATGACTGCTGCATTGGACGCGATCCCCTTTGCTCGTTTTCACATGCGACCTCTTCAGCTCTGTATGCTGAACAAACAGAAAATCCCAATATAGCGCTCAAGCTAAACTGCAGATCCAGAATCCAATTGATATGCGGGGGCAGTATTCAAGTTCCAAATGGCACAAATCAAGTTAAAGTAGGCACAGTACCTTAGTCCTCCGGTGTTTGCAATCGCTGCATAGTCTCCCGGTCTCGGTCTCGGTCTGTCCTCCTTGTCTGAACCCTCCTACAATCCTTCGTCACAACCAGGTGTGACCAATGTACTCGGCTCCTTTCTAAATACAGCATCCACTTGTGGAGCTCCCCGCTAACCGCCAGCAGACCTCTGCAAGTCTGCATGTAATCCACAGCCAAAATAGAAAAAAGGGCGAGTCGGGGCCACAGGCTTAAGAGTTTAAAAGGGTAAATTTATTGCCATACAGTTAAAATAGTAAATTCACAGCACTAGACATAACAGGTCAGATCTGAGACAGCAGCGGTCTAACATGTTTCAGCTCACTGCCTTAATCATAGACCGTGCTGTCTCAGATGCACAGCCTCCTTAAATTACAAAATCATAGTGACGTGCAATGTCTTGGTTTAACTCCTTAATTACCTGCTAACACATATATGCATATTTTTCAATCCAATACAAAAGGACTATATAGATATTTAGATACTACAAAACGTTACTTAGCAATAGATATATAGAGTTATTGACAAAAATGTTAGATAAACAATCTATCTATTATAGCAAAATTCAATCTATTTTGTAACAGATTGGTCAGAAGCATTACTTAAAGTTGTGCAGCCAAATTTTGGGTATTGTTTAGCTAAGGAGTGTCATTTTTTGACAGTTTGAAGAGAAATTATCTCAATAAAAATGATAAATTCCATAGCTTAATCCCTGCTAAATGTATTTAGGCTTCCTCATGATAACTTAGCAATATTTTGGGAACTTAACCCCATTTTATTATGTTGAGCTTATAACTAGATGTTGTTGGTAACATATTATCTCTCTAAACTTAATATCTATTGTGTGTATATAAGAAAGACAAAAAATAAGGGAAGGTATGTAATGCAAAATTCTATAAATATTGGTAGGGCCACATGACAGTATATACTCTGTAACAAGAACAGAATAAGCACATATATCCAAAAGGTGCTCATTCTGTTTAGCATCCTAAGTTTAGGGAAATAGGAAATGGCTATATTATGTCATTGCGACAAATGCCGAAAGAATTATCTCCAGCAGTTTATAAGGTCAGTATGTATATTTAGGCCCCTAGGGGCCCTCGTTTCCAGTTTGAATATCCAAAATGCCTCGCGCATGCGAAGCAGTTTGTCTCTGTCACCCCCTCTACTGGGGACTCTAACCCATTCAATAACTTGCCACGATAGATTGTTTGTGCTGCTATTGTGACAAAATTTGAAGTGTCTCGCTACTTGTGAGTCAGGATCTTCTGATTTAATATCGTAGATATGTTCCTTTATCCTCTCTCTAGCTTCCCTTGTAGTAAGGCCTACATACTGTTTTAAACATTCTTGGCACGTTACAAGGTTTACTACATATGTGCTGCGACAGTTTGTGCATGCATCCATAGTAAACACCCTTTGAGTGTATGTTGATTGAAAAGTTTTACCCGTTAGGGTGTAAGAGCAAGCTTTGCATCTAGTAGCACCACATCTGTAGTGGCCTTTGCATTCCAGCCAGCTTGTAGGTATTTGTGGATTTATTTTGATTTCACTTGGGGTCACTTGCTGAACCAGTGGTGCAGGGATTACACAAAGATATCTCAATTAATATCTTTAAAACCGATTGTACGACACTCTCTGACGTGGTGGACAGATCACCATCGTTTAGTTCAGGGGGCTTCTTTTGTTCTTCCGACCTGGACTGTAATTTCAACAGATGCAATTCTGACAGGTTGGGGAGCTGTTTGGGGGTCTCTGACAGCACAAGGGGTTTGGGAATCTCAGGAAGTGAGATTACCAATCAATATTTTGGAACTCCGTGCAATTTTCAGAGCTCTTCAGTCATGGCCTCTTCTAAAGAGAGAATCGTTCATTTGTTTTCAGACAGACAATGTCACAACTGTGGCATACATCAATCATCAAGGAGGGACTCACAGCCCTCTGGCTATGAAAGAAGTATCTCGAATACTGGTTTGGGCGGAATCCAGCTCCTGTCTAGTTTCTGCGGTTCATATCCCAGGTATAGACAATTGGGAAGCGGATTATCTCAGTCGCCAAACGTTACATCCGGGCGAATGGTCTCTTCACCCAGAGGTATTTCTTCAGATTGTTCAAATGTGGGGACTTCCAGAAATAGATCTGATGGCTTCTCATCTAAACAAGAAACTTCCCAGGTATCTGTCCAGATCCAGGGATCCTCAGGCGGAAGCAGTGGATGCATTGTCACTTCCTTGGAAGTATCATCCTGCCTATCTTTTTCTGCCTCTAGTTCTTCTTCCAAGAGTAATCTCCAAGATTCTGAAGGAATGCTCATTTGTTCTGCTGGTGGCTCCAGCATGGCCTCACAGGTTTTGGTATGAGGATCTTGTCCGGATGGCCTCTTGCCAACCGTGGACTCTTCCGTTAAGACCAGACCTTCTGTCTCAAGGTCCTTTTTTCCATCAGGATCTCAAATCCTTAAATTTAAAGGTATGGAGATTGAACGCTTGATTCTTAGTCAAAGAGGTTTCTCTGACTCTGTGATTAATACTATGTTACAGGCTCGTAAATCTGTATCTAGGAAGATATATTATAGAGTCTGGAAGACTTACATTTCTTGGTGTCTTTCTCATCATTTTTCCTGGCATTCTTTTAGAATTCCGAGAATTTTACAGTTTCTTTAGGATGGTTTGGATAAAGGTATGTCTGCAAGTTCCTTGAAAGGACAAATCTCTGCTCTTTCTGTTCTTTTTCACAGAAAGATTGCTAATCATCCTGATATTCATTGTTTTGTACAAGCTTTGGTTCGTATAAAACCTGTCATTAAGTCAATTTCTCCTCCTTGGAGTTTGAATTTGGTTCTGGGGGCTCTTCAAGCTCCTCCGTTTGAACCTATGTGTCAGGTTAGGAAATATCCAGAAGTAGACCCAAATGCAAGGGCGAACTTAAACAACACCCTTGCACTCTGAGTTTAATCCAGGACGTGACCCCACGACAACCTCCAAAAAACAAAGTACTCACGATATGGAGCAGGGTTAGCCTGTGCCAAAGTAATTCATGATATCAGCCAGATAGACTTCTGAATAAGGAACTGGTTTCAGGAAATGCCTTCCACAGAATCAGGAGAGCAGGGAAAGTCACTTATACTCAGACAGAAGAAGGGTAAAACAGGAAACAGTTAATAATGCAGGATTAGGTCATTTGTTATCAGGCAGTCTGAAGGTTAACACTGTGTAGACAGTCTTTGCAGAGTATGCAACAGGTAATCAGGCAGTTTGAGGGTTAACTCTGAGTAGACAGTCTTTGCAGAGTATGCAACAGGTAATCAGGCAGTTTGAGAGTTAACTTTGCAGAGTATGCAACAGGTAATCAGGCAGTTTGAGGGTAAACACTGTGTAGTCAGAACTTGCAGAATTAACAACATGTAATCAGGTAGTTTGAAGGTTAACACTGTGTTGACAGTCTTTGCAGAGTATGCAACAGGTAATAATGCAGATTGAAGGATTCACAGAAATAACAGTATTTGAATAGTTTGCACTACACAGAGTAGTCTGAATATGCAGGGATTGCAGCAGGTAAACAGGAAGTTTGAAAGTTTCACAAAACAAACAGAACTTGCATTGTTTGGAGACAGGTATTCAGGAGGTTGAAGGTTAATCCAGCATAGTAAGTCCTTGAAGAGATTGGCAACAGAAAAGCAGCAGTTAGAGAGATTCCTCAGCGAAATCCTAACAGAAGCCTCAAAGTTAACAAACAAACGGACACTGGAGAAACAGGAAGCCAGAATAAAAAGCCTGGTTGTGACATCATCAGGAAGGGGTGGCTCAGACACCTGTCAATCAAGCACACAGAGAGGACTGCAGAGCTTCCCAGCAGCTGAGCGTGACACTATGCATTCATTGGACATTAAATTACTTTCTTGGAAAGTTTTGTTTCTTTTGGCCATCTCTTCTGCTAGAAGAGTTTCTGAATTATCTGCTCTTTCTTGTGAGTCTCCTTTTCTGATTTTTCATCAGGATAAGGCTGTGTTGCGAACTTCTTTTAAATTTTTACCTAAGGTTGTGAATTCTAACAACATTAGTAGAGAAATTGTGGTTCCTTCATTATGTCCTAATCCTAAGAATTCTAAGGAGAAATCATTGCATTCTTTGGATGTAGTTAGAGCTTTGAAATATTATGTTGAAGCTACTAAGAATTTCCAAAAGACTTCTAGTCTATTTGTTATCTTTTCCGGTTCTAGGAAAGGTCAGAAGGCCTCTGCCATTTCTTTGTCATCTTGGTTAAAATCTTTAATTCATCATGCCTATGTCGAGTCGGGTAAAACTCCGCCTCAGAGGATTACAGCTCATTCTACTAGGTCAGTTTCTACTTCCTGGGCGTTTAGGAATGAAGCTTCGGTTGATCAGATTTGCAAAGCAGCAACTTGGTCTTCTTTGCATACTTTTACTAAATTCTACCATTTTGATGTGTTTTCTTCTTCTGAAGCAGTTTTTGGTAGAAAAGTACTTCAGGCAGCTGTTTCAGTTTGATTATTCTGCTTATAATTTCAGTTTTTTTCATTATAAGATTTAAACTTTATTTTGGGTGTGGATTATTTTCAGCGGAATTGGCTGTCTTTATTTTATCCCTCCCTCTCTAGTGACTCTTGCGTGGAAGATCCACATCTTGGGTAGTCTTTATCCCATACGTCACTAGCTCATGGACTCTTGCTAATTACATGAAAGAAAACATAATTTATGTAAGAACTTACCTGATAAATTCATTTCTTTCATATTAGCAAGAGTCCATGAGGCCCACCCTTTTTGTGGTGGTTATGATTTTTTTGTATAAAGCACAAGGAATGTATATCCCATACGTCACTAGCTCATGGACTCTTGCTAATATGAAAGAAATGAATTTATCAGGTAAGTTCTTACATAAATTATGTTTTTTCTGTATGCATGCACCCAATAATATTCATATTCTGTAAGCATGCACCAGTAATATTCATATTCTATTAGCTTGCACCCAGTATTATTCATTTTCTGTAAGCATGCACCAAGTAATATTCTTATTCTATAAGCTTGCACCCATTAATATTCATATTCTCTAAGCATGCACACCCAGTAATATTCATATTCTGTAACCATGCACCCAGTAATATTTATATTCTGTAAGCTTGTGCACCCAGTAATATTTATATTCTGTAAGCATGCACCCAGTAATATTCATATTATGAGAGGCATACACTCACTAATATTCATATTATGTAAGCATTCCCCCAGTAATGTTCATATTCTGTAGGCATACACCCAGTATTATTCATATTCTGTAAGCATGCCCCCAGTAATATTCATATTCTATAAGCTTGCACCCAGTAATATTCATATTCTGTAAGCATACACCCAGTAATATTTATATTCTATAAGCTTGCACCCAGTAATATTCATATTCTGTAAGCATACATTCGCTAATATTCATATTCTGTAAGCATACACCCAGTAATATTCATACCCTATAAGCATGCACCCAGTAAAATTCATATTCTATAAGCTTGCACCCAGTAAAATTAATTTTCTGTATGCATTCACCCAATAATATTCATATTCTCTAAGCATGCACCAGTAATATTCATGTTCTATAAGCTTGCACCCAGTATTATTCATTTTCTGTAAGCATGCACCGAGTAATATTCATATTCTATAAGCTTGCACCCATTAATATTCATATTCTCTAAGCATGCACACCCAGTAATATTCATATTCTGTAAGAATGCACCAAGTAATATTTATATTCTGTAAGCTTGTGCACCCATTAATATTTATTTTCTGTAAGAATGCACCTAGTAATATTCGTATTATATAAGCTTGCACCCAGTAATATTCATATTCTGTAAGCATTCCCCCCAGTAATATTTATATGCTTTAAGCATACACTCACTAATGTTCATATTCTGTAAGCATACACCCAGATATTCATATTCTGTAAGCATTCCCCCCAGTAATATTCATATTCTTTAAGCATACACTCACTAATATTCATATTCTGTAAGCATACACTCAGTAATATTCATATTCTGTAAGCATGCACCTATTAATATTCATATTCTATAAGCTTGCACCCAGTAATATTCATTTTCTGTAAGCATGTACCCAGTAATATTCATATTCTGTAAACATGCACCAGTAATATTCATATTCTATAAGTTGCACCCAGTAATATTCCTATTCTGTAAGCATGCACCTAGTTATATTCATATTCTATAAGCATGCACCCAGTAATATTCATATTCTGTAAGCATATACTCACTAAAATTCATATTCTGTAAGTATACACCCAGTAATATTCATATTCTGTAAACATGCACCAAGTAATATTCATATTCTATAAGCTTGCACCCAGTAATGTTCATTTTCTGTAAGCATGCACCCAGTAATATTTATATTCTGGAAACATGCACCAGTAATATTCATATTCTATAAGCTTGCACCCAGTAATATTCATTTTCTGTAAGCATGCACCCAGTAGTATTCATATTCTGTAAGCATGCACCTAGTTCAACTCATATTCTATAAGCTTGCCCCCAGTAAAATTCATATTCTGTAAGCATACACCCAGTAATATTCATATTCTGTAAGCATGCCCCCAGTAATATTCATATTCTATAAGCCTGCACCCAGTAATATTCATGTTCTTTAAGCATTCCCCACAGTAATATTTATATGCTTTAAGCATACACTCACTAATGTTCATATTCTGTAAGCATACACCCAGTAATATTAATATTTTGTAAGCATTCCCCCCAGTAATATTCATATTCTTTAAGCATACACTCACTAATATTCATATTCTGTAAGCATGCACCCAGTAATATTCATATTCTATAACCTTGCACCCAGTAATATTCATTTTCTGTAAGCATGTACGCAGTAATATTCATATTCTATAAGCTTGCACCCAGTAATATTCATATTCTGTAAGCATGCACCTAGTTATATTCATATTCTATAAGCATGTACCCAGTAATATTGATATTCTGTAAGCATACACTCACTAAAATTCATATTCTATAAGATTGCACCCAGTAATAGTTATTTTCTGTAAGCATGCACCCAGTAATATTTATATTCTGTAAACATGCACAAGTAATATTCATATTCTATAAGCTTGCCCCCAGTAATATTCATATTCTGTAAGCATACACCCAGTAATATTCATATTCTGTAAGCATACACCCAGTATTATTCATATTCTGTAAGCATGTACCTAGTAATATTCATTTTCTGTAAGCATTCACCCAGTATTATTCATATTCTGTAAGTATGCACCCAGTAATATTCATATTCTGTAAGCATACGCCAGTAATATTCATATTTTGTAAGTATACACCCAGTATTATTCATATTCTGTAAGCATGCACCCAGTATTATTCATATTCTATAAGCATGCACCCAGTAATATTCATATTCTGTAAGGATGAACCCAGTAATATTCATATTCTATAAGCATGTACTCACTAATATTAATATTCTGTAAGCATGTACCTAGTTATATTCATATTCTATAAGCTTGCACCCAGTAATATTCAATTTCTGTAAGCATCCACCAATAATATTTATATTCTGTATGCATACAAATGTATTCAAACAACTTTAAAAGTGGCATAGTTACCAAAAAAATGTTTGCTAAATAATCAAACATTTTTTTTAAAAGATCTAAAAAATAAAATGGTTTTTTTTCTCCCATAAATAACACACTGACATATTTTTTTTACATAATGTCTCCAAGTAAAACAGTATTGTGGATTTCAAGAGTGTGGCTGATACTTTTCATTTTAACTAAAAGATGTAAATAACTGCTCAAAACAGCTTACATCCTTCAATATCCAATTTTAATCTTGTCATTGATTCCCTTCAGATCAAAGATGTAAAAATACATTTATATTTGGGTAAGTCCCAATTAGATGTCATAACCCATGTATTGCTCATAACTTTGCCCTTGGCACAACTTAGAAATATGAATATTTAAAACCATTCAGTAGGCAATATTAACTAAAAGCATGCATCCCGTATACCAATCATACTTACACAGTATCATATGTACTACAATGGATTGTTTTTTCTTTTCTCCTGGGGAGTGGAGCCATTAGTGTCAAAGTAAAGTGGGGATGGTACATTAGTGGGGTCAAAAAGGACAACCAGAACTGTTTTATTTTCATATGACAAAGTGCAGTTGTATTTGAATGATCAATTATGAAGTTGTTCTGATATTTAACATTTTATACACATAATGGTAAAGAGATTTTTCAGCTATAAGAGATAAATCTGTTTTTTTTCCAAACCTTTTAATATCATTATTATTAATGGAAGTATAACCAAAAATGTCCAGAGTTGTTTTTTTGCTTAAAAATTCAGTGGAAGTAGTAATGTACAAGCAAGTCACTGTAGATTTGCTAGCTGCAAAAAAGTAGTTACAAACTATCTGAGAAAGCGCAGAACCAGTACATTTTTATATAAAAGAAAAGGATCCTATGTGACACTATGAGGAAAGTTAGTTCTGCCTACAACCCAAATGGCAAAACAGACAGTCTTGAAATTTGGCAAAGAAATAAATAAGTTACGGCTAGATTACGAGTTTTGCGTTATGGCTGTGCGCAAATAGCGCATGCATAATATTTATTGCGCACTCTTTGTAACATAGGTATTACAAGTCTGAAAAGAACGTTGTTATGCATCGCTTTAACACGAATACCGTGTTTATTTCACTTGTGTAATCACGGCCGCGTAATGTATTCTCCCATAGAGATCAATGGAAAATGAAAGAAAAAAAATGTTTTTTATATAACACTCGATATAACGAGAACTACACATTGCTCTGTTACATTACACATACAACTTAATGGACACAAATAATAATCATGTCAAATGTACAAACAACAATCCCTCACACAACATAGCAGATTTGCATTCAACATTCATAATTATTTACAACAAATAGTACATAACATTTACACAAAACGAGGATTCAACAAATATGTTTGGATCTGCATCACGGAACAAAAGAACAAGAAAAACAAATTACACACTTATACACAAACCAAACATTCGCATTGGCGATTGGGAACATTTTTTAAAAATAAAGATTTAGAACAGTTAACAAATACGATACAATCAAAAATTATAATTTTGAAATGCTAAATTATGATAATGTTATGCAAACAATCACTATGATATCATCGCATTATACACATTCCGTAAAAACATATGTGGATTTAGAAACTCAATCTGAGCATGCGCAAATTCAAACAACTACTCCACATTGCACAAATACAAATCTTCACAAAAGCACACCTGGACCTCGTTTACTTTGCAAACCATCATCAGTAAGCATTTACATAGGGTATAGAAGCAAGCTCTGAACATGCTACTTTGACTGTATTGCTTTTTCGAGACAGGTACAGGTCTAGGTGTTGGAGGTTAGCGATAGTGAGAGATAGTCAAAGATAGTCAGAGATAGATAGAGAGAGAGATAGTGAGAGAGAGATAGTGAGAGAATGTGAGAGAGAGAGTTGTATTTGTGTATGAATGTCTGGGTGAGTGTGCGAGTGCTACTTTGTTTTTCATTCCTTACACATAGTTAAACATATTTACTTTCATTTACACGCAAACACATTCAATACATACATACACATACCAGTAACACTACATACACTCCATATCGCATTCCCTTTAAACCTGTACCCATACCATAGTTATATTTTGCTCATTTTAGACCAACTTATTGCTTACACACCCTAATTTAGTCCTTTTTTATACGTTTGTCTGTTTATTACTACCCCTTACCCTATTTTCTAGGTCCCATTCACACTTTGAACACTTTTGCTTCTGAAAAGTTATGGCGGGAAGGAGGAGTAGGGAAGAGATTAGTGACGAGATTAGGGAGGAGATTAGGCAGCAGATTAGGGACGAGATGAGGCACGAGATTAGGGAGGAGATTAGGGAGGAGAGTGGGAGAGGAAGGGGGAGAGGAATTAGAGAGGAAGGGGGAGAGGTAAGGGTGGGTGGGCCAAGACACATTGTTGAAGACGAACAAGTGGCTGGGCTCAGTGGGACAAGGTAGGAGCGCAGAGAAGGCGCAATACAGTCTGGAGAACAGAGGCTCACATCACAGGGGAAGCCCAGGCAGAGAGAGGAGAAGGAGGCCCTTATTATAGCCTATATGGAGACTGCAGGCACCGTCCCCCTTCAGCAAAGAAAAAGTTGTGGCTGGAGATCAAGGATGCTGTCAACGCATTGGGGGAGTTCAGGAAGGACTTAAAATCTATACAGCACCGCTACCGGGACTGCAAAAGCGAGCTCAAGAAAAAAATGTTGAGGGAGAGGCAAGCGAATATCGGGACCAGTGGTGGCCCGGAGCAGACATTCGTCTACAGCCGTTGGGAGGAAATGTTACGTCCCAACATCTCCGAGGTGGCCCTAGTCGGGATTGAAGGAGGGATCGATACCGGGAACCTGCACTTATCTTCTGGTAAGGACATTTACTAATCTCTTTTCATCCACCTCATAACTCATTTACACTCAAAATAAATCATGGATATGGCTAACGCAATTAAGCTTTTTTAAACATTATTCCAAAAACTCATTCAGAATTACCTTGAGAAAGCTATCACATTAGTATCTAGTCTCCAGAGGATGTGTGCATTTAAACATATTTAAGAACAAAAATACATTAATATTGGCCATCTAGATATATGAAGGACGGGTTTTTAAATACGTAAATCATATGGATTTCTTTTGGATAAAATTGAATTACTAAGGCAGACTCATTAATACACTTTCAAATATAACATTTACATCTTTATTTGGAACTGTGCTAATATCTCTTATTTCTTTAATTTTAAAATATATAGAGTCTGAGGCCAGTGAGGAGGAAACAAAGCAGGAACATGCAGAAGGTGACACGCCACCTTGGAGAGAACAGAAGAATACCCATGCAGAATATACCCCTGCAGAAGATACCCATACAGCAGCCCCCCGTGCAGCAGCCCCCCTGTGCAGCAGCCCCCTGTGCAGCAGCTCCCCACGCAGCAGCCCCCCATGTAGCAGCCCCCTGTGCAGCAACTCCTCATGCAGCAGCTCCCCGTGCAGCAGCAGTTTATGACCAATGCAGTGAACACCCTGATAGAAGAACAAACAAATATTGTAAATGTTCTAAATAACATATTTCAGGTCCTCCAGGAGGTGGCAAGCAGACCATATCCAGAAATGGGAAGACCACAAGAGCCTGGACCATCATTTCCTGTGCCTCCTCTATCTCCTACTCTGCCTGGTCAACCCCCAATCACTCACAGTACTCCTCCTCCCCCTCTTCCCCAAACTCCAGAGCCTCGCTGTCGTGGGAAGAAGGGAAATATGTTTATATATTATTGTAATATAATTTAAAGTTAATGTGTAAGGGATAATTATGTGATGATGTTGTCTTCTTACACTTGTGGAGCACACTCTGTATTTAATAGGCTTCTATGGGACCGGGTCTATGGAGGCAGATTGTTTGCAGAGTGTTTTACAAGTATGTTGAGACATCATCACATGCTGTCCATGATTAGATGATTTGTTTTTGTGATGTGATGTCCAAACGTGTTCTCCTAATACAAACCAATGACCATTACAATTATACATGATAGTATATCACTGTGTTGATGCAAACAACATAGCTTAAACAACAACATATGCTAACATATACTAATTCTTATGGCTTATTGTTATATCTACATGTGCTTGTTAAATAAAGCAAATATTGTATTTTTTTAAAAAGCCTGTATGCCATATTTCTTGTGTTGACAACACTGAATACCTAAAATAAAGTGTATTTATGGAAAACTAGCTTAAAGTGTTTTACTTATTTTGGAAATCTATTTAATTTAACCCTTTGAGTGCAAGTGACGGCTCTGAGCCGTCACAGAGTTTCCCACTCTGGTGCTAATGATGGCTCAGAGCCATCACTAGCGCTCTCCCACCTTGAGGGAGATCTGGGGGCTCCCATCCGCTCCTACCCTGGTGATCGTGCCTGTATAGTGACAGGCATTGCCGGGGCTTCCCGTTTTGTGTGGTGACGTCACGCGCAATAACGTGATGATGTCACAAAGCAACTTTATTTATACTTAACAATGTTAAGTATAGGAGCAGGGGTATGATGCTTAGAAGCCTGTATCTCAGGCATCTAAGCAGCTACAGACCCCCAAGCCCCACCAATGGAAAGGTAATCGCCTAACCTTTCCAGCAGTGTAAGTTTTGGGGTTCGGAAAAAAATAAAAAAAGTTAAAAAAATGTTGTTAAAAAAATAGTTAAAAAAATTAAAAAACCTTAGCACCCAGGTGGGAAAGTGCTTAGCACTCAAAGGGTTAAAGGTGCATGAAAGCAGAAAATTCTCTTTCATGATTTTGACAGAGCATAACATTTTAAACATCATTCACGTTTACTTATATTATTTAATTTGCTTCATTATCTTATTATCCTTTGCTGAAATGTGTATCTAGGAAAGCTCAGGAGCAGCAAAGAACCTAGCTTCTATCTGCTCATTGGTGGCTGCATTTATATACCGATTGTCATTGCCTCACCCATGTGCTCACTTAGAAACCAGTAGTGTATTGATGCTCCTTCAACACATTATACCAAGAGAATGAAGCAAATTTGATAACAGAAGTCAATTGGAAAGTTGTTTAAAATGGTATGTTCTACATAACTAATGAAAGATACATTTAGGGTTTCATGTCCCTTTAAGAGTTACATTTGAATTTCATGCTCCCAGTGCTATATTATATGAGTAACAACAATGTTGAATCAATGCTTGACACAATATTGAACATTTAAATAATAAATATTAGGAAATAACATCTCTAAAAAGTATACAGGATTTATTATATGTTACACAATTAAAATATCCTTTATATATCATATGATATAGGTGAATGGATATTGAAAAATGACAAACATATTAAATAAGATGGAGTATATTCATCGCAGAACATTCATAGATTATCACTTGCCTCAAAATATATTCGGGATCAACAACGCATTGACTTCATTAATTTCTTCCATGAGACAGACATCAGTCAAAAAATTTTAGATTTTTTATCATCTATGTTTCAACAATGGAAAAGATTGACACAATCTATAATCTTAGAAAATCATGGTTTTAAACTTGTGTTCTCATTCACCAACATGGTGCATCCAATATCGCTGAACAACGTGATCCAATCAAATTACAGAATTTACACCTTTGCATGTGACGTCCTATGCAACATGGCGCATCCGATATCATGGTACAACGTGATCCAATCAAATTACAGAATTGACACCTTTGCATGTGACGTCTTACGCAACATGGCGCCTCCAATATTGCGGAACAACATGATCCAATCAAATTACGGAATTTACACCTTTGCATGTCAATAACAATTGTATTTCTATTTCAAAAACTAGCATGTGCTATATTGTTAAATAGCAAGCGTGTTTGTTCTATGTAATGCACATCTTCACATAATGTAACGCTAGATAACATAATAATGTGATATGTGAAATATAATCCATTGTTGTTAATAAATATAAGATTTAGAAATATTTATGAAGCATCAAGGTTTAAAATATAACATTCATAGATTATCACTTGCTTCAAAATATATTCAGGATCAACAACACATTGACTTCATTCGTTTCTTCCATGAGACAGTCATCAGTTGAATTTTTTTAATAAAATCAAATTACGGAACTGACACCTTTGCTTGTGATATCTTACGCAACATGGCGCATCCAATATTGTGGAACAACGTGATCCAACCAAATTACGGAATTTACACCTTTGCATGTCAATAACAATTGTATTTCTATTTCAAAAACTAGTAGGTGCTATATTGTTAAATAGCAAGTGTGTTTGTTCTATGTAATGCACATCTTTAGATAATGTAACGCTAGATAACATAATAATGTGATATGTGAAATATAATCCATTGTTGTTAATAAATATATATTTCATTAGAATAGTAAGATTAGGAAATATTTATGAAGCATCAAGGTTTAACATAGAAATAATGCTACTATATACATCATGAAAATGTGTATTGTTTATACATTATATGTTACCTATAGCAATATATTGTTTGATAATTAAATATAATTAAACATCATAGAAAGAGATTAATCATATAAAATATGTGTGCATTACATACAGTGATGTTTTATGTTCTACTACTACATTAAGATTTCATGTGAATTGGAATATATGTGCTGTCAACATTCAGACTATAGTCTGTTTTAAATATATTATATGTGTATGTTGAGTAAAACAAAATTAGATGTACCTTAAAAGTACCTTATAAATGCATATCCATAAAGAAATAACTGTTATCAGCATCACTTAAGAATTATCAACATAAAATTACTTTTATTAGAAATGACATTAATAAATAAATAATAAATGTAACATTTTAATTAAAATATTATTTTTATTATGATAAATATGATTTATGAAGGTCATTAAACATAATTAAATAATATAATAGGACAAATAAGTCAGAATGATAACACAGCCCCTTTGGAGCCATCTGACAAGGTGACATAGTGCATCACAGTCCTTGGAGGGAGTTGACAAGGGCAAACAAAGGACAACACAGCCCCTTTGGAGCCATCTAACAAGGTGACATAGTGCATCACAGTCCTTTCAGGGAGTTGACAAGGGCAAACAAAGGCCAACACAGACCCTTTGGAGCCATCTGACAAGTTGACATAGTGCATCACAGTCCTTGGAGGGAGTTGACAAGGGCAACAAAGGCCAACACAGTCCCTTTGGAGCCATCTGACAAGGTGACATAGTGCATCATAGTCCTTGGAGGGAGTTAACAAGGGCAAACAAAGGCCAACACAAGCCCTTTGGAGCCATCTGACAAGGGCAAACAAAGTGCAACAGGCACAAACATAAAAAACAATAAGAACATAGCTAACAGGCAACAAATAAACACCAAACAATTTGATGGAGGAGTTACTCAGGCTCCCTTGGAGCATCTCCGGACTCTCCACTTTCTGGGGCATCCTCCTCACATTCCTATTATTATTATTTTAGAAATAATGTTTTTGATTCAAAATAAATTTAAGTATAATTAGATCAGTAATGTCCCTTTAAGAATGTATGGTCTAATGTTGATTTGTAATGATACTTACATCTGTGGTTGGGAAGGAGAACAGGAAACCCAGGCTGAGGAAGGTGAGGATCAGGGTAAATGGGTTGGGGAGGATGGACGGGGAAGGTGGGGCATGCACAGGTGGGGAATGTGGGGCCTGGGCAGATGGGGAAGGTGTGGCTTGCTCAGTTGGGGCATGCACAGGTGGGGAATGTGGGGCCTGGGCACTTGGTGCCTGTGCTGGTGGGGCAGGAGCAGGATGGGAAAGACGGGGAGAATGGTGCGGGGGGGCAGGGGGGGAAGTTTTGGAAGGAGCAGGATGGGAATGACGGGAAGAGCGGTGAGGGGGGGAGGATAGGAAGGTGTAGCCAGGTGATGCCCAGAAGTGGATGGTTCATCTGAATATATATTATACAACTGTTTCAATACATATATTATATTAAAATATATTATTTACATTTCAAATTAATAGTCATCATCATTTGAAATATGTAATTATTTATTTTGCTCACAAATTAGACAAAGTCCCAATAATGACTATGTTTATAGATATTAATTGATTTGAAGCAAGTCTAAGTTCTAATCTTTTGTAATTGATCCTTAAAAACTCTAATGTTTGCTCACTGTTACTTTTTCTTGAATGTGTGATCAATACATTAAAAATCATATGTTGCAAAGTCCCTATTATGTTCTAATCTTTATGATTTTACAATATTACATTTCTCTTTTTGATAATATATATCAGTACACATGAATGTATTTGATATTGAAAAGACACAGAGGTCCGTCTCTTATGTGATGTACTTGTCAATGGATCACATCTTGAGTGCATTATTAAATGTGAACAACATAGAGTACTTTTAGACACATGCACGGGGATTGACTTATAAGAGTCCACTAATTGGATAATATGGGAGTGTGTCATATGAGCAAATATAAATGGCCATTCCACATAGGCTTTGAAACAAGATAATCACTGATAAAAAAATAGATTAAGATGATTGATAATTGGTAATGTTAAATATAATTATTTTAAGCTTGATGGTTCAATCAATTACTATTTCAAACATTTATTCAGTAGACAGTACCTTTCCTATTAACTATTAAGAATATAATGCTATCTGACATTACATTTTCATAGTATGTTTTTTGAATATATCTTTTACATTAGGATTAAATGTATGTCATCCCAAAATTAATAGACACATTCAGACTTGAACATTTTAGGTTAGAGAAATATTAGTGTTTGTCTTAGTGAAATGGACAGTCTACACATAAATCATGTAAAAATCCCTTTACAGATCATACGTCATGAAATTAAATCAAGGAATTTCAACATGATTATCTTGTATGTATACTTAGAAATGACTGATAAGCTCAGAACAATGATGACATAAAGAGCTGGTCTGCATCTAGGCACTAAGATGAATAGCAATGACTGTCTGTACAATTATAAGATGATTATTGTGTGATTGGATGTAATATGCATGTGACATCATTATGTCATTCATGACAATTTATACCTAAATAAAAAATAAATTCTTAATTTTTATGTTCATGCTGCATGATATAGAAAGGGGGGCAGTAGTGTATTTGAAACTTAATGATATAATATTTTTGAACAGGACCAAGGTGTAGACTTTATTTTTATTGAAAAATATGATTTCCAATAAATACACACTATATACATGTTGTTATATATATTTGATGTACCATCAGACTCCAAGGGAACCACATTCTCCTCCGTCACACATATAACATCCAGATCTGTAAAACATAGTATGTTGTGTACATGTTAAAATCTAAGTTTAAAACATGTGTCACTGGTGCTCAAGTACACACATCAATGTTGCATTAAAGTGGTACTGAACAAAATTGATGAATTTCATAGTTTAGATGGAGCATGCAATTTTAAGTAAATATATAATTTTCTAGGATTAATATTTAAAAGTAATTATCTGTATTTTGTAAATCAGGAACAAAATCATTCATGATTATTGTCTAAATTTATACAAAAATCACCATGTACTATCCATGTTCTGAAGCAAAAAAGTGTAGACTAATAAGCTTTGAGATTTTACTATTAGACTAATAAAATAAATATATATAATTAGAGGAGTACATTATAAGGTTTATTCAAATTGAATGCTCCATCATAATCATGATCATCAAATCTTTGGGTAATATACATTTAATGATGTATGAATGAGTAAATGGACTTACCATCATCTTGCTCAGGCATCCCTCAGGGATTGACAAAGTAACTTCAACTATTAATTATATAAATATAAATTAACATAATTTGTACATCTGCTTTAAAAATACATATTTTGCATTAATAAAAACTTATTGTAAACAAGTCAAAAAAATATATTGAAATGTGAAGACTAGACCACTAATATGAAAATGTAATTTATTAGTTCATCAAGGTGAGTGGAAAGAAAATAATGTCTTTCACAGATGTACTATTTCTTCAAATATTAGACATCCGATACTTATCATATTCATGTATCGAACATTTCAAGATATCGATTGGTCCCTGTTTCAAAATCAATCCAGACAGACAATTAACACTTTGAATAATAACTGGTGACAACTATAGGATAATACATGTGGGAGATATAGATAACTTTGTGCAATGTACAGTAATGTTGTTGCTGACATAACACATATTGATCACAATGCAAGACATATATTTAAAACATCATCATGGTGTTGTTAGTATATGCTTATATATAAAGGTAATACTAAAGAGAGATGTTATTTAAATAACAGTATTGTATCATCAAAACAGTGTAATGGGTAAGAAAGATATTTTGTACCTTTATATAAATACAATATCAATATTTGAGACTGTCCCTCTAAAGCAATAGTCTATTCCATATGTTAATGTAATGAATCGGATAGAGCATGCAATTTCAATCTAATATATAATTTCCTCCTATCATCATAAATATTTAATTCTCTTTCTATCTTAATTATGAGAATAAAAAATCTGGATTTCCGGTCTGAGGGCGGAGCTCAACAGCAGCATGCTCCATGTCGGCGTTCCGACCTAGTGTCGACAATCACTGCCCCTACTCACTGCCTCATAGCCCCCGACACAAGTGGTGTTCAGCAGGGCTGAAATTTGGCTGTATGACAGCCTGAGGAGGAAATCACAGAGGTCGGTTAGGCCAGCGGTAGAACCGCCACTTCACACCCCTTCATATAAGTCCAGGAGTTATCAGTGTGCCCTGGTGCACAGTCGTATCAAGAGCATACAGAGGGTTTTTATCCGTAACCTACCATCATACGTAAGCTGCCTGCCTGTTGGGGATAGAGGAGGCTGACCGCACTATCCGGAACTCAGAGAAGCTGCAGGCGGAGGTGCTGGAGGCGCGCGGAGGGATCCGAATGCTAAGCACCGCCACCACAGCGGCAAACTCAGTGGAGCTCCCTCGACTTGGGGAGTACTGTTGATCCGGAGCAGGCGGTGAACTTACGGAAGAGAGATTGGGAGGCATTTCAACCCTACCTGGTAACAGCACTCTGGTAAGCCCTGGCGGGTATTATATAAAGAACTGTGCTGTTTATGTCCCTGCAGAGATCGTAAGCACACAACATTGACTGAGCCGTTTGGTTGTAAGGTCTTGCCGGGCGAAATAAGTCAATGTCTTAGCTGTGGATGGTTTAACAGGAGTGCACTGGATATTTAGGACTGGGTCCCCTAATCATTTGTTCCGTTTTCCAAAGGATTGCTATGTTAAGCCTAACTGTGTGACTGTAAGGAAAAAAAAGAAAAGGCTTGTGCTGGAGCTACAGGCATACATGGGACCTTTTTATCCAGGGACTGAACATTTAACAAACAGTGACTAACATTGTGTTCCCCAGGGCTTGATAGTAAGAGGTATAGAGCCCAAAGAATTGTGGCAGCTGCATGAGTTTGTTATTCTGCCAAGTATCCTCACGCAGCAACATTATAAGAAAAGTTATTTGAGGTTTTGTTTTTTTTTTTTTGTTTTTTTTTTGTCTGCTGTATGAGGGGATTCTTGATACTAAAGCATTAATGTTTCTAATAAGCTCTTATATGCTTTAAAAAGTCTAATGTAAAGTGGGACTTTACTGTGTTTAAAGGTTAAATATTGTTTTCTATCCTAATACTCCGTCAAATGTGTGTTTCGCTCTTAAATTCAATTCAAACCAGTACATGGCTAGATCATGGTCAGATTTAAATGTAAGATTAGAGATTCTATTTTCGAGTGAACAAAAGTACCAGACTATTGATAATAGAATTAGTGGAGTTGGGCTGGTATTCTGATCGTTTTTTTTCTTTTTGAGATTCAGTGAACGTCCAACAGGGCACAGGCCCTCAGCACTTTTCACTAGTGGGTCCTTGACCCTCTGATTATTATTTTATTTATTTATTTATTTTTTCTCTCTTTTTTATATAGAGGCAGCCAACTGCCACCGAATGCACAGCGGAATTTTTCACTTATATAATTACACTCTTTTTTTTTTTTTTTTCTCTCACACACATAGGAGAAGGGTTTTTCTTCTGTGGATCTTGGGGTCCACTACCCCAGTGTTTTGATTAATCACAACCACACTCACATTAAGAGCCAGACCCCAGTTTGTCAGTGTGGGGTACTGGCCAGATTTATTTTCTTTTTGTGTATTGCACTTAATGGATAAGTTTGTGTCACAGGTGAGAGCTAATTCACCTAAGATGCCTGTGAAGCCCAAGGACAAAAAAGTCAAAACGGCAGATACCAGTATCGATGTGGTGACGGACATTGTGCCGTCGGTCATCGATACACAGGTATTGATTGGACAGCTTTCAGCTATATTTTCCCCCCAATTCGAGGTAATCAAAAAGGAATTAGGCACTATAGTTACAGAAATAGGGGTACTCTCTTCAGAGGTTAAACAATTCTCAGCTAGAATGGTCGAAGCCGAGAATAGAATCTCTTTATTGGAAGATCAGGCAAATAGCTATGAGGCAGCTTCTCGGAAACAACAGGCCAAAATAGATTGTATGCAATTGCGCCTGGAGGATCTTGAAGATCGCTCCAGACGCAATAACATCAGGATTATAGGCCTGCCCGAATTACCTGAATTTGATGACATAAGTAAATTTATGTCTGTTACATTACCACAGGCCCTGGGTATGCCAGCTCAATCCCTACCTCTAATAATTGAAAGGGCGCACAGGGTGGGCCCGAAGAGAGTGGCAGAGAATGGGTTTGCAAGACCAAGAATGGCTATATGCAAGTTTTTAAAATTTCAGGATAAAGTGGATATATTAAAATGGTTTAAAAAAACTGACCCTCCAACATTTGGTAACAGCAAGATTCTTTTGTTTCAGGATTTCTCTTTTGAGACTTCCTCCAGGAGGAAAGGGATGGCCCCGTATTGCACCCAGCTCATAAATAAAGGTTTAAAAGCGAGACTACTTTATCCAGCTAGAATTGTAGTGGAGGATAAGGGAACAAGACACTCGTTCAGTGAAATTAACAAGGTTAAAGATTTTATTAGGGCGTATGAGGGCATACCAGATCAAACTCATAATCCGACCAGCAGAGCTCTGGCAGATTAGTTGGTTTTATATCACAGTTTAGGTATCCAGCTTTGTTAGAGTATGCATGACGGAAAATGGCAAAAAAAAAAAAAAAAGAGTTTATTTCGTTAATTATGATCAATGTTAAGTCTGGACTTACTTTTTTTAATTTTTTTTTTTTTTTATTACTTCTTCTTTTTTTCTCTCTTTCCCCTGTTTAATGATGGTGCACATAGGAAAGGATGATGGCAGAAGGAGTTAAGACACTATCCTGGAATGTGGGGGGGATCTCTTCCCCGGTTAAACGCAAATTAATTATTAAAATTTTGGCTAAACATAAACCGGACTTAGTGTTTTTACAGGAAACGCACCTTAACGAGCAAGAGGCTGCTAAGCTTAAGATTAAATGGGTAGGAGAGGTTATCACCTCTTCAGGTACCAGTAAAAAAGCGGGAGTGGTAGTATTAATTCATAAAGAGCTTGAATATAAGATTATTAAAACTGAAATCGATCCCTCTGCTAGATTTATTATACTCCAAATTAGTATTATGAATACAAGATTCATATTTTGTAATATCTATGCCCCTAACCAATTCTCGGCAGAATTTTGGAGAAAAATCCAAAGTAAGTTATACCCGTTTAAAGGGGAAAATCTAGTGTTGTGTGGAGATTTTAATATGACCTTATACCCAGAACTAGACCGATTCTCCAATAAAAACATGTCTCTATATAAAAAAAATGCTAAATTTTTTAAAAACTTCTGCTACAAATTAAATCTGGTTGATATTTGGCGCATCCAAAACCCCGATCTTCAGGCTTTCACGTGCGAGTCTAAAGCCCATAGGACCTTTTCTAGGATAGATCTGTTCTTAGTCTCGGAATCTTTATCTGTTTGGAAACTGGAGACAGAAATTGCAGAAATTCTGGTCTTGGACCACGCAATTATTTCATTGTATTTTCCCCCGAATGGTAGGAGTAAATCCAGCAAAGCTGTATTTTGCTTCCCTAGGTTCTTATATTCTGATTCCAGGTTTTGTTCTTGGTTGAAACAGAAATGGCTGGAATATGGTAGGTTTAATGCTAATTATAGGAATAAAGTAGAAATATTTTGGGAGGCGTCAAAAGCGGTCTTGCGGGGGGAGATCACGGCATACACAAAACGACGAGACAAGAAGATTAAGGATAGAGAATTCCAAATCTCCAATAAGGTAAAGAATGCATTTAGGAGAGTTCAGATTGATCCTTCCTCGACCAATTGGGAAGTATATTTGGGATTCAGAAAAGAGAGAGACCTTTTTTTAAAGCAAAAATCTCAGATAGAGGAAATAAAAATAAATCGACATTACAGAGGGTTTCATGGGACTTCTGCAAAACACCTAGCGAGGCTCACCAAAAGTAGGAAAAAAAAAAATCTTATTCCAGCTATTAAGTGTCGGGACTCTAGATATACTAATTCCAAAGAAATTGGGGAAGTATTCTTTAATTACTATCAACAGTTATATGCATCAGTCAATATAAACCATGCTGAGCAAGAGGTTTTCTGGTCCAAGATTCAATTACCAATAATTCAATCTGAAGAATTGGCTGCATTGAATGACCCCATTTCTCGTACAGAGATTGGTAATGCAATTGACCATTTGAAATTGAATAAGGCTGCAGGCCCAGATGGGTTTCCCGCAGAATTCTATAAGTGTCTAAAGGAAGAGCTGCTTTTGATACTGGAAAATCTATTTAATATCTATTATGTTTCAGACAATCCAATCTCTTTATATTTTTCTGCTGCAAACATCTCTTTGATTCTGAAAAAAGGTAAAGATTCGGAAGATTTAGCCTCTTACAGACCAATTTCGGTGTTAAACACCGACTACAAGATTCTTACCGCTATTATAGCGGCAAGATTGTCTCGCTGTCTACAGAATCTTATACATCCTGACCAGTCGGGGTTTATGACTGCTAGGAATCCAATTAAGAACTTCCGTAAAGTTACTACCTTTTTGGATTATGCTTGGAATATTGACCAAGGTCATAAAAATTTGTCACTACAACATAGTGCGGTACTTACGTTAGATGCTACTAAAGCATTCGATTCTATTATCTGGGAACACCTATTTCGGTCACTTGAAAGGTTTGGGTTTAAAGGAAATTTTGTGCAGTTTGTCAATAGAATTTATGCTAAACCTATTTCCTATCTATTGATAAATGGGGAGTGTTCTTCTCAGATAATGTTGCAACGGGGCACCAGACAAGGTTGTCCGTTATCCCCATTATTGTTTAATCTGGCGTTGGAACCATTCGCAATCAGATTAAGGGATAGCTTACAGGGGATCCCCCTTGGCTCTCAACGGTTAAAAGTGTTGTTATATGCTGATGATATACTGGTTTTTCTGGAGGATATTCACCAATCTATCCCAACATTACTACAACTCCTTAAAGAATTTAGTTCATTTTCAGGATACAAGGTCAATTTGGAAAAAAGTGAATTGATGTGCCTAGGTAAATTGACCTGTCCCATTGTCGAAACCCCATTCAAAATGGTTAATGCCATTAAATATCTTGGCCTGGTTCTGCACAAGAATCCTAAATTTTGGTACTCGGCAAATTATTTGCCCCTGTTTCAAAAAATCAAATTAGATCTTCATTTATGGGCTGCTTTCCCATTGGCTTTAACGGCCAGGGTGAATCTGATCAAAACAATTATCTTTCCTCGTCTTCTCTATCCACTCCAAAATCTTCCTATATTCATTATGAATAAGGACATTAGGAAATTGTATGGATATATTTAGAAATTCTTATGGAAGGACAAAAAACCCTGTATCGCTTTGGCTAGATTTATGCAGAAGTCATCCACAGGGGGCTTATCACTCCCTGATGTCAAGTTATACAATATTGCCACGTTAATTAAATTTGCTTGTGATTGGATCACAGATGCTAATATAGTCTCATCTATTGAGGAAGAGACTTCGTTAATATACCCTTTTGCCTTAAAGGCTATACTCCATTGTAAACCGCAACAGTTACCGTCTAACGTTGCTTCTCTCATATCATTTAAGAATATAGTAATAGCCTGGCATAAGTTCTGTAGTATCTTAAGCATTGATCCAACATATTCAGACTTTCTCCCTATTAGAGGTAACCCTCAATTTATCCCAGGTATCTATCAAAAAGTCTTTAAATTATGGGCTGAAAGAGGGTTAAACCTTATAAAACAGCTACTAGATGGAAATCACCAGATGTCTACAGTGGAATCTCTTTTCCAGTTATATGATCTTCCTAGATCTAATTTGTTCGCATATTTCCAGGTCAGACACTATATTTCTTCTCAAAATTGGCTTTTCCCTTTATCAGTTGCCTGGTCTGAGGTTAGAGTACTCTTACAGAAATTCTCTGTAGGGGACACATCGATTTCATTAATGTATGACATTATGTTGTCAAAACAGAGTCAAGTATATCTGGATAAGATCTGTAATTTCTGCTCTCCTCATATCCCAGATGTTGATCATGAGAGTATTAAACAGAGTTTTTCTATTTCAAAGAAATGTAAGGTCTCTATGGGCTGGAAAGAATCCCACATGAAGCTTATCAATAATTTCTATCTATATCCACTGAAAATCGCTAAATTTTATCCAAATAGTTCAAGTAGCTGCCCCAGATGTTCGTATGCTAGAGCCGACCTGCTACACATGTTTTGGTTTTGCCCCAAAATTAATCAAATTTGGTCGAAAATCACCTATTGGATTAACCAACATTTTAAAATATCTTTATCCTTGAAGTTACAAGATATTATCCTTCTGATATCTCCATTAAATATCAGAGATAGTCACTGGATAGGGGTTGTTAATACCATTATATTAACGGTTAGACATCTGATACTAAAACATTGGACAGCTAAGAGAGTTCCAGGGTTTGTGGAGATTATTAAATCAATACAGGAGCAAATAGTGTTTGAATCTTATCACTTGCAGGATGCATCAGATAAGAGAATCAAGAACTTTCTATCAGGATGGTGTCCAGTTATTAAGTCATTCTCCCTCCCCATACAAAAACAGATCCTTTTCCCGTTTTTATCATCTATTAGCTTTGCAGAACTAGTGTTAGTAGGTTTGTTCCCTTCTACCTGGATTGTTAATGATGGGGAAGTAATTTAGTTCAACCTAAGGGCTTTTTCTCTTTTCTTTTTTTTTTTCTTTTTTTTTTTTTTTTTTTAGCTGTATCACACTGTTCAGTGTGAATTGAAAAAAGGGGGGGGTTAAAACAGAAAAACCTGTGAAAATCACAGCTAAGATGATGTTATGTTATATCTAGTCCTATTCCAACTTTTGTACAAGAGATTTCTTGTTTTTTTTATGTTATTGCTTATCCGTTGAATTTCTGTTGGATAGTGTCTATGTACTGTAATTATGTTTGTGAGTTCCAAATAAATATTATATTTAAAAAAAAAGAGAATAAAAAATCTAAGCATATGAGATGTGCCTTTTTATATTCAGCATATGTAAACACATTTCTTATTGTTGTCTAAATGTAGCTTTTGACAAAGCAGTAGGTGAAATGCGCGTCAGGCGTTCAGACTGCTTCTCTATTTATATACCTAACTTAATTTTGTTGGCCTTGATTGGCATTTAGCAGTTTTCTAGAGCGGAACTTCATATCAGGGGTGATATGTAGTGGTAGTGCAGAACAGTTAGCAGTACCTTACATTTAATGTAGCGATGTTATCGATTACATAGTGCTCCTATCCTGGGTTGTCTGCTGTATCTATCTGTGTACCTCTACAGGCAACTTAGAGTTATATATTTAAGCTCCGACTAGATTTATATGCCATACAATGGATAATGGGTCCCTGTCGCCCAATGGTATAAGGAAAAGTCAGGGAATATTTAATTATGTATTAGTATGTTTCCTTACAATAAATGTTTTTTTTAACACTTTTGTTCTCTTAAGTATATTTGAGATGGCTTTATACCATCTATACTTTTACACAGGCGCTCACACTCGCCCTACCTAACATTTGTTTCCAAACGATGAGTTCAGTATTGTTAATGAAGTGGGTTTGCTCAAGTTAATTTAAATTTAGAGACTTACTGAAGATAGGAAATATATATTTGAAAGTAACACAGGTTGTTTTGCAATTCTATATTTATAGGACCGATGCTTATAATCTAATATAGGAGATAATGAAACTTTGATTTCTAGTAAGGCTCCAAAACTTAACTATCTGCACCCCATATATATTTGTCAGGGTAACTTTCTGTGTGTCTGCTATTAAAGTCTTTTTATTTTTGCGATCTCACATTTTTAATTTTTACAAATAAAAGTTATATTTTATGTTTGATTAGTCCTCCAGCTCATACAATATATGTTATTAGACTCTTATCCTAAGTGTGCCACATGATACCTCTGTCCCCTCTTTCTCTCCCATTTTTTATTAACTATATTTTGGTATCAGGCACTGCCCTTTAAGGATACATAGATTTAAACTTAGGGGATTTCTGTTTAAGAAGCCCAGTCCTCTCCCTCCCTTCCTCTAGTTTTAGGGGTTATATCATATTTAAAACATGTCATCATGGTGCTGTTAGAATATGCTTATATATAAAGGTAATCCTAAAGAAAGATGTTATTTAAATCACAGTATTGTTTCATCAAAAGAGTGTAATGGGTAAGAAAGATATTTTGTTTCTTTATATAAATACAATATCAATATTTGAGACTGTCCCTCTAAAGGAATAGTCTATTCTATATGTTAAAGTAATGAATCGGATAGAGCATGCAATTTCAATCTAATATATAATTTCTTCCTATCATCATAAATATTTAATTCTCTTTCTATCTTAATTATGAGAATAAAAAAATCTAAGCATATGAGATGTGCCTTTTTATATTCAGCACATGTAAACACATTTCTTATTGTTGTCTAAATGTAGCCACCAACTGTCAAGCACTACCCAGGTGCTGAATCCAAAATAGGCCAGCCCCTATGATTACATTCAACTAAAGATAGCAAGATTCTGAGAAATATCTTAGAATACTAATAAATTCTGATTTTGCTTACAATGGAATTCTATATCACAATCATGATTTTTCTTTTTAAATACACGTTACATTTAATTAGAGGATCCATGTACATATAGATCAATGTGAATGTATTAGGCAATGTTATGTCCAAATTTGTAAGCCAAGAGTTAAGTATAATGAGACATACCAGACTGGGACAAACCCGAGGTTGAGGGTCCAGCACGAACATCCATATCTGTAAAATATTAAATCAAGTTTGCATATCATTAATAAAAATCATAACTTTGACACAAACAATCATACAATTATGCAGGTGAGTTGATTGATTTGTAACATTTATGTATAAATGAGCAGAGTTGATTTCCTAGTTTGTATTTGCCAAGAAGTGATAACTTAATTACTAGTATTATGAAAATGGTATATACTGTATGTTTATGAATTATTGAAATTTACAATTTCATTCAATGTTTTAAATCTCTGTTTGATTCATTAATCATGGCACTAGAAGGTTGAATCAATGACCCCATGGCCCATATTTATCAATCTCCATACGGAGCTTGAAGGGCCGTGTTTCTGGCGAGTCTTCAGACTCGCCAGAAACACAAGTTATGAAGCAGCGGTCTAAAGACCGCTGCTCCATAACACTGTCCGCATGCTCTGAGCAGGCGGGCAGGAATCGCCGGAAATCAACCCGATCGAATACGATCGGGTTGATTGACACCTCCCTGCTGGCGGCCGATTGGCCGCTAGTCAGCAGGGGGCGGCGTTGCACCAGCAGCTCTTGTGAGCTGCTGGTGCAATATTAAATACGGAGAGCGTATTGCTCTCCGCATTTAGCGAGGTCTTGCGGACCTGATCCACAGTGTCGGATCAGGTCCGCAACACCTTTGATAAATTGGGGCCCATGTGTTAAATTGACAGTGAATCAAATAAAACAATATTTTTATTCAAATCCTTATTTTGATTTCTATATTTTACCTCAAATGGAATTTGATAAAAATGATTTTTGTAATTATGTTGCTATAAGGAATTTTAACATAATCCTAGATAGTCTCACATGTTGTTTTATTATAATTTGAAGTTTGCCTCTTATGTTAAAGGGACAGTTTATTTTGAATCAAACCTTCATTAATTACATAGGGAATGCAATTGTGACATAATGTTAAGTTCACTTGTAACATTAAATTGTGTTTGATGTCTTGTTATTCTTTGTTGAAAGCTAAAACAAATTCTGATCATAAGCTATTATCAATATCCTTAAAATAGAAATATTATTTCAATGCATTTTGCACTTTTCAACAGGTAGAGAATGTAAGTTCATGTGTGCCTTTCAGATAACATAGTGACCACGCCCATGGATTCACATGGGAGAGGGCACTGATTGGCTAAATGCAAGCCTCTGCAAAAGAAATACTTAAGGGGTCAGTCTGCAATGGCTTAGATACAAGCTAATCACAGAGTTAAAAAGTATTTCATAATAAATGTTATTTTATAAATAAAACTGTATTTAGAAATAAATGGATCATGTATGTTTTCAAGAAATAATTTATGTTTTTGACTGTCCCTTTGAGTCATTTAATGTATTCTTGCATTGATATCAATTGTCAGACATTTATCTGTCATTATATAACTTTAGATTCATGGTATGGATCATTTTAATTTTAATCTTGAAACTCATAATACTGTATTTTTAACATTTATAAAAATTAATGTTTACATTTGACCAACATGTCTAAAGTAATGCCACTGTAACAGCAAACTCATGTTTACGTCTCTGCGCAATCATTTTATTGATGAGCATTGGGCAATAATTAAAAGCATAGTTGTGCATCCGTGATTATGAATCTATTTGGATCTAGTAGTGTGATGAGTATATTGTCAAACTTTCTTTAATATATTAACAAATGTGTGTAGTACAATATTCAAATATAATGTTTTTAAATATTTTATTAAAATAATATTTACAAGTTATGGAGTTATCGATATTCAAAGGATAAAATTGGGGGTCGATAGGGAGTTCACGGATGCGCACTTCTGTTTTATTTCTGTGAAGCATAATCTTGATTGCGCAAGAAATATCATTATTCCTATATGATGTTTGATGAATCTCAATTCATATGTATACCATCCTAAGTTAACGTCTGTTGTGAATTTAAGATATGTTGAAAATATGACTGTATACACATTGATTAAATATATACTCAAATATTAAAATATTATATGAAGTTTAATCTTTACCTTGTTCAATCTCTGTCCCACTTGCTCCCGGGTCACCTATTTGAGGAGCACTGGCCTCTGGGTCGGGAGTCTCTGCAGCATCAGCTGGGGGCTGGGAGGGAGTCGAGGACTGCGCCCTTGCAAATACGGAGGGAATTTGGAGTCTGAGGAGCGTGCATAAAAGATTCTCATCAGTCTTGAGGACAAGTTTCCATGGGGGTGGGCCCAGATCCTTACCTCTGCGATGGGCACGAGTCCACTCCTTCATGAGGCGGACTCTCATATCTCCGAATCTCCTACTCTTTTGCAAGGGTGTCCTCTGGACATCTTACACCACATTAACAGAGACAGTGACAGATGCCCAGATGTCATTTTTTACTGCCACAGTCGTCGACCTCCTCTGAGCCACATAAAGCTGCGGATAAAACTCCTTGACCGCGTACACCAATGCAGCACTTTACTCTCTGGTGGACCTGGGAATAGACAGCTTGCCAAACAGGCTTTAGAGAACTGACAAAAATGGCAATGTGTAATGGACTTTTATATGGGGAAGTAAACATAAGATACACCATGGGACATAGTATCTGTACATCTGATTGAATAAAATAATGTAATTTTGTTAGCATGTCTGTGAGGCCATACCGACTCAAGTCATGTTTGTGTGATGAACTCTGATTGACCGTTACTTAATGTTTCATGGATTCATATCTTTGTAACTGACATACACATACCTCCTAGGGGTGCTATCACTACATTTGGCATGTAGACTTTTCTTTAGAATTTATGGGAATGTAATGCGTAATGTGACGCTAATATAATATACGGCATCCATTAAATATTAATCTATTTTGTTTACATTTGACAGTTGAAATATATTTCATTTGATATTCAGAAAGTAAATATTATCCATTCACATTAGTTAATGTTTATTGAAACATTTCAAAGTTTAATATTGATCAATAGATGTGTAACATTGTTTAATGTTTTTTTAACTCTGTTGATAATTTCTTAGACTCACAAATGTTAATATTGCATAAATTGTATGCAATTCCTTTGTTCTCATTGTCAAGTATTGTCAGTGCTTCTTTTTTAATTTATTTATAATCCCAACAATGCACATCGATTGTGTCCTAAGTGACAGTGTGTAAAATTATATTTGACTTTTCATAAATGCGAATCTCGTGTTGAAAGATACGTTTACCATGCTATATTTTACTAATGGTGAAATGCGTTATTTGTATTTAAAATAGACATTACTTTGATAAATTAAAGGGACATAATTTGTTTTTAGAAACATTTTATTGTCATTATTTACCAAAACTTAGCTATAATGTTTTATTTAAAGATTATTTAATCTACCTATGTTATCTTGCAACTAATGATAACATAATAACTAAGCTATATTTATTTTAAAAATATCTTACAATTTTCTACAAACCTAAATAATAGATATAAGAATAAACATAGAAAATTAAGCTAGACTGTCACTTTAATCTAGCAAGTTCACCCTACACATTTCTTAAAAGTGGCATAACAAAAGTTGTTATGCAGACAACATATAATAATATGTACAGATATTAGTTTAACTTCTAAATTATACTGCATAGCCTCGCCATTAACCCTTAATTAACATTTTCAGAATTGTACATCTCTAAATCACACAACCACAATTCATTATATGGCCTAGATTTGGAGTTTGGCGGTAGATGGGCTGTTAACGCTCCGCGGGCTTTTTTCTGGCCGCAGCATAAAATTAACTCTGGTATCGAGAGTTCAAAAAAATGTTGCGTTAGGCTCCAAAAAAGGAGCGTAGAGCATTTTTACCGCAAATGCAACTCTCGATACCAGAGTTGCTTACGGACGCGGCCAGCCTCAAAAACGTGCTCATGCACGATTCTCCCATAGGAAACAATGGGGCTGTTTGAGCTGAAAAAAAACCTAACACCTGCAAAAAAGCAGCGTTCAGCTCCTAACGCAGCCCCATTGTTTCCTATGGGGAAACACTTCCTACGTCTGCACCTAACACTCTAACATGTACCCCGAGTCTAAACACCCCTAACCTTACACTTATTAACCCCTAATCTGCCGCCCCCGCTATCGCTGACCCCTGCATATTTTTTTAACCCCTAATCTTCCGCTCCGTACACCACCGCAACCTACGTTATCCCTATGTACCCCTAATCTGCTGCCCCTAACACCGCCGACCCCTATATTATATTTATTAACCCCTAATCTGCCCCCCACAACGTCGCCAACACCTGCCTACACTTATTAACCCCTAATCTGCCGAGCGGACCTGAGCGCTACTATAATAAAGTTATTAACCCCTAATCCGCCTCACTAACCCTATCATAAATAGTATTAACCCCTAATCTGCCCTCCCTAACATCGCCGACACCTAACTTCAATTATTAACCCCTAATCTGACGACCGGAGCTCACCGCTACTATAATAAATGGATTAACCCCTAAAGCTAAGTCTAACCCTAACACTAACACCCCCCTAAGTTAAATATAATTTAAATCTAATGAAATTAATTAACTCTTATTAAATAAATTATTCCTATTTAAAGCTAAATACTTACCTGTAAAATAAACCCTAATATAGCTACAATATAAATTATAATTACATTGTAGCTATTTTAGGATTAATATTTATTTTACAGGTAACTTTGTATTTATTTTAACCAGGTACAATAGCTATTAAATAGTTAAGAACTATTTAATAGTTACCTAGTTAAAATAATAACAAAATTACCTGTAAAATAAATCCTAACCTAAGTTATAATTAAACCTAACACTACCCTATCTATAAATTAATTAAATAAAATACCTACAATTACCTACAATTAACCTAACACTACACTATCAATAAATAAATTAAATACAATTTCTACAAATAACTACAATTACATAAACTAACTAAAGTACAAAAAATAAAAAAGAACTAAGTTACAAAAAATAAAAAAATATTTACAAACATAAGAAAAATATTACAACAATTTTAAACTAATTACACCTACTCTAAGCCCCCTAATAAAATAACAAAGACCCCCAAAATAAAAAAATCCCTACCCTATTCTAAATTAATAAATGTAAAAGCTCTTTTATCTTACCAGCCCTGAACAGGGCCCTTTTGCTTTTACATTTATTAATTTAGAATAGGGTAGGGCATTTTTTATTTTGGGGGTCTTTGGCTGTTCCGATCAGCCAATAGAATGCGAGCTCAATCTGATTGGCTGATTGGAACAGAATATTCCTACCTTAATTCCGATTGGCTGATAGAATCCTATCAGCCAATCGGAATTCGAGGGACGCCATCTTGGATGACGTCCCTAAAAGGAACCGTCATTCGTCGGGAGACACCGGAAGAAGAGGATGGATCCGCGTCGGCTGATTCAAGATGGACCCGCTCCGCACCGGATGGAAGAAGATCGAAGATGCCGCTTGGAGAAGATGTTTGCCGGTCCGGATGTCCTCTTCTTGCCGGATAGGAGGAAGACTTTGGAGCCTCTTCTGGACCTCTTCAGCACCGGATGCCAGGACGGATCGGTGATACCTGGATGGTGAAGACAAGGTAGGAAGATCTTCAGGGGCTTAGTGTTAGGTTTATTTAAGGGGGGTTTGGGTTAGATTAGGGGTATGTGGGTGGTGGGTTGTAATGTTGGGGGGGGGTATTGTATGGTTTTTTTTACAGGCAAAAGAGCAGATTTTCTTGGGGCATGCCCCGCAAAGGGCCCTGTTCAGGGCTGGTAAGGTAAAAGAGCTTTTACATTTATTAATTTAGAATAGGGTAGGGCATTTTTTATTTTGGGGGGCTTTGTTATTTTATTAGGGGGCTTAGAGTAGGTGTAATTAGTTTAAAATTGTTGTAATATTTTTCTTATGTTTGTAAATATTTTTTTATTTTTTGTAACTTAGTTCTTTTTTATTTTTTGTACTTTAGTTAGTTTATGTAATTGTAGTTATTTGTAGAAATTGTATTTAATTTATTTATTGATAGCGTTGTTAGGGGCAGCAGATTAGGGGTACATAAGGATAACGTAGGTGGCGGCGCTTTGCGGTCGGCAGATTAGGGGTTAATTATTGTAGGTAGCTGGCGGCGACGTTGTGGGGGGCAGGTTAGGGGTTAATAAATATAATACAGGGGTCGGCGGTGTTAGGGGCAGCAGATTAGGGGTACATAAGTATAACGTAGGTGGCGGTCGGCAGATTAGGGGTTAAAAAATTTTAATTGAGTGGCGGCGATGTGGGGGGACCTCGGTTTAGGGGTACATAGGTAGTTTATGGGTGTTAGTGTACTTTAGGGTACAGTAGTTAAGAGCTTTATGAACCGGCGTTAGCCCAGAAAGCTCTTAACTCCTGCTATTTTCCTGCGGCTGGAGTTTTGTCGTTAGAGCTCTAACGCTCACTTCAGAAACGACTCTAAATACCGGAGTTAGAAAGATCCCATTGAAAAGATAGGATACGCAATTTACGTAAGGGGATCTGCGGTATGGAATAGTCGCGGCTGAAAAGTGAGCGTTAGACCCTATTTTGAGTGACTCCAAATACCGGCGGTAGCCTAAAACCAGCGTTAGGAGCCTCTAACGCTGGTTTTCACGGCTACCGCCGAACTCTAAATCTAGGCCTTAGGCTGAATCTAACTCCACCTTCACTTTAGTAAAATACAAGACTTTAACATTCATTATCTGCTGGAGCTGTGTTGATATTTTAAAGTAAATTATATCTAATACTAGGCATGTGCTTGTAAAATCGATCATATAACAACCAGTTATGGGACTATTCTTTTCTTTCCATGTCCTTTTAATATTAGAAGGATGTGTTTGTTAGTGTCTTACTTGGATATATATTTATATATATATATATATATATATATATATATATATATATATATATATATATATATATATAACATCTGATTTCAAAAGGTGTATTTAAATATATAAAAAAAATATATAGCATGTAAAGATATTTATTTTAAAAATAAAATACACTAACAATAACTTCATATGTTTTGTGTAGTTCAGCAAACTTGAAAATCTGTTAGAAATAGAATATGAAAAGCAAGTATGTTAATTTTTTTTTTACTTTTTTTGGGGTGTTTTTTTAAGATTAAGGTTTGGGCTTTCTTAAAAGAGCTAAATGCCCTTTTCAGGGCAATGCAAAAGAGCTAAATTCCCTTTTAAGGGCAATGCCCATACAAATGCAATTTTCAGGGCAATGGGTAGCTTAGTTTTTTTTGGGGGGGGGGTTGTTTGGGTGGTGGATTTTACCGTTGGAGGTCTTTCTATTTTTTACAGGGAAAAGATCTGATTTCTTTAGGGCAATGCCCTACAAAAGGCCCTTTTAAGGGCTATTGGTAGTTTATTGTAGGCTAGGTTTTTTTTATTTTGGGGGGGCTTTTTTATTTTTATAAGGCTATTAGATTAGGTGTAATTGTTTTTATTTTGGATAATTTTGTTTGTTATTTTTTGTAATTTAGTGTTTGTTATTTTTTGCAATTTAGTATTTTTTATTTTTTGTAATTTTAGATTTAAATTTTTTTAGTAGTTAGTTTTTTTAATGTGTAATTTAGTTTATTTAATTTGTAGTTTAGGGGTTAATAACTTTATTTAGTGGCAGCGATGTCAGAGAGCAGCGGAATGGGGTTAATAGCTTTATTATAGTGTGGACGATGTTGGGGTGTGGGGCAATAGGGGTTAATAACTTTTATTATAGTGGTGACAATGTCGGGGAGTGGCGGAATAGGGGTTGATACATTTTATTAGTGGTGGCGATGTGGGGAGCGGCAGATTAGGGGTTAATACGTTTTAAATAGTGTTTGCGATGCGGGAGGGTGGCAGAATAGGGGTTAATAGGTAGTTTATGGGTGTTAGTGTACTTTGTAACATTTTAGTTATGAGTTTTGTGTAACAATTTTGCTGCGCAATATTCATAACTACTGGTTTCAGATAGCAGAATGGATTGTGTCGGTATAGGCTGGAACGCAAGCTTTTTAGCCTCACCGCACAACCTGTAATAATCGCGCTGTGGAAATCCCACGCAAAAACTTCATTTTTTTGAGTGCAGGATTGACGTTGCGTTACAGGCTAAAATGCTTGCGGTACAGCTATACCGACAAGACTTGCAATGGCTGCGTTACGGTTTTTACACTAAAAAGGGACATTTTTTCAGCATTAAAACCATAACGCTAAACTCATAATGTAGGTGCTAGACATTTGCTGAAAGAGACAAGTAAATGGTTAAACAACATTCTATGAGGCCTATCTATCAAGCTCCGAATGGAGCTTGAAGTGCCGTGTTTCTGGCGAGTCTTCAGACTCGCCAGAAACAGCAGTTATGAAGCAGCGGTCTAAAGACTGCTGCTTCATAACCCTGTCCGCCTGCTCTGATGAGGCGGACAGGAATCACCTCAATTCAACCCGATCGAGTACGATCAGGTTGATTTACACCTCCCTGCTGGTGGCCCATTGGCCGCAAGTCTGCAGGGGGCAGTGTTGCACCAGCAGCTCTTATGAGCTGCTGGTGCAATGCTGAATACGGAGAGCGTATTGCTCTCCGCATTCAGCGAGGTCTTGCAGACCTGATCCGCACTGTCGGATCAGGTCCACAAGACCTTTGTTAAATTGGCCTCTATATCTTCACATTTTAGCTATGACCTGCTACATATCTGTTTGGAGCTAAACCTAGACATTTGCTGAACGAGACAATTAAATGGTTAAACCTCATTCTATATCTGCACATTTTAGCTATGACCTGCTACATATCTGTTTATATAAACCTAGAGATTTGCTGAAAGTTTCAAGTAAATGATTAAACTGCATTCTATGGCCCCTATTTATCAACCCATCAACTTACTTACCTGCATTCGCCGGCACCAATACTCTCAAATAAGATCGCCTAACATCGCTGCCGCGGACCTGAATACGCTCTCCAAAGTTACCAAGAAAGCTGACAAAAAGTTGTGCACCAAGTACGGGGCGATGAGCAGCGGACTGTTGTTAACTAACAGTCATCGATCTCGCTGCTCTTTGACTTTTTCATAGCTTTGTTTGTATACTGTCACTAAACACACACACTATACTACACAGTTTTACCCCTATCCCGCTGTTATTAACCCTAAACCTCCGCTCCTGGAGCCCACCACCACCTACATTATACTTATTAACCCCTAATCTGCTGCCCCTACACCACCCCCACCTACATAATAATTATTAACCTCTAATCTGCCGTCCCCTACACCGCCGCCACCTACATAATACTTATTAACCCCTAATCTGCTGCCCCTACACGGCCGCCACCTACATTATGTTATTAACCCCTAATCTGCCGTCCCCAGCATCACCGCCACTATATTACATTTATTAACCCCTAAACCTAAGTCTAACCCTAACACCCCCTAACTTAAATCTAATTTAAATAAATATAAATAAAATTACTATCATTAACTAAATTATTTCTATTTAAAACTAAATACTTACCTATAAAATAAACCCTAAGCTAGCTACAATATAACTAATAGTTACATAGTAGCTAACTTAGGGTTTATTTTTATTTTACAAGCAAATTTGTATTTATTTTAACTAGGTAGAATAGTTATTAAATAGTTATTAACTATTTAATAACTATCTAGCTAAAATAAATACAAAAGTACCTGTAAAATAAAACCTAACCTAAGTTACACTAACACCTAACACTACACTACAATTAAATACAATTAAATAAATTACATACAATTAACTAAATTATATACAAAAAAACAAACACTAAATTACAGAAAATAATAAACAAATTACAGAAATTTAAACTAATTACACATAATCTAATACCCCTATCAAAATAAAAAAGCCCCCCCAAAATAAAAAAAAACCCTAGCCTAAACTACCAATAGCCCTTAAAAGGGCCTTTTGCGGGGCATTGCCCCAAAGTAATCAGCTCTTTTACCTGTAAAAAAAAATACAAACAACCCCCCAACAGTAAAACCCACCACCCACACAACCAACCCCCCCAAAAAAATACTAACTAAAAAACCTAAGCTCCCCATTGCCCTGAAAAGGGCATTTGGATGGGCATCACCCTTAAAAGGGCAGTTAACCTAAAAATAAAACCCACCCAATACACCCTTAAAGGGACACTCAATCAAAATTAAACTTTCATTATACAGATAGAGCGTGCCATTTTAAACAATTTTCCAATTTACTTCCATTAACTAAATGTGCACAGTCTTTTTATATTTAAACTTTTTGAGTCATCAGCTCCTACTGAGCATGTGCAAGAATAAGTGTGTATACATTTGTGAATGGCTGATGGCTGTCACATGGTACGTGTATGCATTTGTGAATGGCTGATGGCTGTCACATGGTACAAGGGGAGTGGAAAAATACATAACTTTTAAAATTGTCAGAAAAAAAATCTACTACTCATTTGAAGTTCAGATTAAGTGCTATTGCATTGTCTTGTTATCTTGCATTTGTTGATTATGCAAATCTACTGTGTTGACTGGTCCTTTAAAAAAACCTAACACCAACCCCCTGAAGATCGACTTACCGGGAGACGTCTTCATCCAAACCGGGCAGAAGTGGTCCTCCAGATGGCAGAAGTCTTCATCCAGACGGCATCTTCTATCTTCATCAATTCGGCGCGGAGCGGGTCCATCTTCAAGACATCCGACAGGGAGCATCCTCTTCAGCTGACGACTACCCGACAAATGAAGGTTCCTTTAAGTGACGTCATCCAAGATGGCATCCCTTAGATTCCGATTGGCTGATAGAATTCTATCAGCCAATCGTAATTAAGGTAGAAAAAATCCTATTGGCTGATGCAATCAGCCAATAGGATTGAATTTCAACCCTATTGGCTGATTGGAACAGCCAATAGGATTGAGCTCGCATTCTATTGGTTGTTCCAATCAGCCAATAGGATTGAAGTTCAATCCTATTGGCTGATTGTATCAGCCAATAGGATTTTTTCTACCTTAATTCCGATTGGCTGATATAATTCTATCAGCCAATCAGAATCTACGGGATGCCATATTGGATGACTTCACTTAAAGGAACCTTCATTCGTCGGGTAGTCGTCGGCCGAAGAGGATGCTCCGTGTCGGATGTCTTGAAGATGGACCCGCTCCGCGCCGGATGGATGAAGATAGAAGATGTTGTCTGGATGAAGACTTCTGCCCATCTGGAGGACCACTTCTGCCCGGCTTGCATGAAGACTTCTGCCCGTCTGGAGGACCACTTCTGCCCGGCTTGACTGAAGATGTCTCCCGGTAAGTCGATCTTCAGGGGGTTAGTGTTAGTTTTTTTAAGGGTGTATTGGGTGGGTTTTATTTTTAGGTTAGGGCTTTGGGCCTGCAAAAGAGCTAACTGCCCTTTTAAGGGCAATGACCATCCAAATGCCCTTTTCAGAGCAATGGGGAGCTTATATTTTTTTAGTTAGTATTTTTTTGGGGGGGTTGGTTGTGTGGGTGGTGGGTTTTACTGTTGGGGGGGGTGTTTGTATTTTTTTTTACAGGTAAAAGAGATGATTACTTTGGGGCAATGCCCTGCAAAAGGCCCTTTTAAGGGCTATTGGTAGTTTAGTTTAGGCTAGGGTTTTTTTATTTTGGGGGGGCTTTTTTAATTTTGATAGAGCTAGTAGAATAGGTGTAATTATTTTAAATTTCTGTAATTTGTTTATTATTTTCTGTAATTTAGTGAGGGGGTTTTGTACTTTAGGTATTTGTATATAATTTTGTTAATTGTATGTAATTTATTTAATTGTATTTAATTGTAGTGTAGTGTTAGGTGTAATTGTAACTTAGGTTAGGTTTTATTTTACAGGTATTTTTGTATTTATTTTAGCTAGGTAATTATTAAATAGTTAATAACTAACTATTTAATAACTATTCTACCTAGTTAAAATAAATACAAACTTGCCTGGAAAATAAAAATAAACCCTAAGCTAGATACAATGTAACTATTAGTTATATTTCAGCTAGCTTAGGGTTTATTTTATAGCTAAGTATTTAGTTTTAAATAGGAATAATGTAGTTAAAGGACCAGTCAACACATTATATTTGCATAATCAACAAATGCAAGATAACAAGACAATGCAATAGCAATTAGTCTGAACTTCAAATGACTAGTAGTTTTTTTTATAACAAATTTCAAAGTTATGTATATTTCCACTCCCCTTGTACCATGTGATAGCAATCAGCAAATCACAAATGCATATACGTATAGTCTGTGAATTCTTGCACATGCTCAGTGGGATCTGGTGACTCAAAAAGTGTAAATATAAAAGAATGTGGACATTTTTTTTAATGGAAGTAAATTGGAAAGGTGTTTAAAATTACATGCTATTTAATTTAACCTGAGTGTCCCTTTAATGATAGTAATTTTATTTAGATTTATTTAAATTAGATTTAAGTTAGGGGGTGTTAGGGTTAGACTTAGGTTTAGGGGTTAATAAATTTAATATAGTGGCGGCGATGTTGGGGATGGCAGATTAGGGGTTAATAACATAATGTAGGTGGCGGCGGTGTTGGGGGTGGCAGCTTTCTGGTTAATAAGTATAATGTAGTTGGCGGCGGTGGCAGGGGCGGCAGATTAGGAGTTAATAAATGTAGGTAGGTGGCGGCAATGTTAGGGATAGCAGATTAGGGGTTAATAAATATAAAGTAGTTGGCGGCGAGGGCAGGGCAGCAGATTAGGGGTGTTTAGACTCGGGGTACATGTTAGGGTGTTAGGTGTAAACATAACTTTATTCTCCCATAGGATGGGATATCGGGCAGCAGCGAACATGAGCTTTCGCTGCTTTCAGACTCCCATTGATTCCTATGGCATCCGCCGCCTCCAGGGCGGCGGATTGAAAAGCAGGTACGCTGGGTCGGAATAGTGTCGAGCGTACCTGGTAGAAATGTGTTAACTTACAAAAGTAGTCAGATAGTGCTAAATTTGCATTCGGAACATTTGTAATGAAGTAAGCATCGTTCTGTGTCGGACTTTGACCAGCGGATCATATGTTACGTCACAAAATTCTACTTTTGCCGGTCTGTAGGGTTGGAAAAATAAGGGGAATCAGGCTCGCCACAATTACGCTGCGGAATTCCAGCGTATTTGCGGTTGACGGCTTGATAAATAGGCCCCTAGATCTGCACATTTTAGCTATGACCTGCTACATATCTGTTTATATAAACCTACACATTTGCTGAAAGAGACAAATAAATGGTTAAACCTCATTCTATATCTGCACATTTTAGCTATGACCTGCTACATATCTGTTTGGAGCTAAACCTAGACATTTGCTGAAAGAGAGAAGTAAATGGTTAAACCACATTCTATATCTGCACATTTTGCACATTACACAAACACAACTGTTTGCAAACATTACAGTAGCAATTGTCTAACTTCTTAACCATGCTGTGCACAAGTACTCACCAGCGAGCCACCTGTGGGGAAACTGTCTGTCCTCAAACTGTTGCCAGAGTGAGGACTGCCTGAGGATACGGGCGTCGTGACTGGTGCCCCCGAAATTAGCAAACACGTTCATAATTCACGTTTGTGCATCGCAAATGAACTGCACATTCAAACTATTAAAGTGTTTGTGATTTCGGAAAGGACCCTCTTCTGCTGGAGCCCACAGAGCAACATGGGTGCAATCTATTGCTCCCAAAACATTCGGCATCTCAGCTATTCCATAGAATTCCCTCTTGAGGTGTCTCCAATCGTCCTCATTTTGAGGGAATCCTACGAAAAGCCTACAAATTCTTTTCATGGCGTTCAGAAACCTTTCAAAAACCACAGAGAAGGTGCCTTGAGACAAGCCGGACAAGTAACCCTCTGCAGATTGAAAGCTTCCGGACGCCAGGACATGTATACAGCAAAGCATCTTAGACATGCCAGGGATTGCAGTGCGTATACATCTGCGTAGCTCCAGATAAGGTCTTAGTACATCGTACAGGTTCAATAGATGCTACCTATTGAGTCGATACTTGTCAAAAACCTCGGCATCGCTCATGTTATCTAAGGTGAGCCTCACCCTGTGAACAGGAGGACACCTAATCCTCAGGTGTTCCACATGCTCCTCTTCGAGGCACCGGGCACGCCTGAGTCTGCTGTACATAACTTGTCCAACAGCACCAACACAATCTAACTGGGGGTTGTCCATATTTGCAGAGCCAAGCAGCACAAGCCAAATAGCTGAGCAAACAAGAAATAAGTAACAAGGTATTCAAACACACAAAAGCAATCTGATACAATGTCGGTCATAAGGAACGTATTGGCCATAGTGTTTGGGTGATTTATAATTCAAAATGTCCAATGGTAGCATGTTCGTAATGATTGCTGATTGTATACACTTGATTGTATCTGAGCAGCGTGAATGCTTTCAAAGTGGGTGTTTTTTTTTGTGTTTGTTAAAATTTTGTTTTTCCCCAATAAATCGTAATGTAACATACATAGTAACATAGTAACATAGTAGATGAGGTTGAAAAAAAGACCGAAGTCCATCGAGTTCAACCTATACAAATCTAAAATACTTACAAAAAGCTCCAGTTAATCTTAAATAATCCCACTAAAAGGTGACCCATTTATTACTAGCAATCATATCTATGAATTTTGTTTATAGACAGAAATGTATCCAAACAATTTTTAAATGTATCTAGGGTATTGGCATTCATTACCTCCTTTGGTAATGAGTTCCACAATTTTATTGCTCTTACAGTGAAAAAAACGTTTTCCGTTGCAGGAGATTAAATCTCCTTTCCTCCAACCTTAAATTGTGGCCTCTTGTCACAAAAATTTTCTTGGAATAAACAGATCTTCTGCCATCTCTGTATATGGACCTTGAATATATTTATACAAAGTAATCATGTCACCTCTCAAGTGCCTTTTTTCTAAAGAAAACAGACCCAGTTTGGCTAGCCTCTCCTCATATCTTAAATTCTCCAATCCCCTTATTAGTTTTGTGGCCCTTCTCTGAATTTTTTCTAGTTCTACAATATCTTTTTTTGTGATCGGTCCCCAGAACTGCACTCCATACTCAAGGTTAGGTCTTACCTGGGCTTTATATAGTGACAGAATTATGCTTTCCTCCCTTGAATCAATGCCTCTTTTAGTACATGCTAGTATCTTATTAGCCTTTGAAGCCGCTGCCCTGCATTGTGCACCCATCTTTAGCTTGTTATCTATTACTACTCCCAAATCCCTTTCCTCCTCTGTTTGGCTAAGTCTTGTCCCATTTAAATAATACGTTGCCTGCTTATTTTTACTTCCAAAATGTAGAACCTTGCATTTTCCCATATTAAATCTCATTTTCCATTTACCTGCCCATACTTCTAATTTTTGCAGATCCCTTTGTAACGAAAGTTCATCCTGTTCTGACCTAATGACCTTACTTAACTTAGTATCATCTGCAAAAATAGAGATGTCGCTATTTAATCCTTGCTTCAAGTCATTTATAAAAATATTAAAAATAACAGGGCCCAGTACTGATTGTACCTTTGTCCAATCTGAGTATCCTCCATTTACTACTACTCGTTGCTCCCTATCTTTTAGGAAGTTATTTATCCATGAGCTAACATTTTCAGCTATTCCCAGTCCCTTAATTTTGTGCATTAATCTCTCATGTGGCACTGTCTCAAACGCCTTTGCAAAATCTAAGTATATCACATTAACTGATTCCCCTTTATCTTTATTTTTACTTACTTCCTCATAGAATCTAATTAGATTAGTTTGACATGATCTATTTCTCATAAAACCATGTTGATTAGAACTCATAAACTTGTTTACACGAATATGCTTCCTTTATAATCCCTTCAAATATCTTCCCCACTATTGATATCAGACTAACTGGTCTATAGCTTCCTGGATCATCCCTGCTTCCCTTTTTTAAAAGTGGCACCACATCAGCTTTATGCCAATTGTGGGGTACCATGCCTGAGAATAATGAGTCTTGAAAAATTAAGAGTAGAGGTTTGTCTATAACAGTGCTAAATTCCCTTAACACCCTTGTGTGTATTCCATCTGGGCCTGGAGTTTTATTTACCTCAATATTATTCAATTTGTTTCTGATATCCTCTATACATAACCCAGTTAATGGTATGGGCTGGCATGTTCTATTTTGTTCCAAAGTATCATCTAATGGTTCCTCTCTTGTGTATACTGAAGAAAAAAACTGGTTTAGTACCTCAACCTTCTCCCTGTCACTGTTAATCATGCTACCCTCCACGCATTTTAATGTACCTATATTGTCTTTCTTAGATTTTTTGCTATTTATGTGCTTAAAGAACCTTTTAGGGTTAGACTTTGCAATTAATTTTTCATTTTCAGTTTTGGCTAATTTGATTGCTTTTTTGTATGCTTTGTTACATTCCGTATACATATGGAATGTTGAGCCTGTGCTATTTTCTTTGAATAATTTAAATGCCCTACGTTTTTTCCTAATTTCTCTGTGAAAGTGTTAAAGTGTAAAATATAACATATCATACAAGTTGTGTTCACTCTGCGCTTAGAAAATTACCAATAAGCCAGTGGGTAAATGGAGATTCCTCTAACTCCAATAATAGACCAAACACACACAATAGTATCAAAGATACTAAAAAACCCTGGCGCTGAAAATACAGCTTAAATTGGTCTAAAAATAATATAACTATATATGAGTATATGAGAGTATATAAAACCTCTATACTATATGGCAGAAATCAGTGGCAGAACTAACAGCTAGACATGTGCGGTTCGTTTCGGATTAATTCGGAAATTCGGTAAATTCGGTAAATTCGGAGATTCGGATCGATTCGGATTTCCGAATTAAAATACTTCCGAATCTACCGAATGAATCCGAAATAGCTGCCGTATCTCCGAATAAATCCGAATTAGCTCGTTAAGATTCGGCATTTCCCCATTGGAAACAATGGGAGTTTCGGCTGAAAAAAAACTAACACCGCAGCCCCATTGTTTCCTATGGGGAAACACTAAGTCTGCACCTAACACCCTAACATGTACCCCAAGTCTCTAAACACCCCTAATCTAACACTTATTAACCCCTAATCTGCTGCCTCCGCTATCGCTGACACCTGCATTATTTTATTAACCCCTAATCTGCCGACCCGATATCGCCGCCGCCTACATTATAACTATTAACCCCTAATCTGCTGTCCCTAACACCGCCGACCCCTACATTATAGTTATTAACCCCTAATCTGCCTCCCCCCAACGTCGCCGCAATCTAACTACAAGTATTAACCCCTAATCTGCCGACCCGATATCGCCGCCGCCTACATTATAGCTATTAACCCCCAATCTGCTGTCCCTAACATCGCCGACCCCTACATTATAGTTATTAACCCCTAATCTGCCTCCCCCAACGTCGCCGCAATCTAACTATAAGTATTAACCCCTAATCTGCCGACCCGATATCGCCGCCGCCTACATTATAACTATTAACCCCTAATCTGCTGTCCCTAACACCGCCGACCCCTACATTATAGTTATTAACCCCTAATCTGCCTCCCCCAACGTCGCCGCAATCTAACTATAAGTATTAACCCCTAATCTGCCGACCCGATATCGCCGCTGCCTACATTATAACTATTAACCCCTAATCTGCTGTCCCTAACACCGCCGACCCCTACATTATAGTTATTAACCCCTAATCTGCCTCCCCCAACGTCGCCGCAATCTAACTATAAGTATTAACCCCTAATCTGCCGACCGCAAATCGCCGCCACTATAATAAATGTATTAACCCCTAAACCGCCGCACTCCCGCCTCGCAAACACTATAATACATTTTATTAACCCCTAATCTGCCCTCCCTAACATCGCCGCCACCTACCTACAATTATTAACCCCTAATCTCCCGCCCGCAACGTCGCCGCTACTATAATAAGGTTATTAACCCCTAAACCTAAATCTAACCCTAACCCTAACACCCCCTAACTTAAATATAATTTAAATAAAACGAAATAAATTTACTATAGTTAAATAAATGAATCCTATTTAAAACTAAAGACTTACCTGTAAAATAAACCCTAAGATAGCTGCAATATAACTAATAATTACATTGTAGCTATTTTAGGGTTTATATTTATTTTACAGGCAACTTTGTATTTATTTTAACTAGGTACAATAGTTATTAAATAGTTAATAACTATTTAATAACTACCTAGCTAAAATAAATACAAATTTACCTGTAAAATAAATCCTAACCTAAGTTACACTAACACCTAACACTACACTATCATTAAATTAACTAAATAAATGAATCCTATATAAAACTAAATACTTACCTGTAAAATAAACCCTAATATAGCTGCAATATAACTAATAGTTACATTGTAGCTATTTTAGCATTTATATTTATTTTACAGACAACTTTGTATTTATTTTAACTAGGTACAAAAGCTATTAAATAGTTATTGACTAATTAATAGCTACCTAGTTAAAATAATTACAAAATTACCTGTAAAATAAATCCTAACCTAAGTTACAATTAAACCTAACACTACACTGTCATTAAATAAATTAACTACAAGTACCTACAATTATCTACAATTAAATAAACTAAAGTACAAAACCCCCCCACTAAATTACAAAAAAAAAACAAACACTAAATTACAAAAAATAAAAAAATATTACAAGAATTTTAAACTAATTACACCTAATCTAAGCCCCCTAATAAAATAACAAAGCCCCCCAAAATAAAAAAAAATGCCCTACCCTATACTAAATTACAAAAGTTAACAGCTCTATTACCTTACCAGCCCTGAACAGGGCCCTTTGCGGGGCATGCCCCAAAGAAAACAGCTCTTTTGCCTGTAAAAAAAAAACACAATCCCCCCCCCACATTACAACCCACCACCCACATACCCCTACTCTAACCCAAACCCCCCTTAAATAAACCTAACACTACCCCCCTGAAGATCTCCCTACCTTGAGTCGTGTTCACCCAGCTGGGCCGAAGTCTTCATCCGATGGGGCAGAAGAGGACATCCAGACCGGCAGAAGTCTTCATCCAAGCGGGGCAAGAAGAGGTCTTCCATCCATCATACAAGTACCAAAATACAAACAAACACTAAATTACCAAAAATAATAAAATATTACAATAATTTTAAACTAATTACACCTAATCTAAGCCCCCTACTAGCTATTAATATAGCTTCAATATAACTAATAGTTACATTGTAGCTATTTTAGGATTTATATGTATTTTACAGGCAACTTTGTATTTATTTTAACTAGGTACAATAGTTATTAAATAGTTAATAACTATTTAATAACTACCTAGCTAAAATAAATACAAATTTACCTGTAAAATAAATCATAACCTAAGTTACAATTACACCTAACACTACACTATCATTAAATTAACTAAATAAATGAATCCTATATAAAACTAAAGACTTACCTGTAAAATAAACCCTAATATAGCTGCAATATAACTAATAGTTACATTGTAGCTATTTTAGCATTTATATTTATTGTACAGGCAACTTTGTATTCATTTTAACTAGGTTCAATAGCTATTAAATAGATATTGACTATTTAATAGCTACCTAGTTAAAATAATTACAAAATTACCTGTAAAATAAATCCTAACCTAAGTTACAATTAAACCTAACACTACACTATCATTAAATAAATTAACTACAAGTACCTACAATTAAATGCAATTAAAAAAACTAAACTAAAGTACAAACCCCCCCCCACTAAATTACAAAAAATAAAAAAATATTACAAGAATTTTAAACTAATTACACCTAATCTAAGCCCCCTAATAAAATAACAAAGCCCCCCAAAATAAAAAAAATGCCCTAACCTATACTAAATTACAAAAGTTAACAGCTCTATTACCTTACCAGCCCTGAACAGGGCCCTTTGCGGGGCATGCCCCAAAGAAAACAGCTCTTTTGCCTGTAAAAAAAAAACACAATCCCTCCCCCCACATTACAACCCACCACCCACATACCCCTACTCTAACCCAAACCCCCCTTAAATAAACCTAGCACTACCCCCCTGAAGATCTCCCTACCTTGAGTCGTGTTCACCCAGCCGGGCCGAAGTCTTCATCCGATGGGGCAGAAGAGGACATCCAGACCGGCAGAAGTCTTCATCCAAGCGGGGCAAGAAGAGGTCTTCCATCCATCAGAAAAGTACAAAAAAACAAACAAACACTAAATTAGCAAAAATAATAAAATATTACAATAATTTTAAACTAATTACACCTAATCTAAGCCCCCTACTAGCTATTAATATAGCTACAATATAACTAATAGTTACATTGTAGCTATTTTAGGATTTATATTTATTTTACAGGCAACTTTGTATTTATTTTAACTAGGTACAATAGCTATTAAATAGTTAATAACTACCTAGCTAAAATAAATACAAATTTACCTGTAAAATAAACCCTAACCTAAGTTACAATTACACCTAACACTACACTGTCATTAAATTAACTAAATAAATTAATCCTATATAAAACTAAATACTTACCTGTAAAATAAACCCTAATATAGCTACAATATAACTAATAGTTACATTGTAGCTATTTTAGCATTTATATTTATTTTACAGGCAACTTTGTATTTATTTTAACTAGGTACAATAGCTATTAAATAGTTATTTACTATTTAATAGCTACCTAGTTAAAATAATTACAAAATTACCTGTAAAATAAATCCTAACCTAAGTTACTATTAAACCTAACACTACACTATCATTAAATAAATTATATACAAGTACCTACAATTAAATACAATGAAATAAACTAAACTAAAGTACAAAAAAAACAAACACTAAATTACAAAAAATAAAAAAAATTACAAGAATTTTAAACTAATTACACCTAATCTAAGCCCCCTAATAAAATAACAAAGCCCCCCAAAATAAAAAAATGCCCTACCCTATACTAAATTACAAAAGTAATCAGCTCTATTACCTTACCAGCCCTTAAAAGGGCCTTTTGCGGGGCATGCCCCAAAGAAAACAGCTCTTTTGCCTGTAAAAAAAAACACAATACCCCCCACCCCCACATTACAACCCACCACCCACATACCCCTACTCTAACCCAAACCCCCCTTAAATAAACCTAACACTGCCCCCCTGAAGATCTCTCTACCGTATCTTCACCCAGCGGGCCGAAGTCTTCATCCGATCGGGCAGAAGAGGACATCCAGACCGGCAGAAGTCTTCATCCAAGCGGGGCAAGAAGAGGTCTTCCATCCATCAGAAGTCTTGATCCAGGCGGCATCTTCTCTGTTCATCCATCCGGAGCGGAGCGGCAGCATCCTGAAGACATCCCACGCAGAGCATCCTCTTCTTTCTTGATCCGCCGACTAAGTGACTGTACCTTTAAGTGACGTCATCCAAGATGGCGTCCCTTGAATTCCGATTGGCTGATAGGATTCTATCAGCCAATCGGAATTAAGGTAGGAAAAATCTGATTGGCTGATTCAATCAGCCAATCAGATTCAAGTTCAATCCGATTGGCTGATGGAATCAGCCAATCAGATTGACCTCGCATTCTATTGGCTGTTCCGATCAGCCAATAGAATGCGAGGTCAATCTGATTGGCTGATTCCATCAGCCAATCGGATTGAACTTGAATCTGATTGGCTGATTGAATCAGCCAATCAGATTTTTCCTACCTTAATTCCGATTGGCTGATAGAATCCTATCAGCCAATCGGAATTCAAGGGACGCCATCTTGGATGACGTCACTTAAAGGTACAGTCACTTAGTCGTCGGATCAAGAAAGAAGAGGATGCTCTGCGTGGGATGTCTTCAGGATGCTGCCGCTCCGCTCCGGATGGATGAACAGAGAAGATGCCGCCTGGATCAAGACTTCTGATGGATGGAAGACCTCTTCTTGCCCCGCTTGGATGAAGACTTCTGCCGGTCTGGATGTCCTCTTCTGCCCGATCGGATGAAGACTTCGGCCCGCTGGGTGAAGATACGGTAGAGAGATCTTCAGGGGGGTAGTGTTAGGTTTATTTAAGGGGGGTTTGGGTTAGAGTAGGGGTATGTGGGTGGTGGGTTGTAATGTGGGGGGGGGGGTATTGTGTTTTTTTTTACAGGCAAAAGAGCTGTTTTCTTTGGGGCATGCCCCGCAAAAGGCCCTTTTAAGGGCTGGTAAGGTAATAGAGCTGATTACTTTTGTAATTTAGTATAGGGTAGGGCATTTTTTTATTTTGGGGGGCTTTGTTATTTTATTAGGGGGCTTAGATTAGGTGTAATTAGTTTAAAATTCTTGTAATTTTTTTTTATTTTTTGTAATTTAGTGTTTGTTTTTTTTGTACTTTAGTTTAGTTTATTTCATTGTATTTAATTGTAGGTACTTGTAGTTAATTTATTTAATGATAGTGTAGTGTTAGGTTTAATAGTAACTTAGGTTAGGATTTATTTTACAGGTAATTTTGTAATTATTTTAACTAGGTAGCTATTAAATAGTAAATAACTATTTAATAGCTATTGTACCTAGTTAAAATAAATACAAAGTTGCCTGTAAAATAAATATAAATGCTAAAATAGCTACAATGTAACTATTAGTTATATTGTAGCTATATTAGGGTTTATTTTACAGGTAAGTATTTAGTTTTATATAGGATTAATTTATTTAGTTAATTTAATGACAGTGTAGTGTTAGGTGTAATTGTAACTTAGGTTAGGGTTTATTTTACAGGTAAATTTGTATTTATTTTAGCTAGGTAGTTATTAACTATTTAATAGCTATTGTACCTAGTTAAAATAAATACAAAGTTGCCTGTAAAATAAATATAAATCCTAAAATAGCTACAATGTAACTATTAGTTATATTGTAGCTATATTAATAGCTAGTAGGGGGCTTAGATTAGGTGTAATTAGTTTAAAATTATTGCAATATTTTATTATTTTTGCTAATTTAGTGTTTGTTTGTTTTTTTGTACTTTTCTGATGGATGGAAGACCTCTTCTTGCCCCGCTTGGATGAAGACTTCTGCCAGTCTGGATGTCCTCTTCTGCCCCATCGGATGAAGACTTCGGCCCGGCTGGGTGAACACGACTCAAGGTAGGGAGATCTTCAGGGGGGTAGTGTTAGGTTTATTTAAGGGGGGTTTGGGTTAGAGTAGGGGTATGTGGGTGGTGGGTTGTAATGTGGGGGGGGGGGTTGTGTTTTTTTTTACAGGCAAAAGAGCTGTTTTCTTTGGGGCATGCCCCGCAAAAGGCCCTGTTCAGGGCTGGTAAGGTAATAGAGCTGTTAACTTTTGTAATTTAGTATAGGGTAGGGCATTTTTTTTATTTTGGGGGGCTTTGTTATTATATTAGGGGGCTTAGATTAGGTGTAATTAGTTTAAAATTCTTGTAATATTTTTTTATTTTTTGTAATTTAGTGGGGGGGGGTTGTACTTTAGTTTAGTTTTTTAATTGTATTTAATTGTAGGTACTTGTAGTTAATTTATTTAATGATAGTGTAGTGTTAGGTTTAATTGTAACTTAGGTTAGGATTTATTTTACAGGTAATTTTGTAATTATTTTAACTAGGTAGCTATTAAATAGTCAATATCTATTTAATAGCTATTGTACCTAGTTAAAATAAATACAAAGTTGCCTGTACAATAAATATAAATGCTAAAATGGCTACAATGTAACTATTAGTTATATTGCAGCTATATTAGGGTTTATTTTACAGGTAAGTCTTTAGTTTTATATAGGATTCATTTATTTAGTTAATTTAATGATAGTGTAGTGTTAGGTGTAATTGTAACTTAGGTTATGATTTATTTTACAGGTAAATTTGTATTTATTTTAGCTAGGTAGTTATTAAATAGTTATTAACTATTTAATAGCTATTGTACCTAGTTAAAATAAATACAAAGTTGCCTGTAAAATAAATATAAATCCTAAAATAGCTACAATGTAACTATTAGTTATATTGTAGCTATATTAATAGCTAGTAGGGGGCTTAGATTAGGTGTAATTAGTTTAAAATTATTGTAATATTTTATTATTTTTTGTAATTTAGTGTTTGTTTGTATTTTGGTACTTGTATGATGGATGGAAGACCTCTTCTTGCCCCGCTTGGATGAAGACTTCTGCCGGTCTGGATGTCCTCTTCTGCCCCATCGGATGAAGACTTCGGCCCGGCTGGGTGAACACGACTCAAGGTAGGGAGATCTTCAGGGGGGTAGTGTTAGGTTTATTTAAGGGGGGTTTGGGTTAGAGTAGGGGTATGTGGGTGGTGGGTTGTAATGTGGGGGGGGGATTGTGTTTTTTTTTTTACAGGCAAAAGAGCTGTTTTCTTTGGGGCATGCCCCGCAAAGGGCCCTGTTCAGGGCTGGTAAGGTAATAGAGCTGTTAACTTTTGTAATTTAGTATAGGGTAGGGCATTTTTTTTATTTTGGGGGGCTTTGTTATTTTATTAGGGGGCTTAGATTAGGTGTAATTAGTTTAAAATTCTTGTAATATTTTTTTATTTTTTGTAATTTAGTGTTTGTTTGTTTTTGTAATTTAGTGGGGGGGTTTTGTACTTTAGTTTATTTAATTGTAGATAATTGTAGGTACTTGTAGTTAATTTATTTAATGATAGTGTAGTGTTAGGTTTAATAGTAACTTAGGTTAGGATTTATTTTACAGGTAATTTTGTAATTATTTTAACTAGGTAGCTATTAATTAGTCAATAAATATTTAATAGCTTTTGTACCTAGTTAAAATAAATACAAAGTTGCCTGTAAAATAAATATAAATGCTAAAATAGCTACAATGTAACTATTAGTTATATTGCAGCTATATTAGGGTTTATTTTACAGGTAAGTATTTTGTTTTAAATATGATTCATTTATTTAGTTAATTTAATGACAGTGTAGTGTTAGGTGTTAGTGTAACTTAGGTTAGGATTTATTTTACAGGTAAATTTGTATTTATTTTAGCTAGGTAGTTATTAAATAGTTATTAACTATTTAATAACTATTGTACCTAGTTAAAATAAATACAAAGTTGCCTGTAAAATAAATATAAATCCTAAAATAGCTACAAAGTAACTATTAGTTATATTGCAGCTATCTTAGGGTTTATTTTACAGGTAAGTATTTAGTTTTAAATAGGATTCATTTATTTAACTATAGTAAACTTATTTCGTTTTATTTAAATTATATTTAAGTTAGGGGGTGTTAGGGTTAGGGTTAGATTTAGGTTTAGGGGTTAATAACCTTATTATAGTAGCGGCGACGATGGGGGCGGGAGATTAGGGGTTAATAATTGTAGGTAGGTGGCGGCGATGTTAGGGAGGGCAGATTAGGGGTTAATAAAATGTATTATAGTGTTTGCGAGGCGGGAGTGCGGCGGTTTAGGGGTTAATACATTTATTATAGTGGCGGCGATTTGCGGTCGGCAGATTAGGGGTTAATACTTATAGTTAGATTGCGGCGACGTTGGGGGGAGGCAGATTAGGGGTTAATAACTATAATGTAGGGGTCGGCGGTGTTAGGGACAGCAGATTAGGGGTTAATAGCTATAATGTAGGCGGCGGCGATATCGGGTCGGCAGATTAGGGGTTAATACTTGTAGTTAGATTGCGGCGACGTTGGGGGAGGCAGATTAGGGGTTAATAACTATAATGTAGGGGTCGGCGGTGTTAGGGACAGCAGATTAGGGGTTAATAGCTATAATGTAGGCGGCGGCGATATCGGGTCGGCAGATTAGGGGTTAATACTTGTAGTTAGATTGCGGCGACGTTGGGGGAGGCAGATTAGGGGTTAATAACTATAATGTAGGGGTCGGCGGTGTTAGGGACAGCAGATTAGGGGTTAATAGCTATAATGTAGGCGGCGGCGATATCGGGTCGGCAGATTAGGGGTTAATACTTATAGTTAGATTGCGGCGACGTTGGGGGAGGCAGATTAGGGGTTAATAACTATAATGTAGGGGTCGGCGGTGTTAGGGACAGCAGATTAGGGGTTAATAGCTATAATGTAGGCGGCGGCGATATCCGATCGGCAGATTAGGGGTTAAATAATGTTATTATAGGGTTTGCGATGTGGGGGGGCCTCGGTTTAGTGGTTCATAGGTAGTTTATGGGTGTTAGTGACTTAGTGTACTAAATGGGTGTTAGTGTAGTAAAAACATACCGAATTTCGGAACGGAATAGAACCGAATTCAGCCGAATCCGAATAAATCCGAAACGAATTTATTCGGATCCGAATAAATCCGAAACGAATTTATTCAAATTTTGCCGAATCAGATTCGATCCGAAACGAAATTCTAAAAGTCCGAATCGATCCGAACCGAAAACGAACCGAATTTTTTAGCGGTGCACATGTCTACTAACAGCACATAAAACTTTGCTCCAGAGAGAATGAAATTCAAAATTAGCAATGGTTTATTACATCAAGTTCACACATACAACAATTCACACATACAATAAAAAATAAAAGATGATTTCCCTAAAACACGCTGATCAGGCGTTTACAAGTGTAGTACCATTAATCTAAAAACAGCACAATATTTCTCTATACAAAGAACAAAATTAAAAACAACAAACAAAAAATGAATAAATTGAAGCGAAGATCCCAATATAGATCAAGTGAAAGTCCGCTTCAGCTGGAGGTTTGTTTGAGTCGTCCAGAGTTGCAACGAGATTAAGATCCAAATGAACAGACAGGAAGAGAGCCAAAATCTAAGGTGTTCACTTTTACTTACACTGTAATGGTTCTCTGAAGACCCAGCTGTTTCTCTCTACGAGTCGGAAGGTAACCGCCAAAGTCTCCTCTCTTTAGCAGAGCTAACAGCAGACAGACCAAACCGCTCTCAGAGTCCTGTGCAGCACAGACGCTGGAGATCAATCAGGATCACCTGAGCAATAGAAAGTGGGCAAAACAACGCGTTTCAGCCCGTTCTGGGCCTTTGTCAAGCTCCTGATAGAGAGAGTATCTGGTTTAATACATAGAAACAATCCTGTATATTCGCTACATAATTGCCACTTGAATTACTATAGCAATCTGCGATCAAATACATTGCCTTCACTTGTATATAATATGTATATATTGTGTTATCATCGATATTGGTAATTTTATACATCTTAAAAAACAAATATCACCTTAAAAACAAATATAAATACAGTAATTTATATTACCAATAACATTAAATACATGAAAAACTAAAATATTTCATTATCCATAATAAATATACTTACAATAGACATAATACAATACACATACCCAATTTCACCATCATTATCACTGATAATTTAAAATGAATATGAATAATTTAATAGATAATACTAACAAATAAATAAAAATAATAATAAACAAAAAATAAAAAATATATTGCAATACCCAAAATATGCAATAATTCACCTCCCTTTATTTTTATTACTTATTTTTTATTTCATTCTCTCTTGATGCACAGATTTCCTTTCCAAAAGATGGATCAATTAATAAAGTGTCTAAAATTCTGCCAGAGACAAATGCCACATAATATCCTTCCATATATTTTACTTATCTATATTTAAATGTATATCTCAGAAATATTGGAATATATTAATCATTTTGTTGTACCTTATAAATTGGGTTAGCCCGTAAGATAACCATACAGTAGTCAAACTTGACAATCCAAAATATAAAGCTAAAAATATAAAACACATAATATTCAATCTCTAAGGAAACATCCTATGTCCAAATCTAAGTTGAGACCATTAGGTTTTAATGATTTCAACTCAAAAATCAATTTTGTCTCCCTTTTTAATAATTCTGACTGTGTATTTCCCCCTCTCCAATTATTTTTCACTTTGTGTATACCCATATAGGAGAAACATTTTAGATCCCCATTATTACAAGCAGCAAAGTGTTTCGGTATAGGGATATCTTTATTTCTCTCTAACTCATGTTTCTCAATAGACCATATATGTTCGCAAATGCGATCACGTAGGGGTCTTTAAGATTCCCCTATGTATTGCTTTCCACAGCGCCATTGTATAAGATAAATTACAAATTTATCCGAACACCTTATAGTATCTTTAATTTTAAAGGATTTACCTGTAATATTAGATTTAAATTCCTTCTCTTTTTTTGAATGTTTACATGACTTACAGGTCAAACAGGGGAAAAAACCTTTCAATGTTCTACCTTCTAGATCAGTTTGTATATTTTTTTTTATTTTTATTCTTAATTTTATTTTCAGTCGGAGCCAGAATGGATTTTAAATTACGCGCCTTCTTATAAATAATTTGAGGTTTTTTTGGTAATGAAGATCCTTTTAGCTCATCATTCTTTAGGATCCCCCAATGTTTATTTAATATTTTCTCCAATAAAAAATTATTATTGCTATAGTTTGTGATAAAAGTAATGAAAAGACTGTCATTCTTTGTTGACTGATTTCTTCTCATAGTCTTAGTGGTTTTATTAACTATATCATACCTATTTACTTGCCTTATTTCGTGTCATATTTTTTCTATCTTTTTATCATCATAGCCTCTATCTAAAAATTTCTGTTTTAGCTTTTCAGATTGACTGTCAAAATCTACAAGATTTGTACAGTTTTTCTTTATGCGTAAAAACTGACCCTTTGGGATACTTTCAATCCATCGTGGATGATGACAACTCGTATGGTGGATATAACTGTTTGCATCCACCCTTTTAAAATGATTTTGCAAGTGTATTTTATTATTTACAGTGAATAATTCCAAATCTAGGAAATTCACACTTTGTCTACTTTTTTCGCAAGTAAAATGGAGATTCATTATCATTCATAATAGCAACAAAATCATTTAACTCAGTTTCATCACCTCTCCAAATAAAGATATCCTCTATGTAGCGTTTATATAGAGAAATATTGTGCTGTTTTTAGATTAATGGTACTACACTTGTAAAACGCCTGATCAGCGTGTTTTAGGGATATCATCATTTTATTTTTTTATTGTATGTGTGAATTGTTGTATGTGTGAACTTGATGTAATAAACCATTGCTAATTTTGAATTTCATTCTCTCTGGAGCCAAGTTGTATGTGCTGTTAGTTCTGCCACTGATTTCTGCCATATAGTATAGAGGTTTAATATACTCTCATATACTCATATATAGTTATATTATTTTTAGACCAATTTAAGCTGTATTTTCAGCGCCAGGGGTATTTAGTATCTTTGATACTATTGCGTGTGTTTAAAATATAATATATACAGTGTATCTTCGTAATATTTGTTCATATGTGTAACAAATACTTAGTAAACGCAATGTTATATTAAAAAACACAAGTCCACGCTCAAATGATTGAAAGTGCATACATGTCTATAATGTGTGCATAGACATGGCATAGAATCTGATTGATCAATGTTGCTGCAATATTTTTCCAAAACGATAAAGTAACGGCTGACATATATAAGTGATTGGCAAAAATTTAATATTCTATGTGTACCATTGAAATCGCAATAATAATGAAGATCTTCCAAACCTCTCGTCTACGTATATGTAATATTGAGTGAGAAACTGATTAAAGAGGCAGTAAAGTCCTAATGATACAATCCATATGATTGGAGCTTAGAATTATGTCGTCATCTCTTACAAATTATTGGAAAGCAGTATTCAACTCCATGTCCACAATCCTTGACACTACTATCCCACCAAATTTTAACACTCTCTTGTTCTTAGAGATACCTAATTTGCAGAACGAAATAAAAAATTCACTCCTTCTCATAATAATAAATAGTGCCAAAAAATGAATCCCCAAACATTGGAAATCTAGCACTCCACCCTCATTACAAGAATGGAACACCCAAACATCAGATTTGCTGAATCTAGAACGCTTCCACTACTTAAAAACTGACCAGCTGACTTACCACCACGGGATGCTAGACCTGTGGGGCAGCCTCAAACCTTAAATAGGGCATGCCTTGCAGTATTTGGTGTAGATTACATGATTTTAATAAAATTCTTAAGATTGCACGTAGCACTCTTCTTCCCCCTCTCCCTATTAACCCCCTCTAGACTACACTACAGATATACCTACCTGTCACACTTCTTTCCTAACTCTCAGTGCCTAGATTCAGTAGTTTCACTTCTCATATACAATTAGGTTTTATTACTTTTTCTTGTCATATTGCATTACCTGATTTGCCTCTGCCGTATTTAACCTGTTGTTGGCCACACATTATATCTCTATGCGCATTTCTAACATCTCCTATAGATTTATTAGAATACTTTGTGATTACAAGTTAAGGTACACTGCTGAATATCATATATATATAAGCTGCGTCAGCCTTAGTTATCTCTGCTGCTACTTGCTAATCTCATATTAAACTGCTTTCTGTGTGTCTGCTAGGATCTTACTTGTTACTCAGGGGTAATATTTATGTAACCTCCTGCTACACACTTAGCAACACCCTCTTAAAGTCATATATCAGCAGCTGTGGTCCAACTCTTATTTTGTCTTTTTCCAGACATTACAGGAATACCAAGCCTAACATTAAATATGGGCCCAACTGATATGTCAACACACATTCAAACATTAACCACTAAAGTAGACATGTTAACTGAAGGTCTCACTGCACTTAAGTTAGAAAATGATAACTTAAAAACATATATAAAGGAGGTAGTGGATAGAAAGGTGAGGGACCAGGAACCCCCAAATTAGTGCTCCTGAACCTTTTTCAGGAGATAGAAAAATTTTCAGAGAATTTAAGAATTCCTGCTATCTGTTATTTACCCTCAAACCTTATACCTATCCAAATGATAGGATAAAGGTTATGACAACCATTTCTTACCTTAGAGCTGAGCCCAGAGCATGGGCAAATACCTTCTTAGAGCACAACGATGAGATTCTTAATTCCTTGGACTCCTTTTTCTCTGCACTAGCACAAATCTATGAGGACCCTTTTAAACAACAGACTGCTGAAAACGCTATGAGGTCCCTAAAGCAGAGGAAAAGAGAGGTCGAGGAATATATCGCAGAATTTAAAAGGTGGGCTCCTGACACCCAATGGAACAACTTATCCCTGCGAAACCAATTTCGCCTAGGGTTGTCAGAAGCCATTAAGGATGAGCTATCACGTACCCAAATACCCCCTACTCTTGAGCAACTCATAGATCTCAGTATCTGCATAGACAGGAGGCTTAGGGAAAGACACCATGAAAGAAGTAGCCATGACTCAGCTTGTAGGCATAAAACCACATCAAATTCGCCTACTACACATTCAAAACCCCCTGCTGAACCTATGGATATCGCCTTCCTACGAGGTCCACTGAGCTCTCAGGAAAAGATAAGACGCCGCACTAATAACCTGTGCATGTATTGCGCTTCGGAAGACCATGGGGTCAGAGACTGTCCCAACTTAACCCGCCAAAGAAAGGGTAAGTTGTTTACTCCCTCTTCCTCCATAAAAAACGTTCTCAAATGTTCTCATTACTGTAAAATTCCTCTTGTCTTACAGTGGGATCAAACTCGGGTGACACTTCAAGGGATCATTGACTCTGGAGCCTCCCTCTCTTATATAGATGTAACCTTTTGTGAAATTAATAAAATTCCCCTGCATAAGAAATTGTCTCCTGTTTACTTGAGGGGGATTGATGGCAAGGTCCTGTCCACAGGTCCCGTTATCTTTGAGACCAGTCCCATCCTTATGTCAACAGAGTGTCATCATAGGGAGTACATAAAATTTGACGTTATTACTTCTCCTGATTTTCCTTTGATATTAGGGTTACAGTGGCTTTGGCAACATGATCCTCTGATATCATGGTCATCTCTCTCCTTACAATTTAGTTCTGAGTATTGCAAAACTACTTGCTTTCCACATCTACTTTTGCAAACTCCCTCAGAAAGTTTACATTCCAATGTACCTATTGAATATGCGGAGTTCAGGGACGTTTTCAGTAAAACTCAATCTGAGACTCTCCCTCCACACAGGCCATATGACTGCCCCATTGACTTACTACCTGGAGCAGTCATACCTTGTGGACACATCTTTCCTCTCTCGAAACCAGAATTACTACACCTCAGATCATACATCAATGAAAATCTAAAAAAAGGCTTCATCAGGCCATCAACCTCCCCTGCAGCAGCAGGTATTTTCTTCGTGAAAAATAAGTATGGTTCTTTAAGACCTATAGTGGACTATAGGCAGCTAAATAAAATAACCATAAAAAACCGTTACCCCCTAACGCTCATTCCAGAACTAATTGAGCGGTTGGTGGGCTCCAAAATCTTCACTAAGCTAGATCTCAGGGGCGCATATAACTTGATCAGGATGCGGGCAGGAGACGAATGGCTGACTGCATTTCGCACTCGTTATGGGTTATACGAATAAGTAGTCATGCCATTCGGTCTCTGCAATGCCCCTGCCACCTTCCAGCACCTGATCAATGATATCTTCAAGGATGTCCTAGACACTTATGTGGTCATCTATTTGGATGACATTTTAATTTTCTCAAAAAAACCTCTCGGATCACAAGATGCATGTCCGTCAGGTTCTTACACGTCTCCGTAATAATTCATTATATGTGAAGGCTGAAAAATGTACTTTCCACGTAAACAGTATCCCCTTTCTGGGCTACATCATATCCGATATGGGTATACGCATGGATGAAAATAAGATCAAAACAGTACTCGATTGGCCTATTCCCACTACTAGAAAACAAGTTCAAAGTTTTCTTGGCTTCGCCAACTTTTACAAAAAATTTATTAGGAACTACTCTATTCTGGCTAAACCCCTTATTGATCTTACAAAACAAAATTTCAAATTCGTCTGGTCTGATACTACCCAAAGAGCTTTCGACAGACTGAAAACAAGTTTTACATCTGCACCTATCCTCAGATACCCAAACACTGAACTCCCATTTACTCTCGAAGTGGATGCCTCTGACTTTGCTCTTGGAGCCATTCTCTCCCAAAGAGACACTCACCAACAACCACTGCACCCAGTAGCTTACTTCTCACAGACTTTGACCTCTGCAGAGAGACATAACCCGGTCGGTGAAAAGGAACTCCTTGCCATAAAGGCCGCTTTTGAACAATGGAGACACCTACTTGAAGGTGCCACAACACCTACTATAGTGTACACGGATCACAGGAACCTGCAATTTCTTAAATCCACTAGAACACTCTCTGCTCGCCAAGTCCGTTGGAATCTCTTCTTCTCACGTTTCAACTTCCTCATCACTTACAGACCCGCAAGCAAAAATGGGAAAGCAGATGCTCTCTCTCGGATACCCCACACATCAGTAGATCACACCTCCGACCGGCACGTTATTCCAGAAAATAATTTCCTTCTCTTCTTGATAGATTCACTACCTTTCCTACGTTCTGAACAAGTCAAGGATCCATCGAAACCTCTACATCTCTTACTAAAAAATAACGAAGGTGTCTATTGTCACAACCAGAAGTTTTACATTCCCCCTTCTCTACGTGATCAACTACTACGGTCCGCTCATGACTCACCCCTTGGTGGACATTGCGGGTTGAAAAAGACGAAGGAGCTCTTACAGAGGTCCTACTGGTGGCCTACCATCCTACCAGATGTTACCCATTTCATAAACACCTTCCCAGCCTGTACCATTTCAAAAAGGAGTAAGAGACCACCCTTCGGACTCTTGCTTACCACACCTACTCCGGATAAACCTTGGCAAGAAATCGCCTTAGACTACAAAATCAGAAAAAAACACGACTATTCTTGTGGTAGTAGATCTTTTTAGTAAAATGCTCCACTTGATACCTTTTCACAAGCTCCCATCTGCTGCAGAAACCATTCAACTCTTACTTACTAATGTCATTAAGCTACATGGACTTCCCAGAAAAATACTAACTGATCGAGGGTCTCAGTTCACTAGCTCTCTTTGGTCTGCCTTCTGTAAACAGTTCTCCATTGACAAATCTCTATCTTCTTCATATCACCCCAAGACAAACGGACAGACGGAGCGGTGCAATCAATGGGTGGAGCAGTTTCTAAGAACATATTGTCATAATAATCAACATTCTTGGTCCAAACAGTTGCATTATGCTGAATTCGTCTTCAACAATACTGTCCACTCTACCACTAAACAGACACCCTTCTACATCAACTATGGATTCCATCCAACCTTCCAATACTTACCTGATTTACTTCCCGACCATCCTCACATATCTGACCTAACATCCACCATTGATTCGAATTTCATGACTGTTAAACATGCTATTGAGGATGCAAAGCTCATACAGAAAAAATACTATGACCTACGGCGAACTCCTCCACCTGCATACTCTAATGGAGATCTCGTCTGGCTCTCCACTAAAAATCTTCGATTATCCACGCCATCTAGAAAACTCTCACCACTCTTCATAGGACCTTTTCCTATACAAAAGATCATAAACTGTAACGCTGTTCGCCTCACTCTACCTACCTCCCTGAAAATACACCCTACCTTCCACGTATCCCTGCTGAAACCCTACCGCCAGGTACGTGACCGCTGCATGGATACCACCTTACCACCTATTTCGGTGGACCCCAACCTGGAATATGAGGTTGAGGACATTTTGGACAGTAGACTCATGAGGGGTGTTCTTCAATATCTTATTAAATGGAAGGACTACCCTGTGGAGCATAACTCTTGGGAACCCTCTTCTAACATCTCTGCTCCCAGGCTCATATCCCGCTTCCATCAGAGGTTTCCAGATCGACCTCGGTCCTGAGTTTCGGTGATGCTCCTTGGAGGGGGTGTCCTGTCACACTTCTAACCATTTACCGTTATGTTTACCACTGTCCCTTTAATTCTTCATACAAATCTCCTTTAAATACCAGCCCCAACCTCTAATCAGTGCTTGGTATTGACTCCTGTTCTGACCCAAGCTCCACCCAGACCTCCCAAACTGCTTGGAGTTCACTCGCATCTCAAACTGACAGCCTGTGCCTGAACTGCTTCTCACAGACCTGCTGCGCTACTCCGGAACTTCGGCCTCTATGACATCACACGCCCGATACTGCCGCCAAGCCAGCATCAAGCAAGTTCTCTCTGCTCTCACAACGCTGATACCGGTGTTCCGGTCTAACACACTCCTGTGTCCTCTAAAGGTACCTTAACAAAGAGGTTCTTTCCTAACTCTCAGTGCCTAGATTCAGTAGTTTCACTTCTCATATACAATTAGGTTTTATTACTTTTTCTTGTCATATTGCATTACCTGATTTGCCTCTGCCGTATTTAACCTGTTGTTGGCCACACATTATATCTCTATGCGCATTTCTAACATCTCCTATAGATTTATTAGAATACTTTGTGATTACAAGCAGTTAAGGTACACTGCTGAATACCATATATATATAAGCTGCGTCAGCCTTAGTTATCTCTGCTGCTACTTGCTAATCTCATATTAAACTGCTTTCTGTGTGTCTGCTAGGATCTTACTTGTTACTCAGGGGTAATATTTATGTAACCTCCTGCTACACACTTAGCAACACCCTCTTAAAGTCATATATCAGCAGCTGTGGTCCAACTCTTATTTTGTCTTTTTCCAGACATTACACTACCCCTCCCTTACCTCAACTCTTGCTATATTTCCCCCTTGTTCTATAACTTACGGGAGGAGGACTTAGTCGGGTTATATTTAGCAAAAGCGCTCTGTATACTGATAAGGTTTCTACATATTCTTGTACATGTTTGATTTTTCAGCATATGTTAAAAGTTCACAAGATGAATGTTATGTCCAAAACATGGAATTAGTCATTATATAAAACACAGGGTGCTAGTCAATGTATAACATGTAATGCATAGTTGATTTCTCTAACTGTAACTAAGCATTCTCGCATGTCCTCCTTCTTTGTTTTTGTATTTATGTGATAATCAAAAAAAAAAAGAATTATGTTGTCATATTAGCTACATGCCTGTCTACTTTCCAAATCTTCGTTCTCTTGTTCTACTTTGCAACATTATTATTGTGTGATGATTAAAAATATAAATGTATGTTTTGTTGTTGTGTGATGTGTGTTATGTACATATATGTATGTATTGTGATTATCTCCCACCAATGTTCCCTCTAATTTTTTTGAGCACTGGGCGCAAAAAAATGTACCTGTGAAAATTGTGGGCAAGTGACCAAAATGTGCGCGCACTTGAAAACATAACAAACACAGGTATACAAACTTGCACATAGATATTCTCACACTCTCTCACTCACACACTCTACCTCACAATCTCCCACACTCAAACCTTTTCCATTATACTCTTGGACACACACAGCCCCTCTCCCTTACACACACAGCCACTCTCCCTCACACACACACACACATTCACTCTCCCTCACACACAGCCACTCATCCACAGACACACACAGCCACTCTCCCACACAGACACTCTCCACCTCACACACACATACACTCTCCTCAACACACACACAGCCACTCTCCCCCCCAACACACAGCCACTATCCCCCCCCCACACACACACACAGCCACTCTCCCCCCCCCACACACACAGCCACTCCCCCCACACACACACACAGCCACTCTCCCCACACACACACACACTCTCCCACACACACAGCCACAGCCACTATCCCACACACACACTTTCCCGCACACACACACACTTTCACACACACACTCCCACACAACTACTCTCCCACACACACACAGCCACTCTCCCACACACACACAGTCCCTCTCCCACACACACACAGCTACTCTCCCACACACACAGCCACTCTCCCACACACACACACAGCCACTTTCCCACACACACACACAGCCACTCTCCTACACACACACACAGCCACTCTCCTACACACACACACAGCCACTCTCCCACACAGACACACAGCCACTCTCCCACACACACACATATACAAACATACACGAACAGTTTATTTGGGGGACTGTAAAAAAATGCCCAGTATGCATTAATCAGCACCTGGAGGTGCATTTATGTTGTAAGGTCTGAGTGTCTTTACTGCTGATTCAATTCAACCTTGTTTATAGAGACATTCTTTGCTTATTTTCCAAACTTTTCAATTAATTAATTTATTCAATAATATATCATCCACTAGGTGGATGTTAGTAAAGTAGGTGATACACAGTATGCAAATAAAAACCATTAGCATTTCAATATTTTTAAAATAATTCTACACTAATATAGGACTCTCCTCATTTAAAATACAACTAGGATCATCCTACCTTTGCTGGGGGACCTCTCCTGCACTCATTCATTTATTTCTGCAGGAAGGTGAGGAGAGAAGCACACTAGCCATCTGCAATCAGTGCCCCCCATGTTAGTTCACCCTGCACACTCTGAAAGATTTTCTAAAAGTTTAGAGACCCAGTAATGAGGAACGTACCATGGAGAGAGCAGACAGGGAAGGAGTCCAGTCCCCTTACTGAAACCACCACTTAGAGCCCAAAAATATAAAAATAGTTTGTCAAGTACCGCACTGCACATTGGACCCAGAAATCTGCCACGCATTCAGCCTACTTCTGTGTCCCCAACTCCCCATTTACATCACTGCTGCCAGCCCTGAGCTCTGTCCCTTTCCTCTCTCTGCTTCTGCTCACAGCCCTGCGCTAAACACATCAGAAAGGACTGTGAGCAGAAGAACAGAGAAAGGAAATGCCTGAGACTGAAGTGAGCGATATCAAGTGTCTGAGAATGCACTATCAAGTGTCTGAGAGAGACACACCTCGCCCCTGATGGAGCCGTTGCAGTGACACATCTAAAAATGGCCTTGGCGATATCTTACTTTCCCCATCACTCCGGTGTTGTGCGGCCTGAAATTCTGCCTGCGCTACACCAGGAGGGAAGGTGAGCGGCAGTGCCGCCGCACACCTTAGAGGTAACATTGTCTCCCACATATGTTAATTCATATAAAGCAGTATAGCATTGTTGTTCCTTCCAAAAAAGCACCAAATAGAATATTTTCTAATGATATATTTGAATTAGACGAAATTTCTAATGGTATACAGGGAGTGCAGAATTATTAGGCAAGTTGTATTTTTGAGGATTAATTTTATTATTGAACAGCAACCATGTTCTCAATGAACCCAAAAAACTCATTAATATCAAAGCTGAATAGTTTTGGAAGTAGTTTTTAGTTTGTTTTTAGTTAGAGCTATTTTAGGGGGATATCTGTGTGTGCAGGTGACTATTACTGTGCATAATTATTAGGCAACATAACAAAAAACAAATATATACCCATTTCAATTATTTATTTTTACCAGTGAAACCAATATAACATCTCAACATTCACAAATATACATTTCTGATATTCAAAAACAAAACAAAAACAAATCAGTGACCAATATAGCCACCTTTCTTTGCAAGGACACTCAAAAGCCTGCCATCCATGGATTCTGTCAGTGTTTTGATCTGTTCACCATCAACATTGCGTGCAGCAGCAACCACAGCCTCCCAGACACTGTTCAGAGAGGTGTACTGTTTTCCCTCCTTGTAAATCTCACATTTGATGATGGACCACAGGTTCTCAATGGCGGTCAGATCAGGTGAACAAGGAGGCCATGTCATTAGATTTTCTTCTTTTATACCCTTTCTTGCCAGCCACGCTGTGGAGTACTTGGACGCGTGTGATGGAGCATTGTCCTGCATGAAAATCATGTTTTTCTTGAAGGATGCAGACTTCTTCCTGTACCACTGCTTGAAGAAGGTGTCTTCCAGAAACTGGCAGTAGGACTGGGAGTTGAGCTTGACTCCATCCTCAACCCGAAAAGGCCCCACAAGCTCATCTTTGATGATACCAGCCCAAACCAGTGCTCCACCTCCACCTTGCTGGCGTCTGAGTCGGACTGGAGCTCTCTGCCCTTTACCAATCCAGCCACGGGCCCATCCATCTGGCCCATCAAGACTCACTCTCATTTCATCAGTCCATAAAACCTTAGAAAAATCAGTCTTGAGATATTTCTTGGCCCAGTCTTGACGTTTCAGCTTGTGTGTCTTGTTCAGTGGTGGTCGTCTTTCAGCCTTTTTTACCTTGGCCATGTCTCTGAGTATTGCACACCTTGTGCTTTTGGGCACTCCAGTGATGTTGCAGCTCTGAAATATGGCCAAACTGGTGGCAAGTGGCATCTTGACAGCTGCACGCTTGACTTTTCTCAGTTCATGGGCAGTTATTTTGCGCCTTGGTTTTTCCACACGCTTCTTGCGACCCTGTTGACTATTTTGAATGAAACGCTTGATTGTTCGATGATCACGCTTCAGAAGCTTTGCAATTTTAAAAAAGTGCTGCATCCCTCTGCAAGATATCTCACTATTTTTGACTTTTCTGAGCCTGTCAAGTCCTTCTTTTGACCCATTTTGCCAAAGGAAAGGAAGTTGCCTAATAATTATGCACACCTGATATAGGGTGTTGATGTCATTAGACCACACCCCTTCTCATTACAGAGATGCACATCACCTAATACGCTTAATTGGTAGTAGGCTTTCGAGCCTATACAGCTTGGAGTAAGACAACATGCATAAAGAGGATGATGTGGTCAAAATACTCATTTGCCTAATAATTCTGCACTCCCTGTATTATGTTTAAATCCTGATCTTAAAGGGACACTAAAGCCATAATCCATCTTTCATGATTCAGACAGAGAATACAATTTTAAACAACATCCCAATGTACTTCTATGATCTAAATAGCTTCATTCTTAAAATATTGTTTGTTGAAGAAACAGCAATGCACATGGGTGAGGCAATCGCACAAGGCATCTATGTGCAGTCACCAATCATCATCTACTGAGCCTATCTAGATATGCTGTTCATCAAAGGATATGAAGAGAATAACTCAAATGATGTAATAGAAGTAAATGAGAAAACTTTAAAATTGCATACTCTTTCTGAATCATGAAAAATAAAAATGGTGTTTTATGTGACTTTAAATATGTGTTAATTCTTGAAAATGATTTCCTATTTGTGATGATACAATTGATTGTGATTTATACTTGATGTAATGTAATTTCCTAAATGATTTTGAGCTTGTACAGATGTTCACACATGTAAAACACATAACTACAGTGCCAAATAGTATATTTCGTGATCTATTTGTCATTGCGGGACCTACGCAAGAATTAATGAATTAGCGCAAACCATAGACCGCCAGTATTATGAGATTTAAAAAGAGAAAATTATTGCGTGCATTACGGAAAGAGGCCGATCCCGTGCACGAGCACGTATTCCCCATAGAAGTCAATGAAGGCGAGAAATAGAAAGAAAAAAAATTCCAACACTCCTGTTGAGCGCAAAGTGTATGACGTCATGTCATTCTGTGAAACAGTACATGAAATTGTGATAATTTCATATTTAAAAAATGTTTTGTGTACATAATCTGCTCTATATTGTTTGTATGTAGTTAATTATGTATGTATGTGATGATATTTGTACAGATCTATAGCTGAATGAGTGTATGTTCATGTAGGTCTATGTGAGTCAACATAAAATGGCTTTGCATGCATTTTTTTTCTAACACCCGAGATCTCTTATCTTTGACCCATTTTATCATTAAAAATGAATTTATTGTACAGTGTTTGTATGAGTGTAAGTTTACTTTGTATAATATTTTTGAAGTGATTAGTGAAGGTTTTTGGTTGCGATATATCAATAACTACTGGTCTTGGATAGCGTTATGGATTTGTGCGTAGATGGGGATTTTTGTTGCGTTATGGTGGTTTTTTCAAACTTGTAATGGCTGCGTTATGGAAATTGATGCGTTATGGGCCATAACGCTACAATTTGAGTCATAATGCACAACTTGTAATCTAGCTGTTAGTCTCTTATTAGAGTGATTTTAACTATGTGTTTTTAGGGCTATGAATAGGACATGGAAGCCGAAACATGTCAGCCTTGGATTTACATGATGTCCTTAGTGGTTTGATGCCAAAATAAAGTTTGGCATTTTTATTATATTATTGTGCACAATCTCTATTTTCTGTAAATACCCATCAGTAATATCAGTCTTTTTTTTTTTAAAGCTTACATTTATTTGTTGAAATGTTTTTAAATTGGTAACATAACTAATCTTAAGAAAGTAGACTGTTTTTGTTAGATTATTATATTCAGTATTGTTAATTTTTTATTTGAATTGTGATGTGAATTTGGAAGGCCAAGATTACATTGCACAGGCATATAATAGAAAGCCATCAACAAGCCTCAGTTTACAATCAATTTAGAGCTTCACAATTTAATACCAGCAGCATGTTAGCTACCCTAAAATGCTCTCCCCTTTAATGTGTTCCCAATAGTCCATTTTACCTACTGGAGTGTACTTAATTGCTTGCACACAGCTCCTTTACATTTATTTGTTATTTGAAATAGCTACTTTTGTCTGTTGTATCCCCACCTAAACTGAACATATGAGTAGCAAACATTTTCTCTGTTGAAAAGATATGTAAAGAGAAGACAATATCACTGATTAATCTCCCAGTAAGGAGTATGAACAAGCGATAGATTGGTTGTGCTTATCCTACCCCAAAACAATATTTTGAATTTTAATACCTCATAACATCAGCAGGTCTGCTTTGTTATGGGTATGTCCTAGGTAAGGGGTTTAATGAGACATCTATTTCAAATAAACATGAAGGAACACTTCCCCATACATTTAATACTATGCAGTAGGTAACTCATTTGAAACACAACCTTTTACTTTTTCCTAATTCTGCCTGTAACATTGCCCACTATCAAACTCACTGCTCAGATTATTGCTGATCACTTAAAAAATAAAATTGACACAATTAGAAAAGACATCTCTCCCTCACATCCCTCCTGCAAACCAAGCCCTCCTAGCACCTCTTTTATTAACAAAACTCTCTGTTACTTTCCTCCTGTAACAGAGGAAGAAGTCTACCGCTCTTCTTACAACCTGTCCTCTTGACCATATTCCTTCACAACTCCTTCCCTCTCTTACTGTTTCTCTAACCCCTGTCTTATCTCATCTCTTTAACGAGTCTCTTGCCTCTGGCATTCAAGCATGGGTCAATCACACCAATCTTAAAAAAGCCCTCACTCGACTCCTCCACCCCTTCTAATTATCAATTATCCTTACTTCCCTTTGCCTCCAAATAATTGGAACAACTAGTCTACAATCAACTTAATTTTTGATTTCTGCCCTAAACACTCAACAGAAACCGCTCTTCCTAAAGTAACAAAATATCTGCTATCATCTAAAGCACAGGGACACTACTCTTTACTAATTCTTCTGGATTTTTCTGCTGTTTTTGACACAGTTGACCATTCTCTCCTCTTACAATTCCTTCATTCTTTTGACATACAAGACACAGCCCTCTCCTGGTTTGCTTCCTATCTCTTAAACCAATCATTTATAATTTCCGTATGGAGCTTGAAGCCCAGTGTTTCTGGTGAGCCTTCAGGCTCGCAGAAACACAAGTTATGAAGCAGCGGTCTAAAGACCGCTGCTCTATAACCTGTCCACCTGCTCTGAGGTGGTGGACAGACATCTCCAAAAATCAACCCGATACAATACGATCGGGTTGATTGACACCCCCTGCTAGCGGCCAATTGGCCGCAAATCTGCAGGGGGCGGCATTGCCCCAGCAGTTCACAAGAACTGCTGGTGCAATGATTAATGCTGAGAGCGTATGCTGTCTGCATTTATCGATGTGCGGCGGACATGATCCGCAATATCGGATCATGTCCGCTCGCACCTTATTAAATATGCCCCATTTGTCTTGGTCCCTTGCTTTTTTCTCTCTATACATCCTCCCTTTGAAAATGTATATCCTCCTTTGGGTTCCAGTGCCACTTATGTGCTAACGATACCTAAATCTATCTATTCTCTCCTGATATCTCTCCCTCTTTACTCAACCAGATTACTAAAGCCTTTCTGCAATTTCCTCTTGCATGTCCTCGCACTACCTCTAACTCAAACTGTATAAAACTGAGCTGATTCTTATTCCCCCCTTCTCTAAGACATCCAACACCTGACATTTCTCTTACAGTTGAAGACTCTACTCTCAAAACCTCACCCCAGGTCCCCTGTCTTGGGGTCACACTTAACTCTAAACCCACATTCACTCCACATATACAAGCACTCACCAAATCCTGCTGTACACACCAGCACAACAGTTCCAGAACCAACCTATAAAACTATAACAATTCTAAATTATTCCCTAATTGTGTCTCAAGCTCTACTCCTGTCCTTTGGAACTCCGTACCCCACTCCATCAAACTGTCTCCAACCTTGTATAGCTTCAAACACTTTTTGAAAACCCATCTATTCAGAAAGGCTTACCATTTCTCCTGTTTTTCATCCTACCCAAAATAAATCTTAAACTGCCTTGACTCACTGCTGCAACTGCAATCAATGGGACAAGCCACTCCAATCCTTATGTCCCTGCACCCTCAACCTGTAGACTGTAAGATCTCCGGAGCAGGCCCTCCTTCTCCTGTACTAGATTTTTTTAGTCTGTTATGTTTTTGAATCTTATCACAAATGTTTGTCATTGTATACCCTATCTGTGCACCCAGCTCTTGATGCTATTCAAATAAATGATAATAATAATCAAGGGGAAACTAATGTTTTAGTACAATGTCCTTTTAATTGTTCTCATATTTTCATGTCGGGTTAGCGCACATGAAAATTTGCGATCGGATTTGTGTGTGAGTAGAGTGTTCCACTATTTTTCTCCATTGACTTCTTTAGGAAAATAGGTCATGAAGCGCCCAATATTGTAAGTTTGGCTTTTTGCACGCGTCAGGTTAGCACGAGCACAATAACTTTTTATAGGTTTTTGGGACCGTTGGTGGGGAAGTTAAATCCACTTACATTAAAATTTGAAAGTGAATGCAAATGCGTGAGCACAATCGCAATTTATGCAAGAATGATTACAGTAAACTCGGAGTTCTCGTTAACTGTTAACTGTTACGCTCGTCAAGTAGATGAGCCCTTTGCAGTCGAGTAGATGAAAACAGGAAAAGCCAGTTATGCAATACTCATATTTAATAAAGTGTATTTACTGTAAATATTATACATTCCAATGTTCTGCACATAGCAAAATTTGTTCTATGTAGTTTTAAATAGATATTCCAATCTTTATATATCTATACCTATATATAATCATGTATATATATATATATATATATATATATATATATATGTATAAATATATGTTTGTGCAAAAATCCATCATATATATATTTAAATATCTCTAAGAATAAATAGAACATATTCTGCTCAGTGCAAAATATAGGATTATGAAATATGTAATATTATCTTCTTATGTAGCACTTTTAAAAAAACTTGTGGGTGTTTTTTTTCCTACTTTTTTGGCTCCAATAAAGTCTATGGGGGAATGCGATTTTCCGATTTTGCTTTTACAACTTCTCAAAATCTATTTGTTACCACAACGTTACGAACACAAGAGCGCAAACATTTTAGTTTCAACTTCTAATACAAGCACAAATCTACATCTAGCGGTTTTAATGCTCAAACACGAGTGCAAACTACCACACCACTAGTAATCTAGCCCTTAGTGGCTGACTTCTACAGTTTTGGTAGCTGGAGGCAAAATATGGTAAACTTAGTGTGTGACATACATAGCTAGAGCTATGTGCAATGAGGTGTTAATTTGAAGAGGATACTGTGTTTGTTCAATGGCTTGTAATAAAGGTATAAGTTGCCTCAGCCACTCTGTGCAAGTTGCTGTTCATTATGTTTATATATGTTCACTGACTCTGGCCTTGAATTATTTCCTTTTGAAATCTATGGGCTCTCTCTAAAGGCTAACATTGACAATATAGGGAATAACTGGCGATCACCAATGCCACTGAACCACAATGCAGAACAGAAATGGAACCCGTTCCACCACCATCACATCTCCTTGTGCATTATTTGTCAGATAGAGCTTCATTAACATTAACATCTGATCAGAGGTGGTGGTACATACAACTGAGATATGGAAGCGGCTTGCATATCCTGTTGTGTGAATAAGGGTATACCATGGACAGCATATGAGTAATGTTAATGAAGCTCTATCTGACAAATAATGCGCAAGGAGATGTGATGGTGGTGGAACGGGTTCCATTTCTGTTCTGCATTGTGAATCAGTAACACAGGCATACTGATGTTTAAATATTCTCTATAGAACAAATACATTTTTTTTGGTATTGTAGACATAATGCTCATGCTGAATCATCATTTTATTTTCCCTAAGAGATCAAGAAATATGTTGGTGGCTGCAACATATTCGTCTTTTATTTCTGGAGGGGTTGCAACATATACCTTTTGGGGCTCATAAGGCTGTATTTCTTCTTCAGGATGAAGCATGGAATTAACTTTGTAGAAAAATATAAATTTTAAAGGTAATACCTCATACAGCTTTAGGATCTCTTTGCAAAATAACTGCCTCAGCAACTAAATCAGAAGCATCCCCAGCTAGTATGAACTGATGTGATGAATTAGGATGTCCTGGAACCAAAGCTGAGCAAAATTCATATTTTATATTAAAGAAACCTCATGTAGTGCTTTTAGAGTAGTAGGTTGTGCTTAGTCTAGTAATGAATTTCTGTGGATTCCTGGTAACTCATTGACTAGACTTGATGTACCTAAGGAGAGGTATAGAACTAGTAAAATTAGTACTTTCCAAGTTTGGCAAATGATGTTCTTTGAAACTTTGAAGAATGGCATGCTAATGTTGCATATGGTCAGTAAAAGTCACGAAAAAAGCCTTAACATTTTTAAATACTGCACTGAAAAGTTAAACATCACTACCAAATATTAATCATGTCAAAAACATTTGTTAAAAAGCAACGTATTTGTCTTTCCAGAAGATGCAACTCTAAAGACATGCAGAGTGTGATAAAGGCCTCTAATTATGCAGAAGGGTCTCTATTAGTCAATTTGTCTATGGGTGTTCAATGAAGTACAACAAGTGGTTAACACCTTTAAACAGGAGGTGGAGGAACGAAAACGGCAAAAATTAAAACGTGACAAACACAATTAATGTGGGCAATGTGTATAGATGGAACTGTCCAAGATGGAGGATGGAGGATGGCCAATAGCATGCCGAGATGGGCGAGGTCACAACAGAGACCGCTAAGAGACACAGACAGCAGCGCCGCATCTAGCTCTGACAGTTCCGGATGCACAAAGACCCTCAACACACAGGGTATGCCGGCCACCACCTCCACATCGTCTTCATCCTCTACTTTTTTAGGGGAGCACCAGCAGGATGTGAAAGATCGAGGAGGTGGACCATATGAGGGGGTAAACATAGGAGGCGTGGGGTCCAGCTCACAAGCCAAACCAGGACGACAGAGGTAAATGTGATTAATTTATCCTCAAGTTTACTCTGCCAAAATGAGATTGATGTGTTAAATATGGGCTTATCATTCTGTCCTACTGAGCACCCTGACACTTTATCTCTTATGCTGGACTTGACATGCTTCTTTAGGGTACTGAGATTAAAAGCATTTTTTAATAACCCTAATAGATGCTTTACTCTTAGGGTGACTGGGATACATGAGGCAATGATACCCTTTGACAAAGTAACATATGTCCTAAATCCAAAGAGCTCCTTTAACCCATCAGGGGACAATGCAGCTGTTGAAACTTTTATTAAAATAGTGGACACAGGGGGTGTGTCTAGGTGGCGTCCATGACTGGTTGCAATTTCAGGAGCTCCTGAAACTTTACAGATAATCTGCCTATTTTCTCTACAACACTGAACCATCCAGCCATAAACTTACTATATTTATCAGCTGTAAAACCTGAGGAATATAATGATACCAAATTGGTGTTTATATGACGGCAGCTTCTGGAACTAGACTGCTGGGGCCTTTGGCGGCGGACACACTGAGGCTCTGTGCACCCCCCCCCCAGCTTAACAGCGGGGTATTACAGTCGGAAAGAGACTGCTTTTATGCAACTATAACCCAGTCAACACAAAGACTAATTTATACCTAATAGGAGATGTATGCCCATTGCAGCGCAGGCTCTTCAAGTATTGAGGAGGCACTGGACAGATGGGAAGCACGGATGTTGCAGGTCCGGAATAAACACAAAGAGGATCTGGAAAGGTTGCTCCTCAGATTATTAACGGCAGTGAAACCAGACCTCTTTGGAGCTTTTTGGCCACCGTGTTTACAATGGACCTTGTGTCACAATAGCCGGAGACTCCCTCACTGCAGTACCTACCGTAGTAGGTCCGGAGCATAATGCTAGTGAGAAGACCCTGTGTCCCCCAGCTGATTCGGCCGCGATGTCAGCCACGATGTCAGCATGTAGAGGAATTTCAATGGTCATATATGGGGGAACTCTGTTCAGCTCTCTCATTGCAGAGGCTCCTGCCATCGTTCCCAGAGCTTGATGCAGGTGAGAGGAGCCCGCGCTCTCCAACTGGTTCAGTCACTGTGGCGGAGTCTGGAGAAATTCCCCCGGACACATGTAGGGAAACTATGTCTGGCCTGTTCGTGACCAGTTCTCTCTGTTCTAGCCAGAAGGAAGTAAACATTTTTAATTGGGCCTCGATCACCCAGTCACGCACAATTACAACAGATCACTGGATTCATACAGTACTCTCAAGCCCCCATGGATCTACAACCCTCCACAAAGCTGTCTTCTCTATGGGACTGAGGCATACAACAAGACTGGCATAGGTTAAAGTCCTTTGACTGTGTAGCAGTAGGTAGTAAAATGTTTTAACCAAGTCCCCAGTTCATAAAGTTTTAAGGTCCATTGTGTATTGCTCCCTATTGTTATATAGTTTAAATGTTTTCTATGAATGCAGAGACCTGTGACATAGGATGGACAAATATTGCCCCTAACCTAATATTATGCATACTTGGCTCACTTTTACTATTAGATCTGCTACCAAGGCTCGTACTATATTTAGGTATGGTGTATTGCACACGTACTATTTACATGTTGGTGAGAGAAGCTGTCTAACTAAGTCTGTTTTTGCACTGCTCTGTTTAAAATGTCTGGGAGGAGCTCACATGGGTAACAGTATATAAAGCTTTATAAGGGTTAAAGTTAAAGTTCCACATTCTCTGTTGTGTTTCTATGTATACTTAAAGGATAGCTTCTCTATAAATGTATTTCTATATTTATATAATACACCTAGTTTGAACTATAACTAGAGCTCATATTCTAAATAACGCACATTTTGAGAAGCTATGGTAAGACCTATTATGGGACCATTTTTTTTTTATTTATTTTTTTAAGCACAACTCCAAACGGAGAATCCCAATTATAATTACCACAATCAGGTAGATTTACCTAGACTTTAGTGTCTGCCCCTGTCATGTGCCTGGCCCGATTATTATATCTAACACCGAGGTTCATGCTTTGTTTCTAGGAGTAACTACTAGCCGCTGATTAGTTCACTTGCGGGGAGCATAATATATCTTTTGTCTATTTACTGAATACATATGTGCCCTTAGTGAACCCTAATTGTAATACATAAGTGTGTGTTTCACTTAAACAGATGGGTACAGTGTCTTGGATAATAGTGTGACTTGGAAGTGCTGCCTGCAGCCGAGGTGGTACACCTGGTTTTACTCCCTAAATCCTAGCTCCCTGAACAGACACGCAAGGGCCTTCGCATCATTCCCTATTATCATATATTAGCTGCACCTTAGATAGAGAGAAGTAAACTCCTACAATGAACAAATTCTCTCCAAGGGCTTGATAATCTCCTAGTTTATAGTTCAACAGTGAGCCTTCTGTATATTCCTTGTGCACAAATCTTGAAATATGTGGGTGGCATCCTCCTATTATAGAGATTTATTCAATAGCTTTATAATGTATCACCATTAAATATCAGTTGATAGGGGGTTTTTTTCTGTTCTTTCTTACAGCTTATAAACTATGTGCCATGGTCCAAAAGTGACCATATCATTCTAGTTATTTTACCTCCAGCTATTCAGGTCCTATTGTACAGGTCCATAAGTAGTTCATATATTACTTGGGAGGTTTATAAAACTATATTTCACCCTAGATTACCTCCATCAATACTGGATATAACGTGAGGGCCCAAAAGTGGCTTACTAATAGAATAGGAGGTCCCTAAAAATATATAAAAGGAGCTTTCAGTTGTATTTGCTTATCATTCTTTGGCTTATATATCATTATAGGAATATGCTTATATTGTAGTACCTATATTGCTATGCTGGAGGAATATATTCTTACCAATTTATTACTGTATACTTTCTCATTATGATACAAAAATTGTTCTTATATCTGTTTATACGGAATTGTGGCACATTATATCTGTAATGTAATTATTGCTAAAAACCTCAATAAAATAAAAATATTAAAAAAAAAAAATAGTGAACACAGAATATAAAGATCTTGCTCACAAAAATTATAGGTACAAGGACAGACATAATCTTACAAGGGAACAACATGAGATATTGAAAAATCTTGAGATGGACACATCCATCACGATCAAACCCGCTGACGAGGGCAGATCTGTAGTCATGATGGACACAGCCCAATATAAGGAAGAAATATTGCGGCAGCTGAATGATGGTGATGTCTATGAAAGATTCAATGGCAATCCCACTGATACTGTTGTAAGGAATTACTTAAAATTCTTGATGTTGGTTTGGAACACCACATTCTGACGCAGAAAATGTATGATTTCTTGACACCCTCACATACCCTGATACCTGTTTTTTATGTTGTGCTTAAGGTGCATAAAAGGCTTGAAAATCCCCCAGGTAGGCTGATAGTGGCCGGTATAGGCTCTCTTTTAAGTTCTACTGCACAGTTTCTTGACAAAATTCTGGCAGAATTTGACTCCCAAGGTAAATCCTGTATTAGGGATAACATGCAGTTCATATATAAGATCACAAAGCTACAAAATTTAGATAATGAAGTGATATTAGCTACCTCGGATGTGATCTCCCTCTACACAGTCATTCCCCACCACTTGAATGGTTAACTCAATTACTGAATCTTGCATTAATTAATAATTTTTTTCTGTTTGAGAATCAATTTTTTAATGCAAAAAACAGGCACAGCGATTGGTTCCTGGACACTATTCTCTAAAAAGAATGGCATGTTGAGAACTGATCTCTTTGTTAAACCCACAGACAGAAATACTTTGTTACAGAGGAATAGCAGTCACCCGCCACAGGTTTTTCAAAGTGTGCCCAAATCCCAGTTGTTAGTATCAGACCCTGAAGTTAAGCAGTCTAGGTCCAGAGATATGAAAGAACAATTTGTTAGAAGGGGTTATAGTGTTCAGAAACTAGATGAGGTTGAAGACTCATTATAAAATCCCACAGCAAGAATGAATTTTTTTCAGCTCTTATAACATCATGAGTAAAAAAGTGTTTAACATCATTAAGAGAAATTGGTTTCTGCTGAAGGAAGCATGCCCAGATATTAAGGAATTCTAGTAAATTCCTAGAGCCTCCTATCGAAGAGGCAATACCATAGGTAGAAAGTTGGTCCATGCAATGGCCACCAAATGCCCTGATAGCGCCAAAGGCAGTTCGTTGGCCCTCCAAAACAGGGAAGTTTCCCATGCTTGGGATGTACCCAATGTAATAGCATAATTAAGGATGGTGTCATCTCTCACCCATATACTGGGAAGTAATACCATATCAAAGGATTCTTTACCTGCAACTCGACTTATGTTGTCTATGCGTTGAAATGCCTGTGTGGGCTATTATATGTTGGCGAGACGACCCAAAGGATAAAAGATCGCATTTGCCAACATAAGTCGACTATCAGAAAAGAGAAAATGTCACATCTCCCTGTTCCATCACATTTTGCACAAATGGGCCATCAGGAAAATCAGTTAAGGTTCAAGATTATTGATAGTGCCCCCCAAAAAATGTGGGGGTGACAGAGCTAGGGACCTTCTTAAAAGAGAAGCAACGTGGATCTGGCAGCTTAACACCATACATCCAAAGGGACTAAATAGGGAATTTGACCTTCTCCCTTTCATTTAAATTGCACATATAACTTTTTCACATCCTTTTATCATGAGGTGATAGGCTCAAATTTATTTGGGCACGGATACATTTAATATGTGTTTATATGAAATGGTTGGTAACTTGCTGCATCTGTTTTTTATCTGGTATTCAATTCAGCTATTGGGAGTCAAGGGTTAATACAATGAATGTAATGAAATGACCTGTGATGATGTCAATCCTTTGGACCACTCCCATCTATGCTGATTGGGTACCTGTTTTATTGTTGTGTTTATAAAATGTGTGTTATATGCATTTGTTATTATCTAGAGAAAGGGGCAGGTGCCCCAAAATGTTGCTCATCCTAATAAAGGTATAGTTTCTTAACCGTGTGCCACCTTTGGTTCTTTTTGTATGGTACACACAGAGATCCAGTGAGGGGGGTCTCCAAGGTGTTGCACCGGACACTTGTCACAGACTTTACTGAATTGTTTTTTTTGTGCTTGTGCTGATCCCTTTTGTACAAATACAAGTCAATTTGTCTTTGATACAATCTAAAAAGCCCTTTACAAAAAGTAGAGTTTCTAGGTTCTAGTCGGTTGCAGCTACCAAAAGTCAAGTCTACACCATATTGGGATTGCTTCTAGAGTAAAACCGAAATTGATTCAAGTAGTCTTGGCACTTTCTAGAGGTTCCACTAAATTTCTCTGGTTTAAGAATTTTACAATTGAATAGGTATCGGCAAAAGATTGAATTTGAGGAGCATAGGCTTCCAGTAGCTGGTCTTTCAAATACCTGGCTAATTCAGCTGGGTCTATCAGGCCAAGAGGTAAGAGCCAGTCCATCTATGTATCCAGTAGTAGTAACTGACACTATTGCAACAAACTGGATAGGCCTCAGAATATGACGATTAAAATAGAGCAGTTGTGCAGCCCGTATCAAGCAGCAAAGCAATTAGGCACCAAATCAGAATCTTACAGTAGTCGTGGGTAAGCCTAAAGTTCTACAGAGCCTGGCAGGGTGGTACAGAAGCAAAATCCAAGAACTGTTCAAATTAAGCCAAAGGTTAGGAACAAGGTGCCAATCTGGAGCAAAGTCAGTATCCAAGAGAAGAGCTGGGTAAGGTAACAAATCCAAAGCCAGAAAAGCATACAACGGAAGAACACTCCAACAACTATGATACAACTATGACAAACATTTAGAATATGTCATAAATAGGCACTGTTTGTGCCAAAAACACACCAAATGGTCATAACACACAAATAAATTACATAGAAAAATATATGACAGTAGCAATAGAAAATGGTGGTATATGTAGAAATAAACAAAAAACACAAGAGTCACAAAAACACGCAATAAAAGAGTTTGGTAGAAAGCCATTGTTTCTGCGTGTATTAGTCCATAATATAGTTAGAAAAGCTGAACATAACAAAGGGAAATGAAAGTCTGTAATTTCTTTATCATAATTGCTTGTTCCAAGTTTGAGATTTATGTTCCAACCACTGTATTTTCATGAGACACAACAAAGGTGAATGGTGAAGCATAGGAGAGGTGGTGTGCTGGTGTTCATTTACTTTGCTGGTGACACCATTGGTGGTTTAGTAAGGACTGAAGGAACCCTTCACTATCATGGCTACCACAGCATTATGCAGTGATTCAGAATTCTATCTGGTTGGGAAGTAGTATGTCTGTCATTTGTTTTCAGCAGGAAACAAAACCCACCTCTAGTCTGTGTAAGAGATTTTTGTCAAAGAAGGTCATTGATGGAGTGATGCATCTGCATACTTTGCATCTCCAGCAAGCTTGGTTCCAGACAATAAAAAAAGTTAATCTATTATTGCCTTATATAGTAACCAAGCCAGCATGGATCCAGTGAAGATAGTGATTATTATCAGCACTTTTATCACAGCAGTTTGCAGCACTCTCTATGCAAGAACTACAGCTAAATTTATTACAAAATGTTAAAGACTCAGTCACATACTGCTGTGGAGGTGTCCACTGATGCTATGGTGACTTTGTTATCTGTTGCTGAAGGGGCTAGTATGCTGCAATCAGGATAGTTAGCTTATTCAGAGTTAAATCTGCCATTGTGATAAAGTTTTGTTGGAAATAGACAGAAGTTCCATACTTTCATCATAGCCTGACAGATTCTGTACTCTATTAGGCCTAGGACTTACTTAATGGTGAACCTCAAATTTGGACACACAATCTGATACAGAAGAACAATGATACATACTTGGGACTTTTGTTTATGTTATGAGTGTGCTTTATGAGGACGCACATAATTCTTCTCATTGCACAGACTTTTCTTCCTTCACAGAAGCATTCCTCATCAATCCCTATTTCTGCTGAACCTGAGTCTTCAGAGGAACCCATGCAGATTGGCACAGTAAGAAGGCCTGTCTCCTACTCTGCACTTTTAAAGTGTAGGAACCTGAAGCTATCTATTTACTGTGGTACGGCTAGTCACTGTCTGTGAGGCTGTCCAGTGAGGTTTAAGAAGGTGTCAAAAGAAGGTAATAATAATTCAGCACCAGTGTTTTCTAATATGTCTTCTGTTCCTGGTACATCATATTTATCAGTTTCCCTTTCCTTGCAGTAGTCCACAATGAAAACCTAGGTTGATGCAATTATTTATTTTGGTAAAAGTGGCTGTTTTCTTGACTCTACCCTGCGAAGTATTATCAAAATCAAATTTTAATCAAAGGTTTCGCCAATTCAACTATTTGTATCTTATGGCAATTTGATCAAATGTGGTCCTGATATAAAAGTTATTTCAGTTATTGTTATGGGGGTTCTGGTCCTAGGACCTGATGATCTAAATCTCACAAGCTCAGATATGTTTTTTCACGCTTACCCTCGCAGTCTGTCTTGGTGGAATTAGCATAAAAAAGGGGCAGTCCCTGTGAATGAAGAGATGTCTCCTATTGAAAGTAATGGAGCTTGCTGGAAAGGGCCACTGCTCTGTAGAGTGAATGTAACAGTGAGCAGGGGGCACACTTTAAAAATCAAATCCTGCAGCCAATATAAATCACATTACTCTGCTTTCTGTGTATAGCATTGTACAATTGCCTATATTTTTGTAAGCATTTGTTTTTCTATTAAGGTTATAAGTATTTTGCATGTTTTGAGAAAAGTGAGATCTGTAGTACGAAAATCTTTTCAAGATTATGCTGGTATTAGACAATTTCACATCCAGTGTACTTAAATTATGAGTTCCACTGTGCATATTTAATATGATTTATTTCTTACATACAAATTTAAAATTTTTGACAAAATACGATTTTCTGTGAAGAATTGTTGATGCACCAATTTATTTCTGCATATTTTTGTATGAATGGTTTAATGATTTGTTTGTAGGATGTTTAAGATACAAATTTTATTACTTTTGTAATGTATGCATCTCCTCCACATACTAAAATGAAATATACGCCCCTTAGCGAAAGGTAAAAAGTGGCTTTAGATCATTCAAGCAGGGAAATAGAAGCACTGGTGAGCATTCTTTAATAATCTTGCCTGCCCAGAGACCTTAAGGTCATCGGGTTCATAGAGAGATACAGTTTGATGTAATTGACTCTCCATTATTTCCTGTGATTGTGGCATTGCCCTGGTTAAGAATGCACAATCCATCAATAAACTGGAATACTGGCTGTATAACTTCTGCTTCCGTAATTTGTCAGAGTTCTTTCTTATGCTAGCCTGCTATGCTTTTGAGTGTTCATCCCGGCATTATGGAAGCCTGGAAGCCTTACCTGATCAGTATAGAAACTTTTCTGATGTGTTTGAGAAGAAGGGACTGATCAACTTCCTCCTAGATGTCTTTATGAGTGCCCTATTGATTTAGTCCCTGGAGCTCCAATTTCCTTTGGAAGATTTTTATCTTTTGACTGGGGCTGAGTTACTTCATTTGAATATGTACATTGACAAATATTTAACTAATAGGTTTATCAGGCCTTCCACTCCTCCAGTTGGAGAAATATTTTTTGTAGAATATAAAGATGGGGGCCTGAGACCTTGTGAGGACTACACAGAGCATTACTATCCATTACAGGCAGGGGCGGAACTACAGGGGGTGCAAAATACTCAACTGCGACCGGGCCCCCGGGGGTGGGGGCCCAGCTTAAAAAATATATATATTTTTAATATTTTCTTAGCTATAAAAGCATTTTTATGTTAGTTATTTTCTGGGATTTTCATTCATTTAAATATTTCTGCCCACGATTTTCATTCTTTTCAAATGTATATCGGCAAGCCTAACAATATTTACTCCTAACATCTGAAGCAGAAACTTCTGTTAAGTCTACACTCAACACAGGCAAAGAATCCAAGTTATATGTAATAAATTAACAGAAAAAATACCTGGTCATTCAAATCCAAAACTATAAATTTCAGGTAGGTTAAAATGATTTCACAAATATAATCACATAATGAACACTTTATTCCAATGAACAATTAAAAATAACTAAAGTGTTACTAATGGGACACTATAATATACAATCAGGGAGAGCAAGAGAGAGAGAGACAGAAAAATAAGTCTTTTATTCTCTGCCATATATTTGGAACTTATGCAAACAGTCATGGTGTTCTGTGAAATGTATCTATTGGCATATTTTAAAGGGCTTGTCTACTTTGGTAATGATTTATTGTTAGACAAAGGCATACATTAAATGTCATCTCTTTTGGGGCTAATAACTAAGTAGAATAATTTAGATAGGGCCTGAGACAAGCAGAGATTTATGGTTGCTATATCTAAGTTATTTTATAGAATTGCTTCAGTGTCTACTAGGCCAGAGTTTTAAGCATATTGTCATATCTTTAGAATTTTTTGGAGGCACAATTTTATGCCAGAGAACAATACACTTTTGTTCCAATGTATTTATCTTTATAGTATGCAGTTGAAAGAGCACTTAGCAATATCATTAGATTTAGTTATAAATTGAGACCAGTAAGAACTGTCACTCCTTTATTTTACAACACACATAAAACCTGTTTTCTGTTTAAAACATAAAAAAATATAACTTGCTTTGTTTTAAAAAAAAAAAAAAAGTTAATGTAAATGAAACAGAAACTCTGCAAAATAGTATATTAGTATGACGGTATTTTTTCTCTCTCTTTTTGAAAATCATTCTGTAAGAGTATTGAAAGGGTATTCTATATATAAAGCCAGATTACAAGTGGCGCGCTATTTAGCGCTTTTACTCGTGTGCAAACACCACATCAAGTAAACTTTTAACATGCAAGTTAGCGTGCATATTACAAGTAGAAGTAAAATGTTTGCGCAAAAGCGAAAGCAGATGCAAGCTAACTTCATGACAGTATTCAAAGGAGAGCGCAAACTAAAAAAAAAATCAAACACAATGTGCACGCTAACCCAACTGGAGTTAAACCTACAGTGCTAGCCAGAAGGTAGTTATAAATATTTTACATTCCAATGACACATAGAAGAAAATGTTCTATTTATTTTTTAAATAGATATTTCTATCTATATCTGATGTATTTTTTTTTGTAAAATGTATATCTATACCTATTTATCTATCTATCTATCTATCTATCTATCTATCTATAGTATCTATATATACCATCCAGAGTACATATGTAAATGTGTGTATACATGTGTATATATGTGTTTATATGTGTATATATTTATTTATAATAACCGTTTTACATCTGAAATGGTGCAGTAAAATATATACAATAATAACAACACATTCAAAACAACATAATGTATTACTTTGCCAAAGCCAACTTCTTGGGCTTTGTTGATGACATCACTCATAACGACATCCCTTATGATCATGACAGGGGTTTGAATTCTTACCCCCCCCCCCTACCCCCATCCAGCTCCCTTAAGCTTTTCCAACCACTGATGTCACCAAGCTCATATATGGAGATGTCACCGGCATAGCTGGATAACCGAGGTAATGAAACTGCAGAGTGGGGCCATGATCAGCTCTGAAATAACCCTTTCCCCTGGATGATGATACATAATTGTTATCCGCAGTTAAGGCATTGGGGCCTATTTATCATATGTCTGTCGGACCTGATCTGACAGTGCGGATCAGGTCCGAAAGACATCGCTGAATGCTGAGAGCAATACGCTCTCCATATTCAGCATTGCACCAGCAGCTCTTTTGAGCTGCTGGTGCAACGCCGCCCCCTGCAGACTCGTGGCCAATCGGTCACCAGCAGGGGAGTGTCAATCCATCCGATCGTACTCGATCGGGTTGAATTCCGGCGATTCCTGGCAGACAGGGTTATGGAGCAGCGGTCTTTAGAAACACGGCCCTCAAGCTCTGTACGGAGCTTGATAGATAGGCCCCATTGAGTGGATAATGACCACGTATCATCATCCCCGGTTAAAGATTTAAAGTAACTTTTTTCTTCACCTCAACAGGTGATTTGTTAAGAAGTCTGCAAATTTGAATATAGTGGGATGTAGTTTAAAGTATATTTTCTTCAACAGCATTTCCTCTATTAATGGCTTAATATTCATGTGTTAGTATTTGTAACATCCTCTCAAAAAGTACATAAATATAGTATGGAGAAACATTTCTATTTGCAAAACTTTTATTTACCCATTTTTTAGGCCCATTAATAAGGGCATAACAGTTTTAAACATAAAAAAAGTTATTACAATTCAATTGTCAGAACAGTTTAAACAGTGAAACACAATTTTAAAATCAGAATATTTAGCAGCAGCAGCTACCAATCTTTCAAAAGCACTTACTTTGTTTTATGCTTAATTTCACTGGGACTGGGGAACAGTTTAAAACCTTTTTTGCTGTTTGCAATTCTACTTTGAGGTTTGCCATTATCAGTCATATATCACTGACCATTAAAAACATTAAGCATTCCAAACCACTGAATAAAAATCCACTGTATTTCAAAATAAGTCTGATAATCTGTTTCACTTGTAAAATACCTCTTAGTAGTAAAGGTCTCCACCAAAGAAAGACAGAAACTAGCTGTAAATGCTTAAACCGTTTAATATCTAGTCCATTATATGGTAGCCTGGTCTTGTAAAGAGTCAATTATATGATAACTCTGATTTGATCCACATGCCGGGGAAATCCGCTTCTTTGCCTTTAAATGCAGCCTGTAAGTGTCCAGCTTAAATAATTAATGCTACTTCCTCTTTGATCACATTCATTAGCTTTTTTTTAATTTAGATAATAATCTAGGTAAAATTTAAGGTGGACCTTAACCTATCTTTCAGATCTATTGTAAAAAGTGATGCCTGTGATCTGTTCCAGAAGGCTAACTACTGAAATTCTCTAAATTTTGAAAGTCAAAGACACAGAAAACCAAGCTAACCATATTATCTATTTAAAGGGACATGAAACCCCAAATTTTTCTTTCATGATTCAGATGGAGCATATAATTTTAAATAAATTTCCATTTTACTTTAGAATCTAGTTTGCTTCATTCTCTTGATATCCTATATCATTGTTTCTCAACCGCGGTCCTCAAGTACCCCCAACAGACCAGGTTTTCATTATAGCTGAACCAGTGCACAGGTGAGATTGGTTAGAGCAGGTTAGTAACCATGGTGTTACTGATCAGCTGCAATGCACTACTAGGCATTAGCTGAGCACATCAGGTGGACCAATCCCAAGAGTCTTCTATGTGCAGTCAGAAATAAGCAGCTAGTTCCCAGTAATGCATTGCTGCTCCTAAGTCTACCTAGGATACCAAGAGAACAAAGCAAATTAGATAATTCAAGTAAATTGCAAAGTTGTTTAAAATTGTATGCTGTATCTGCATTTTGAAATATTTTTTTCAGTTTTATGTCACTTTAAGTTCACTAAAATATAGAAGATAATATTAAAGGGACAGTCAACACCAGAAATGTTGTTGTTTAAAAATATAGATAATCCCCTTATTACCTATTCCCCAGTTTTGCATAACCAACACAGTTATAATAATACACTGATTACCTTGTATCTAAGACTCTGCAGACTGCCCCCTTATTTCAGTTCTTTTGACACACTTGCATTTTAGCCAGTTAGTGCTGACTCCTAGGTAACTTCACATGCATGAGCTCAATGTTATCTATATGACACACATGAACTAATGCCTTCTAGTGGTGAAAAAACTGTCAAAATGCGTTCAGATAAGAGGTGGCCTTCAAAGTCTATGAAATTAGCATATGAGACTACCTAGGTTTAGCTTTCAACTAAGAATACCAAGAGAACAGCGCAAAATTGGTAATAAAAGTAAATTGGAAAGTTGTTTCAAATTGCATGCCCTATTTGAATCATGAAAGTTTATTTTGAACTTGACTGTAACTTTAATATGCTACACAATATAAAGAAGAACAACATTTAACATTTTTACTTTGTTGTCACTGTTGACCTGTCTGTCCCAAAATTGGAAATGCTGGGAAGTATTCCTATGTGGCACATGGCTGATCAAAAGATTGTACGGCTAAGGCCTTGGGCTCCATGTACTAAGCAGCAAATGCTGCTATCAGCCCTTGCACGCTTTTCTTAGTTGGAGGATCTTAATAACCCCAAACGCCTCATTTACGGTTGATTGACAAGCCCTGCTTATTTATTATTGATTGTTTTCACACAAGCAGGAGGTGGTTTTGCACAAGAAATTGAGTTCATTGCAAAGCCAGATGCACAGGTTACCAAGTCAGGAACCTTGTCCACCCACAGCTTCATACATGGGGCCACTGGTCTGATGTGGGTATTTGGCTGACAGAGGGACAGTAGGGCCATGGTTTGATATGGATGACTTTGCTCTGTCTTTAAATGACAAAAAGCGAACTGATTTTACTTTCCTAAAAAAAATTACTATTATTTAAAAAAGTTATTATGATGCTATATAATCCTTCTCCTATGCCATTTATAAACTATTTTTTTTTAAATGGTCCCAATACTGATTCTTGTGGGATACCCACATTATTGTGCAATTTCAGTATGTTCCAATCACTACAAATCTATAGGTTTGGCTATTACATAGTTAAATTCCCTTAGAAAATGTTACTGTATTTAATCTGGATCAGGATTATATATTTTCATTGATATTTGTTTTTTCTTTCTAAACTATGAGATAACCAAGATATTGGTATGGGATTGAAAGTTTTATTTTACTGTCGAGTCATTCCTATTGGTTCATCTCAGAGGAAAAACATTTATTTAGCACCTCAGCCTAATTTTTATTGGTTACTCTATCCTTTTAGCACGGCAAGATGTTCCTTCTTACAATGTTTGCCTAGTATATATTTAACCCTAATAGGGCTTGTTCTGCAATTGGTTTCTTATTTGATTTTCTATTTTAATTAAACTTATTGCCCTTGTGAATGTTTTTCTCCATCCCTTACATACTTTAAAGGTCAAATTAATATCATATTCCTTGAATAATTTAAATGCACACCATTTATTTCTTATTTCACCTAACATGATTGGCTTGGATTTATTTATTTTAATTACTAGTTATGCATTGTTTATATATATATATATATATATATATATATATATAGTATTAGGAAGAAGAAAAACAAGGTACTGCAAACTCTGGTTCCAAAGTGGTTATTTTAATGAACAGTTAGGTGAGATACACAGTCACAGTGTGCAGGGTTGGATCTGACGCGTTTCCCGCATGCTCACATGCGCTTCATCAGAGATCTCAATATATATATATTCAACAAGGCTTCAAATATTCAATTACCTTCTACTTTTCTTTGTTTAATTTGAGAACATATTTCTTAATTTATGTATTTAAAAAGATTCCTTTAAATTACAAATACAAATGTTATATATATATTTTCATTAATGTTGTGAACATTACCTGTAAAATATGAAATTACTACTTTGTGTGATGATTTTACACCTTCTTTGTCAATAATGTATTTGCTGTTCTTGTATACTTACTTAAAGGGACACTGAACCCAAATGTTTTCTTTTGTGATTCAGATAGCATGCAATTTTAAGCAACTTTCTAATTTACTCCTATTATCAATTTTTATTCGTTCTCTTACTATCTTTATTTGAAAAGAAGGCATCTAAGCTAAGAAGCCAGACAATTTTTGGTTCAGAATGCCTGGACAGCACTTGTTTATTGGTGGGTGAATTTATCCACCAATCAGCAAGAACAACCCAGGTTATTCACCAAAAATGGGCCGGCATCTAAACTTATATTCTTGCTTTTTAAATAAAGATACCAAGAGAAAGAAGAACATTTGATAATAGGAGTAAAGAAAGTTGCTTAAAATTGCATGCTCTATCTGAATCACCAAAGAAAAAAAATGGGTTCAGTGTCCCTTTAATTAGAATGTATTACCATTCCAACTTGTATTTGGTGCTTTTGTTTTTGCTTCTCAAGCATTTTTTACTTTCCATATTATTATTATTATTATTATTATTATTAATCTAATTATTAAAATGTTCTTATTTCTTTCTCATAATAATAGACTACACCTATTTTATGTTTCTTATTAGTCATACAAGAATGTGGTCTAATGTTAATTCCCTTTATCTAATTTAAACTAGTTATAATTAAAAACAATATGTGCTATTGATTTTTTACATTTTTAGAATACACTTCTAATTTAATTAGTATTTATATATTTTCTTTTCACTTTTAAAAATGATAAAAAGTAAAAATATATATATTAAAAGATTCATTATTGTATTTAAAACTTACTTTAGTTTTTTTTAATGAATTAAATGTATTTTAAATGTTTTATTTAAAACAATAAAATGTTATAAATACAGGGCCAGATTACCAGTGGAGCGCAAATGTTTATGCATGAACCATAAGGGGTTTATTGTGGGTGTTTGCGAGTTGAAAGCAAATATGATCTCTTGAGCGCAATTGTAAATTACACTAGAATGATTACCGAGACTTCAGTGCTTTGGTTAACTATTTTGCAAAACTAAAAAGTTGCACAAAACACATCAAAAACACATTACAAAGTGCACTTACATTCATAATAACACTATCTAATAAAAATTATTTACAAAAAATATTGCACACAAAAGTTATAAGGGCTTAAAGATAGGAGGTCTCGGGTGATAGATAGGGCATGCAGAGAGGGACACAGAGGCCTAGATTTGGAGTTTGGCGGTAGCCGTGAAAACCAGCGTTAGAGGCTCCTAACGCTCGTTTTAGGCTACCGCCGGTATTTGGAGTCACTCAAAATAGGGTCTAATGCTCACTTTCCAGCCGCGACTTTTCCATACCGCAGATCCCCTTACGTAAATTGCGTATCCTATCTTTTCAATGGGATTTTTATAACTCCGGTATTTAGAGTCGTGTCTGAAGTGAGCGTTAGACATCTAACGACAAAACTCCAGCCGCAGGAAAAAGTCAGTAGTTATGAGCTTTCTGGGCTAACGCCGGTTTATAAAGCTCTTAACTACTGTACTCTAAAGTACACTAACACCCATAAACTACCTATGTACCCCTAAACCGAGGTACCCCCACATCGCCGACACTCGAAAAAAATTTTTTAACCCCTAATCTGCCGACCGCCACCTACGTTATACTTATGTACCCCTAATCTGCTGCCCCTAACACCGCCGACCCCTGTATTATATTTATTAACCCCTAACCTGCCCCCCACAACGTCGCCGCCAGCTACCTACACTTATTAACCCCTAATCTGCCGACCGCAAAGCGCCGCCACCTACGTTATCCTTATGTACCCCTAATCTGCTGCCCCTAACACCGCCGACCCCTATATTATATTTATTAACCCCTAATCTGCCCCCCTCAACGTCGCCTCCACCTGCCTACACTTATTAACCCCTAATCTGCTGACCGGACCTGAGCGCTACTATAATAAAGTTATTAACCCCTAATCCGCCTCACTAACCCTATAATAAATAGTATTAACCCCTAATCTGCCCTCCCTAACATCGCCGACACCTAACTTCAATTATTAACCCCTAATCTGCCGACCGAATCTCGCCGCTATTCTAATAAATGTATTAACCCCTAAAGCTAAGTCTAACCCTAATACTAACACCCCCCTAAGTTAAATATAATTTAAATCTAACAAAATTAATTAACTCTTATTAAATAAATTATTCCTATTTAAAGCTAAATACTTACCTGTAAAATAAATCCTAATATAGCTACAATATAAATTATAATTATATTATAGCTATTTTAGGATTTATATTTATTTTACAGGTAACTTTGTATTTATTTTAACCATGTACAATAGCTATTAAATAGTTAAGAACTATTTAATAGCTAAAATAGTTAAAATAATTACAAATTTACCTGTAAAAGAAATCCTAACCTAAGTTACAATTAAACCTAACACTAGACTATCAATAAATTAATTAAATAAACTACCTACAATTATCTACAATTAACCTAACACTACACTATCAATAAATTAATTAAATACAATTGCTACAAATAAATACAATTAAATAAACTATCTAAAGTACAAAAAATAAAAAAGAACTAAATTACAAAAAATAAAAAAATATTTACAAACATAAGAAAAATATTACAACAATTTTAAACTAATTACACCTACTCTAAGCCCCCTAATAAAATAACAAAGCCCCCCAAAATAAAAAAATGCCCTACCCTATTCTAAATTACTAAAGTTCAAAGCTCTTTTACCTTACCAGCCCTGAACAGGGCCCTTTGCGGGGCATGCCCCAAGAAATACAGCTCTTTTGCCTGTAAAAAAAACCATACAATACCCAAGCCCCCCAACATTACAACCCACCACCCACATACCCCTAATCTAACCCAAACCCCCCTTAAATAAACCTAACACTAAGCCCCTGAAGATCATCCTACCTTGTCTTCACCTCACCGGGTATCACACCAATCCGTCCAGAAGAGCTCCTCCGATGTCCTTATCCAAGCCCAAGCGGGGGGCTGAAGAGGTCCATGATCCGGCTGAAGTCTTCATCCAAGTGGGGCAGAAGAGGTATTCCATCCGATTGAAGTCTTCATCCAAGCGGCATCCATCCGGAGCGAAGCGGCAGCATCCTGAAGACCTCCACCGCGGAACATCCATCCTGGCCGACGACTGAACGACGAATGACGGTTCCTTTAAATGACGTCATCCAAGATGGCGTTCCTTGAATTCCGATTGGCTGATAGGATTCTATCAGCCAATCGGAATTAAGGTAGGAATATTCTGATTGGCTGATGGAATCAGCCAATCAGAATCAAGTTCAATCCGATTGGCTGATCCGATCAGCCAATCAGATTGAGCTTGCATTCTACTGGCTTTTCCGATCAGCCAATAGAATGCAAGCTCAATCTGATTGGCTGATTGGATCAGCCAATCGGATTGAACTTGATTCTGATTAGCTTTAAATAGGAATAATTTATTTAATAAGAGTTAATTAATTTCGTTAAATTTAAATTATATTTAATTTAGGGGGTGTTAGTATTAGGGTTAGACTTAGCTTTAGGGGTTAATACATTTATTAGAATAGCGGCGAGATTCGGTCGGCGATGTTAGGGAGGGCAGATTAGGGGTTAATACTATTTATTATAGGGTTAGTGAAGCGGATTAGGGGTTAATAACTTTATTATAGTAGCGCTCAGGTCCGGTCGGCAGATTAGGGGTTAATAAGTGTAGGCAGGTGGAGGCGACATTGAGGGGGGCAGATTAGGGGTTAATAAATATAATATAGGGGTCGGCGGTGTTAGGGGCAGCAGATTAGGGGTACATAAGGATAACGTAGGTGGCGGCGCTTTGCGGTCGGCAGATTAGGGGTTAATAAGTGTAGGTAGCTGGCGGCGACGTTGTTGGGGGCAGGTTAGGGGTTAATAAATATAATACAGGGGTCGGCGATGTTAGGTCAGCAGATTAGGGGTACATAGGGATAATGTAAGTAGCGACGGTTTACAGAGCGGCAGATTAGGGGTTAATAATAATATGCAGGGGTCAGCGATAGCGGGGGCGGAAGATTAGGGGTTAATAAGTGTAAGATTAGGGGTGTTTAGACTCGGGGTACATGTTAGAGTGTTAAGTGCAGACGTAGGAAGGGTTACCGCATAGCAAACAATGGGGCTGCGTTAGGAGCTGAACGCGGCTCTTTTGCAGGTGTTTGGTTTTTTTTCAGCTCAAACAGCCCCATTGTTTCCTATGGGGGAATCGTGCACGAGCACGTTTTTGAGGCTGGCCGCGTCCGTAAGCAACTCTGGTATCGAGAGTTGAAGCTGCGTTAAAAATGCTCTACGCTCCTTTTTTGGAGCCTAACACAGCCTTTATGTGGACTCTCAATACCAGAAAAAAGCCGGCGTTAGTTTTTCGGGTCGTTACCGACAAAACTCCAAATCTAGGCCAGAGTGTCTCTGCATCGGTCTCACTGCACTTCTATTTACGCACTGCCCCTCTTGTGGTGACATTGTGACAGAAAGAGGCCCAGGACAGAAGAAAAGTAATAATCCTAGTTGAGCTCAATAGCTTGTATGTGTATTTACCTGTCTGGCAGCAGTTAATGCAACATTGTTTATAACAATTTTATACACAGTTACAAACACTTATGCCATAGACTGCTAAAGGCATGTTCCTGAGCTCCTATCAGCCTACCTAGGTTTACTCTTCAACAAATGAGTGTTACTACTTTATGAGTTTCCATTGCTGGGGAATTATAGCCCTAACTATAACTATGAAAATACTATGCAAATTCGATAATAGAAGTAAATTGGAAAGTTGTTTGCAATTGCAGGTTCTATCTGAATCATGAAAGTTTAATTTTGACTCGAATTTTCTCTTTAACATGATTAATTTTTTTGTCAAATGCAATGGAGAATGTGGCTGTGTATGTTTTTCTCGAGATTATCTAAAGCTAACAGATAGAAACAGAATGCAATAAATTAAATGTTTTACCCCTTTTACTAATCATGTGCTTAAAGACTAATGAAGATCATCATGAGGTCCAAAATAATGGCACTCTACACTTGTCTCTGTTTAAAATAAGAGAAGTGGTAGATCCTGTAGAAAACAGAAACAGAGAGGTGCTAAATAGGACAATAACGTCTGGAGAGCAGCAACACAGCACAATAGGAGGTCCCCCCCTAAAAAAACTACTCACAGGAGCAGCGGCACATCAATAGTGCCAAACACAGCAAATCGGATTTATTGAGAGTCGCCCGACAGATACACCATACGGATCAGGATACCCGGAGCATCAGAAGGTCCACAAAAGCCAATCCGGTGATAGCAGTCGGCCAACCAAGGAGGTGTGGTGGGGCGCCGGTTCTGGATAGGTTGTTAGAGCGTAACCCACACAGGGCATACAGGATAATGCCAGAAAGAGGAGCAGACAGTATATAATTTAAAAGACTGTTTATTATTAGTCAGTTAAAATCAGCAACGCGTTTCTCAGCTAAAAACTAGCCGTTTCATCAGGCTGTATATATAGCGTTGCTGATTTTAATTGACTATTAATAAACAGTCTTTTAAATTATATACTGCCTGCTCCTCTTTCTGGCATTATCCTGTATGCCCTGTGAAGCCATGAGGGCTACAACATTAACAAGACTGCAGCTATTTACTAGTAGGCTAACCTACAAGACACAAGCAATATTTGAAGAAGATTTGAGGCAAGCTAAATATTTTCATTTAAAAAAAAATCTGTTGCACTTAATATTCTGCTGTGTTTTCAGGACTGCTTTTCTTTTTAATAGTTTCATGCCTATATCACAGGCATGTTCACATGCTCATACTTTACCCTTCTCCACATGAAGTTTATATAGGCCCCTCTCTCCTTTCCTATCCTTACCTTAGCACTCATGAACTACTTTCTATTTTAAAATCTATGTCACTAAACTGCACTGCCTCACAGAAATACCCCCACTGCTATAAATCTCATTCTCACCTACTCTTACTTTCCATCTTGCTGCTATTAGCATTAGACGACATCTCTCCAAATCCTGGGCCTACCCACATATCCACCATTCCACCATTACCCAATCACGCACTCCTCATAGAAACTTTAACAAAAGCAACACACATAACCTCATTTCCATCCAATGCATCCCATACGCACACACTCCTTTCTCCTGCACACTATGGAACTCTCGCTCTGTCTGCAACAAACTTACAACCATTCATTACCTGTTTATATCAAATGCTTTCACCCTTTTAGCAATTACCGAAACCTGGCTATCTTCTTCTGACACGGTTTCCACTGCTGCTCTCACACATGGTGGTCTTCACTTTAGCCATACCCCTAGGCCAGGTGAGAAACATGTCGGTGGTGTTGGGATCCTGCTCTCCCCCTCCTGCACTTACCAGTACCTACCTCCAATCCCATCTCTCTCCTTCTCCTCCTTTGAAGTCCACTGTATTCACCTGTTCTCCCCCCTATCCCTCAGAGTTGCAGTCATCCATCGCCCTCTTGGACCGACCTCCCAGTTTCTTGACAACTTTTCCGCCTGGCTTGCTCACTTTCTCTTTACAAATATACCAACCCTAATTCTTGGGGACTTCAACATTCCCATTGACAACACATCTGCCCTTGCTGCCTTTAAACTTCTTTCACTCACATCCTCTGTCGGTCTCTCACAATCCATCCTATTCCCTACTCACCGTGATGGACACTCCATCAACTTGGTATATTCCTACCTCTGCTCTATATCTGACCTTACATGTTGCCCTTTTCCCATTTCAGACCATCACCTGCTCACTTATAATATTAATGCAACAGTTAAACCCACTTCTCCATCCTGCCCCCGCACCTGTAGAAATTTACACGCTGTGGATCCGCTCCAATTTTCAAAAATCATTCAAGATCTCCTCCCTCACACTTCCACTATAACCTGCCCTAATCTCGCTACAGCCCAATATAACAAAACTCTTCTGCACTAGACACACTTGCCCCTCCCCGACTGCGCAAAACATCACACCGTCAGTTACAGCCCTGGCACTCTCAGCAAACACGCTATTTGCAAAAATGCTCCCGTACTGCTGAGCGTGTTTGGAGGAAAGCTCACTCAGAACCTGATTTCATACACTATAAGTTTATTCTTTGTTCATACACTTCTGCCCTTCACTTAGCCAAGCAAACCTATTTCTCTTCTCTCAAATCTACTCCTTCCTCAAACCCTAAAAGACTCTTCTCTACCTTTAACTCTCTCCTCTACCCACCTGCTCCACCACCCCTATCTGTCTTTAGTGCTCAAGACCTGGCAGACTACTTTTTAAACAAAACATGTACTCTCCAAAGCAACATCCCATCACCAACCTGCAATATTCCAACAACAGGCCCAGTTACTCCATCTGCCACCCTCTGCATCTTCCATCCAGTCTCTGAGAATGAAGTTTCTTTGTTACTATCTTCCTCACGCCTCACTACCTGCCCGCTCGACCCTATCCCTTCCCATCTAATACCCTCCCTGTCTTCCACTCTCACTCCTGCTCTTACTCATTATCTTCTCTCTGCTAAAAGTATTGGCCACTACTCTATACTCATCTTACTTGACCTCTCAGCTGCCTTCGACACAGTTGACCACCCCCTCCTCCTACAGACCCTTAGCTCTTTTGGCCTCTGTGACACTGCTCTTTATTGGATTCACTCCTTTCTTTCTCACAGGTCTTTCTCTGTGTCATTTTCCGGCAACTTCTTCTCTCCAATGCCTCTGTCTATCAGAGTACCTCAAGGATCTGTTCTGGGTCCTCTACTCTTCTCGATTTATACGTCTTCGCTGGGTAAACTTATCAACAGTTATGGCTTTAAATATCACCTCTATGCTGATGACACAAATATCTACCTCTCCACCCCTGCTCTCTCTCCCTCTCTCCTTTCTCATATCAGTGACTGCTTATCTGGTATCTCTTCCTGGATGGCCTCTCACCACCTAAAGATTAACATGCACAAAACTGAGCTCCTTCTAATCCCCCCTCAAGCTCTATGCCGACCTTTGACTTCTCTATCCCTTTCAACGGCATCACCATTTCCCCATCGCCCCAAGTCTGCTGCCTCTGAGCTACACTTGACTCAAATCTATTCTTCGTCCCCCACATCCAATAACTTTCTACATCCTGCCGCAACTTTTGTAAAATTGCTGTGAAGTAATGCGCTGGACTAACCCCAAATAGCCAACCTAATTGCACTACCTCCTTCCTAGGTAGTTATATGTCTAAAGAGTACCAAGTTTTAAGAGTAAGGTGGTGCTAAAAATTAAGCTATGGGTTAATAAACTTTATTTATCATAACGATATATGTGTGTCCAATTAAAGTAATTTTATGTGACCTCTGTTATATCAATTGTAGTAATTCAATGTAACCTCTGTAATATCAATTTCCAGCTTATTCCTGTGATTAATCACCTCTACGAATAAAATTTCTGAATACAAATAGCTTTTCATAAAACACAAATAGTTTATTAAACAATCCTTTCAGATTATCATATATTAATTAAAAATCAATCATTCGTTTTGGCCCAAAAACTTCCATTCACCAACCATGCATTCTAAAAAAAATAATAACAATGTGATATATCAATTATCACCAGTGAACAATATAAACATCAATAAAACAAAAGCTGGGAATTACAATGTTATGGCAATATATGCTCCTCCAACAATCTCCTATGTTATAGTGCTTGAGACCTTAACATCGATTTATCAAACTTAGCCAATCAGACGATCAGTGTTTCCATTTGGCTTAGTGACAATAATATAATAAACAGTCTCTAGAGGATCCTATTTGAAGCCTGCTATTTATGCAGCTCTGTTAATCTCAGCTATGTAATGCTTTTTGAAAATCATGGCAATAGTATAGCAGTGTGTAGTTATCTGAACACCACCAATCAAGTTAAAAAGTCACTTCCAGAGGAATAAAAACGTTCGATACCAAGTGTGCTTTAAACAGTTAATGATCCACAACAGACTTCCCAAGCGTGTATATGTCCGTGGTTCACTTCAGACGTAATCTATGCAGGGAACTCTGTGCTATAAAACACACCCGCTCTCACCTGCTCTTCTTCATGTACGTCGTCTGGCTTTTCCACTCCGGTTCGGATATGCTGCTCACTGTGCGTCTCGGACCACCGGGTCCTCTTTTGTAACTATCTTCACTTGCGCAAGTCTTACCTTAGTTACTACCTTGTCCCAGATGTCAGCAAATACCATAATCTCTGCTCTTTAGGTACTATGTACGCAGAGTCCGTGTTGGTAAAACGTCAGCTTCTCAAAAGTTCACAGAAAGTATACAGGCACCTTCAACACGTTTCACCCCTAAGGTTTGGGGCTTTTTCAAGATCCTGTATACTGGTAATATGCTCCTTAAATCTCCCGAGGTTGTCTCTGATTCGTTGCCCTTGGATTCACTTCCTATCTCACTCTGGAAGTTCTTCCTCAAAGGTGGGATCCTCATGCACCTATATATGCAGGTAAGTGTATTAACATTTAAAGAAATCCGATCTTTTAATTTGTCATTCGCTGTATTTTATTTTATGTATTTTTATATGTGGTTTGTGTTTTTGTTTTTATTTACATTTTTTATGAATTCTGGAGATCAGAATCATATTGTTTTAATATAATAAATATATTTGTTTGACATTTGAACAATCTAATCTAATTTTAAGAGAAATTATTGGAGATTATTTCTATTTCCTGTGGTATATCTAAGCCATTGGCGCTCCTATATATCCCGTTTCATTGTTCCGTTTTTAGACCTATTAGGGGGTCTTCTTTATAGTGAGCAGATATCAGTCCTGGGCGCTAGTTACTTTTCTTCTCAAGTTCTATGGTTAATCCTCACTGCGTGTCGATCAAGAGAAAGGCTACGAGATAAAAGCATCTTCTGAAGCATGCCAAATACTATAAACAAAGCTCAGCAACACACCGAGAAAGGTTTCTATCATTGAAGGGGTGCAAACAAATGTTTTTTTAATGAACCATGAAGATGCCCAGTGCCTGGGTTAGCCGTTGGCCTGTCATTCACCAATTCGGGATCGTAGAATATCAAACTGCTGACAGTGAGCAAGCCGCAATCCTTGCTAAGTTGATTTCCAAATTGCAGGTTACCTGTCCGCTTTTAAATCTTTGCTTAAGCAGTCTTCCCAGGAAGCGATACTTATGGCTGGATCCCACAACCAGACTTTCAAACTTGTTCAATTCTATGGGGAGTCAGCACATATTCCCAATAATTCATTAACAATCGCCGGTATGGAAAAGTATCAACAGGTGATCAGGCAATCAGGATACAAAGCACTCTGCTACTAGACGACGCACGTTATCGCCACTAAGGGGAATGCAAAAAGGCAGGGCCTCGCCCTATACACATACATATACAATATTAGACATAATCAACAAAACAAAAAAATCAGTGCGCCAACAATGCACCTGAGGAAACGGTCACTTACGACCAAGAAACGTTGTGCTAATAAACGGCTAGATTTAGAGTTTTGTCGGTAACGACCCGCGTATCTAACGCTGGCTTTTTTCTGGCCGCACCTTTAAAATAACTCTGGTATTGAGAGTCCACAGAATGGCTGCGTTAGGCTCCAAAAAAGGAGCGTAGAGCATATTTAACGCCACTGCAACTCTCGATACCAGAGTTGCTTACGGACGCGGCCAGCCTCAAAAACGTGCTCATGCACGATTCCCCCATAGGAAACAATGGGGCTGTTTGAGCTGAAAAAAAACCTAACACCTGCAAAAAAGCCGTGTTCAGCTCCTAACGCAGCCCCATTGTTTGCTATGGGGAAACACTTCCTACGTCTGCACCTAACACTCTAACATGTACCCCGAGTCTAAACACCCCTAACCTTACACTTATTAACCCCTATTCTGCCGCCCCCGCTATCGCTGACCCCTGCATATTATTATTAACCCCTAATCTGCCGCTCTGTAAACCGTCGCTACTTACATTATCCCTATGTACCCCTAATCTACTGCCCCTAACACCGCCGACCCCTATATTATATTTATTAACCCCTAATCTGCCCCCCACAACGTCGCCTCCACCTGCCTACACTTATTAACCCCTAATCTGCCGAGCGGACCGCACCGCTATTATAATAAAGTTATTAACCCCTAATCCGCCTCACTAACCCTATAATAAATAGTATTAACCCCTAATCTGCCCTCCCTAACATCGCCGACACCTAACTTCAATTATTAACCCCTAATCTGCCGACCTAATCTCGCCGCTATTCTAATAAATGTATTAACCCCTAAAGCTAAGTCTAACCCTAACACTAGCACCCCGCTAAGTTAAATATAATTTAAATCTAACGAAATTAATTAACTCTTATTAAATAAATTATTCCTATTTAAAGCTAAATACTTACCTGTAAAATAAATCCTAATATAGCTACAATATAAATTATAATTATATTTTAGCTATTTAAGGATTTATATTTATTTTACAGGTAACTTTGTATTTATTTTAACCAGGTACAATAGCTATTAAATAGTTAAGAACTATTTAATAGCTAAAATAGTTAAAATAATTACAAATTTACCTGTAAAATAAATCCTAACCTAAGTTACAATTAAACCTAACACTACACTATCAATAAATAAATTAAATACAATACCTACAATTCTCTACAATTAAACCTAACACTACACTATCAATAAATAAATAAAATACAATTCCTACAAATAAATACAATGAAATAAACTAACTAAAGTACAAAAAATAAAAAAGAACTAAGTTACAAAAAATAAAAAAATATTTACAAACATTAGAAATATATTACAACAATTTTAAACTAATTACACCTACTCTAAGCCCCCTAATAAAATAACAAAGCCCCCCAAAATAAAAAAATGCCCTACCCTATTCTAAATTACTAAAGTTCAAAGCTCTTTTACCTTATCAGCCCTGAACAGGGCCCTTTGCGGGGAATGCCCCAAGAAGTTCAGCTCTTTTGCCTGTAAAAAATAAAATACAATACCCCCCCCCAACATTACAACCCACCACCCACATACCCCTAATCTAACCCAAACCCCCCTTAAATAAACCTAACACTAAGCCCCTGAAGATCTCCCTACCTTGAGTCGTCTTCACCCAGCCGAGCCAAATTCTTCATCCAAGCGGAGCAAGAAGAGGTCCTCCATCCGGTAGAAGTCTTCATCCAAGCGGGGCAGAAGAGGTCTTCCATCCGATTGAAGTCTTCATCCAAGAGGCATCTTCTATCGTCATCCATCCGGAGCGGAGCGGCAGCATCCTGAAGACCTCCGAAGCGGAACATCCATCCTGGCTGATGACTGAACGACGAATGACGGTTCCTTTAAATGACGTCATCCAAGATGGCGTCCCTCGAATTCCGATTGGCTGATAGGATTCTATCAGCCAATCGGAATTAAGGTAGGAATATTCTGATTGGCTGATGGAATCAGCCAATCAGAATCAAGTTCAATCCTATTGGCTGATCCAATCAGCCAATCAGATTGAGCTCGCATTCTATTGGCTGATCGGAACAGCCAATAGAATGCAAGCTCAATCTGATTGGCTGATCGAATCAGCCAATCGGATTGAACTTGATTCTGATTGGCTGATTCCATCAGCCAATCAGAATATTCCTACCTTAATTCCGATTGGAAATTATATTTAACTTAGGGGGGTGTTAGTGTTAGGGTTAGACTTAGCTTTAGGGGTTAATACATTTATTATAGTAGCGGTGAGCTCCGGTCGGCAGATTAGGGGTTAATGTTTGAAGTTAGGTGTCTGCGATGTTAGGGAGGGCAGATTAGGGGTTAATACTATTTATTATAGGGTTAGTGATGCGGATTAGGGGTTAATAACTTTATTATAGTAGCGCTCAGGTCCGCTCGGCAGATTAGGGGTTAATAAGTGTAGGCAGGTGGAGGCGACGTTGTGGGGGGCAGATTAGGGGTTAATAAATATAATATAGGGGTCGGCGGTGTTAGGGGCAGTAGATTAGGGGTACATAGGGATAATGTAAGTAGCGACGGTTTACAGAGCGGCAGATTAGGGGTTAAAAATAATATGCAACGGTCAGCGATAGCGGGGGCGGCAGATTAGGGGTTAATAAGTGTAAGGCTAGGGGTGTTTAGACTCGGGGTACATGTTAGGGTGTTAGGTGCAGACGTAGGAAGTGTTTCCCCATAGCAAACAATGGGGCTGCGTTAGGAGCTGAACGCGGCTTTTTTGCAGGTGTTAGGTTTTTTTTCAGCTCAAACAGCCCCATTGTTTCCTATGGGGGAATCGTGCATGAGCACGTTTTTGAGGCTGGCCGCGTCCGTAAGCAACTCTGGTATCGAGAGTTGAAGCTGCGTTAAAAATGCTCTACGCTCCTTTTTTGGAGCCTAACGCAGCCTTTTTGTGGACTCTCAATACCAGAGTTATTTTTATGGTGCGGCCAGAAAAAAGCCGGCGTTAGCTACGCGGGTCGTTACCGACAAAACTCTAAATCTAGGCCAACGAGTTTACATAAGAAAGAAAAAAACAGTGCAAAATCTCATCAGGCATTGAGGAGTGACAGTAACATACATAAGTTCACTGATGTGGCCATAATGATATATATGATGTCAAATAAATTGAGGTGTAACGACATAGTATGAGGAAGCTCTCTACTTATTTGGGCCTTCAGAAGATTTTATAGGGGACTATTATAAGCTGACACCTTGTAAAACAGATATGAGAGAGTAGTTACAAAACCCTACTGAATATTTTCAACTAAACATTTAAGAGGAGGTGATAATGGGCTATTGTAAATTAGCACACTATCGCCTAGATTACAAGTTCTGCGTTAGCTTTAAAAAGCAGCGTTAAGCGGTCCTAACGCTGCTTTTTAACGCCGCTGGTATTACGGGTATGGCAGGTACAGGTGTACCGCTCACTTTTCTTCAGCGACTTTTCCATACCGGAAATCCCCTTACGTCAATTGTGTATCCTATCTGTTTAATGGGATTTGGCTAACGCTGGTATTACAAGTCTTGGAAGAAGTGAGCAGTACACCCTCTACCTCCAAGTCTCCTACCGCATAAAAAAGACAGTAGTTAAGAGTTTTATGGGCTAACGCCGGAACATAAAGCTCTTAACTACAGTGCTACAAAGTACACTAACACCCATAAACTACCTATTAACCCCTTAACTGAGGCCCCCCACATCACAAACACTATAATAAAATTATTTAACCCCTAATCTGCCGACCGGACATCGCCGCCACATACATTATACCTATGAACCCCTAATTTGCTGTCCCTAACATCGCCGACACCTACATTATATTTATTAACCCCTCATCTGCTGCCCCCAATATCGCCACCACCTACCTACAATTTTTAACCCCTAATCTGCGGACCGTACATCGCCGCCACTATAATAAATGTATTAAACCCTAAACCGCCGCAATCCCGCCTCACAAACACTATAATAAATTTTATTAACCCCTAATCTGCCCCCCCCAATGTCGCCGCCACCTACCTACAATTATTAACCCCTAATCTCCCGCCCCCAATGTCGCTGCTACTATAATAAGGTTATTAACCCCTAAACCTAAGTCTAACCCTAACACCCCCCTAACTTAAATATAATTTAAATAAAACGAAATAAAATTACTATAATTAAATAAATGAATCCTATTTAAAACTAAATACTTACCTATAAAATAAACCCTAATATAGCTACAATATAACTAATAGTTACATTGTAGCTATTTTAGGATTTATATTTATTTTACAGGCAACTTTGTATTTATTTTAACTAGGTAGAATAGCTATTAAATAGTTAATAACTATTTAATAGCTATCTAGTTAAAATAATTACAAAATTACCTGTAAAATAAATCCTAACCTAAGTTACAAATATACCTAACACTACACTATCAATAAATTAATTAAATTAATTAACTACAATTATCTAAACTAAAATACAATTCAATAAACTAAACTATAGTACAAAAAAAACAAACACTAAATTACAAAAAATAAAAAATATTACAAGAATTTTAATCTAATTACACCTAATATAAGCCCCCTAATAAAATTAAAAAAAACCCCAAAATAATAAAATTCCCTACCCTGGGGGCATGTCTCTGGGCAGCTCCTTGAATGGTAGCAATATTGGGAGCTCCGTGTGGATCACTGCTAATCTGCCTGTTATCAGTGAATAAAATAACCATCCAGTCATATTGTCTATATATATGGATTCTATAGATCAAGATCTTATTAGTTATTTAAAACAAATCAGATTTGACTTTGGCAAGATCTATGTTAGTGAGCAAGAGGTTATTCCACTGCGTGGGTTAGCAGGAATTAGTGAATCGCATGTCATTATAAATGACTAGTATGTTCCTTAGAGTGAGCAAAATAGAGCCCCATATTTTAACATATAAGCTAATGAGCGTATGGCCTTAATGCAAAAAAAAAACATAACATCATTATACACTTCCAAATATAAGCAAAGTAATGGCCAGTTGTAGAATATATGACCCAGAATATATGTAAAAAACACAGATATAGAACGTGTTTTAGAAAGAGTAAGATATAGGGTATAATTGGATACTTTAAACTATTAAGAATATATCTATATGAAATACTATGCCCATAATCAATATATGAAAGAACAGACTGAGAAGTTTACTAAATGAGCCTAGGGGTTAACCTACGTTTCTTTCTGCCTCACTATCATAAATAAATGAATAATTGTAGCGTTTACCTTAAAGGGACATTATACACTCATTTTTTCTTTGCATAAATGTTTTGTAGATTATCTATTTATATAGCCCATATTTTTTTGTGTTTTTTTAAATGTATAGTTTTGTTTATTTTTAAATAATATTGCTCTGATTTTCAGACTCCTAACCAAGCCCCAAAGTTTTATGAGAATACCATCAGATACCTACTTCGGCTTGCTCCTGTTTATGTAAAGGGTCTTTTCATATGCAAAAGAAGGGGGAGGGTCTTATTTGCCACTTGCAGTGGGCTTTCCTGCTGCCTTTCAACAGAGCTAAACTGAAAGCATCTAAGTAAGTTTTTAAACAGTTATATACTGGATTTTTATATCAGTATCTGTGCATCTTATTCTTTACAGTAGTGTTCATTACATGCAGTTATATGAAAATGAGTGTATACTGTCCCTTTAAGTTCCAGATAACATGTACTTAAAAATATATCAACAAATTACAATAAGGGTTGAGAGAATACTCAATGAACTCGTTACAATCTGGGCACAGTCCCAAGGGATTATAGTAAAGATGCGGTGGCATCGGGACTAATAAGAGTTGTAGGAAGCAGAGGCTGGGACTAAGAGTACATAACATACTCCCACATGTAAACTGAGAGTGGGTCTATTATAAAGCTATTAGGGAGCAAAATGTAAGGTTATACTGTATTAATTTGAGTGAGAAAGCCAGCTCTTTTGTGGATAATGTAAATAACCTAGGAACATCATAATACCATCTCTAAGCCCACCTGTTAAACTTTCTTCAGCAGTGCCAAAAGATCCAGCTGACATCCCGGTAGTGAACGAGATACAACCACAAGCTTCCAGGCAACAAGAGATAGCTGAGGCAGGGACAGTCAGTGTGGAATTAAAAGTCGGAACCCCGTACTCAGACATGACTCACCTCTTCTACTGCGTTAAGGACATTAGCGAGCTTTGTCAGGAGTCTCATGGTCGGTAGAGGTACTGAAACAACTTGAGACTCAACCGATCTACATTGCTGTGGAGATTTGGGCCACAACGGAGAAAGCTTCCCCTGCACATTGCCGCCTATCTCTGGGAACAGCGAGACCGAATGTTCGATTGTCTGGATGGGGTAACACTCAGAGAACTTTCTGCCAGCCATTGTTCAGTACATGCACCCTTTTCTCCTGCTGGACTTTTGACCCTGGGGGCTTTTGGTCACGACCCCATGCAGTAAAGTCCATACTTTGACACTGGGTGCATATGGGGGAAAAGAAAAGGAGCATATTTTATTTTATTTATTTTTTTTCTCTACAGGGATTTGGTCCGCCCGTATATGTAACTGAAGGAAGGTATGTCAGCACTGGATATCAGTAAGTCCTACTTCACATTAGCCTTTTGCCCTGGGTGACCTAATTACATGCTGCCTTTGGTAGCCTTACCCTGTACTGGGACTAGCTCTCAGGAGTGGACTGCGGTTAATACCGCGTTAAGCTGTGAGAACTCTTTGGACACTACATGAACGTCTATTGCCTATGCCCTGCTTAATGTATGTAAATGCTAAGGCTCTGTATTCTAACACTTATTTTGCTCCTTCTTGAAAACCTGTTGTGCATAGGCTTCGTGAGAGGGATAGAGTGAGGCCCTTGTTATTTAGAACAAAGCTAGAGTATCAACTACATGCCATCATGCTTTTAATGTAAGCCTTATTGTCTCTGCTGAGAACCCATTAGCTTTTTTATCACATAAATAACTTTTGTAATAGCTGTATATGATGTTTATCCCAGTCCATTTAGGAAATAGTTGTTTATGCTCATTATATATATGCTTTTCTCTGTGTGTTCTGCTTGATCACTATACATGCCTATGTCCCAGGGGGGTATACTAATTGAATGGTTATTTTACTGTACCTTACTGAAACTATATGCATTGAATTGAACTGTCCTAGGATGTGTATAGCAAAGTGCAACTATACTACCTCGCTCTGTAATTATATCACAGTCACTATCATTGCTTACTTTGAACTCTGGCTTCCTATATGTTTACTAAGTCCCTATAGGCAGTTTGTATGTGTGTGGTGCTATTTCTCCCTATCAGCGGCCGTGATGGGGGAATGCGGTCCCTATCTTAGATTTACTGCTCAAGTCTGTATATTACCATTGCCAGAGTGTTAAATTTTGAAACCAGTACTTATTTATATCTCCCACCCCCACACCATATACCACATATCACTCCTGCAAAGAAATAAGCTCCCAGATTCCTCAATTTCTTGGTACTCTTGATTTTTCCTAGCCGGCTCTAGCCTGACATCATCTCTAATTTATTCCTCAGCTTAGGTGGTCATATACAAAGGCATCAATGTTTGAGTTGGTTATCATACAGTATTAATGTTCATATATGCTAGTTATATTGTTTGAAGGTCCAAGAGTGGCCTTATTGAAGTAGAACCCTCCTTATCTGCGCCCTTGTTATTTCATGTAGGTCCAAAAGTGGCCTATTAGTACCAGAGGAGGTCAACATCAACATAAAAAAAAGAGGTTTCAGTTACCTTTGCCTACTTTATACTGTACTTTTATGTAATTGTGAATGTTTATCATTTTTCTTGCTGTGCGTTTTATTTTAACACCTGTACCCTTTCAGCTAAGGTAATATGCCAATATTTGTACATGTATCTATTAACCTCAATAAAAAATTGTCAAAAAAAAAAAAAAAATTCCCTACCCTATACTAAATTACAAAAGTAATCAGCTCTTTTACCCGCCCTTAAAAGGGCTTTTTGCGGGGCATTGCCCCAAAGTAATCAGCTCTTTTACCTGTAAAAAAAATGCAAGACCCCCCCCAACATTAAAACCCACTCCCCATACACCCCTACTCTAAAACCCACCCGATCCCCCCTTAAAAAAACCTAACACTAACCCCCTGAAGATCACCCTACCTTGAGCCATGTTCACCCAGCCGGGCCGAATTCTTCATCCAATCCGGGCGATCTAGTCCTCCATCCGGCAGAAGTCTTCATCCAAGCGGGGCAGAAGAGGTCCTCCATCTGGCAGAAGTCTTCATCCAAGCGGGGCAGAAGAGGTCCTCCATCCGGCAGAAGTCTTCATCCATCCACGGCTCCATCTTCAAGACCTCCGACGCGGAACATCCTCCTCGGCGAATGAAGGTTCATTTAAATGACGTCATCCAAGATGGCGTCCCTCGAATTCCGATTGGCTGATAGGATTCTATCAGCCAATCGGAATTAATGTAGGAAAAATACGATTGGTTGATTTAATCAGCCAATCGGATTGAAGTTCAATCCAATTGGCTGATTGGATCAGCCAATAGTATGCGAGGTCAATTCTATTGACTGTTCCAATCGGCTTCATTCAATCCGATTGGCTGATTAAATCAACCAATCGGATTTTTCCTACCTTAATTCCGATTGGATGATAGAATCCTATCAGCCAATTGGAATTCGAGGGACGCCATCTTGGATGACGTCATTTAAAGGAACCTTCATTCATTGTTAGTCCGTCGGCCGAGGAGGATGTTCCGCGTCAGAGGTCTTGAAGATGGAGCCGCGGATAAAGACTTCTGCTAGATGGAGGACCTCTTCTGCCCCACTTGGATGAAGACTTCTGCCGGATGGAGGACCACATTGCCCAGATTGGATGAAGAATTCGGCCCGGCTGGGTGAACATGGCTCAAGGTAGGGTGATCTTCAGGGGGTTAGTGTTAGGTTTTTTTAAGGGGGGATCAGGTGGGTTTTAGAGTAGGGGTGTGTGGGTGGTGGTTTTTAATGTTGGGGGGGTCTTGTATTTTTTTTTTACAGGTAAAAGAGCTGATTACTTTGGGGCAATGCCCCGCAAAAAGCCCTATTAAAGAGCTGATTACTTTTGTAATTTAGTATAGGGTAGGGAATTTTATTATTTTGGGGGGCTTTTTTATTTTATTAGGGGGCTTAGATTAGGTGTAATTAGATTAAAATTCTTGTAATATTTTTTTATTTTTTGTAATTTAGTGGAGGGTTTTTGTACTATAGTTTAGTTTATTTAATTGTATTTTAGTTTAGATAATTGTAGTTAATTTATTTAATTAATTTATTGATAGTGTAGTGTTAGGTGTATTTGTAACTTTGGTTGGGATTTATTTTACAGGTAATTTTGTAATTATTTTAACTAGGTAGCTATTAAATAATTATTAACTATTTAATAGCTATTCTACCTAGTTAAAATAAATACAAAGTTGCCTGTAAAATAAATATAAATCCTAAAATAGCTACAATGTAACTATTAGTTATATTGTAGCTATCTTATGGTTTATTTTACAGGTAAGTATTTAGTTTTAAATAGGAATAATTTATTTAATTATATTCATTTTATTTAGATTCCTTTAACCCTTTGAGAGCTAATGACGGCTCTGAGCCGTCACAGAGTTTCTCACTCTGGTGCTAATGATGACTCAGAGCCGTCATGAGCACTCTCCCACCTTGAGGGAGATCTGGGGGCTCTTAACAGCTCATACCCCAGCGATCGTTGCCTGTAGAGTGACGGGCATCGCCGGGGCTTCACGTGATGCATGGTGACGTCACTCGCAATAACGTGATGACGTCACCGTGCAACTTTATTTATACTTAACAATGTTAAGTATAGGAGGAGGGGGCATGCGGCTTAGAAGCCTGTATCTCAGGCATCTAAGCAGCTACAGACCCCCAAGACCCACTGGAAAGGGAATCGCCTAACCTTTCCAACAGTGTAAGTCTTGGGGGTCTGTAAAAACAATAAAAAAAAGTTTTTTTTTAAATATTAAATAAATTGAAAAACCTTAGAAAATATTAGCACCCAGGTGGGAAAGTGCTTAGCACTCAAAGGGTTAAATTATATTTAACTTAGGGGGTGTTAGGGTTAGGGTTAGACTTAGGTTTAGGAGTTAATAACTTTATTATAGTAGCGGCGACGTTGGGGGCGGCAGATTAGGGGTTAATAATTGTAGGTAGGTGGCGGCAATGTTAGGGACGGCAGATTAGGGGTTAATACAATACGGTTTGGGGGTTATTACATTTATTATAGTGGTGGCGATGTCCGGTCGGCAGATTAGGGGTTAATAAGTGTAGGTAGGTGGCGACGACATTGGGGGCAGAAGATTAGGGGTTAATAAATATAATATAGGTGTCGGCGATGTTGGGGGCAGCAGATTAGGGGTTCATAAGTATAATGTAGGTGGCGGCGGTGTCCGGAGCTGCAGATTAGGGGTTAATAGTATAATGCAGGTGGCGACGATGTTGGGGGCGGCAGATTAGAGGTTAATAAGTGTAAGGTTAGGGGTGTTTAGACTCGGGGTTCATGTTAGGGTGTTAGGTGTAGACTTAGAAAGTGTTTCCCCATAGGAAACAATGGGGCTGCGTTAGGAGCTGAACGCTGCTTTTTTGCAAAGGTGTTAGGTTTTTTTTCAGCCAGCTCAGCCCCATTGTATCCTATGGGGAAATCGTGCACAAGCACGTTTTGACAGCTTACCGCTACCGTAAGCAACGCTGGTATTACAGGTAGAAGTGGAACTAAATTATGCTCAACGCTCACTTTTCTGAGGCTAACGCAGCCATTCAGAAAACTTGTAATACCAACGTTGTTTAAAGTAAGCGCTGGAAAAAAAAGGAGCGTTAGCCCTGCAAGTTTTTACCGACAAAACTCGTAATCTAGGTGTATATGACATATATAATAAGGACAGTTATAAGATCTTATTAGTTATTTTCAACAAATCAGATTTGACTTTGGCAAGATCTATGTTAGTGAGCAAGAGATATTCCACTGCGTGGGTTAGCAGGAATTAGTGAATCGCATGTCATTATAACTGACTAGTATGTTCCTTAGAGTGAGCAAAATAGAGCCCCATATTTTAACATATAAGCTAATGAGCGTATGGCCTTAATGCAAAAAAAAAAACATAACATCATTATACACTTCCAAATATAAGCAAAGTAATGGCCAGTTGTAGAATATATGACCCAGAATATATGTCAAAAACACAGATATAGAACGTGTTTTAGAAAGAGTAAGATATAGGGTATAATTGGATACCTTAAACTATTAAGAATATATCTATATGAAATACTATGCCCATAATCAATATATGAAAGAACAGACTGAGAAGTTTACTAAATGAGCCTAGGAGTTAACCTACGTTTCTTTCTGCCTCACTATCATAAATAAATGAATAATTGTAGCGTTTACCTTAAGTTCCAGATAACATGTACTTAAACATATATCAACAAATGACAATAAGGGTTGAGAGAATACTCAATGAACTCGTTACAATCTGGGCACAGTCCCAAGGGATTATAGTAAAGATGCGGTGGCATTGGGACTAATAAGAGTTGTAGGAAGCAGAGGCTGGGACTCAGAGTACATAACATACTCCCACATGTAAGCTGAGAGTGGGTCTATTATAAAGCTATTAGGGAGCAAAATGTAAGGTTATACTGTATTAATTTGAGTGAGAAAGCCAGCTCTTTTGTGGATAATGTAAATAACTTAGGAACATCATAATATTTGGCATTCATATTAATATAAGCCTTAGGATAGGGTAATGTGTAAATACTCACATACCATAAAATAATGTTAGTTATTAGCTATTCAGTTTGGTAAAAAAAAAACAACTCAAAATTACAGTCTAAACTTTTAAAATACTCAGAGTAAAGAAATAACAGCAAAGTGAGTTAACAGTAATTGAGGAAGGAGATCTGACAAAGAGATTTGTCCCATCATAAACTCTCTAGGGTCTTTCCACCTTTCTATTTATATCAATGTTAGTAAGTAATATAGTTTAGTCACTAAACTTGTAAACTCCAGTCTCTTCTATCATTTGTAGGTATAGAATAAATAACTCTCTATATACAGAGCTAACTCTATGAAGGTGACAGGGGATGTAGTGATCAGGATATATACGTAAAAACTGTTCTCTTGTCACTACTAGAATCACCACTGTTCTGTCACACATGCAACCCTTGGTGTATCTTAAATGAGGCTTTCCAAACCTATGTATTATCGATTTAGAATAGAACCAACTTAGATAGTATGTATGCAGATAGGTATAAATCCATCATCCTAAATACCCAGACTAATAGTGAGGTAACTTTACTAAAGGGAAATAACATGCATAATAGGCTGGACGCCGTTGTAAAGCTTGACAGCTCTCATTAAGGTGCCCTGATATTAAGATCCTGAAAGTTTAGTCCAAACTGCAATGTCCAAGGCTAAGAACTAATAATACCTTTATTGGGAGGAAAAAAGAAAAGAGAATTACCCAACTCCGATTTTTATAGTGATCACGGGATGTCTCTTAACACTTGAGCTCGTGAAGGGATGTTAAAATGCTGCCTGACAGATCCTGTTGTTGCAATATGGAGTTTTTGTAGTCACCATCGGATAGCTGGGCTACATGGTGCTTCCATCTTTAATCTCATCTGAGTGAGCTGCTAAATTGGTGCACCCGATATATTTCCGGGTGGCTGTGCGGCTGTTCCATATGTGGGAAGCGCAGCAACGAGATCTAAATCAGCCCCTCTCTGCTCCATCAGACTGGCCGCATCTTCTGAAGGTAAGGTTATGAGAGAACTGGAGGCATGCACAGGAAAGCGCTGCGTTATGTCAGTGCATTTCCCGGCAAGTGTTTGAGCGTCAGCATGTTGCACTTCCTGAAACCGCTCCACATGCTTACCCTCTCGTGTAGCATGGGCATTGTGCCTAGTGAGCGGATAATGATAGATAGCTGGCTGTATCTGAGATCCATCCACTGTTCTAGGGATTCGAGAAGGATTACTTCCATGGTGAGATCTTCCTCCATATTTTCCTGCACGCAGTCTGCTAGGTTACGGCTCGGTAAAAGGGACATTGTGAAGGTAACCAATGTTCTCTTTTGTGGGCATTAAAGCTATATAGCCGGGTAGATACACAACTACAGTTTTATCTAAGAAGCTGGGGTGAGGATGATGCATAGATTCGTGCATTAGGCCTCCATCAAAAATCTAACGGCTCATAATCGCTCACCCGCATTGCAGAGCAACAATAAGAGAGTATATTTCTGTTGAGGAAAGTTATAGAAATGCAAACATATAGTTGTTCTGGGTGGATTGTAAATAGTTCCATAGATAATTATTTGATTACGATGTCATCCTTCTGAGTTTTAGAATTTTTCGTCTGCCATGGTTGCCTCCTGACCACGCCCCCCCCGTAACTGTACTTTTAAATAGATTTTTGATGTTTTTTTGTGACACTTTTTATATGAGTGTAACAGTTAACCAGAGTTAACCAGAGTTCGGAAATCGTGCTAACCCAATGCTTGTTACATTTAATTGTGCTTGAGCAAACGAATTTACTTTCAACTTGTAATTCGCACACTACTTCCAACACCCGCAAACAGCCTCGAGAAATCCAGTATCGCTTGTGCTCAACTATTATCACCCCACTTGCACAAAAAAGTTAATCACTCTATTTATATAACAAGCAGGTAAGATAATTATTGTTTTATATATGATACAAAACAGCTAAGTATTGCACTGTTTGGGTTACTGGCAGATAAAAGGACAGTCTAGTCAAAATTATACTTTCATGATTCAGATAGGACATGCAATTTTAAACAACTTTCCAATTTACTTTTATAATCAAATTTGTTTTGTTCTCTTGGTATTCTTTGTTGAAAGCTAAACCTAGGTAGGCTCATATGCTAATTTCTAAGTCCTTGAAGGCCACCTCTTATGTCAGTGCATTTTGGACAGTTTTCACAGCTAGACAATGCCAGTTCATGTGTGCCATATAGATTATATTGTGCTTACTTCCGTGGAAATACTTATGTGAGGGCACTGATAGGCTAAAATAAAAGTCTGTCAAAAGAACTGAAATAAGAGGGCAGTTTGCAGAGGCCTAGATACAATGTTATCACAGAGGTAAATGTTGGTAAGTTAATATACTGTTTTGTAGGGGACTACACTAATTGTAAATCACTACGAGTGCTTACAGGTTATTTATTTTTATTCATAATTATTTTTACCATGCACCCATGAGTGGGAAGAAAGACAAAAAATACACTCACTATTAAATAGGAGTTGCAACTAGAGGTAGCACACAAAAAAGAATGTCTTTTTCCCAATAATAAATGATAAATTAGTGTAAAAATAATTTATCATTCATTCATTCCAGCATTTTATTAAATTATAAACTTAGTCATACCGGTACGCATACTTGATAAAAACACTTAAGCTTAACAGTAAATATTATAGTATAGAAATGGAAGCAACAAATTGGGCTGTAGTGGGTAATGTAGGGCGCTGGAATGTCTAACCCTTAGCGACTAAGCTCCTTCTATAACGGGAGCTATCTTTATTTTTATCTTTCCCTATAGCATATCCTAATTTGCGTTATTTCCATGCTCCTGAAAATGCGATAACTGTCTTGAATTATATTAATATATGATGCTGTTTAGGGTATAGCAGCTCACACTAGCCTTTTAGATAGAATTAAATATTCAAGTATAAGCAACTTCCATTTAAGACTTATTAATATATTGTAAACTGTTTAAAGCAAGCAATTAGAAAAGAAAGACACATTGCTCTCCAAATGTTCCCCTGACGCGCGTTTCACATAACGCTTCTTCAGAAACCCCTTCTTAAGCATGTTGGCTGTACCAAACTGGGGAATAGGTAATAAAAGAATAATTTATCTTTTTAAAGAATACACATTTTGCAGTTGACTTTCCCTTTAAGTTTAATTTTGACTTTACTGCCCCTTTAACAGGATTGCCTACCACTCACACCAAATTGGTTATTTATTTATATTATGCTAGCAATGACAACAGAAATCTACATATATGTTAAATATCTCAAGCAAATATGTTTTTTTTTTCACAAAAGCATACTAAAAGCCCCTCTCCCAAAATTGTATTCAGTTTTCTTTAGTTGTTTGGGAGGTTGTAGGCATAACACAAGTTTATCATTGTGCCTGTGTACAAAAATGCATAATATTGTATAATGAATACTGTTTTATGGAGATAGTTATAATACAACAGTTTCATGTTATCATACACAAGGACTGTAGGACGTTTACTGGTACAGCACACTCTGGGAATTTTTGTTTACCCACGAGGACATCTACTGTTAAATTGAAGAACTACAGATTTTAATTTTATTCCTTTTTGTACAATCAGCTGTACAATTCTATACAATACATGTCCATGTTTGAAACAAGCAAAATGTTAATCAAAACAAGTCAAAAAGCTCTCATTCTCAGATGTGTAAATTAATTGAATCTCTAAATGCACATTACACTTACTTTTTTACATCATCCATATGAATGAACAATATACAAATATGATGATTTGTTGTCTTAAAAATGATTATACATGCTGATTAGATTTAAAATTATATTAATACAGCGGTATCAGCTGTGTGCTTGCTATAAAAGTGTATTGGTTGAAAGGTACACATGTTTATTAGTAATAAATACACAACTGCTACTTCTATATTAGTTTTAATTTAAACAACTTTTGCTTCATTTGTTCCTGACCATAAAACCAACATGACAATAAATACTTACAATATATATAGCAAAAAAAGCAATATGTTTAAAGGCTGTTTTTTTTTTTTAAATTGATATAGATGTCTGTTCACACCACACCAAGGTGTCAACCAGAAAACTATAAAGAGGCGCCAGAGAATGATAAATGACTTAATATAATCGATAGTGTATAAATAAAGTGAAGTAAAGTAAAATGACAATAGTGGTGACCTATTGGTTCGTGAATAAACCTATAATATCATTTGAAATAAAATATATATAATAAAATAATGAGGTGGTGGAAAAAGAAGTGGGGAATAAAAATAAAATGCTATTCATCTAATATACAACAATATATATATATATAAGTGTAATCAGTGGTTGCTTCTTAATGTCAGTGGTAAAACAATTAATTGATGATAAATCAATGTGTCCATATAGGAGAAAGAGCGACCAAAGATAAGATCCGGGGTCTCCAAATACTCATGCAGAGTATGGGCAGCTTTCTTGTAATGTTCAGCCAGACACTTGAGGAAGCTATAACAGAGAGAGAAGAAAAGAAGGCGCCTCATAGGGTAGACCAGCCAGTATCAGGAAAGCACAAACGACAGGTAGAAATCTACTCACATGGAGGAAAGCACTGTAATGTGCAAAAAATGCAGGCCGGGTCCTCAAAGTCGACCGACAGACTCAAACACCACAGCAATTACAGGGGAACATGCAGGTTACATTCGCTTCTTTCATTTTCTTTTTTGTTTGCATGTTTGACTATGATTTTTTTTTATATTATTCAGTTATTCTTTATACAAAAATGATCCAAAGTGAACTATATTATTTCATGAAGCTATGTGAAAAAGGGCTTTTTCTTTGACATGTCAATTTCTACTCATTAGACCTATAACTTCAGCATTTGTTATGCACAGTTCACTCTGTTTACAGCATTACAGTGCAATCTGTGTCTCAGTCTTGTAGTCTGACAAATTTTACTACAGTAATTGGAACAATTTTTTACAAGTACAGTATTTATTGAATACTAATTGAATACTGTGCTGTGCTAGTGTTAAACTAAACTTAGTGCTGTTTCACCCCTAATATATGTTAGTTCAAACATGTTTTTAAACACACTGGCAAGTTAAAAGTTTTCACTTTGCAGCGGGGCTCCGGTCCCTAACCCGCTGTATGAGTGGGGTATACCTGTATGTTGTTTCACGTTCATATAAAGGTGCGTGCTTCAAATAACTCGTCAGTGCCATAGAAATATTAAAAGGACACTAAGCATTATTTTTTATTCAATTTATCTAGGAAAGATAAAAACATATTACTAAGTATATACGTTATGATTTTGGTGATCTATTATGACACTAATAAATAATGTTCTCAGTTATTATCATAAGACATTTATTTACATAGTTTAGATTAATTGTAAATAGGGTATATGATATATATACCTGTATATACAGTCCCGACATGAATCTGCCCTCCTCAAGTCAACCACCTGGTAGGTCTGTGAACAATTATAATGCCAAACAAAACAGCAACAAACCAGGATTTGCATAAAAATAAAGGTCAAATGTATTGACGTTTCAGGGATATATTTCAGGGATAGGTTCTGAAGAAGGGGAAATATATCCCCGAAACTTCAATAAATGTGACCTTTATTTTGATGCAAATCCTGATTTGTTGCTGTTTTGTTTGGCATTACACATATATATATATATATATATATATATATATATATATATATATATATATATATATATGTATAACGCATACATATACGGTACTGTGCAAAAGTCTTAGGCTTTATTAGATTTGTTGTTTTAGCAATGGTATAATGACCATATATAATTATTTATCAGGCTCTTTATTAGAATGCAACCAGAAAATACAGGATATTTGTATGCAGTATTAAAAAACTGAAAAAAATCAGCTTCTATAGGCTAAAGTAGCAAGTATTTAGGGTGACCCTTACACTGGAACAATAGCAGGAACCTGGTTCTCATAAAGATAAAAGGAACCCTAATTAATGTCATTGCTAACACCTGTATTTGTCCTACTATTTCATATCAAAATGACTGCTGTGTAAAAAGTTTATTACACAAGATTTGTGCAAGCCATGCTTGAGCATTACATACACTTGTGGTATGAGTTTAATTAATTGGAAGCTTGCTAATAACACCAACTTTCAATCAAATCATTCCATTCAAAATGACAAAGATCATAATATGACATAAAATCATACTTTTGCATCAGCACTCTCAAAGGGAAAACAGCAAATAAATTGTTCCTGACCATAAAACCAACATGACAATAAATACTTACAATATATACAGCAAAAAAAGCAATATGTTTAAAGGCTGTTTTTTAAAAAAAAATTGATATAGATGTCTGTTCACACCACACCAAAGTGTGAGCCAGAAAACTATAAAGAGGCGCCAGAGAATGATAAATGACTTAATATAATCGATAGTGTATAAATAAAGTGAAGTAAAGTAAAATGACAATGGTGGTGACCTATTAGTTTGTGAATAAACCTATAATATCATTTGAAAAAATATATATATAATAAAATAATGAGGTGGTGGAAAAAGAAGAAGTGGGAAATAAAAATAAAATGCTATTCATCTAATATAAAACAGTATATATAAGTGTAATCAGTGGGTGCTTCTTAATGTCAGTGGTAAAACAATTAATTGATGATAAATCAATGTGTCTATATAGGAGAAAGAGCGACCAAAGATAAGATCCGGGGTCTCCAAATACTCATGCAGAGTATGGGCAGCTTTCTTGTAATGTTCAGCCAGACACTTGAGGAAGCTATAACAGAGAGAGAAGAAAAGAAGGCGCCTCATAGGGTAGACCAGCCAGTATCAGGAAAGCACAAACGACAGGTAGAAATCTACTCACATGGAGGAAAGCACTGTAATGTGCAAAAAATGCAGGCCGGGTCCTCAAAGTCGACCGACAGACTCAAACACCACAGCAATTACAGGGGAACAGTGATGTACTGGAGTAAGGCCACACACAGCAGTAACGCGATATTCGTATCAGTCTAGGCAGCGGTAACAATGGGAGCACTCCAATCAAACTGACAGACAATCACAGTCAGCAGTGTGTATAACAGTTTACGCAAGGTGAACTTCTGGGAGAGATTAGGCTCTCAGAGACGAAGGAGTAGCAGCAGCAAAAGTTAAAACCATTTATTTTAAAAAAGTTTAAAAACATGTGAAAATAGCAACGCGTTTTTTTGTGGCACAGCACCGTTTCATCAGACTATCTAGCCTATACTTAGTACAATTCTCATAACAATAGCCATTAAATAAATAAGAAAATGTTGTAATGTCCAAAGTTACATAGCAAAATCTCTCCTTTTTTATTTAGCAGGTTAATTCTCTGGAATGTTGATGGAGCTATAAATAAAAAAATAAAAAAGAACTATAGTTCCTTTCCTAATTTCACACCACAAAAACTACCAATATAGAACTAAATCTCAAGCCTTCTTTCATTTTTCACATGAGTTACTAAATACTGCAGTATCCACATACCAACACAAATGCATTCAGTTGAAGCAGCCTAGATATCTAACACCATCACCATTGGTGACTCACTGTTAAGGAAAGGTCTATCATTTTTTTAAGCCTGTTCCTTTTAGCATGAGGATTGGGATCTGCCGTATTTGGGGAATCTTAAAGAACTTTATACAAGTAATAAATAATACAATAAAAAAATGTAATAGCCTCAATCTTTTAAGTTAAAATTAATGTACTTTTCCACATAAGCATGTGGGTTAACAAAGCTATTTTCACAAAACTAAACAATTACAGTATATGTTAAGCTAGTTTCCGGCTACTTATTGGATGACATCTCGCCTCATAAAATGATCAGAAACTTAACTTTCTGGACCCTCACAAATCCTATTTAACCCTTTAAGGACACAGCTTTCAGTTTGCTCAATTGTTTTATGACGGAAAAATTCTGTCATATGTCCTTAAGAGGTTAATACACCTGAAAAAAAGTTTATAGTCCAAATATTCTGCAAAATATTTCTCTACCTTAAACCTACTTGGACTTTGCACCTAAGCAGATTATAAATCAGTTTTTATATATATATTTTTATTTAGATAGTAGATAACTATTTTTTGTCATAAAAAAACTTTACTATTCTTTTAACAATAGTAAAAATAATTTCAACAAACACATATCTCTCAATACATGTAATGGATTAGAATAAATCAAACATGGTTTAGTTTATTCACACAATTAAAATATCAGGATATTTCTAAACTGCATTTAGATATACAGGTATACCTCACTTTACAGCGCTTCACTTTACAGCACTTCGCTAATACAGCGCTTTGTGGAGCTGAAGTTCAACCTCCAAGGATTTTGAAACAGTGCTGTAATCTTCGTGAGATTGCAAAAAAGTGACTGGCATCATTTTTTATGCACAATTCACTCGGTTTACAGCATTACAGTGCAATCTGTGTCTCAGTCTTGTAGACTACAGTAATTGGAACAATTTTTTACAGGTACAGTATTTATTGAATACTAATTGAATACTGTGCTGTGCTAGTGTTAAACTAAACTTAGTGCTGTTTCACCCCTAATATATGTTAGTTCAAACATGTTTTTAAACACACTGGCAAGTGAAAAGTTTTCACTTTGCAGCAGGGCTCCGGTCCCTAACCCGCTGTATGAGTGGGGTATGCCTGTATGTTGTTTCACGTTCATATGTAAAGGTGCGTGCTTCAAATAACTCGTCAGTGCTATAGAAATATTAAAAGGACAGTAAGAATTATTTTTTATTTAATTTATCTAGGAAAGATAAAAACATATTACTAAGTATATACGTTATGATTTTGGTGATCTATTATGACACTAATAAATAATGTTCTCAGTTATTATCATAAGACATTTATTTACATAGTTTAGATTAATTGTAAATAGGGTATATGATATATATACCTGTATATACAGTCCCGATATGAATCTGCCCTCCTGAAGTCAACCACCTGGGGCGCGATCCGATATAGATCGCAGTTTGCGGCGCAAGCGAGGGAACCGGCGTCGCTCGCAACTCGAGCTATCCCATATAGGTCGCCGTCAGATGCTAACGTGCCGTAAGTCTGACAAACCAGGGATGTCCAGAAATCTGCGCAAGTACAAATTTCTGGCGTCGCCAGTGACTTGCGCCACGTTAGAATCTGCCGGCGCCTATAAAACCTGACTAAAGTCTAAAACACCCGCACTGTCTAACACGCCTCCCTAACATAGCCCGCACTGTCTAACACGCCTCCCTAACATAGCCCGCACTGTCTAACCCTCTATCCGCTATCCCCCCTCACTAGCCTAACAATAAAAAAGCTATTAACCCCTAAACCGCCGCTCCCGTACCCCGCCGCAACCTAATAAAGTTATTAACCCCTAAACCGCCGCTCCCGTACCCCGCCGCCAGCTATATTATATCTATAACCCCCTAAAGTGAGCCCCTAACACCGCCGCCATCTATATTAAAATTATTAACCCCTAATGTAAGCCCCTTACACCGCCGCCATCTCTATTAAAATGATTAACCCCTAATTTAATCTACCTACTCCGCCGCCAGCTATATTATCTATATTAACCCTAAGTATATTATAGTTAATATAGTTATTACATTATATATATTAACTATATAAAACCTAATTATATTAGGGTTAATATAGTTAATATAGTTACTATAGTATTTATATTAACTATATTAACTCTATCTAACCCTAACACCCCTAACTAAATTTATATTAAATTAATCTAATTCATATTATAAACTAAAATATTCCTATTTAAATATAAATACTTACCTATAAAATAAACCCTAAGATAGCTACAATATAATTAATAATTACATTGTAGCTATGTTAGGGTTAATATTTATTTTACAGGTAAATTGTTAATTATTTTAACTAGGTATAATAGATATTAAATAGTTATTAACTATTTAATATCTACCTAGTTAAAATAATTACCCAATTACCTGTAAAATAAATCCTAACCTAAGTTATAAATACACCTACACTATCAATAAATTTAATAAACTACAAACATCTATCTAAAAATACAATTAAATTAACTAAACTAAATTACAAAAAACAAACAAACACTAAATTACAAAAAATAAAAAAAAGATTACAAGATTTTTAAGCTAATTACACCTATTCTAAGCCCCCTAATAAAATAATAAACCCCCAAAATAAAAAAAATTCCCTGCCCTATTCTAAATTAAACAAATTTCAAAGCTCTTTACCTTACCAACCCTTAAAAGGGCCTTTTGTGGGGCATGCCCCAAAGAATTCAGCTCTTTTGCATACAACAAATACAATCCCCCCCCCCATTACAACCCACCACCCACATACCCCTATTCTAAAACCACCCAAACCCCCCTTAAAAAAGCCTAACACTACCCCCCTGAAGATCTCCCTACCTTGTCTTCACCACACCGGGCCGAACTCCTGATCCGATCCGGGCGATGTCTTCCTCCAAGCGGCAAAGAATAATTCTTCCTCCGGCGATGTCTTCCTCCAAGCGGCAAAGAAGAATTCTTCCTCCGGCGACGTCTTCCTCCAAGCGGCAGCAAAGTCTTCATTCTTCCGGCGGCATCTTCAATCTTCTTTCTTCGCTCCGCCGCCGCGGAGCATCCATCCCGGCCGACTGCTCTACTACGAATGAGGTACCTTTAAATGACGTCATCCAAGATGGCGTCCGCCGAATTCCGATTGGCTGATAGGATTCTATCAGCCAATCGGAATTAAGTTAGAAAAATCTGATTGGCTGATTGAATCAGCCAATCAGATTCAAGTTCAATCCGATTGGCTGATCCAATCAGCCAATCAGATTGAGCTCGCATTCTATTGGCTGATCGGAACAGCCAATAGAATGCGAGCTCAATCTGATTGGCTGATTGGATCAGCCAATCGGATTGAACTTGAATCTGATTGGCTGATTCAATCAGCCAATCAGATTTTTCTAACTTAATTCCGATTGGCTGATAGAATCCTATCAGCCAATCGGAATTCGGCGGACGCCATCTTGGATGACGTCATTTAAAGGTACCTCATTCGTAGTACAGCAGTCGGCCGGGATGGATGCTCCGCGGCGGCGGAGCGAAGAAAGAAGATTGAAGATGCCGCCGGAAGAATGAAGACTTTGCTGCCGCTTGGAGGAAGACGTCGCCGGAGGAAGAATTCTTCTTTGCCGCTTGGAGGTAGACATCGCCCGGATCGGATCAGGAGTTCGGCCCGGTGTGGTGAAGACAAGGTAGGGAGATCTTCAGGGGGGTAGTGTTAGGCTTTTTTAAGGGGGGTTTGGGTGGTTTTAGAATAGGGGTATGTGGGTGGTGGGTTGTAATGGGGGGGGGGATTGTATTTGTTGTATGCAAAAGAGCTGAATTCTTTGGGGCATGCCCCACAAAAGGCCCTTTTAAGGGCTGGTAAGGTAAAGAGCTTTGAAATTTGTTTAATTTAGAATAGGGCAGGGAATTTTTTTTATTTTGGGGGTTTATTATTTTATTAGGGGGCTTAGAATAGGTGTAATTAGCTTAAAAATCTTGTAATCTTTTTTTTATTTTTTGTAATTTAGTGTTTGTTTGTTTTTTGTAATTTAGTTTAGTTAATTTAATTGTATTTTTAGATAGATGTTTGTAGTTTATTAAATTTATTGATAGTGTAGGTGTATTTATAACTTAGGTTAGGATTTATTTTACAGGTAATTGGGTAATTATTTTAACTAGGTAGATATTAAATAGTTAATAACTATTTAATATCTATTATACCTAGTTAAAATAATTAACAATTTACCTGTAAAATAAATATTAACCCTAACATAGCTACAATGTAATTATTAATTATATTGTAGCTATCTTAGGGTTTATTTTACCAAATCAGCGTAAATATTGGCGTCGCCGGCTTTTGCGGGCGACGATTTATATCGGATCGACCCCCTGGTAGGTCTGTGAACAATTATAATGCCAAACAAAACAGCAACAAACCAGGATTTGCATAAAAATAAAGGTCAAATGTATTGACGTTTCGGGGATATATTTCGGGGATAAGTTCTGAAGAAGGGGAAATATATCCCCGAAACGTCAATAAATTTGACCTTTATTTTGATGCAAATCCTGATTTGTTGCTGTTTTATTTGGCATTATATATATATATATATATATATATATATATATATATATATATATATATATATATATATATATATATATATATATATATAAAAACGCATACATATACGGTACTGTGCAAAAGTCTTAGGTTTTATTGGATTTGTTGTTTTAGCAATGGTATAATGACCATTTATAATTATTTATCAGTCTCTTTATTAGAATGAAACCAGAAAATACAGGATATTTGCATGCAGTATTAAAAAAACAGAAAAAAATCAGCTTCTATAGGCTAAAGTAGCAAGTATTTAGGGTGACCCTTACACTGGAACAATAGCAGGAACCTGGTTCTCATAAAGATAAATGGAACCCTAATTAATGTCATTGCTAACACCTGTATTTGTCCTACTATTTCATATCAAAATGACTGCTGTGTAAAAAGTTTATTACACAAGATTGGTGGAAGCCATGCTTGAGCATTACATACACTTGTGGTATGAGTTTAATTAATTGGAAGCTTGCTAATAACACCAACTTTCAATCAAATCATTCCATTCAAAATGCCAAAGATCATAGTATGACATAAAATCATACTTTTGCATCAGCACTCTCAAAGGGAAAACAGCAAACAAACTGAATACTCAAGATGTGGTATTCAAGCTGTTTTAAAGAAATTTGAAGAATCAGGAGAGGTCAAGGAGAAAAAAAGGACTTTAACGTCAAGAAAACTTTCAAAATCTGATGAGAAGTTTCTCAGAGTTTCTTCTTTGAAAGACTGTAAGTCCAGCAAGGACCTGGCTCAGCATCTGGCAGGTTCATCGGGACTACAGTCCAAAAAACGAATAATATTTGTGGAAGGGTAGCCGCCAAGAAACCACTTTTTCGAAAGGGGAATATGGTGAAAAGGCTAAGTAAGATATGCTAAAGCTCACAAGATTGGAATGAAGATCAGTGGAAAAGAGTATTATGGAGTGACAAGAAGAGAGAAGAAGAGATGGAGAGAAATGGAAGAATGAGTGCTTGCGGCCTTCAGTGAAACATAGTTGAGTGTCTGTCCTGGTTTGGGGCTGCATTTCTGCCAGTGGTGTTGCATTGTCCAAATCGATGGGAACATGAATGCTAAAAAGTACAGACAGGTTTTAATTCATCATGCCTTTCCTTCTGGAAAGCACCTGATTGGGAATGGTTTTATTTTTCAGCATGATAAAGATCCGAAGCACACTGCTAATGCAGTGAAGTCATATTTGGAGAGACAAACAGTTGATAAAATACTGACACTCATGGACTGGCCTCCACTGAGTCCAGACCTGAATATTATAGAGGCAGTATGGGATCACCTGGACAAATTTTGCTTTTAATCCTAGCTGAGAGCTTGAGCTGAGAGCATGCAAGGGAATGCTGGACTTTCTCTGTGTGTTGTATTAATTTATTTTGTAATTTTCCCTATGGGCCATGCACCCAAACTTTTCTGGGCCTAACTGCCTGGGACTCTGGGGACAGCACAGCTTCTTGAAAGTGCTATTAGCACCCAGGGCTAAGCATTTTGCAGTGTCATAGGATGTGTACCCAGTCCAGTGTGAGAGTGCAGTCCCCTTCCGTGTTTTGTATATGTCTAGGGTGATTACATAAGTCTGTGAACCTTCGACTTGTTCCCAGTTTGTTTGATTGAGAGCTTGCATTTGTATGGCTATATTAGGGACCCAAGTTTTGAGAGAGACCTTGATGTGATACCTGGGCTTGCCCCATTTGGCCAGATGCAGTAACTAACTCTTCCAATTTTGCTTTTAATCTTAGCTGAGAGCTTGCAAGTGAGTGCTGGACTTTCTCTTAACTTTTTAATGCAATTTGTTTAAAATATTTATCAGCAGACAGTGTTATTCTGAGTGAAACTGTATTACTAAATGTATTTTTGATGTTTTTTGTGCACTACAGTTAGAGTGCCACTCATAATTTAGCCCTAAGCAAATATTCGATTTAAAAGGTCCCAGAACATTTTAGGGGCCTGAAGTGAGTTTTCCTGCAGATCCCTTAAGCTGTATGTGATATCACATAGCCACATATATACATATGAATATGTCCCTATAGATATGTAAATGTGTGCCCTGCTGACTATATATTCTTCTCCAATAGGGATGAATAGAGGTTTAATGAATTGATACAATGGGGTAGATTTAATAAGCATCAGATGCTGCTATCTACCTCCGTAGTTTATGGCTCCCCGGAAATAGAAGCTACGACCGCTGCTCCTTACCTTTTCCGTTACCTCCGCAAGTGCGAGAATCAGCCAAAATAGCGCTATTGTGATCTTGTCAAATTGAAAGGTAGCCTTTACTTGCTGAAAAAGAGCCAAAAATGTTGCTTCTGATAGATTGCAATCAAAGCCAAAATGGGAGAATGATGGGGAAAAAACAATCAGTTCCTAAAGAAGATGACTGTGCTGGAGAAGCTCTATAAGAATTTTTTGTTTTTGTTTTAAAAATATTGAAGTAAAAAATTAATTATTTTTTTGTGTTTTCAGACAGAACATACAGGGCTAGATTACAAGTGAGGCGCAAACAGTTTTGTGCAAGCTATATCTTTTTGTGAGCCTTTTTAATTGAGCTGTTAAGTTGAGTGAAAAAGCTTCAATCCTTACCGCGATCTCAGAGCTGTGGTTTTCCGAAACAAAAAAGTTGCACAAAACACATCAAAAATACATTACGGAGGGGCGTGTCTTAGCAGCCGCCATAGCAAGTCGCAAAAATGAGAAGCTCCTCACAGACTTGAGATAACTTGTGGCATATCGTTCTGTATAACTATTTTTCCCATACTTATTAAGTCTACTATGGAAGAGGAAGATCAGCTGCATGGATAGATACCAAATGATGCCATCTTTCCTCCTACTACTGTGAACTTTATAGACCATAAGAAGAAAGCGGCTCAAATGGCGGCCTTAGGAAAACAGATCATTTACACTACCCACCCCCCGGTTCCCCGGGGGTAGCAGGTTTACTTCGTTCTGGGTCTATATTTTTACTGAGGACTGACTAGAACCTTATCCGCATTGCATTACTGAAAATACCACAACTGGAGGAGAGAGGATTTGAACGGACATAACATGGATCTTTTGAAGGCTGTGGACGCATGGGAGTGCACATTAAGGTCCGCGATCATTCACTCCTATCAACAGCTACAAAAGGATCTTGCCACGCTACTTTTTGCTGCTACAGCTCACCGCACTACCCTATTCAAAGAATCTACTAAGTGCCCCCAGCCGCCGGACATAGACACGCCTCACATGAAACCGATAGTGGAGGCGGAATGTTCCCCCGCTTGGGGTTACATGACCCATGCTGCTGCTGCATCACAGAGTCTCGCTACAGGCCTGCACACTTCACAGAGGGGATCTTCAGGTTTGGCCCATATGTTAGTGGGATTGAGTTCTCATGCAAGGGCACCGGATAAAACTTTGAAGTTCAGCCCCCTGGATTTAAGGGTATGTGGTCAACAACCTACCATTCAAAGCTGTACTAGACTGTTGGGGTTGGGGAAGGCCCCCTACACAGAGAGTGGAGGGACTTTGCAGTTCATAATGATGAATACTCAGGGCAGGGACTTTGGTCCACCACAGATCGAGAAACCTCCGTCTGCACTAAAGATAAAGGACATTGCTGTCCCAAACGATTCCTATGCTAAGAGATATCTTGCACAAGATAACCTTCAGGGAGCTCAAGCAAGTCTGATACAATGGTTGGCTCCTTCACTACAATGCATCAAGCTTGGAATTGGTTAATTCCAGAAGGAGAACCATGATTCCTGTCATCTAGCCAGATGTTTGATAGACTTCACCTGATGTCTATACACAAATTTAAGTTGAGACTCTCATGTTATCATTTAAAAGGTTTTTATGTTCTTATATAGTTTAAGTTTATCCTTTACTAACTTTGATGTTTTCTTAAATGGGCTGTATAAGTGAGGGGTGGCTGAGGCCATCTTTTTTACATGACGAGCTTTAATTCAACCATAACATATTGCTAACCCTAAGCAAGACTCCACCTACTCTACAAGCAATTTCATAAGCATAACATGCGCATTGATTTGGAGATACCTCCATGTAAATTATTTCACAGTTTTCCCCAGCAGACTTGTATTTGTATATTATGCATAGTTATAAACTCCCCTCTGAAATGATTTAGTGCTGGCGCTACAACATTGTTCGCACACAAAGGGGGTCCAAAATCTGTAGTCAGCTTTTGATTTAGTGCTAGCACATCAACATTGTTCTCATACATAGGGGGTCCAAAACAAAATAAATACATAGTCAGCTTTTGGAAATTAAATCTGAGAATGTATTTCACTAAGCCAATCCCAGTGACATATCCCTGCCTTGGTAGAACACATTAACGTAAGCCTTACTCCCTTGACAAATAAGAATATTGTTCTCACGGCTCACAAATATCCTAATGACAGGTATGCCGCCGTGCTGCCAGCGGCCAAGGTAGCGCAGGGTGCTGAGCATTACAGCTGTTAAGGCAAGTGAAGACTAAGTAGCATAGTGTATGGGCTTAGGCTTCTTTGTTGGGTCAAACCATGTGCACTAATTTTATAAACTACCGGTAGCTGCATTGCAGATCTCCTACGCTATGAACTCCTACACTTTGAGGTATATCCAATGATTATAGCTGATTTATCTTCTTTAATATCTAACCTAAGTTTAACCACCAATAACTCCTTGACTTTTTTAAGACCCCTACCTATTTAATCTAAGGCTACCCTATATAACATTCACAGGATAGAAGAAGGGAATAAGAAAATGGGAAAAGAAGAAAAATTATAACTTCAACATATCATGCCGGCAATCCTCAAACCATAGTCCTGCCTTTCGCAATAGATATAGGCTAGTACAAGTCATCAATGCCTACAGCCCAAACTAACTACGCTCAAACTATAAGCTTCTCCCTCACATTAGACTCAGCTTATTCAGCAATAGTTTCCCACATATTGAGCAAGCACCTCTCAGATCAGCTCTACCTGACATATATGAGCTAAACATTATACCTATATCATAATGTCTGTACAGTGCATTTCTATAACTGGCCCTAGAATGTCCTGTTTCCTCCATATCTAGTAGCGTAGTATTCCTGCTATCTTATCTATAATATACCTCCTAGTTTAGGAGGGTTAAATTTGCGGCTTCTCTTGCCTATGTAGCACATCTACAATTTTTACTACTATCTACAAATCGAATACGCTAATTTTTTTTTTTCCTTTCTTGAGTTCACACCTAGGTTAGGTCCAATAGCGGCCTTTTGAATGTATTTTATAAACTAAGAAAACTGAAGTTCATTATTTGGGACCCAAGAGCGGCCCCTAATGTTCATGGTAGCCTTCTATAGCACTATTTTTATTTTCATTTTGTGAGGCCCAAAAGTGATCTTATTTACCATTTGGAAGGCTATAAGTTTAACCGGCAAATTGGATGTTCACTATTAACTCTACCTAATATTCTAGAATGTTGATGTATACAGTTGGAACTGTTTCTCCTCTTTCTGTACTGCTTATGTTGAAAAATGTTGCCTGTATGCCGTGCATTGAACTTCAATAAAAACTATTATAAAAAAAAAAAAAAAAAAAACATTACGAAGAACAGTTACACTAAAAAAATATATTACACAAAAAAAGTTATAAGGGCTCAAATATGAGATCTCGGGTGTTAGAAAAGCCGTCAAAATACTTTAGCATAGAGATATATACATTGCTAAAGATTTATTTGTATATATATATATATATATATATATATATACTGTAACATATGACAGACATATATACACATATAAACACATAAATATATATGTTCACACAGTATACAGTATATATAAGTGCATCAGAGCCCTTTACCATTAAGTAGGTGAAAATATGATAAACATATATTGCAATATTCATATATAACTAAAGATTTTAACTATGGGCACCATGTACTAAGGCGTCAAAATCTTCGCACTAAGTGTATCGAATTAACCCGCCGGCATTCGCACCTTGCGGATATAACTTTGTTACATGAATGTACTAAAAATCAACCCGTAAAATATTGCATCTAATCTGTCCTGAAGACAATTGAATTATTGATAACTTTGAAGCTTCGCTTAGCGCGAAAGAACAAAGTTACTAATCAGTTTATGGTCTATTGGTGGATTTCTTAACCCATGTGAACATCTAGGTGTAATAATCGTCATACAAGCGGCAACAATAAGCTGTTCACATGTATAAGAACGTGTAGTTCCCAGAAATCTTAGAATATTTTTTCGTTACTTTCGGTAGTTACTTTGAAAAGATAGTTGACATGGCTTGCTTCATTTATTCATTAAAATAATTTTCAGCTACAAAATTTTTAGCGGTTATGGCCTGTCTTGTTAGTGCATCATTGCAGATCACCTCAGGAAAGTCCTCAAATGAGATTTCATTATCATCCTCAATTTCAAATCCTCTTCGAATTGCAATGTTATGAAGTATACAGCATACCAGAATTATTTTGGCAACCTTTTCTGGAGCATACAGCATCACACCACCTGAGTGGTCAAGACAATGAAAGCACATTTTTAACAATCCAAAGGTTCTCTCAATGATTCCTCTGGTGGATCTGTGTGCCTCATTGAATTTAACCTCACATCTTCTTCGAGGATTATTGTATGGTGTGAATAAGCATTCTCTACTAAAATAACCAGCGTCCCCGATTTAAAAGAAAAATGTATTAACATTTATAATAGAATTGAAAGATGATACATTTAAAGACAATAGACTTTAAGATATTCCTATCTAACTCACAAACATAATGAAAGGGACAGTTCAAATAAAACTACACTTATCTTATATAGATTAAAAAGGAAATGTTAATATAATTACCTAAAAGCCATCCTTCGGACATCTCTCCATCCTCAAACTTACGATATAGACCAGACTGATGCAAGATATAGGAATCATGGTAGGACCCAGGGAAGTTGGAATGGACACAGATTATTTGCATTTTATGGTCACACACTATCTGAACTTTGAGAGAATTATACTGTTTTTTATTACGGTAAACTTCTTCATGTTCGCGTGCTGGTTTGACAGCCACATGTGTGCAATCAATGGCTCCAAGTACATTGGGCATCCCTGACATTCTATAAAAGTTGAACTTCATAGATTGCCACTCTTCAGGAGTCGATGGAAGGCACAACATACCTTGGAAAGACCACCATCAATGCGTTTATTACTTTTGTTAGGTGCCTAGAAAATGCAGACTGGCTGATGCCAATAATGACGCTAGACAGAGCTTGGAAAGAACCAGTGGCAAAAAAAGTGTAATGCTGCCAACAGTTTTAATAGTCCGGGTATGGCTTATGAATGCGCTGTCATTGGCTCCAGGTATTCTGCTATTTCATTGTAAAGGTCCATAATAGCTTCTCTGTCCAAACGGAATCTCTGGATAGCCTCCTGATCAGAAAGGGTTTCAAAATCCATACGAGAAAGGAAAACTCTTGGGACTCACATTCTTCTACCTCCTCTCCTTTTTTGTAATTCATTATTTCCAACTGGTGCCTGTATAGCCCTTCTTCCTCGTAATTGAATCAATCGGAATATAAACATATGTAAAAGTGTCTCCACCTTCATTCACTTATGCAAAAACCAATAATGAAACAATTGTAGTCTAGTCGTTTAACTTAAGTACTTCAACCTGGCATCAGTCTGATACCCCCTATAGTTTTCTATAGTATTTGCTACCTAAATGGTCGCAAATCAAATCACACGAAGTTAAAGTGAAAGTTGTAGTGGACGGATTACTTGTAACATTGATAATTTCCGTTAATAGCGGATTTTAGTGCGATTGATGATTTAGTATGTGAAAAAATGGTTAGGAACAATTAGTTGCAGAAAATTACGGTCGCAGATGAAAAATAGTATTTTTTCTATTTGATCGCAGCTTGGTAAATATGAGATTTAGACAGTGAGCAAATTTCAACGCCAAAATACACACAAAAAGGTCACTTCAATGCTTAGTACATGGCGCCCTATGTATTTACTGTATTTCACATTTGCTAATGGGAATATGCTATGTTGTTTGCGCGATGGGTGGTTTTTTTTCAACAATATTTTTTTTTGTCCATTGACTTCTATGGGGAATGTGAAAATGCAATCGTGTTTGCGTGATCTCGGGTGTTTAGTTTTTTTTTCTCCTTTATTTTTCTTCATTGATTTCTATGGGGGATTACATGCTATTCTGGTTAACGCTTGCGCAAAATAATTTTTTTGGAACTTGTAATACGAACACATCCCGACTAGCACAAAATGCTTAACTCTAGCTGATCGCGAAGAAAAAATAATGCGCCACTACTTGTTAAAACTCAGCTAAAGCATACTGATATAGGCCATGTGTCTTAGATGACAGAAGCGTGTGTAGCAAGGTTGTACAAGGACCCTCTAGAGGGAGCTTTAAAGTGTAAGTTAAGCCTCGAATATAGCTAAAGGTATATGTAAAACTATCGGAATAACCAGATGTACTGTATAGTCAACGTCTGGATTCCTGTTTTTAATTTTTTTTTGATGATGATGCTCTTTCCCATAGTTTTTTTTGGTTCAATGCCAGTCACCGAAAACTACACTTTTGTTGATATAGATTTAAAATAGAGATTTTTATACCTTTACTTTGACATACTATAAATTAATGTTGTATGTCCGCAAATTGTTTATCACGTGTAATTTTCCAGCTCAAAAGCAAGGACATATTAGTCAAAATTTAAATGTGCATAAGGGTTTCCATTTTTAGTATAAGCATACTTGCAGTAAATTAAGTTATCACTGTTTCAGGGGCATATGTACATATGCTGAGTGTGCATGTTCCCCCCACATTCAAATACTGCACCTACTCAGAGAGCCAACAGTGGCATTTACTGTGTTAACAATCTCTCAGTTTGCATCATACAAACAATACCTGCTCTCTGAGCCAGTGCGCTATTTGCATGTAGGTGCACTAAGCACATTCTGCATATGTACATATACCCCTAAGTCAGTGATATTTTTGTAGAAGCATTTTTGCTAATACATGTATATTGCAAAAATGCTTACATTCAAAATTAAAATGCACTTATACACATGTTCAGTTGACTTTGATACAAAGTAAATAAGACATTTAGCAAAAAATGAAAACCTTGTAGACACTAATAAACCAGGCATGGAACTGTCACTAGACAAAGGGAATTGTGTCCTTTGGTTGTAGTTGCAGGTTGCAATATGCCTCACATATTATTTGTTTCTCTCATATCCGTTGCTTAGAGCACTGGATCTTCACTGATGTTTCAAAACGACTGCCTGGCTGATTTCTATTTGCTTTGACAATGTACAGTGCACTCTCTTTTTCAACAATATATCAACAGCAATTCTAGTAAAGATAAGGGGATGCAGGGGCAATGCTTCTGCCCTGCAGTCTGATCTGGGTACCTACTTTTTTAAATAACCATGATCGTGTTTGATTTGTTTTTGTTAGAAATTTTCAACTGTTTTGGCTCCTTTGAAGTCTATGGAGAAAGTGATTTTGTGTTCACAACTTCTCAAAGTCTATTTCTTACTGTAACATTGCCAACGTGAGATCGCAAACATTTTACTTTCAACTCGTAATACGACCATGAATTACCGAGCGCAAACAAAATAATTCTAGTGGTTTTAACGCTCCAATGCGAGTGCAAACTACCACTCCACTCGTAATCTAGCCCAATACCTCTAGCTACCTAAATAAAATTGACCTTTAGTACATTTCTTCCACAGCATTCAACAAAGATAATCAATGTTTCAGGCTCAACACTTGCTATGCTTGCATGATTAAGAGCAAATGTTGAGCCCAAAATGTTTTGTTGGTCCTGTCAAAGAAACATAATAAAGGTCCATTTTATTTATGCCTATGGAGGTTTCAATTTTTTTATGTGGTCAGGCTTAGTAAGCCTTCACTGGAGAATGCATTATCATAGTGCTTTCTCCAAATCTGATATAATTATATATTGGGGTCTGATATGGTCACCTCAATGGCATAAGCAGTGCAAGGCACAATGTATCTGCTGTAAGTGGCATGAAGGTGCATGGAGCAATACACCTGGTCTGAGGTTTGGCCTCTTACATAGCATAAAGATGTGCAGTGGGAAATGCATATGGGCTGAGGTTTGATCTGGTCATCTACATGACATAAGAGGTGTAGGGGGCAATGCATTTGAGAATACAAGTGACATAAGCATTGGAGGTAAAGGATGCGCAAGAGTCAAGCATATGGTCTGCTATCTGATCTGTGCACTTAACTGGCATAAAGTTGCAGGAAGCAATGCATCTAGTCTGAGGTCTGATCTGGGTAAATAGCTGGCAAAAGAGGTGCAGGGGAGAATGAATCTGCTATCTGATCTGGGGAACCTTACAGAATATGGGTTCCAGGGGGCAATAATCTGAGGTATGATCTGAGGTATGATTTGTGACGTAATATACACTCCCACAATCTCAATCTGACTCAGATTGATGCTTGCGTCATTAGAGATGTTTCAAATTCACATTGGACTCTATTTGACCCTTTTCCCAATTTATCAAACATTTAACAGCTACGCTTGTGTCTATTCTGACGCAGCGTACCTAGTTTTCAATCCGCCACCCTTAAAGGGACACTGAACCCAAATTTTTTCTTTTGTGATTCAGGGCATGCAATTTTAAGCAACTTTCTAATTTACTCCTATTAGCAAATGTTCTTCATTCTCTTGGTATCTTTATTTGAAAAGCAAGAATGTAAGTTTAAATGCCGGCCCATTTTGGTGAAAAACCTTGGTTGTTCTTGCTAAATGGTGGATAAATTCATCCACCAATAAACAAGTGCTCTCCAAGGTTCTGGACTTTCTTTTTCAAATACAAATAGCAAGAGAATAAAGAAAAATTGATAATAGGAGTAAATTAGAAAGTTGCTTAAAATTGCATGCTCTATCTGAATCACAAAAAAAGAAAAAAATTGGCTTTAGTGTCCCTTTAAGACCGCAGTAACCATAGAACTCAATGGGAGTCTAAAAACAAAGAAAGCTTATGTTCGATGCTGCAAGAGAATGAAGTATATTACATAATAAAAGTAAATTAGAAACTTTATTTAAATTATATACCCTTTCTAAATCAAACAATATTATTGCTACACATTTGGTGCACTAGTAGATATAGGGATAAAAATTAATAATACATTACTACTGATGGATTATGTTACAACTTTGTCTCTCATTACAAAGCAAGGGGACAATATTATTTCTCCACATTTGGTGTAAAGTTTTGCCGCAAACTTTTTGCACTAATAAATATAGAGATAAAACTGAAATAAATCTATTTGCACCATGTTTAAGCCATGTAATATAAGTCCCACTCTCCACTTCGCCCCAAATTTGACGCAACACTTTTCGCACCAGTTATGACGCAATCTCCTAAACAACCCACACACTAGTGAATTTTTCAACCACTTTTGATTGGAATATGCATAATCATATGATTTATGACATCAGCCAATCTGATTAAAATATACTGTACATTTTAAATTATCACTAACGAATCAAATTGCTCGATACTTGTGTCATTGATCACTCAGTGTATTATACTTTGAAAGTATGTATAAGTGAAATTAGTATTAAAGTTAACATTGATGCTGACAATAGGACAGACAGTGTAATATTTTAGACAATGATTTTAAAATTCAAACTGATGTTTGATTCAATATAATCTTAAACTGATAGCTCAAAGGGATAGCCCACCTAACATTAAACTGCTTATCAGATACAGCAGAAATTAAAATCACCACTTTACTATTTTCAGTGTATTTCTTCCTTCTCTTGAATTTCTTTTGCAGTAAGAAATGTCATCTTATTATATGCCAGCCCATTTTATAACACCTGTGTAGGGGTGTTTTTTTAAAACTAGATTGCAATCAGGAGGGGTTACACAGATACAGAGAGAAAACTGGCCCAGCTCTTAAAATATCCATTGATGGCAAATAAATACATATGAAACCCTGATTACATGTTATATTTGCAATTATTCCTGCTCAGAATAATAATAAATTTACACTATATACATATAGTGGTAAAAATAAACACAGAGATATGAAAGACAGCATTGTTTAGAACAAAAAAAAGGAATTTAGGGACATGTAAATATGTTTGCAAAAGATTTCTGACATAACACACACATATATATATATATATATATATATATATATATATATACATATACATACAAGTATGTGCGAAGATATATGTACAAATTCTAGCATTAAAGGGACACTAAACATAGAAAATAATGTTATACAATTCTGTTCCCGCTGTTAGACAGAGCAAGAGCAAGCTGCACTGAGTGTAATGGCGCAGTCGGGCCGGGCTGTGACTAGACAGCTGGCCAGATGCGCTCTGTGTAAAAAAACAGACCCGCTCAGAAGAGCACAGAGAACGGGTCTGGAAAACACTGGCCTAGATTTAGAGTTTGGCGTTAGCCGTCAAAAGCAGCGTTAAGGGGTCCTAACGCTGCTTTTTACTGCCCGCTGGTATTTAGAGTCAGGCAGGAAAGGGTCTACCGCTCACTTTCTTTCCTCGACTCCAGACTATCGCAGATCCCCTTACGTCAATTGCGTATCCTATGTTTTCAATGGGATTTGCCTATCGCTGGTATTTTGAGTCTTGGAGCAAGTGAGAGGTAGACCCTCTACTGACAAGACTCCTACTGCCAAAAAAAGTCAGTAGTTAAGAGCTTTATGGGCTAACGTCGGAACATAAAGCTCTTAGCTACTGTGCTATAAAGTACACTAACACCCATAAACTACCTATGTACCCCTAAACCGAGGCCCCCCACATTGCAAACCCTCTAATAAAAAAATGTAACCCCTAATCTGCCGACCGGACACCGCCGCCACCTACATTATTGCTATGAACCCCTAATCTGCTGCCCCTAACATCGCCGACACCTATATTATATTTATTAACCCCTAATCTGCCCCCCCCCCAACGTCGCCGCTACCTAACTACACTTATTAACCCCTAATCTGCCGACCGGACCTCGCCGCCACTATAATAAATGTATTAACCCCTAAACCGCTACACTCCCGCCTTGCAAACACTATAATAAATTGTATTAACCCCTAATCTGCCCTCCCTAACATCACCGCTACCTACCTACAATTATTAACCGCTAATCTGCCGCCCCCAATGTCGCTGCTACTATAATAAAGTTATCAACATCTAAACCTAAGTCTAACCCTAACCCTAACACCCCCCTAACATAAATATAATTTTAATTAAACGAAATAAATGTACTATCATTAAATAAATTATTCCTATTTAAAACTAAATACTTACCTATAAAATAAACCCTAATATAGCTACAATATAACTAATAGTTATTAGTATTTATTTTAACTAGGTACAATAGCTATTAAATAGTTAATAACTAAAAATAAATACCTAAAATAAGTACAAAATTACCTGTAAAATAAATCCTAACCTAAGTTAGAAATACACCTAACACTACACTATCAATAAATTAATTAAATAAATTAACTACATTTAGCTAAACTAAAATACAATTAAATAAACTAATCTATAATACAAAAAAAACCACTAAATTACAGAAAATAAAAAAAAATTACAAGAAGTTTAAACTAATTACACCTAATCTAAGCCCCTAATAAAATAAAAAAGCCCCACAAAATAATAAAATGCCCTACCCTATTCTAAATTACAAAAGTAATCAGCTCTTTTACCAGCCCTTAAAAGGGCTTTTCGCGGGGCATTGCCCCAAAGTAATCAGCTCTTTTACCTGTAAAAAAAAATACAACCCCCCCAACATTAAAACCCACCACCCACATACCCCTACTCTAACCCACCCAACCCCCCCTCCAAAAAACCTAACACTAACCCCCTGAAGATCTCCCTACCTTGAGTCGTCTTCACCCAACCGGGCCGAAATCTTCATCCAAGTTGCGCAGAAGTGGTCCTTCATCCAGTAGAAGTCTTCATCCAGGCAGCGTCTACAATCTTCATCCATCCCGAGTGGAGCCATCTTCCATGGAGTCGACGCGGAGCCATCCTCTTACACAATTAATCGATAGCCATTAGACGCTCGTTGTTAAGGCAAGCTTATGTACGAAATTTTCTGAGGCATGCGTCACCTATATTTTCTAGCTGATCACCAGTGGGCATTAGTACCATTAACATATATAGGTGTGTTAAATGACCCAATACATGATATCTCATACAGCAAAGTATTGCTGCCAGTAACATGGAAAAACATTTTAGAAACACATTTGTGCAATTGTTATATATTTGCATGTCTGATTTGCCGTGTAATGTTGCTGGATAAAACACGAGTCTTGACATCCTCACAGAACCAGAACCAAGGGCTGACCGTGGGTGTTCTAGTGGTATGGTAAGGATTATTTAACTAAATGATGAATCACCCTGTGAGGTTTAGAAAGACGATATTGTCCTTGTGAATCGTATCTTGCTATGTCAAAGCTGAGAAGGTTGTCTCCTTTTTATTTTATTTTTCTTTACCTTTCCTTAAATGCTCTTGTGTGCTTAAATGCTTTAAGTGGACTGCTTAATGGAAATATCCAGGCTCATTTCAGAGAGTCAACCTGAAGCTTTTCATGGATGGATGGATTAATAGTTTTTCTGAGTTGTTTGTCAGATGTGTTCTTAATAATGTTTAATAGTGACAGCAAGTACAGATAATACAGCTACAGTGGATATAAAAAGTCTACACACCCCTGTTAAAATGTCAGGTTTTTGTGATGTAAAAAAATGAGACAAAGATAAATCATTTCAGAACTTTTTCCACCTTTAATGTGACCTATAAACTGTACAACTCAATTCAAAAACAAACTGAAATCTTTTAGGTAAAGGGAAATAAAAATAAAAAACTAAAATAATATGGTTGCATAAGTGTGAACACCCTTAAACTAATACTTTATTGAAGCACCTTTTGATTTTATTACAGCACTCAGTCTTCTTGGGTATGAGTTTTTCAGCATGGCACATCTTGACTTGGCAAGATTTGCCCTCTCTTCTTTGCAAAAACACTCGAAATCTGTCAGAATGTGAGGGCATCTCCTGTGCACAGCCCTCTTCAGATCACCCCACAGATTTTGAATTGGATTCAGGTCTGGGCTCTGGCTGGGCCATCCCAAAACTTTAATCTTCTTCTGGTGAAGCCATTCCTTTGTTGATTTGGATGTATGCTTTGGGTCATTGTCATGCTGAAAGAAGAAGTTCCTCTTCATGTTCAGCTTTCTAGCAGAAGCCTGAAGATTTCGTGCCAGTATTGTCTGGTATTTGGAACTGTTCATTATTCCCTCTACCTTGACTAAGGCCCCCATTCCAGCTGAAGAAAAACAGCCCCAAAGCATGATGCTGCCGCCGCCATGCTTCACTGTGGGTATGGTGTTCTTTTGGTGATATGCAGTGTTGTTTTTGCGCCAAACATATCTTTTGAAATTATGGCCAAAAAGGTCAACTTTGGTTTCATCAGACCAGAACACCTTTTGCAACATGCTTTTGGGAAGCTTCAGATGTGTTTTTGCTAAATTTAGCTGGGCTTGGATGTTTTTTTTGTAAGAAAAGGCTTCCGTCTTGCCGTCTACCCCAAAGCCCATACATATGAAAAATATGGGCTATTGTTGTCACATGTACCACACAGCCAGTACTTGCCAGATATTCCTGCAGCTCCTTTAATGTTGCTGTAGGCCTCTTGGCAGCCTCCCAGACCAGTTTTCTTCTCGTCTTTTCATCAATTTTGGAGGGACATCCAGTTCTTGGTAATGTCACTGTTGCACCATATTTTCTTCACTTGATGATGACTGTCTTCACTGTGTTCCATGGTATATCTAATGCCTTGGAAGTTCTTTTGTACCCTTCTCCTGACTGATACCTTTTAACAATGAGATGCCTCTGATGCTTTAGAAGCTCTCTGCGGACCATGGCTTTTGCTGTAGGATGCGACTAACAAAATGTCAGGAAAGACCTAATAGAACAGCTGAACTTTATTTGGGGTTAATCAGAGGCACTTTAAATGATGACAGGTGTGTACTGACTCTATTACTGTTACTGTTTAACATGATTTTCAATGTGATTGCTTAATTCTGAACACAGCTACATCCCCAGTTATAAAAGGGTGTTCACACTTATGCAACCACATTATTTTATTTTTTATTTTTATTTCCCTTTCCCTAAAAGATTTCAGTTTGTTTTTCAATTGAGTTGTACAGTTTATAGGTCACCTTAAAGGTGGAAAAAGTTCTGAAATGATTTATTTTTGTCTCGTTTTTTTACATCGCAGAAACCTGACATTTTAACAGGGGTGTGTAGACTTTTTTATATCCACTGTATATAAGTATTTATTGTTATTTATAACAGTTTAAATTGATTGGTTACAGTGAAATAAAGGGCAAAAAATATATAATGAAGATGTACACAATGTATATGATTATTAACTGTATGGCATAAGTAATCATGTTTGGATAAACATTGTTATTTTTTGTTATTTTTATACAACGTATATAAATAACACAGCCATTTTGACCCCGTTATTTTACATAATCCAAGGGATTTTTGCAATACATTGAAAGTTGTAAAAGTGGATGATCCATGGGTGTTGTGTGGGGGGACCTGTTATTATAACAAGGAAGCCTTGCAAGTGCAGTTACATTCTTAAAATATGTTAACATACCAAATTCATACACCTTTGTCTTCCCTTATTTTCAATCAATGTTTACTGTTAAAATAAATTAATAGATGAATACATTTAAATGTCAGTTGTTTATTTTCCATTTGACATTCATAAAACTCTTTTAGATTACATAACGCAAATACACTGCTGTGTCCTGATATTCAACTTGCAAATTGCAATTGCAAATAAGTCTGAATTCTCTAAGCTTGCAAAGCCCATACTTTACAATGTAAAGCACCTCTCATATTGGGGTCAATTTATCAAGCTCCGTACGGATTAAATACTGATTAAAATACGATCAGGTTGATTGACACCCCCTGCTATTGACCGCAAATCTGCAGGGGCGGCATTGCACCAGCAGTTCACAAGAACTGCTGGTGCAATGATAAATGCTCACAGCATATGCTGTCGGCATTTATCGATGTGCAGCAGACATGATACGCTACCTTGTATCATGTCCGCTTGCACATTAATAAATTGACCCCATTGTCTTTACTAAGTTAGACAGTACATTTTCTTTGAGAAAAACATTGTAAAATCTGAGAGACAGATATCATAAAGTTAAGCCACACAAAACAGACGTTTGACAATCAGGCCCAAAACAGAGACTGCAAATGTATTTGTTAAAAATAGTAAGTAATAATGGACATAACTTAAAACCACTTAGTGCTTCTTATATGAGTTAAAGCCTGATGTAATGTAATTGCCCCATCTACACTACTTTTGTTGCCTCTGCCTGGGGGATTCAAGGGAAACGCCCCGCAGATCCTCTGAAATCCACCCCAAGTAAACCCCCCAGGTGGAAGCAAAAAAAATGCACTGCATCGTATATATGTTTATTTTTATATATATATATATATATATATATATATATATATATATATATATATATATAATATATATACACGCGCACACAAGCAACTGAACCGCGGTTCCTGAAAATAAAAACCTGTAAGCACTGCATTAACTCAATTACTTTTCATATATATCTATTGTGCAGAAATAATAATGCACATGTTTTGTACCTGACATTTTCTCAAATCATAAATTATTAATAAAAATTATAGTAAAATTAAACCTGCATAGTATTACCTTCCTAAAATCACTTGCTATTTGCTGTCAGGAAATTGACATAGTACAGATTTTTGTGCAGCAAATATGCTGATATAACTACATATGCCTCAATGCCATTTGACTTTTATGTACAATATTAAGCTAGCCTAGCATTGTTAAATAGTTAAATGGCTTTTAAACAATTTATTAAATTAAAGGAAACAAGTTTAAGCAGTCTTATTGAAATATCCTGTGGCTGCATTAAACCACAATAGCATTTTCCTCTCACAACTTGGCAAAGTCTTTACAATAATTGCCAACTGTAACCAAAAATGTGACATTTGTAGCATTCAAATAGGTGAGATTTGACATTTTTAAAGGGTGGCTTTTACTCAGCCCCACTTTCAATAAACACAACAGAAAATGGAAAAAGTATCAGAGAAACAAAGATTTAAAAAGTATGATATGAATACTGAGAAAGGGTGGTCTTATTCCAACACCACTTTATATTGTATTTGGCTCTTTGAATAGTGCTTAGTCGTACTATACAAATGAGTTGGGCTAAGGTGGGTTTGAGAGACTGGCTAAGTATGGAAACAATGTATGTTTGATCGTAAGATGCTTTTGGAAAGCTCCCATCAACATATATCCCCGTTCTGCTATTTTTAAAGCAACATTAGTCATTTTTTATTTATCCACAACATTATATATTAGCATTTAAGAACTGCATTGGAAAAGATCTCCATGAAAGTAAATATTTTAAAAACATTTAAAACTGAGATATTCCTTGAAAGGTTTTTCGGCTTGCAGGGCTAACGAGCAGTTTCAGCTCACCGGTCACCTACAGACAACGCTGGTATTATGGGTTTTTACAAAGAAGAGCAAAATTTTACTCCACATCTCACCTCAATACTAGTGCTGCTTACGGTAGCGGTGAGCTGACTAAACGTGTTCGTGCACAATTTCCCCATAAGAATCAATGGGGGAAGAATCAAACCTAACACCTGCAATAAAGCAGTGTTCAGCTCCTAACGCAGCCCCATTGATTCCTATGGGGAAAATACATTTATGTGTACACCTAACACCCTAACATGAACCCCGAGTCTAAACACCCCTAATCTTACACTTATTAACCCCTAATCTGCCACCCCCGACATCGCCGACACCTACATTATAATATGAACCCCTAATCTGCCGCTCCAGACACCGCCGCCACCTACATTATACTTATTAAGCCTTAATCTGATGCCCCCAACATCGCTGAACCATACATTATATTTATTAACCCCTAATCTGCCACCGCCAACGTCGCCGCCATTATAATAAATATATTAACCCTTAAACCTAAATCTAACCCTAACACCCCCCTAACTTAAATATAATTTAACATAATCTAAATAAAATAACTTTAATTAACTAAATTATTCCTATTTAAAACTAAATACTTACCTATAAAATAAACCCTAAGCTAGCTACAATATAACTAATAGTTACATTGTAGCTAGCTTAGGGTTTATTTTTATTTTACAGGCAACTTTGTATCTATTTTAACTAGGTACAATAGTTATTAAATAGTTATTAACTATTTAATAACTACCTAGTTAAAATAAAGACACATTTACCTGTAAAATGAAAATAAACTCTAAGCTAGCTACAATGTAACAATTAGTTATATTGTAGCTAGCTTAAGGTTTATTTTATAGGTTTTATTAGTGTAAGTTTAGGTTTTATTTTTATTTCACAGGTAAGTTTGTATTTATTTTAACTAGGTAGTTAGTAAATAGTTATATTGTAGCTAGCTTAGGTTTTATTTTTAATTCACAGGTAAGTTTGTATTTATTTTTAAATAGGTAGTTAATTAATAATTGTAACTTTAATTTAGGTCTATTTTAATTATGTTAAAGTTAGGGGGTGTTAGGTTTAAGGGTTAATATAGTTTAATTTAGGTTGTTGCGATGTGGGGGCGGCAGTTTAGGGGTTAATAGGTTTAGTTAGTGTTGGAAATGTTTGGGAACGGCGGTTTAGGGGTTAATAGATTTATTTAGTGTTTCAGTTAGTGTCGGCGATGTCTGGGAACTGCGGTTTAGGGGTTAATAGGTTTAGTTAGTGTTGGCGATGTGGGGGTACGGCGGTTTAAGGGTTAATAGCTTTATTTAGTGTCGGTGTCAGCGATGTGGGTGGCGGCGGTGGTTTTAGATAATTTTGTTTCGGCAATCACCGGCATATTAGTTATATTAAGTTAAATCGTTTTTTCGAATTCTCGTTTTTTCAAATCCATTCTTTATTCATATTCATTATTCTAATTTAAACTTCTAAACGAACGGATCTGAAAAAACTAATGAAAATTAAACTAAACAAAATCAATTTTTTAGCATTATTCTATTCTAAACCACTAAACAAACAGATCAGAAAAAACTAATGAAAACGAAACTAAATGAAATTATTTTTTTAGTGTTGCACATGTCTAATATTTAGCAATGTTCCAAAAGACCAATTTTAAATTAAATTGTAATTCTAGACATTTAAAAATGACATTGTACTCAATTATTTCTCGGATTTTATCTCTTTTCCATATTTTTCCCTAATGGAACAAGAAACTGTATTTTTGTGCCATACTTATAATTCCTCTGCTTGTCGTCATCAGCAACCATCCTGATATTACAGAAGTAATTATGTTACATATTTCACTGCATCTTGAGCAGAGGTGAAGTTGCCCATTCTATTTGTTTTCAATATGACAAGTGGTACAGACTCTGATTGGCTGTACTGACTGAAGACAACTGGGTAAAGAAATAAATGAAGCATTAATCAGGTAGGGAGCTGGGGAACCGTGATATGTAATAATAGGTTATAAAACTGTAAAACAAATATAGGGATGGATAGATATGTTCTATAATGATCTGCAAGCATGATAAGTTATTTTAAAAAGTAACATAACATTTAGGTCTAGATTACAAGTGGAGCACAAAAATATTAGCTATCAGTAGTGATATATCTTTGCACTCATATTACAAGTCATTATTTATCTCTCGAGCGTTTGTTAAATACCTCCCATAATATATTTCTATGGACACACAAAGTAAAATTATTGTTCAATATTGCTAAATTTTACATTTGTATTTTAGATTGTGCTTGAGGGCAACACTTAACTCATCACTTCTTGTATGAGCGTAATGAGTGTTGTAATAGCGTTTTCTGCACTTTCCATTAAAAGTATTAAAATTAAAGGGACATGAAACATTTTCTTTCATGAATCAGACAGAGAATACAATTTTAAACAACATTCCAATCTACTTCTATTATCTAATTTGCTTCATTATTTAGGTATCCTTTGTTGAAGAAATAGCAATGCACCTGGGTGAGCCAATAACATGAGACATCTATGTTTAGCCACCAATTAGCAGCTCCTGAGCCTCTTTAGATATGTTTTTTAACAAATGATATCAAGATAATTAAGCAAATTAGATAATAGAAGTAAAATGAAAAATTGGGTTTTATGTCCCTTTAATTGCAAGATAACGCAGCCTACGCTACTGATTGCGTGTAATCTAGCCCTCAAACTCCCTTAAGACTCAATCATACACAGGCATGCATTTCCTGTTATCTTCAATATGAAAAGGAAAACAAATTAGAAAGCATCATTAATATAATCTTTTTCATGCAATTTTGTACCATGTTTTAGTAGCACTCTGTCATATATATGATAGTATCCCTTTAATTTTGACACATTTATTAATCCGTGGAGACAGCTTCAGAGTCCCAGCACAAGCGTGCCAGAAACCATAGTTAAAGGGACACTAAACCCAAATGTTTTCTTTCATGATTCAGATAGAGCAGTAATTTTATACAACTTTCTAATTTATTCCTTTTTTCAATTTTTCTTCATTCTCTTCCTATCTTTATTTAAATCACAGGAATTTAAAGCTTAAAGGAATAGTTTAGTCAAAATTAAACTTTCTTTATTCTGATAGAGCATATAATTTTAAGCAACTTTCTAATTAACTCCTATTATATTTTTTTCTTCATTCTCTTGGTATCTTTATGTGAATGTAAGCTTAGGAGCCAGCCCATTTTTGGTTCAGCACCTGGGTAGTGCTTGCTTGTTGGTTTGCTAAGTGTAGCCACCAATAAGCAAGCGCTATCCAGAGTGCTGAACCGAAAATAGGCTGGCTCCAAAGCTTTAAATTACTGCTTTTTAAATAAATATAGCAAGAGAACGAAGAAAAATTGATAGTAGGAGTAAATTAGAAAGTTGCTTAAAATGACATGCTCTATCTGAATCATGAAAGAAAATCTGGGGTTTAGTGTCCCTTTAAGGAGCAGCCATCTTAAGATTTGTGGGCGCACAAGCAGGGTCCGGAATTGCACAAGCTGAGGCTTGTGTAATGTTAACTGTGGGCAGCAAATCTGCCCACTCATCGCAAGGCCAGGTGGACAAGGTTAATGATAGCAAAACTAGTCAGCCTGGCAGATGACAAATGGAGTCCATAGATTAAACTGTCTTATTCCTAAATAGCTTAGTAAATCAAAGGAAAGAAAAGAAGCATAATGTGGCACACGTATAGAGGGTAGTTCTACACAAGTTGTACTGTGTAAGGAGTGTGGTGTTAAAACTAAACATTTAATAAAGAAAATTAACAATGATAGACCATGCCACCCAATAAAAATGAATTACAAATATCACAGTAGAACAGTCACTGTCTCCTCTGACAAGACTCTACAGGAATATATCAATAAACTGTAAGTGGAGAGCCCTCAGGATCTACCCAGCGGTTCTCAGGGAGAGATTGCCCCAGAAAAAGTTATCAGGTAAGTCTACAAAATCGCCAATTAAAGGGACATGAAACCCAAAAATTTTCTTTCATGATTCAGATAGAGTATACAATTTGAAATAACTTTCTAATTTACTTCTATTATCTAATTTGTTTCATTCTCTATCATTTGATGAAGGAGCAGCAATGCACTACTAGTTTCTAACTGAACACTTGGGTGAGCCAATGACAATTGGTATATATATCCAGCCACCAATCAGCAGCGAGAACCTAGGTTCTTTGCTGCTCCTGAGTCAACCTAGATAAACCTTTCAGCAAATGATAACAAGAGAAGGAAGCAAATTAAATAAAAGAAGTAAATTGGAGAGTTGTTTAAAATTGTATTCTCTATCTGAATCATGAAAGAAAAATTTTGGGTTTCATGTCCCTTTAAGGCCAACAAATTTAACTGAATAAGAGAGAGGAGGCAGTGCGAACGCCTGACGCGTGCTTCGCAACTGCTTTATCGAACCACTGGGTAGATCCTGAGGGCTCTCCACTTACAGCTTATTGATATATTCCCGTAGAGTAGAATCCGGACACTACAGTTCCGGTATTTACCCAGATAACACAGGGTTTTCTGCATCAAGTCTTATTGTAACGATATTTGTTTAATACAAATGAATCTTGTACTTCCTGTCAGAGGAGACAGTGACTGTTCTACTGTGATATTTGTAATTCATTTTTATTGGGTGGCATGGTCTATCATTGTTAATTTTCTTTCTTAAATGTTTAGTTTTAACACCACACTCCTTACACAGTACAACCTGTGTATAACTACCCTCTATACGTGTGCCACATTATGTTTCTTTTCTTTCCTTTGATTTACTAAGTTATATTCCCTGGCATCAGACACAGCCCACCTTAACATACATAAGTTTATTTAAGGGGGTTATTTTGAGGACAGTTATAATTACCTCCCTAGCTGCATCTATGGTTTTTTTTTCCTATTATTCCTAAATAGATAGTATTCAATAGTAATGTAATTCATTTAACTCTTAGACTAAATGTAAGTACAATATCAGCTGTGACCATTTTTCCTACTTAGGTATACAATCTTGGCAACAACTATTCTAGTTCCCACGTAAGCTGATGTAAATACATGGCAGAAGGGCTTTGTCAACATATCATTGTGGAGAGATGCTTAGATTAGCTAGAAAAAAAACATTTCAAATCCCAGATAATAAAATATCCTCCTCAATGCTAATTGCTGCTTTCATCTAGCATCTTAGACCTTACCTCCAGCTGAGGTGCCGTTGCTGATCAAATGCTTAGCTTAAAGATACTGCTTATTATGCTCTTGAGATTGCTGGCTGACAGAACAGCTAAATGCCACATAGCCTGTTAAAGGTGATTATCTGTCTAAAGAAGGAAGACGATCAGCATTGAAGACAACCTTGTTTGTCAGATTGCTCACTTAATCGGACAAAGCTTATAAGTCTAAGAGCTTTGCAGCATCAAAAATAAAATGAAAAGAAGCTTTTCAACAATTAGGTTTGGAATAAACAGACCATTTAACTCATGTACTTTTCCATATAATGTTTGAGAATGACTTCATTTCTAGCAACAATAGCATGGTATGTAATATATTTTAAAAGGAAAAAAATGAATAGTCTAACATTTATTTCTATAATGTTCTATATATCATCTCTTGCTGCAAATGCATTACCTAAGCTCTTAACAGATCATTTTTTTTTAACAGCAACATGCCATAATGTAACATTTATACTCCAGAGTTGCAGACTAGTGTTGATGGAGCCCGTTGTGTTAGTAAACATTCAATTATTTCACAAACTCACATCTCAAAGATCAAAAGCTCACCAATGAAATATTTTAACAAGAGTTAATTAATTTAATTCACCCGATCTAAAACATTAGATTATTGTTCACAGTTTTCTGCTGCTATCTCTCAAGGAGGAGACAGTTGATTGTTAGTGCTACAAAAAAAAGCCATACAGGACAATTTGGAGGTCCTTTATATTAGAATATCCAGTGCCAGATTGGCCAGCTGGGAAATTGGGACTTTTCTCCATCTTGGTCGCAGTAAGGCCACATCCTTGATCATGAGGTCCTAGAGCGAGCCTTGTGAACATGTGTAGTGCATTTTTTCAAGGCTGCTCCACTCCTGACGAAGATGTGGGGGCCTGTGGTGGCAGAAAAGTGGCCCTAGGCAAGGTAGAAAGTGGGGCCTGGGGGTTGCTGGGGCTGGTCTTCAAACATTTCCAGGGCCAGTCTGATTTCCCAGTCCGGTCCTGAGTATATCTACCTCTATTTACTTTTGTTTTTGTAACTGATTTGACTGTGAGAGGTATGGAATAGCAGGGGAAAGTGGGGTCAATATTTTAACATAATCATTTTAACAAAAGGTAATTAATTGCATGGCACTTTATGATTTTTGGTGGCATATTTTATATTATTAACATCTAGTTTGTTACTTTGATACATTGGGCTCCATTTATCAAAGTGTCAACCTGTGAACAATCGCTGGAATTAATACGCTTTCTGTACCTTGCTGCAACAAATCCAAAAAAGTCCTATTACGTCAAGTATTACGTGAAGATCAGAGTACCATTTATAAATATGAAGCATTGATGGTGCACATTTTAGTATTTATCATTTAATCTAGCTAGAATTATGTACAATCTCAATCACATGACATTCACGGACACATTTTTTACATATATTTTTATCATGTTCACCATTTGCAATGTTCATTTTAATTCTTATTTATGAATAAATACAGTTCAAAATAGTCATCTTTAATTTGTGTACTTGTTGCGTCCTTTAAATATGTAATATTTTAACTATCGAAAATTCAAGGTCTCACAAATGTGTTTTATTCTACTGTCTGTTGCTTGTTTTCTAAACTCCTTGTGCGTCAGAGTATTGCAAATGTTAATGCAGTTAACATGTTCATCCTGAATGTCTTGATAAGAGGACAAACATGATATAACTAAACAGTTCTGTATTGGTAGACACACCCTTTTATAGTTTAGTAACATTGTATTAACTCCCTTTGATTCCTATGGCATTCGCTAGCTCAAAGGTGGCGGATTGAAAATCAGATTTGTTGCATCATTCGAGACGTGAACGTACCAGTTGAATGTTTAATATATTACATTTTTTCTAATTCAGTTGTATGTACGGTCGGATTAGCATCATTACGCTCAAATAACGTTGCCATCAATCTACACTGAACATGTATCACTGAACCTAATGTTACAACGATTTGAGCTACATTTGACAGTGCTGTCAGAATGATAATTTACGGGGAGTCAATTATGCGCGTAATTTGAAGCATATTTTCAGCGATTTACAAGTTGACACTTTGATTAATGGAGCCCAATGACTGATACCAAAATGTATCACAATGCAGAGTTTGTAGGTTTCACTAATGTCTGTTGATTAGGATGCTGTCAGTGACTATCAGTGATGCTAAATTGGCTACTGGAATGTTCCTTGTTCTATGTTTCATCTATATAGTAGCTTTTATGCACTGACACCACACTGTTGCAGGACTGCTAAGCACTTAGCAAAAAACAATCCTGACAGAATGCAGACCAGAGTACTACAGAAGACATGAGAAATATTAAGGAAAATTATGTATTAATTATGTATTTTGTCATTTAATTATGACATATAACAAATCTCCAAGTTCTAAAAGTAAAGCAAAAAACAATTATTGATTGCAAAATAATTGCTGTTATAAGCCAGCATCAAGCAGGTTAGGTTTAACAGTCATAGAGAAGACAACTTGAATGCAATTGTTTGGTTTATCATCCACATCTCAGAAAATACAGAGCTCTTCCTTTAGAGTTGCAGTAAATCCCCCAACATACAAGAAAAAAAAGTATCTTCTAGAAAAACAGATTTCGATAGATTCGAGGCATGAGAAGAGAACAAAATATGAAATGGGAATTAATATTCCAAAATATTTATGAATTTAAAATGAATTAAGTTTCGAAAAGACCTACTTAAAAATATTATTATATAATATGTCTTTATATGTTTAATGTGTTTTTATTGATGTATTGAGTTTTAAATATGCATTTTAGCAACTGTAACTTAAAGGGACAGTCAACACCAGAATTGTTGTTGTTTTAAAAGATAGATAATCCTTTAATTACCTATTCCACAGTTTTGCATAACCAACACAGTTATAATAATACACGTTTTACCTCTGTAATTACCTTGTATCTAAGCCTCTGCAGACTGCCCCCTTATTTCAGTTCTTTGAGAGACTCAATCAGTGATCACTCCTCAGTAAAGACACATGCATGAGCTCAATTTTATCTATATGAAACACATGAACTAATGCCCTCTAGTGGTGAAAAACGTTAAAAATGCATTTAGATTAGAGGCGGCCTTCAAGGTCTAAGAAATTAGCATATGAACCTCCTAGGCTTAGCTTTCAACTAAGAATACCAAGAGAACAAAGCAAAATTGGTAATAAAAGTAAATTGGAAAGTTGTTTAAAATTACATGCCCTATTTGAATCATGAAAGGTTTTTTTGGACTTGACTGTCCCTTTAAATTCTTAAAACAATACAAGTATTTATAAATATTATGTATATATAAAGATTACTAATATTTATGGATATTTTGCGCCACTATACAAATAAATTATAATAATAATACTTGTATTCATTTGCTTATAATGACAATATAAACAAGCTTAAAAGGACAGTCTACTCCAGAATTTTTATTGTGTAAAAAGATAGATAGACCAAGAGAACAAAGCAAATTTGATGATAAAAGTAAATTGGAGAGTTGTTTAAAACGACATTCCCTATCTGAATCATGTAAGCTTAATTCTGACTAGACTGCCCCTTTAACAAGTATAAATCAAATCCATATTAGGATATAAAATGTATAAAGTATGTGTATCAATTTAAGAACTATAATATATATATTAATAAACATGTTTTAATCTGTAAACAATACAGATATACATGTATACATATTTATGCTTTTAAAAATATTATTATTATAATAGTTTTTAATTTTTGTATCTGTTATATTGATGGGCAAATGGAAGACATGGGAAATAAAGCATATTGGAAGAACATATACTTTTATACAACTTTCCAGTTTACTTCTGTTTTTTCATTTGCTTCATTCTCTTGGTATCCTTTGGTAGGCTCAGGAGGAGCAATGCACTGCTGGGAGAGAGCTTCTGACTGATGGCTACAGATATATGCCTCATGTCATTGGCTCACCCAGTGCCTTTAGTTAGCTCCCAGCAGTGCATTGCTGCTCCTTCAACAAAGGATACCAAGATAATGATGCAAATTTGATCATAGAAGTAAATTGGAAGGTTGTTTAAAATTGTATGTTCTATATGAATCATGAAAGAAAAAAATTGGGTTTCATGTTCATTTACTTTACTTGATGTTGATCATATAGAAGCTTATAAAATACAGGATTTTTAAATAATTACAAAAAGTGTAATTTAAACACAGAAAAAAATATAAATAGATAGTACGCAATTATGTTATATTATTAACAACATTAGCAGATGTAAAAAAATAACCCAATACTTTTCATTAACAATACTATTTTTTCACCTTAAATACCATTAATCTGTTAATTTTTGTTTCTTAAACATTTAGGGCCAGATCATAAGTGAAGCGCTTTTGATAGAGTGATAATTGCGGTGGAAGAAAACTTTTTGCGCGCCTTGGATTGAATTGAAATGAAAAGTTATCGCTCTTGCACTAACCAGACACACAAGCCGAACTTGGAATATATCACGAGCGTGATAACCTATTCCCCCATAGCATGCAATGGAGCACAAAAGTGGGGGGAATAAACAACTCACACGCAAACCTGATCGCATAATCTAATGTGAGCTAATCCTAAATGAAAATATGAATATTTCACATTCAGTATATATCTGATGGTATTTTGGTACAATATATATTTATATCCACACTATATATATATATATATATATTTATAGATACTTAAAACATTCTGCTATGTGCAGAACATTCAAATGTGAAATATTTACAGTAAATACACACTATAACACTTTATTAAAAATGAATATTGCATAAATTTGCTTTGACATGTTTTCATGCACTTATATATGTCAATATATGTATACATATGTATTTATGTGTTTATATGTGTATATCTGTAAATAAAGATATACACATTTAAATACATAAGTACATCTGTACACATATATAGACATACTGTATATATATATATATATATACATCTTTAGACATGTATATGTATGTATTTCTATGTTAAAGCCCTTACCTGCCATTTTATTTCTCTAACACCTGATATCTCATATATTTAAGCCCTCATAACTTTTTTGTGCAACATTTTTTAGAAATAATTTTTATTAGACAGTGTTATTATGAGTGTAACTGTACTTAGGGCTCCATGTACTAAGCCGTCAATTCATCCGTCATTGTAGACGCGGATAAACTCGCCGTTACTCACCGCGGGCGAAATGGTGTCCGCTGTCGCTATGTACTAATAATCCCCCAATAAATAGACACGTCTAGCCCGCCGCGAGCAGTTTGATGCCTCGCTCGCCGCGACTAAGCTGATGTACTTAACTTTCAGTTGAATTGTCTGGCCAATTATTAACACGTGACATGCAAGGTGTCACAAACGTCATAGTAGTCGTGGGAATAGAATTTTGCTCCTATAAAAGTTCAACTTATCTAAACAACTTTATTATTGTTCAAAAATTTTTGAAGAGTGATTACAGAGCGTTATTTTTGTAATATTTATTTACAAATTGGATATGGCTTCATCTGGATCTGAAACCACTTCAAAATCCAAGAATCCTCACTTTTCGCATCAGCAAAACGTCGTTTTGATTGACATGATTATTGATTATTTGTTTGGATGTCGTGTCAAACAGACAAATTTTTCGAGGAGGAAGCAGATCTGGCAAAGGATAAGCAATGCCGTTAGTGCCCAGGGTCCTGGAAAAAAGGATGTCGATCAGCTGAAGAAGCATTACAACGGCATTAAACGTTTCGCCAAAGCTAAATTGGCCAGAGAAAAAAATTCGGCACGTACTACCGGAAGTGGACCAGCATATGTTGCCGACCTCAATGACTATGCTTGTTCAGCGTCTGGGACCAGAGATCATCACTGGCATAACGGATGATTGTGACAGTGATTTAAGAGGTAAATGTACAACATAATTGACGCAAAAATGTTTGTTAAATTATGATAGCTCATTGTCTCCAATATATATTTCTTAAAAATAACATGATCTGACTTCTTACACTTCCGTATCTGAATCCATATAGGCCATTTAGTCCCCAAATACTGTAATCATTTATGTTGCATATATGTATAAGGGATTGTACAATAATAGGGTTGTTATACTGCCTTTTTTTTAAGCTATAACGGAAATATACATTTTTAAGAGTTGATTATAAATATAGGGGGCAACTATTACTGTGATCCATAAAGATAACACTCATGTGTTCATTTACAAACCAGTATTGCATTGAAACTCCTTAAAGAGATAATGACAATAGAAATAATGTAATTTGAAACTATTAAAAAAATATTGATGTTGTGTAACATGGTATGTTCGACATTAATCATGAAATACAATTATTTTAAATTCATATCACTTTAACTTTTATCTCTGCATATTCTGACTGACCCCAGATCACATGCCTTCTTAAATCTCTGATCTATTGACTTCCATGTAGCAGTATTTGAATATAGAATATTATTTTGAACATCTTTCAAAATTAGAATATATAATTGTTCTCAGCTTTCTAAACATATACTTTTTTCAGACATAGCTATGCACATAGTTGACGCAGTCACATGACCCATCTATGTGCATCAACCAATGATCATTTACTGAGCCTGTATAGATTTGCTTTTCATCCAAGTATATCAATCCAATGAAGCCAAAAAGATAATACAATTAAATAATTTAGAAAAAGCATTTTCTTATGAGATCATTAAAGGAAAATGTATTTTTTCATGTCCCTTTAATGATTGAGCCTTCATTCACTGCTGTGATTATATTATTAACAGTTTTAGCTTTCAGTTTAAACTAGAAATAAAAATAAAAATGCATTAATATTTTTTTTATTTTTTTTTATTTTTAAAGCAACACCAACAACACAAGCAGAGCCTGGGAGGAGTACCAATGACGTGCCCACTTGTTCAACTTTGTCTTCTTCTGTTTACAGACCAACTACCGGTGCAGCTGGTTCCAGACCTTCGACCAGTTTTTCTCATGGACAATTCATACGCTCCACATCTACTGTTACACACAGTACTTCATCAGCGGACACACTTCCTGATGTAAGGACCAGCACTCCAGAAACTGGTGTTGGCAGAGCAACTGGTAAGTACTTTACTAATTAAATGAATAATTACAATGTTGTGTGTGTTATCTCTTTTATCTATCAAATAAAAAAAATAAAAATTTGTACACAAATGTCAAATGTCATTATTGACATAATCGAGTTTGAGATCGTTTACAGATGGAATGGAATTTGAAGGACAAATAGCAATGATCTTAGATTTTCATGAAAGGGAAACTGTACAATTTTTTTTAAATGATGATTCATGTAGTGCATGCAATTGTAAGCAACTTTCTAATGAGTTTAAATTTTAACATTATTTTCTTTTTGAGAATTGATAATAGTATTAAATTAGAAAGTTGATTGAAATTGCATGCTATATATCTTAATCACAAAAATATTATTTTTGGTTCAGTGTCCAGTTAATTGCAAAGTACATTTTCATTAATAATTTTACTAATAGATTTTTCACTGAATGTAAAAGCGTTTGAATATATGGTTACATTTACTCAAAACCATTTTTTTTTTTTTTTAAATAGGTGATTTGGGACATCTTTTCCAGAGATTGACTGGACATTCATCTCCATTATTTGATGGTATGTATCACATATGTATATATATATAATATAATTTAAATTTGTGTATGACTGTTGTATCTGCTCTCTCCTTCTATTCTATTTCTGCAACCGTGTTTAGAAAATTTTATTTTTATTTACTAACAATTTTTTATGTCTTGATCTAGAAGAAGAAAACTCATCAAGGGAGATCGCTATCAATCTCATGCCAATAGTGGAAAATCCAATTCAAGATGAACCACCAGGAGGGCATGATGGAAGTGAGACTCCAGATATTCTAGAAGAATGTGGAGATGCACAACCGGATGAAATCCATACACCTGAAAACCTGGAGGATCCAGTTGAAACACAGGCACCACCAATTACACAGGAAACAGGTGCTCTAAATATTGAAAATACACCGGCAGAAGGACTATTGGCCGATGTGGGATTAAGGGAAATGTTGACCCTTGCAAGGCAATATAGAGAGGACCACAGAGATATGCAGAATATTATAAACACTAATATTGAACGCTGGGCAGCTATTTCTGAAAATAATATTGAACTAGAAATGGAAAGAAATTACATTGAAAGGCAGAAATTACAGCTGCAAAGAAAAATGTTTCAGTGGCAGAGGCAGATGGATGATGAAAAAAACCTGTAAATTAATAGAGCATTATCCATCACTGAAAGGACATTACAATCTCTGTTGTTTATTGTGAGTGAAAGGGAGGGTACAACAGACCCCAAAAGGCCACGTCTACAGTGAACATTTCATTTATTATTTATAACACCGTAGTCCATAAAGTTGTATTTTATGTTAATTATTTACATAGATATATTTTTTAATTAGTTATTATTTTTTTTCTTTAAGTTTAAAATGTTATTGTTTAATAAAGACAATTTTTTTTATACCCAAAAATATGTTTTATTTACATAAATTCAAAATCACTATTGATTCTTCACAAAAACAGTTTTTGTCATTTATTAATTGTCATTCTTCTGACAATCATCATGCAAAAATTTTTTAAATCAAATAACATATTTACGGTATAAAAAATCTACTTGCTCCAATAACATTCCCAAAGTTGCCCTAATTTTAGAACATTTTAGGTTAACATGATCTTCAAGACAACTCTGAGTACTTTTGTCTTCAGTTTTAATAGTTGATGTTGAAGATAAATCTGTAGAATAATAAAAGCAAATACAATTTTAATTCCATTTACATATACATATGCAATGTATCATATGGTTTATTTCTTCACAAATATTACCTCCTGATGTGCTGTTATCTATGTTATCTACTATATTGGCTTCTACACTTATGTCCACTCCTTTAAAGCTTTCATCTGAGCCAACTCCTAGTAGAAATATACAATATGTATTAGTTAAAACTTTGATTTTCTTAGATTTAAGATTACTGAGTATGAAACATACCTTTATCTACCATCATTGTTGTTAAAACTTCTATCCTTGGTTGACTATCATCTGAACTCAAGGCTTCAAATATTGGCACACTATCAGGATTTTGAAAATCTTCCATTTCAATCCTATTTTTCATGTCTTCCATGGTAATATCTATGAATGTATTTACAAAGATAAAGATAGAAAACTATTTAAGCCAAAACCTAAAATATATTATTTAAAACTTAAATAATAAGTCATTACCTGTCTGTGTGTTTTTATGAAAAACTTGATATGGATTGGGAGATAATTCAATATCCAATAGTGTTAGTGGCAAAGGTGGAGATAGAGCTTCACTTCTGGGTGTTTGCACCAACATTGACCTGAGGTAGCGTGGTGGCTGTTCACACTTATCTTTCCTACTTCTCATATCTATAAACATATTAATAAAAAAAAATTTAATTAAAAAATTTAAATTTAATTAATTATAGCAATTTTTTATTTTCAAAACATAGAAATTATGCTTAATACTACAATTATAATAAATGGACACTGAACAATTTATTTTTTCTATTGGGATTGAAATAGAACATGCCATTTTAACCAAATGTATAATTCACTTCAATTTTTAAATTTGCTTCATTCTCTTAGTTTCTTTATTTTTTTTAAAAGGCATCTAAGCTAGGTTTTGAGTTCTATACAATGTAAAACACTTCTTTATTGGTGCATGGATTTACCCACCAATCATCAAGAAGAACACAATAATGTTTTCCCACACAATGTGCCTGTATCTAAACTGAAATTATTGCTTTTCAAATAAAGATACAAAGAGAATGAAAATAATTTGATGATAGGAGTACATTGTAAAGTTGCTTAAAATGGCAATTAGATTTTACTCTACTTATTCAGTTCTGCATGCTTACTTTTCTAACATGTTTCAATGGTATATATTAATATATTTATATTTTACTCTACTAACTCAGTTCTGCATGCTTACTTTTCTAACTTCTTTTAAGTGTATATACTAATATAGTTATATTTTAATCTACTAACTCAGTTCTGCATGCTTACTTTTGTAACTTGTTGCAATTGTATATACTAATATAGTTAAAGTAAAACTCAGAAAATAATATTGTCCTTAATTCGTTAATGATGACGCAGTTCAAAAATACCATCATTATTTTCTATTATAAAAAATAATTTAATATATAATTTTGGAACTTACATGTCCTTATCAATCTTCAAATAGATTCATAGTACTTTGGTTCTCTTCTCTTCAAGTCACTATATTTTCTAAGACATTATCGTCTTGTTCTTTTAATTTTTGAAATACGATGCATTCTTCTCAGCATCTCGTATATTATTTTGTCTCTGCATTCCTGTCTCACTGCCCTTACACCACCAATCCGTTTAGGGAAATATTTATCCATGGCATAAACTAATATCACCAATTCGCCAGCACCAAAAGGTTCAGGGCGCGACATGTTTGACGATGACGTCATTAATCGTTATGTCTAGAGATGCCACCTCAGCCATGTTTTCCAGGAAACTTATGAGTTACACATACTGCAGGGTGTGCAGGGAGGAACATGTACTGTGTTTCTGGACAGCACTATTCATATTCCTCCCTGAACACCCTGCAGCATGTGTAACTCATAAGTGTTCTGTATTTTAAGGGATGGGTGGCAACCCTAGTTATGTCAATCATTAGCGCATTGATCTAGATATGTATCGCCGAAAAATTTTAAACAATATAATGTATATGTAGATTAATGTATTTTCTGAATGTTTGTAAATTGATTCTATGTTTATAGTTATTATAAATGATATTTTGTTTCTAAACATTTTCTTTGTTTCAGATGTGTTGATATATATTACAATTAACTTTGGTTTACACTAGTTATTAATAATATTTAATATATAATGTTTCAAGATTGATTGTCAGTTTGTAATAAAATAATTTATTTTCCATTATTTTCTATATGCCACTATTCTTTTAACAAATCTTGAATGGAAATAGATATTATTAAAGATAAGAAAATAAGTTTTAAGAGTAAGCCCTTAAGGTATTTTTAATTGGAATATGGGCCAACTTAGGAGCTGTTATAAATTGTGATTAAAATAAAACAAAGCAAATTAGCAAGTCTTTAAAATAAAAACTCCTATCTGAAAACATAAAATCGCACTTTGGAATATCCTGTCGTTTGTTAAATCTACAATTCAATGACACAATACAATGAATTACCATCAGCTATGGAGGGATTACATTACACTAATCACATTATGTAAAAGAGTGAGAGCAGCTATAGACACTAGTGTGATGTCACAAAGACAATGTATTACCTAAAATATATTGTCTGTAATAACTTTGATCATAATCTTTATTTATTTGAAACCTTTGATAATTGAAGAGCAACAACTGTTATGTATTTAAAGGGACAGTACACTGTAAAATTGTTTTTCCATAAATGTATTTTAAATGACTTGTTATACCAACTGCAGAGTATAAAATATTTGAGAAATTGCATTTTCGGGCTTATTTGTGTATATGAAGTAGCTGGTTTTATGCTTTGAAACCACAGCCTATTACAATGGGTTGAGCTTCAGGTAATATCAGATCTCATTATGTTATCACTTTTATGTACACAGACTTGCTTCCTTATCTTATATTTGTCTGGAACACCAAAGCTCAATACATAGAGAGAACAATGGAAAATTATCATTTTATTACTTAACTATCATGCCCCCCACTGACAGTGTAATCTCTTCTGCTGGCTGTGTTTACTTAGGCTTGTCAATAGCATATACGCAAGTATCAAAACTTTCAGTATAGGTTGGGAAACCACACGCTAAATCAGCTATTTCAAATGCTGAAATATGAGTAAAGGAGCTACTTGCAACCAAATTAATACACTCTAGCAGGTAAAACGGATCATTGGGAATAATTTAAAGGGGAGAAAGTTTTTGGGTGAACTGTCCCTTTAACTGTTTATCAAGAGGGATTTTTAATAACCTTAATTGTTAAAAAAAAGTAGAAGACAAGTTAATAAAGAAAGTTTTTTTATTGATCAACTGAAAACAGGAATTTTAATCTTCAAAATATTGTTCGGAAACCATGTCCCTTGTTGCCATACCACGCCTATTAGCTTGTTCTACACATATTTCTTCTGTCAAATCATCAGCATCTATGGTATTTTCATCTTCTAATGGACAGCCTCTTTTTATTGCTATATTGTGCATTATGCAGCAAACCAATATAATTTTTGCAACTTTCTCAGGTGCATACTGCATAGCACCACCAGAACGATCAAGACATCGAAACCGCATTTTCAAAAGACCGAAAGTCCTCTCAATTATCCCCCTGGTAGATCGGTGAGCTTCATTGAAACGTACTTGACTTCTGGTCTGTGGGTTGTTATAGGGAGTCAACAGCCATTCTGTACATGAGTAGCCTCCATCTCCTAATAGAAGATATAATAAATATAAATATTAATATAAAAATAATTTTAAAGATTGACAACTATACAATACAAATTTAAAATATACAGATTATTCTTTAATTACAGTCGACAAATTGGGCGCAATTTATGTACATGGAAATGAGAGACAAATTAGACGCCAGTTATGCTTACCTAGAAGCCATCCTTCAGGCATATTTCCGTCCTCGAACTTCCGGTATAAGCCAGTCTGCCTTAAGATGTAAGAATCATGACATGAGCCTGGAAAATTTGAACGGACACTGATAATCCTCATGTTGGGGTCACAGACCATCTGGACATTTAAGGAATGGAAATGCTTTCTATTCCTATAGATCTCCTCACGAGCTTGAAGTGGTCTTACAGCAACATGGGTACAGTCTATGGCACCTAGGACATTGGGCATCCCAGCCATCCTATAGAAATTGGACTTTATAGATTGCCATTCTTCAGGGGTAGATGGCAAACAAACATATCGATGAAAAATAACCATCATAGCCCCTATGACTTTGGATAAGTGGCGTGAAAAAGCAGATTGACTCATTCCAATAATGACGCTAGAAACTGCCTGAAAGGAGCCTTTTGCCATAAAATGCAATGCAGCTAATAGTTTCAGAAGTCCCGGAATAGCTTGTGAACGAGCCGTCATCGGCTCCAAATGATCTTCAATCTCTCGATACAGGTGTAATATGGATTCACGATCAAGCCTGAATCTCCTTATGATCTCTCGGTCAGAAAGGCCATGCAAACCAACCCGTGGAAGGAATACACGGGGGACACGAACTCTCCTCCTTCGAACCAATTGATTTGTGACATTTCCAGTATTCTGTCTTCTAGACCGCATTTGCATCACACGGAGAATAAAGAAATACAGAAGTGTCTCCAAAGCTGCCGAAATGAACAATGTAAGTACAATGCTGATATTACTGCCTTTTATATATGTCTAGACTGGCTTCTAGACTGACTTTCCTATTGTTTTGTACCTTGCCCGTCACCTAAAAGGTGGTGAGGCAAAAATAACGAGGTGGGAGCGGAAATTGCCGCGAGCGGACAAATAGATTTTTTAGTTGTTGGTCAAATGTGTCTAATTACAGTGAAAAATGGAGAGGTAGCGAGGTTTGGTGGATAAGTACGCTTGCAATTTTAAAGATGCGAGTTTGAACATAGTTGACGACTTTGTACATATCAGTTTGCGAGTTTTGACGCGAGATTTGTTGCGGGTAGCTCGCTGACTGCTTAGTACATGGAGCCCTTAGTAATGTATTTTTGATGTGTTTTGTGACACTTTTTTGCAGGCCCTGACTGAGCGTCGGTGGGCCAGAGCCAGTTACCTTAGCCCTGTGGCCCCCCTGCACAGGCACAAGAAGAGAACCTTGCCCTTCCAGAAATACAAGTCACTCTACCCACCCTCAGGTTCCCACATGCATGCGGCAATGAAGTGCATAATTTCCTGGCTGGCAGAAGAAGTATCCTGTGCGGAGCCGTGTCACATAACGAGCGGTAGCGTGTATCTCTCATTCTTTTCAGCCGCCGCTTCACTATATATAATTCAAAGGTTTTTTTGTCTATATATAATTCAAAGGTTTTTGCCAATACCGGGCTTCATTAGATGCAGCACACCAGTCTGTTGAAAAGTGTTTTTTTTTACTGTTGTGGTGGGTGGGAATTTATCAGCATTGAATAAATTGTGATGAGCAGAAAAACCCTGCCCAGTACAGGCTGCTCCTCCCAGGACAATGCACTATGTCATAGACCCTTCCTGATGACAACACAGTTGTAGATGGGGGGGCGGCAGCTGATAACATGGGAGAACTAGCTCATATTAATAGAGTTGCAGATTTAGGGCTGTGGGCCAAGAGCTGGTTGTCTAGGTCCCTCCTACCTATCAGGGCTCCTTAAATTTTTGTAAGCCCTCTGCAGCCCATGCACAATTTCATAGGGGTTCGTGCACCTCAAAAAAAAATTTATGCACTGACTGATACTTCCCTTACAGCCCTCATGCAATGTTGTTATTCTGCCACAGGAGACACCACAAATGGCTGGTAGCAGGACAGAATCATCAAACGGTAAGACCATAATTGCTTCCCCAGTACAAGTTCAGCTAATTTAATAAAATGTTGAAACTCCAATGTTGAATAATATGTGTATTCATTTAATTTCTACTGCACATAGAAACGTTAAATAAAATGTAATAAGTGAAAAGCAAACTTTTTTGCAATTTAGATAAACTAAATATTTATTTTTTGCCTTTAATTCCCTACTGAATTGCCTTTCTTCAATAAATACATTTGAGGGAATCCTGATCATTAATGTGCAGTCCATATTGTATTCTTGCAACCAACATCAAGATAATCTGAATGAAAGATATCCAGAATGTTTGTCTTGTGTCTTTAAAAAAAATATTCTGTCTTAAATTTAGCATAATACAAGTTAATCAATATAGTAAAACAACTTTTATGCTAAAAATATAACGCCTAGATTACGAATTTTGAGCGCTATAGGGAAATTAACGAATGCAACAAAAGTGGCATTATTTAATCCCCTATAGCGCTGCCATTATAAGTTTTAAAACCTGGCTTGTGCGGGCGATATGGTGCTTTTAAGCTCCATACCGCACTAAAAACAAGCGATGTTTTGACGTGCTCGTACACGCTTTCCCCATAGATATCAATGGGGAGAGCAGGTCAGAAAAAAGTCTAACACCTGCGATTGCGGAAAGAAAAGCTCTGTAACGCAGCCCATTGATGTCTATTGGAAAAAAGAAACTAACGTTAACGTTAACACCCTAACATAAACCCCACATCTAAACACCCCTAATCTGCTGCCCCCGACATCGCCGACACATGCCTACAGTTATTAACCTCTAATCTGCCGCTCCCGATATCGCTGCCACTATACTAAAGTTATTAACCCCTATTCCGCCGCTCCCCGACATTGCTGCAACTAAATAAAGTTATTAACCCCTAAACCTCTGGCCTCCCACATCACTACCACTAAAAAAACCTATTAACCCCTAAACCACCAGCCCCCCAAATCGTAACAACCTGAATTAAACTATTAACCCCTACACCTACCCCTAAACCTAACCCTACCCCTAAACCTAACCCTAACGTAACCGTAACAACCCCTAACTTTAACATAATTAAAATAGATCTAAATTAAATTTACAATTATTAACTAAATAATACATATTTAAAACTAAATACATACTTGCCTGTAATATAAAACCTAAGATAGTTACAATATAAGAAAAGATAAGAGCGGTAGTCCCAGGAAATAAAAAATATCAGGCTTTATTTGAACATGTTTAAGAACAGCAAAAAGGTGAATAAAAAAGACTAAAAAGTGAATGAAGTGATCAGTCTAAGGGCTGTGAGGAGCCCGTTGCTGCCTGTCCCAGTGATTTGCTATTGAGCCTATTTGCAGCCTTCGAGCCATAAGTGGATACTCGCCAAGTGGTAAGGAAGACCGGAGAAGCTGACGTCACGTCCAGTGTAAGTCCCGCACTCGCAAAGCAACTAAACCAAAGGAGAAGTGAGTTTGATGGTCGCATCTAAAAGCGTGGCCGTCCCTCTATCTACACTGAGGTTGTGCCTACCCGGAAGGAAGCAGTCTACACAGACAGAAGCACCAGGGTAAAGGCGAAGAAATCTTTGCGTAAGTACAGGTGAAGCCCGGGTTGTGACCGCCGAGTCAATATTGTTTGCTGTTATTGGTGACCGCCGAGTCAGTGTTTGCAAATCAATGACTTATTGACAGTTCCATTGTCTTCATCCCCATTAACCTTGTGAGGCTCCGTTCATATGTTCTTCACTCAGTGTGATTTCTTGTTATATAGTTACAATATAACTAATAGTTATATGGTAGCTAGCTTCGGTTTTATTTATTTTAACTAGGTAGACTAGTTAGTAAATAGTTAACTATTTAATAACTACCTAGTTAAAAAAATACAAAATTACCTGTGAAATAAAACCTAAGCTACCTTACACTAAAACCTAAAATTACTAAAAATAAAAAAACTGCAATTACAAAAAAAAACTCAAAATTATTCCTATTCTAATACCCATTAAAAAAACACCCCAAAATAAAAAGCCTAATCTAGAATAAACTACCAATGGCCCTTAAAAGGGCCTTTTGTAGGGCATTGCCCTAAAGATATCAGCTCTTTTTCTGAAGAAAAAAAAAATACAAATATCCACTAACATTACAAAACCCCCCCAAACCCACAAACTAAAAAAAAAATCTAAAAAACTTAAGTTACCCATTGCCCTGAAAAGGGCATTTGGATGGGTATTGCCCTTAAAAGGGCATTTAGCGCTTTTGCTGCCCAAAACCCACCCAAAAAACCTAACACTAACACCCAACGATCCAATTACAGTTTTTGAAGTCCCGCTTGAACGATCTTCATTGCGCACCTTGCATTGAAGATCCATTCTACAGCGGCAGCCGTATTAAGAGGATGCTCCTCGCTGGATGTCTTCAGGAAGGACCCGCTCCGTGCCGCCGGGATCAAGATAGAAGATGCCGCCTGGATGAAGATTGAAGAGGCTGTCTGGATGAAGACTTCTCGCCGCTTGGATGAGGACTTCGCTGCCGGGATGAAGATTGAAGAGGCCGCTTGGATGAAGACTTCTCACCGTCTGGATGAGGACCTCTCTGCCGGGATGAAGATCGTTCAAGCGGGACTTCAAAAACTGAAAGTGGATTGTCGGGGATTAGTGTTAGTTTTTTTGGGTGGATTTTATTTTTAGATTAGGGTTTGGGCAGCAAAAGAGCTAAATGCTCTTTTAAGGGTAATGCCCATACAAATGCCCTTTTCAGGGCAATGGGTAGCTTAGTTTTTATTAGAGTTAGGTTTTTTATTTTAGGGGGTTGGTTGGGTGGTGGGTTTTACTGTTGGGAGTCTTTGTATTTTTTTTTCAGGGAAAAGAGCTAATATCTTTGGGGCAATGTCCCACAAAAGGCCCTTTTAAGGGGTATTGGTAGTTTATTGTAGGCTAGGGTTTTTTTTATTTTGGGTGGGTTTTTGTATTTTAATAGGGCTATTAGATTAGGCAAAATTCTTTTTTATTTTTGATAATTTCGTTTGTTATTTTTCGTAATTTAGTGTTTGTTATTTTTTGTAAATTAGTATTTTTATTTTTTGTATTTCGATTGTTTGTAATTTTTAGAGTAGTGTTAGGATTTTTTTAATGTGTAGTTTAGTTTTATTTATTTGGTAGTTAGTTTAATTTTAGTTTAAAATTAGTTTTTTTAATTTGACAGGTAAATTTTAATTTAATTTAAGATAGGGAAATTGTAATTTTAATATAAAGTTAGGGGGGGCGTTAGGTTTAATTTAGTTTATTAGTGGAGTATGGGAAAGAATCAGCGCTAATTATAACCTAATGCCAAATACATGTAGGGACCCTCTCAAAAAAATCCCTTGGGTGTAGAACTGAAAGGAAAAGATAGGTATTGGCACTGACAGCTAGGTAATGATCTATAATTTAAGGGGAAATTCCAAAAATGTAAGAGCAGGGAGAGTATATTATTAAGAGTTACTCAGAGGTCTTTTATGTACCTTATATTATACTACTAGATAGTGAGACGTCACTCTAGTCCAAATATAACTTTAAAATAATTTTTAATAAGGGTAAGATAGTACAATACAGAGCACAGTTAAAATAGTTACCTTCTAAACAATGTCTAAAAAAACCACACAAATCTAAGAATAAATAACAAAAGTCAAAATGACGTTAGATAAGGAGTAGGGAAAGGGTATGCAGGGCAGTAAAACCTAACTCTAAAGATGAGCTCAAAAAAGCAGATTGCAGTAGAGAGGTACAGTGGCTTGCAGAACGGTTCCCTATTAAATATATCTAAATAGATATGGCTGAAAAGAATAAAATCTAAGCATACTCTAGAAGACACTTAAAGTATATCACAACACTTAAAATCTGGACGTCCAGTACAGTATAAATATATATGTGAAAAATAAAATGGTAAAAAAGTAGAAAAATGTCCCGTTATAATAAGCAGTTAATTATGGATAGTTGTATAAACATATCTTGCTTGCATAACAACGTTAGTAATGTGTACCACCAGTGTAGCAAATGGAACTCGGTCTCTTATCTTAGTGCTCTCAAATGCAGTTGATCGTGCTCACATGAGTATTGGATCAAAACTTATCACATTTGAGAGTGGTACCTTAGTTAATGACTGCTGAAAAGAAAAAGGCAGCTGACTGTTTTTTCAAGCTGGTCGGTCCTCGCGGTCTCTGGTCCATACTGAATCTGTGTCGATTTACCGCCTCCTTCAGATTACACAGAGCGGTGTACTTGCGGACCAAACTGAGCCTCCGCTGGCGTCTGTAGTAAGAAGACTCCTCCTATCCACGTACGTCAGGTTGTGTGGAGCTGTATCAGCTGTTTTCCAGTAGTAGCACACTATCCGCTTTCAGTGAAAGCTGGACTGATATATTAGTTCAGTGTCAGTGGCTGTAAGCTTATCCTTCTTCACTCACAACTTGTAGTGAGTTCTTTTTTTGTTCCGTTTGTTTGTAGTGGAAAGTAAAAGCACTCCAATAGAGTGTACTTAAAAGGTATTAGCAATGTGGGTACAGGTGAACAACTTCAACGGGTTTCTCCCCTTCCTGGGGCTTTTTCAAGAAGTGTTCATATGTCATGTGAATCCTCTTAATATACACTTCATAGGTGTTTCATTGGTCAACAGGTCAACGTGTGGTTCAGTTCATTAAAGATCCTTAAGGTGGTATTTATTAGTTCAAGAAATTGCCAGTGTAGTACACAGATTCTCATCAAGTTTACTGACGCTCTCCATTTAAACAAAATAAGTCAACCACATAAACACTTAGGTTGTTTATGTTTATAGGTTATTATTAGTGAGACATATATAATCATAATCAGTAATCTTAATTCCAAGCAAGTACTATTAGGTTAAAGAGATAGTTCTTTAAGATTAAACATAGAATGGGGTAACATTTTAGTCATACATAAAGGGGCTTATATCCAGTTCTGAGTTAAGACCTAGGGGGTGTAGGGTTTTCATATTATATATTAATTCGGCCTCTTTTTTGAGTAGTTTAGTCTCATAATTCCCCCCTCTCCAGTCACGCTTCACTTTCATTATCCCCCAGAAAGATAGATCATTAAGTCTGTTATTGTGGACATTCCTAAAATGTCTATACAAGTGTGTGTCCATATTGCCCTTTTCTATTATGCACAGGTGTTCCCTTATTCTTTCCCTTAATGTTCTTGAGGTCTCACCTAGATACTGTTTTTTACAGCTACACTGTATTAAATAGATGACCCCTTTATTGGTGCAACGTATTGTATCCATAATGGGAAATATTTCACCTGGCTGTGTGGAAGAACACTGTTTTATTTTATTACTGTAATTGCATGACCTGCAACAATGACAAGGGAAAAAACCTTTTAGTATATTCCCTAACAGGTCCTGTTCTTTTAGGGGGGTTTTGTTTTGAATTCACTTGGCGCTAGTATTGTTTTCAAATTTCTGGATTTCCTGTAAATAAATTTCGGATTTAGGGTGATTTTATCTCCTATGATTGGATCCTCTCTCACATGATGCCAATGTTTCTTGATTATTTTTTCTATGCTTTTGTGTTCTCCATTAAAGTTCGTGATGAATGGAACTGATATTTCATTTATTGGCTGTGTTTCAATGTTGTGATATACAAAGTGTTGTGATATACTTTAAGTGTCTTCTAGCGTATGCTTAGATTTTATTCTTTTCAGCCATATCTATTTAGATATATTTAATAGGGAACCGTTCTGCAAGCCACTGTACCTCTCTACTGCAATCTGCTTTTTTGAGCTCATCTTTAGAGTTAGGTTTTACTGCCCTGCATACCCTTTCCCTACTCCTTATCTAACGTCATTTTGACTTTTGTTATTTATTCTTAGATTTGTGTGTTTTTTTTAGACATTGTTTAGAAGGTAACTATTTTAACTGTGCTCTGTATTGTACTATCTTACCCTTATTAAAAATTATTTTAAAGTTATATTTGGACTAGAGTGACGTCTCACTATCTAGTAGTATAATATAAGGTATATAAAAGACCTCTGAGTAACTCTTAATAATATACTCTCCCTGCTCTTACATTTTTGGAATTTCCCCTTAAATTATAGATCATTACCTATTTTTTCCTTTTAATTTAGTTTATTGCAATGTGGGGGGCTTTCGGTTTAGGGGTTAATAGTTTACCTTAGTATATTTTGTTGTGGGAGGGCTTTCGGTTTAGGGGTTAATAGGTTTATTATAGTGGCGGTGGTGTAGGCTTAATAATTTTAGTATAGAGGGGGCAATGTGGGCGGATGGCAGATTAGGGGTTAATTATATTTAAATAGTGTTTGAGATGCCGGGAGCGGTGGAATAGGGGGTTAATATTTTTTTAGTGGCGGCGATGTCGGGAGCAGCAGATTAGGGGTTAATAAGTTGGAATGTGGAAGGGCCCCGGTTTAGGGGTTAAGAGGTAGTTTATGGGTGTTTAGTGTACTTTGTAGCAGTTTAGTTATGTCTTTTATGTTACAGATTTGTAGCGTAACATTCATTAATCGTTTTAGGCTGTAACGCCGTTTTTTTAGCCAGAACGCAAAACTCGTAATACCAGTGCTATGGGAATCCAATGAAAAAGCGTCATTTTTTAAAATGCGGTACTGACGTTGCGTTACAGGCTAAAAGGCTTGCAGTACACCTATACCGACAAGACTCGTAATGGCTGCGTTAGGGAAAATGATGCATTATGGCCCATAATGCTGCTATTTGAGTCATAACGCTCAACTCGTAATCTAGCTGTAAGTGTTTTACTTTTTTTTAACTGGGGGATTAAGTTGGTTATTTATTAATACTATAGCATTGAATCAAAGTTTTGCTTTGCAAAAAAATAGGTTACCCATGTAAGGGGGAAGAATATGTCTACTATGTTTTTTTTTTTTTGTTTTTGTTTTTTTAAAGAAGTTTTATTGATATTTTGTGTCAAATACAGAAAAAGGAAGAAAAACATTAAGTTGTTTCAACACAACAAATCCAGCAAAATGTTATACATATTTATCTCCATACATATTACACTAATTTCATCAGTTCAGATAACATTTTTATCTTAATATAATGTCGAGTTTTACCTTCCAAACTATGTTACTAATCTCATCACTCCTTTCCATTTTTAATTAACAAAGAACAATACAAAGGAAGCGAGAGCAACAACAAAAAAGAAGAAAAATATTCAAACTCACTTTCGATCACATGAGTACATAATTACTCTTATCAATATTTCAATATGGCGTATATAGTTTTTAACTTAACTCTTATTCAGTCGGGTATATTTCCCCCAAACTCAAAAAAAAAAAAAAAGAGGAAAAAAGAATAGTTAGTGTACCCCTCCCACCTCCCCCCCTCTCCCTATAGGAAGGCCATCTTTATTCAAATAACCATTCTCCTCTAAGTCTACAGTTTTCTATGTATACTGTATTATCAAACTTTTTAATTATTCGTTTCTGTTCTTCTAAATCTTGGGTTTTAACCCACCTTCCCCATTTATCAAAGAAGCGGGTGATATTAGTTTCTATATGGAACAAAGTATCTTGAAGTTCTATCAAGAATTGGTGGTGAATATTTTCCTTAATCGCTATTAGAGTTGGAGTTTTATCTTTCTTCCACCCTTTTAATATGAGATTCCTTGTTATTAGAATCACTAATGTTATAAATTTTCTAAACATTAAATGTTCTTTCTTATAGTGGAAAAAAATAACCTGATCTGCTTGTAGCCTGATTTGGGTCTCATATATCTTGCCTAGCCAATAGTTTATTTCCCCCCATAATTTTTGTATTCTTGGGCATGACCAGAAACTATGTAGCAAGTTTGTACTTTGTTGCTTACATTTTATACATAATGCTCCCTCTCCGGTGCCTCCCCACTTGGCGATTTTCTCAGGAGTAATATATACCATCCACATTATCTTAGTATGTTGCTCCCTCATAGGGATAGCTAGCGATGCTTCTTCTACCCTTTCTACACTTTTCAACATTATCTGTGTACTGAGATTCTTGAAAAATACATCTCTCCATTTTGCGACCCCTAATTCAATATACTGTTTGTGATTTCTGTTATTTATTATGTTATAGAGAAGTGAGATAGAGTATTTACCCTGTTTGATTAAATTAATAACCGGGATTAGTGCTGTAAGCTCCCAGTTATTCCCCTGCAGTTGAATTAGTTTCAAACAGTAATATCTGACTTGTAGGAAAGAGAAGAGGTGTCTATCTGCCAAACTATATCTATTCTTAATTACTTCAAATTCTTCAACCTTCATTGCCTCTTGATTAATTTTAACTAGTTGTATAGGTTTAGATAATCCCTTTTCTCTCCAGCGTGTGAAGATTCCCGAAAGAAGCCCCTGTTTAAACCCTGGATTTCCCTCTATAGACAAAAATTTAGTTGCAAAGGGCTTTAGGCCTAGAAGTTTGCATGTCCTATGCCAGGCCACTATTGTATCTTTGAAGAAATCTATTTTTTTTAACATACTCTGGAAGATTTTTAATTTCTAAGTGAAGAACATTTTTTAAGCAGAACGGTTTTATTAAGCTGTTTTCTATGTCTAAGAGGGAGAAATGATTACTCTCCAAGAGCCAGTCTAAGGCAATCTTCGTAACCGCCACTAAATTATACATTTCAATATTAGGGAGCCCTAAACCTAGATATTCTTTTTTAAGGACTAGTTTTTGATAACTAATCCTGGGTTTCTTACCCATCCATATATAATCTTTGATCGCAGAATTAATTATCTTAATCTCCTGTTTTTTAATTAAGAAAGGTATATTCTGAAACAAATATAGCAGCCTTGGAAGTGCAATCATCTTTAACAAGTTTATTTTGCCGGAGATCGAGAGTGGGAGAGATTTCCATCTTTTAAGGGTTTCAGAAAATTGTCTTGCACCGTTACAGATATTTAAAGAATACCATTCCATAGGGTTATTGGAGATCTTAATCCCCAGATAAGTAATATGTTTACTTACTTCCCTGAAGATCTTATCTTGTGATGTCTGGTTTTTTTGTAACCACAGACCTTCAGATTTGTTTCTATTAATATTATACCCTGAAAAGGAACCAAAGTTATCAATGATTTGACAAATTTGATTGAAGCTCTCACAAGACTTTCTAGAAAATACCAGAAGATCATCAGCATATACAGCTAGTTGCACATTCTTACCTCCTACCTCTATCCCTTGAATCTTATTCCTCAGGGCGATCAGTAAAGGTTCTAGGGCTAAATTGAAAATTAGGGGGGACAGAGGGCATCCCTGTCTTGTCCCTCTTAAAAGAGGGAAATAAGATGTTTTATTGTTATTTATAACAATTGCTGCCCTGGACTCCCTATACAGCATCTCAATTGTGTTAAGGCATTTCCCTTCATACCCAAATTTTTTAAGAGCGGTGACAAGATGGTCCCATGTAACTGAATCGAAGGCTTTACTTGCATCCAGTGATATTATTGCAATATCTTCTTTATTTAGTTTCTTGTTATATTTATTCTTATACCAGTGGTCTATAATTGTTAAGAAGACCTTCCTCAAATTAGTGTTTGAGGATCTTCCCTTCATAAATCCTGTTTGATCAGAGTGTATTATAGTATCAAGTGACTCTTGTATCCTTTTAGCTAATATACTGGTTAATATCTTATAGTCCATGTTCAAGAGTGAGATGGGCCTATAAGAATCAATTGACTGTGGGTCCTTTCCTGGTTTAGGTATTACAATTATTGTGGACTCATTGAAGTCTGCTAATGGTTTTAACTGACCATTCCAAAATGTATTCATTAGGATAGTTAACGTTGGGGTTATTTCATCGTTCAGGATTTTATAAAACTCAGATGGCATGCCATCTGGGCCTGCTGCTTTATTGTTCGCCATTGCTTTAATTGTCTGACTTATTTCTATTTCTGTAATGGGTTTATTAATACTATTTAGCTGACTGCTCTCCAAACGAGGATTTGTTAGTAAAGCCCAGAATTTTTCCTTTTTATCTAGATTTATGGGTTGTGTTGAGTATAATTCTGAGAAATACTCAAGGAAAGCTTTTTGTATGTCTTCTGTGTTTGTCCATATTTGATCTTTATGTTTAATTTTAGTTATAAAGTTTTTAGTCTTATGATTTTTATCTATACGGGCTAAGAAGCTGCCTACCTTATTCCCATACCTGTAAAACTGTGTACAAGTTTTTATATTCTCTTTGATTTCATTTTGTAATAAGTAATCATCTCTATTTTTTTTAGCCTGTAAATATTTCTGCCAGTTAACCATATTTTTTTCCTGTATGTAGTTAGAATATTTGTTGATTAAACAATTAGTTACCTGTTGTCTTTGTAAATTCATTTTTTTCTTTAATCGTATTAGGTATGTTGTAATCTCCCCTCTAAGCACTGCTTTGGCCGCATTCCAGAATATATGGGTTTTGTCTAAAAAGCCTTCATTAAATCTTTTATAATCAGCCCACTTCTCTTTTAAAAAATTTATAAATCTAGTGTTTTTTATCAAGTATTTCGGGAAAAAGAATTGGTTACTTTTCCTATCTTTCTTCTTAAGATTCATCACAATTACAATAGGGGCATGGTCTGAGATTGTTATCATATCTATATATATTTCTTGTATTGCGGCAAATGATTTCTCTGAGACCAAAAAATAATCTATCCTAGATAAAGTTTTTTTAGATTTTGAACAACATGTATACTCCCTGTCTTCTGGATGTATAACTCTGAAGCCGTCTAAAATTTTTAGGTCTTGCTGAAATTTCTTTATTATATTAGATTCTCTCTTTCTCTTAGCTATTGTCGTTTTGTCCAGTGTCTTCTCCCCTGTTTGCGTTGTACTATCTCTACATCTATCTAATATGCTATTTGGGGCAATATTAAAATCTCCTCCTATGATTAATGTGTTGCCAGAATATTTAAGTAGTTTATCCCTCAATATCTGCCAGAATCTTATATCTTCCTCATTTGGGCCGTATACGTTACATATAACAAATTTTTTTTCCTCTACTACCACTTCCATTATAATGTATCTTCCTTCCTCATCTCGGATTAAGTTATCTATTTTGTATTCTAAGTTTTTACTAAATAATATAGCTACTCCTTTCTTCCTTTGATATCCTGAGGTGAATATTTATTAATACTATAGCATTGAATCAAAGTTTTGCTTTGCAAAAAAATAGGTTACCCATGTAAGGGGGAAGAATATGTCTACTATGTAAGTCTTTTCATGCAAATTTCCACCTCACACAGGATATATTGTTAGATGTCTATAGAAAGAGGATAACATTTCTGCACATCCAGTGCATTCCCAAATTAGAACCAAAATAAGTTTGCATATAAATATATATTTTTTTAAAGTTTGCACATATTTTATAGTGATATATAATATGTGGTGTGTGTGCATGAGTGTGTGTATGTGTGGTGTGCGTGCATATAAATGTGTGTGTTGTGTATGTGTGGTGTGCGTGCATATGAGTGTGTGTGTTGTGTATGTGTGGTGTGCGTGCATATGAGTGTGTGTGTTGTGTATGTGTGGTGTGCGTGCATATGAGTGTGTGTGTTGTGTATGTGTGGTGTGCATGCATATAAGTGTGTGTGTTGTGTATGTGTGGTGTGCGTGCATATGAGTGTGTGTGTTGTGTATGTGTGGTGTGCGTGCATATGAGTGTGTGTGTTGTGTATGTGTGGTGTGCGTGCATATGAGTGTGTGTGTTGTGTATGTGTGGTGTGCGTGCATATGAGTGTGTGTGTTGTGTATGTGTGGTGTGCGTGCATATGAATGTGTGTGTTGTGTATGTGTGGTGTGCGTGCATATGAGTGTGTGTGTTGTGTATGTGTGGTGTGCGTGCATATGAATGTGTGTGTTGTGTATGTGTGGTGTGCGTGCATATGAGTGTGTGTGTTGTGTATGTGTGGTGTACGTGCATATGAGTGTGTGTGTTGTGTATGTGTGGTGTGCGTGCATATGAATGTGTGTGTTGTGTATGTGTGTTGTGCATGCATATGAGTGTGTGTGTTGTGTATCTGTGGTGTGCGTGCATATGAATGTGTGTGTTGTGTATGTGTGGTGTGCGTGTATATGAGTGTGTGTGTGTTGTGTAGGTGTGGTGTGCGTGCATATGAATGTGTTGTGTATGTGTGGTGTGCGTGCATATGAGTGTGTGTGTTGTGTATGTGTGGTGTGTGTGCATATGAATGTGTGTGTTGTGTATGTGTGGTGTGCGTGCATATGAGTGTGTGTGTTGTGTATATGTGGTGTGTTTGCATATGAGTGTGTGTGTTGTGTATGTGTGGTGTGCGTGCATATGAGTGTGTGTGTTGTGTATGTGTGTTGTGCGTGCATATTAATGTGTGTGTTGTGTATGTGTGGTGTGCGTGCATATGAGTGTGTGTCTTGTGTATGTGTGGTGTGCGTGCATATGAGTGTGTGTTGTGTATGTGTGGTATGGGTGTATATGAATGTGTGTGTTGTGTATGTGTGGTGTGCGTGCATATGAGTGTGTGTGTTGTGTATGTGTGGTGTGCGTGCATATGAATGTGTGTGTTGTGTATGTGTGGTGTGCGTGCATATGAGTGTGTGTGTTGTGTATGTGTGGTGTGTGTGCATATGAGTGTGTGTGTTGTGTATGTGTGGTGTGCGTGCATATGAGTGTGTGTGTTGTGTATGTGTGTTGTGCGTGCATATTAATGTGTGTGTTGTGTATGTGTGGTGTGCGTGCATATGAGTGTGTGTGTTGTGTATGTGTGGTGTGCGTGCATATGAGTGTGTGTTGTGTATGTGTGGTATGGGTGTATATGAATGTGTGTGTTGTGTATCTGTGGTGTGCGTGCATATGAGTGTGTGTGCTGTGTATGTGTGGTGTGCGTGCATATGAGTGTGTGTGTTGTGTATGTGTGCTGTGCGTGCATATGAATTTGTGTGTTGTGTATGTGTGGTGTGCGTGTATATGAGTGTGTGTGTTGTGTATGTGTGGTGTGCGTGTATATGAATGTGTGTGTTGTGTATGTGTGGTGTGCGTGCATATGAGTGTGTGTGTTGTGTATGTGTGGTGTGCGTGTATATGAGTGTGTGTGTTGTGTATGTGTGGTGTGCGTGCATATGAGTGTGTGTGTTGTGTATGTGTGGTGTGCGTGCATATGAGTGTGTGTGTTGTGTATGTGTGGTGTGCGTGTATATGAGTGTGTGTGTTGTGTATGTGTGGTGTGCGTGTATATGAATGTGTGTGTTGTGTATGTGTGGTGTGCGTGCATATGAGTGTGTGTGTTGTGTATGTGTGGTGTGCGTGCATATGAGTGTGTGTGTTGTGTATGTGTGGTGTGCGTGCATATGAATGTGTGTGTTGTGTATGTGTGGTTTGCGTGTATATGAGTGTGTGTGTGTTGTGTATGTGTGGTGTGCGTGGGAAACAAGATCCTACTCAGCATGTGCACAAGCTCACAGGTTATATGTATACTAGTCTGTGATTGGAAGATGTCTGTCACATGATACAATGGCCGGAAAATGGGAGAAAAAATAAATTTGTCAGATTTTTTTTTACTGCTTATTTGAAATTCATATTAGGCATTATTGCATTGTCTTTTTATTATGCACTTGTTAATTATGAAGTTCCACTTTAAGTGTTTCTATTATGCCGTAATTACAGATAATTTAAAGAAATGTTTTTTTTAAAGTGTTTAATGACATAGGGCTGACTCTGCAAAAGAAATTGCATAATAAATTACCATAGAAACAAGGGCCTAGATTTAGAGTTGGGCGGTAGCCGTGAAAACCAGCGTTAGAGGCTCCTAACGCTGGTTTTGGGCTACCGCCGGTATTTAGAGTCAGTCAGGAAAGGGTCTAACGCTCACTTTCCAGACGCGACTTTTCCATACCGCAGATCCCCTTACGTCAATTGCGTATCCTATCTTTTCAATGGGATCTTTCTAACGCCGGTATTTAGAGTCGTGTCTGAAGTGAGCGTTAGAAATCTATGAGTGTGTGTGCTGTGTATGTGTGGTGTGCGTGCATATGAGTGTGTGTGTTGTGTATGTGTGGTGTGCGTGCATATGAATGTGTGTGTTGTGTATGTGTGTTGTGCATGCATATGAGTGTGTGTGTTGTGTATGTGTGGTGTGCGTGCATATGAATGTGTGTGTTGTGTGTTGTGTATGTGTGGTGTGCGTGCATATGAGTGTGTGTGTTGTGTATGTGTGGTGTGCGTGCATATGAGTGTGTGTGTTGTGTATGTGTGGTGTGCGTGCATATGAATGTGTGTGTTGTGTATGTGTGGTGTGCGTGCATATGAATGTGTGTGTTGTGTATGTGTGGTGTGCGTGCATATGAGTGTGTGTGTTGTGTATGTGTGGTGTGTGTGCATATGAGTGTGTGTGTTGTGTATGTGTGGTGTGCGTGCATATGAGTGTGTGTGTTGTGTATGTGTGTTGTGCGTGCATATTAATGTGTGTGTTGTGTATGTGTGGTGTGCGTGCATATTAGTGTGTGTGTTGTGTATGTGTGGTGTGCGTGCATATGAGTGTGTGTTGTGTATGTGTGGTATGGGTGTATATGAATGTGTGTGTTGTGTATCTGTGGTGTGCGTGCATATGAGTGTGTGTGCTGTGTATGTGTGGTGTGCGTGCATATGAGTGTGTGTGTTGTGTATGTGTGGTGTGCGTGCATAGGAATTTGTGTGTTGTGTATGTGTGGTGTGCGTGCATATGAGTGTGTGTGTTGTGTATGTGTGGTGTGCGTGTATATGAGTGTGTGTGTTGTGTATGTGTGGTGTGCGTGCATATGAATGTGTGTGTTGTGTATGTGTGTTGTGCATGCATATGAGTGTGTGTGTTGTGTATGTGTGGTGTGCGTGCATATGAATGTGTGTGTTGTGTGTTGTGTATGTGTGGTGTGCGTGCATATGAGTGTGTGTGTTGTGTATGTGTGGTGTGCGTGCATATGAGTGTGTGTGTTGTGTATGTGTGGTGTGCGTGCATATGAATGTGTGTGTTGTGTATGTGTGGTCCAGACGCGACTTTTCCATACCGCAGATCCCCTTACGTCAATTGCGTATCCTATCTTTTCAATGGGATCTTTCTAACGCCGGTATTTAGAGTCGTGTCTGAAGTGAGCGTTAGAAATCTATGAGTGTGTGTGCTGTGTATGTGTGGTGTGCGTGCATATGAGTGTGTGTGTTGTGTATGTGTGGTGTGCGTGCATATGAATGTGTGTGTTGTGTATGTGTGTTGTGCATGCATATGAGTGTGTGTGTTGTGTATGTGTGGTGTGCGTGCATATGAATGTGTGTGTTGTGTGTTGTGTATGTGTGGTGTGCGTGCATATGAGTGTGTGTGTTGTGCATGTGTGGTGTGCGTGCATATGAGTGTGTGTGTTGTGTATGTGTGGTGTGCGTGCATATGAATGTGTGTGTTGTGTATGTGTGGTGTGCGTGCATATGAGTGTGTGTGTTGTGTATGTGTGGTGTGTGTGCATATGAGTGTGTGTGTTGTGTATGTGTGGTGTGCGTGCATATGAGTGTGTGTGTTGTGTATGTGTGTTGTGCGTGCATATTAATGTGTGCATATGTGTGCGTGCATATGAATGTGTGTGTTGTGTATGTGTGGTGTGCGTGTATATGAGTGTGTGTGTTGTGTATGTGTGGTGTGCGTGTATATGAATGTGTGTGTTGTGTATGTGTGGTGTGCGTGCATATGAGTGTGTGTGTTGTGTATGTGTGGTGTGCGTGCATATGAGTGTGTGTGTTGTGTATGTGTGGTGTGCGTGCATATGAATGTGTGTGTTGTGTATGTGTGGTTTGCGTGTATATGAGTGTGTGTGTGTTGTGTATGTGTGGTGTGCGTGGGAAACAAGATCCTACTGAGCATGTGCACAAGCTCACAGGTTATATGTATACTAGTCTGTGATTGGAAGATGTCTGTCACATGATACAATGGCCGGAAAATGGGAGAAAAAATAAATTTGTCAGATTTTTTTTTACTGCTTATTTGAAATTCATATTAGGCATTATTGCATTGTCTTTTTATTATGCACTTGTTAATTATGAAGTTCCACTTTAAGTGTTTCTATTATGCCGTAATTACAGATAATTTAAAGAAATGTTTTTTTTAAAGTGTTTAATGACATAGGGCTGACTCTGCAAAAGAAATTGCATAATAAATTACCATAGAAACAAGGGCCTAGATTTAGAGTTGGGCGGTAGCCGTGAAAACCAGCGTTAGAGGCTCCTAACGCTGGTTTTGGGCTACCGCCGGTATTTAGAGTCAGTCAGGAAAGGGTCTAACGCTCACTTTCCAGACGCGACTTTTCCATACCGCAGATCCCCTTACGTCAATTGCGTATCCTATCTTTTCAATGGGATCTTTCTAACGCCGGTATTTAGAGTCGTGTCTGAAGTGAGCGTTAGAAATCTAACGACAAGACTCCAGACGCAGAAAAAAGTCAGTAGTTAAGAGCTTTCTGGGCTAACGCCAGTTCATAAAGCTCTTAACTACTGTGCTCTAAAGTACACTAACACCCATAAACTACCTTTGTACCCCTAAACCGAGGTCCCCCCACATCGCCGCCACTATATTTAAATTTTTTAACCCCTAATCTTCCGCTCCGTACACTGCCGCCAACTACGTTATCCCTATGTACCCCTAATCTGCTGCCCCTAACACCGCCGACCCCTATATTATATTTATTAACCCCTAATCTGCCGCCCCCGCTATCGCTGGCCCCTGCATATTATTATTAACCCCTAATCTGCCGCTCCGTACACCACCGCCACCTACATTATAGCTATGTACCCCTAATCTGCTGCCCCTAACACCGCCGACCCCTATATTATATTTATTAACCCCTAATCTGCCCCCCTCGACGTCTGCCTCCACCTGCCTACACTTATTAACCCCTAATCTGCCGAGCGGACCGCACCGCTACTATAATAAAGTTATTAACCCCTAATCCGCCTCACTCCCGCCTCAATAACCCTATAATAAATAGTATTAACCCCTAATCTGCCGACCGAATCTCGCCGCTACTGTAATAAATGGATTAACCCCTAAACATAAGTCTAAGCCTAACACTAACACCCCCCTAAGTTAAATATAATTTAAATCTAACGAAATAAATTAACTCTTATTAAATAAATTATTCCTATTTAAAGCTAAATACTTACCTATAAAATAAATCCTAATATAGCTACAATATAAATTATAATTATATTATAGCTATTTTAGGATTTATATTTATTTTACAGGTAACTTTGTATTTATTTTAACCAGGTACAATAGCTATTAAATAGTTAAGAACTATTTAATAGCTAAAATAGTTAAAATAATTACAAAATTACCTGTAAAATAAATCCTAACCTAAGTTACAATTAAACCTAACACTACACTATCAATAAATTAATTAAATAAAATACCTACAATTACCTACAATTAAACCTAACACTACACTATCAATAAATTAATTAAATACAATATCTACAAATAAATACAATGAAATAAACTAACTAAAGTACAAAAAATAAAAAAGAACTAAGTTACAAAAAATAAAAAAATATTTACAAACATCAGAAAAATATTACAACAATTTTAAACTAATTACACCTACTCTAAGCCCCCTAATAAAATAACAAAGCCCCCCAAAATAAAAAATGCCCTACCCTATTCTAAATTAAAAAAGTTCAAAGCTCTTTTACCTTACCAGCCCTTAAAAGGACCTTTTGTGGGGCATGCCCCAAAGAATTCAGCTCTTTTGCCTGTAAAAAAAAACATACAATACCCCCCCCAACATTACAACCCACCACCCACATACCCCTAATCTAACCCAAACCCCCCTTAAATAAACCTAACACTAAGCCCCTGAAGATCTTCCTACCTTATCTTCACCTCCCCGGGTATCACCGATCGGTCCTGGCTCCAAAATCTTCATCCAACCCAAGCGGGGCCTGGCGATCCATAATCCTGCGGCTGAAGAGGTCCAGAAGAGGCTCCAAAGTCTTCATCCTATCCGGGAAGAAGAGGCAATCCAGACCGGCAACCATCTTGATCCAAGCGGCATCTTCTATCTTCATCCGATGAGGAACGGCTCCATCGTGAAGACCTCCAGCGCGGATCAATCTTCTTCCTCCGACGTCCAACTGAAGAATGACGGTTCCTTTAAGGGACGTCATCCAAGATGGCGTCCCTCGAATTCCGATTGGCTGATAGGATTCTTTCAGCCAATCGGAATTAAGGTAGGAAAATTCTGATTGGCTGATTCCATCAGCCAATCAGAATCAAGTTCAATCCGATTGGCTGATCCGATCAGCCAATCAGATTGAGCTTGCATTCTATTGGCTGATCGGAAAAGCCAATAGAATGCGAGCTCAATCTGATTGGCTGATTGGATCAGCCAATCGGATTGAACTTGATTCTGATTGGCTGATTCCATCAACCAATCAGAATTGTCCTACCTTAATTCCGATTGGCTGATAGAATCCTATCAGCCAATCAGAATTCGAGGGACGCCATCTTGGATGACGTCATTTAAAGGAACCGTCATTCGTCGGTAAGTCGTCGGTGAAGATGGATGTTCCGCGTCGGCGGGATGAACATGGATCTGGAAGAAAGAAGATTGAAGATGCCGTTGATAGAAGACTTCAGTCGGATCATGGACCTCTTCAGCTCCCGCTTGGATGAAGACTTTAGCCGGATCATGGACATCTTCAGCCCCCCGCTTGGGCTTGGATCAAGACATCAGAGCCAGGACGGATCGGTGTGATACCCGGCGAGGTGAAGATAAGGTAGGAAGATCTTCAGGGTCTTAGTGTTAGGTTTATTTAAGGGGGGTTTGGGTTAGATTAGGGGTATGTGGGTGGTGGGTTGTAATGTTGGGGGGGGGTATTGCATGTGGTTTTTTTACAGGCAAAAGAGCTGAATTCTTTGGGGCATGCCCCACAAAAGGTCCTTTTAAGGGCTGGTAAGGTAAAAGAGCTTTGAACTTTTGTAATTTAGAATAGGGTAGGGCATTTTTTTATTTTGGGGTGTTTGTTATTTTATTAGGCGGCTTAGAGTAGGTGTAATTAGTTTAAAATTGTTGTAATTTTTTTCTAATGTTTGTAAATATTTTTTTATTTTTTGTAACTTAGTTCTTTTTTATTTTTTGTACTTTAGTTAGTTTATTTAATTGTATTTATTTGTAGGAATTGTATTTAATTTATTTATTGATAGTGTAGTGTTAGGTTTAATTGTAGATAATTGTAGGTAGTTTATTTAATTTATTTATTGCTAGTGTAGTGTTAGGTTTAATTGTAACTTAGGTTAGGATTTATTTTACAGGTAGTAACTAGGTAACTATTAAATAGTTCTTAACTATTTAATAGCTATTGTACCTGGTTAAAATAATTACAAAGTTACCTGTAAAATAAATATTAATCCTAAAATAGCTATAATATAATTATAATTTATATTGTAGCTATATTAGGATTTATTTTACAGGTAAGTATTTAGCTTTAAATAGGAATAATTTATTTAATAAGAGTTAATTTATTTCGTTAGATTTAAATTATATTTAATTTAGGGGGGTGTTAGGGTTAAAGTTAGACTTAGCTTTAGGGGTTAATAAATTTATTAGAGTAGCGGTGAGCTCCTGTCGGCAGATTAGGGGTTAATACTTGAAGTTAGGTGTCGGCAATGTTAGGGAGGGTAGATTAGGGGTTAATACTATTTATTATAGGGCTATTGAGGCGGGAGTGAGGCGGATTAGGGGTTAATACATTTATTATAGTAGCGCTCAGGTCCGGTTGGCAGATTAGGGGTTAATAAGTGTAGTTAGGTGGAGGCGACGTTGGGGGCAGCAGATTAGGGGTTAATAAATATAATATAGGGGTCGGCGATGTTAGGGGCAGCAGATTAGGGGTACATAGGGATAATGTAGGTGGCGGGGGTGTACGGAGAGGCAGATTAGGGGTTAAAAATAATATGCAGGGGTCAGCGATAGCGGGGGTGGCAGATTAGGGGTTAATAAGTGTAAGGTTAGGGGTGTTTAGACTCGGGGTACATGTTAGAGTGTTAGGTGCAGACGTAGGAAGGGCCACAGCCTTCTATGGGGAAGTGTTTCCCCATAGGAAACAATGGGGCTGCGTTAGGAGCTGAACGCGGCTTTTTTGCAGGTGTTAGGTTTTTTTCAGCTCAAACAGCCCCATTGTTTTCTATGGGGGAATCGTGCACGAGCACGTTTTTGAAGCTGGCCGCGTCCGTAAGCACCGCTGGTATCGAGAGTTGAAGTTGCGGTAAATATGCTCTACGCTCCTTTTTTGGAGCCTAACGCAGCCATTCTGTGAACTCTAAATACCAGCGGTATTTAAAAGGTGCGGCCAGAAAAAAGCACGCGTAGCTAACGCACCCCTTTGGCCGCAAAACTCTAAATCTAGGCGATAGATTTTGAAAGTAGATGAGAACGATAGGCCGATCAAGTCTGCCCCTATTTCCTATAAAGTGTAAGCTTGTAGGATAGGTGTATGCTTATTGAAGTACCCCACAGTGTTTGCATTTAAAGGTCAAATATAATGAAATGTGAACTATTGTATATTACATTTTAATTTCAACAGCATTAGAGGAAATTTTAAACAAGAAATAGAGACGAAAAATAAATGATGAATTATTGTAGTATTCTCCAGTTTACAATATAAATATATATAACATTTTATCTCACTAGAGATTTTAATATTCACATTAAGTTTCTGTTTTCTTAAATTTCGATATCCATGTATTTCAGTATCTTTTGAAGTAATTTACACCAGCTGAATATTATCTTTAATTTACCCAAGCTTGTGGTAGCATTAACCAGCCACTTGTAATGGCTGGTTTTTTATAGCGTGCCCATAAACGTGTGAATTTTCCCGTTTACGGGAGCACAATAAATTAGTGCTCCATTTGTAATCTAGCCCATTATTGGGTACATTATTTTTAAGGGGAATAATTTATATTAGTAAGAGAGCGCTAAGATCTGATCAAGGATAAGCCATCTATAGTTAACACCTATGAAGATATGTCTGCTTTTTCATCCAGTTAGCCATTTTTAATTACCAGAAACTTCCTGAGAGGCATTCGGAACAGTAAACATTCTTTATACCAAGCCAACATTCTGGGATACCACCAATATTTCCCATCCAGGAACCTATGAAGAGGCAATGCTGATATATTTTAATATACAAACCTAACTGCAGAGGAAGAGCAATACACATGTATGCCTATATTGTATAAGTTCAGGGAATAAATGCATTAATTTCCATAGCAAGTTAAAGGGACAGTTCACCCAAAATATTCTCCCATTTATATTGTTCCCATTGATCCATTTTACCTGATGGAGTGTATTAAATTGTTTACAAGTAGATCCTTTAACCCTATATTGGCCTTTGAAATAGCTGATTTAGCTTGTGGTATCCCAACCTATACTGAAAGTTTTGATATTGGAGTCTCAGCTATTGACAAGCCTAAGTAAACACAGCTAGCAGAAGAAATGACACATTTACAATGGGGTGCAGGATAGTTAAGTAATAAAACAATAATTTTCCATTGTTCTCTCTATGTATTGAGCTTTCGTTTTCCAGACAAATATAAGATAAGGAAGCAAGTGTGTGTACACAAAGTGATAACATAATGAGATCTGATATTACCTAAAGCTCAACCCATTCTAGGCTGTGGTTTAAAAGCACAAAACCAGCTACTTCATATACACAAATAAACCTGAAAATGCAATTTCTCATACATTTCATACTCTGCAGCTGGTTTTACAAGTCAATGAAAATACATTCATATAAAAACAATTTTACAGTATACTGTTCTTTTAAGAAGAACTTAAGAAGTTATGACTGCTCAAGAACAACATTTACCCAGCAATATGAACTGAGAGTATCTGGATATAGCCACAAACTTGTGTGGAAATAAAATTAACTAAAGAAAACGGGATTTAGACTATACTGAACTCATTAGAACTAATCTCTGAAATTGGTCTTTAATTATGTTTGACATAAAACAACATTTTTCCAGCTAATTTAATCAACCCAGTTTCCTGTGATTTTGGGTGATTACTTAGTTTTCCCATATAAAATCATCAGATTGAGTGGAAGAGTGTGATACTATATTTCACTTCTGAGCACTGTCAGCTGAATTGTTAAAGAGAAATGAATCCCCAAATCTTTCTTTCATGATTCAGATAAAGAATACAATTTAAAAATTTGTTTTTCCAATTTACTTCTATTATCAAATTTGCTTCATTTTCATGTTATTCTTTGTTGAAGAGATACCTAAGTAGGTGCCTGGAGCATTACATAACAGGAAATAGTACTGCCATCTAGTGCTCTTGCTAATGTATAACCTAATGTGCCGCCATTTAGTGCTGCAGACACATGCACACTCCTGAACTTACCATTCTGTTTTTCAACAAAGGATAACACAAAAATAAAGAACATCTGATAATAAAAGTACAATGGAAAGTTCTTTAAAATTGTATGTTCTGTCTGAATCATGAAAGTACATTTTTGGGGTTTTATGCCCCTTTAAACTTCCAATACTTAAATTAAAACATCAGCAGAATAAGAAGAAACTGTGTCTATTGACCAAGGTAAATTCCTTCCTCACTACAAAGACATCCAAGACTTAAAATAGAATACAATATGCAGATAAACTTTTAAATCATTTACTATATGGCTACCTAATAGAACTGTTATTTTTTTCTTTCCAGATTCATTCCCACTTTGCTCCTGCGTTTAACATATTTAGAGAATATCTATTGGTAAAAAAAATAACAAAAAGGTTTTATCATACCATGTATCTTTCCTGCAAGGCCAACTAATATTTTGTGGAAAACTTGGGATGGGGGTCCTCTGATATTTTAAATACAGGGACCTTAAAAAAGTTTCTGTTAAAACTGTCAACCCTTCTATTGATTACAGAACTTTTGGAAAGATTACATTTAGTCAAAGTGTGTGTAAATTTTTTATGGCACCTTGCAACGTGGTCCAAATTAACCCAGACAGTTGTGTAATGCATCAGCACCAACCAACTTTAAAATAAATTAGTAGTTTTAAAAAGTAGATATGTGCAATTCGTTTCGGATCGATTCGGAAATTCGGAAAATTCAGCAAATTCTGAGATTCGGATCGAACCGAATTAAAATACTGCCGAATTTACCGAATAAATCCGAATTAGTTCGGATTTATTCGGTAAATTCGGATGGCCATGGATTACACTAGTATTGTACAGTATATTAGGTTATATCACTCTGCTATGGGTTACACCTAATATACAGTACATAATACTAGTCTAATCCCACCTAACACTTACCGAAATTCCGAATTTCCAAACCGAACCGAATCTAACCGAATCCAGCCGAATTTCTTCGAATCCGAATGAATTTGAAATGAATCCGAACCGAATTGATTCAAAAGTTTCCGAATTCGTATCGATCCAAACCGAAATTCGAAAAATTCTGTATCGATCCGAACCAAATTTTTTCACCATGCACATATCTATTAAAAAGATTCAGTTGCTTTGAAACATTCTATCATTAGAGGATCCCAATAAGATATACACTATTGTGGATTTATTGGCCAACATCTAAAAAGAGAAGTGTAGTCAGATGTTAGTCATTTTTACAAATTTTATAAAGATCCAGTTTATTTTAATTGGTCAGAACAAACTTTTTTACATTTTTAAATCACCTTTATGTTTTCAATTATTTTTGTACAAGCAGAACGTTACTATGACATTGGAAAAATAAGAGGTTGTAGTTCTCAAGTCATCCTTTACAACACGGATAAACTTGTTACAAGGAGTTACTCATCAAATCACATTGTTCACAAAACATAGGAGCTAATATTTATTCAGTCTTTTAAAATACTATAACTCTTGCAGGGTTGTTGGTCACTATCATGATGGCTGAACCTAACAACATTTCTGTTGTGTGTATCTCAGCTACTGCTGCATACTGTTCTCACAGATTTAAAGAATAGGCAGTTATATGCAGAGTCCCAAAGACTATAAAGAACGCTACATACTGTCGTAATATTGGCACCCCTTCATTTCTGTCAGATAATGCACCACTTCGCCAAGAAAATTACAAATGTTTAGGCATTCTCATGTTTATTTCTTTTGTTTGTATTGATATGACACAAAGAAATGGAGAAAAAAAAGGCAAATCTGACACATTCCACGCAAAACTCCAAAAATGGCCTGGACAAAATTATTGGCACCTTCTCAAAATTGTAAGAAATAATTCAATTCTAAGTTTGTGATGCTCCTGTAATTTGTAATTAAATTCACCTGTATCAATTAACAGGTGCTAACAATATAGAAATCACACCGGCAACCAGTTAAAATAGTGAAAAATTGACTCAACCTTTCTGTGCCACACTGAGCATGGAGAAGAGAAGAACAGCAAATAATTGTTTGAGGATTTGGGAACAAAAATTGTGGAAAAGCATGGACAATCTCAATGTTACAAGTCCATCTCCAGAGATCCTAATGTTCCTGTGTCCACTGTGCGCAACATTGCCAAGAAGTTTACAGCCTATGGCACTGTAGCTAATCTCCCTGGACATGGATGAAAGAGAAAAATGTATCAAAAATTGCTGGACATAAGCTAAGTCCAAATAGGGACATATATGTTACAGGTTCAGCATGCAAAGCATGCAATGCAAACCTTTGGTTCTCAGAATTGGAAAACTCACAATGTTTAGTATTAGATTAAAGCAAAAAGGGACAAGTAAACCATAAAAATATACTGTAAAGTTTTTTTTTACAATGCATAATTAAACATTCTATATTACAATCTCAAAGTGGTTTATGTTCTTTTAATTTTGAGCTGACATGACACTTTCCGGATTATTTTTACAATTCCTAAAAACTACATTAGTAATTATTATTTTAAATATATTACTAGACAAATAATGTATCATTGGCACATAACTAAATGAGCATAATCTCATTAATGAGATATACATCTTTATTTTTAGATAATTTACATATAATTGAATTGAGCCATAAATGTGACAAATTAATTCTAGGAGCTTAAAATATTAATTTCAGTTGTAAAAATGTGGGTGAGCTAGAACATTTTTTAAATAATTTTCTATTAAATGTATAATTGAATTTGATATCAATTCCGTAAAACATTACATAATTTTGTATGCGTAACCTATATCAGTCATACACCCTGTAAATAAAGGGTAGTTAGTCAAAAATGTAAGCACTCTTAGATACACTAGGATGTGAGGGATTAATATTATGCAGTTCATTAAAAACTCCTCAGCAAGTATTACACAATCCTAGCATAATTTAGGGCTTATATTTAATTGCATTCTATTCCGCTTTCATCCAAGTCACAACAGAAGCATAAATCCCAATAAGTAATTAGCTTTAAATAAAATATATATCTATATTATTAACACTGTATACTTTGCTAAATATAATGTTTTATATTATGTCATTATGTCTGTGCTATTCCCTTTAAAGGAAGTGTGTGGAATTTTAGCACAAAAACAATATAGATCTAAAGAAAATGTAACATTACCCTTGGTAGAGAAAAAAAATCTAGTTAATGCAAAGAAGAAAATTGTACTGACATATTGTTTATAGTATATGGCAATTATTAGTTGCATAGTCTAATCTGCCTATATGACAGTGTATTCAATGTCTCATAACAATTTAAATATTACAGTTGGGATAGCCCCCTTATATTTATTTAATTGTTTAAAGTAAAGATGAAAAAGTAAAGTAAATTGGCAAGTGTACTTAAAGGACCACTAAATACAGTATAACTGAATAATTGACAAATACACAATACAACAACAATGCAATAGCACTTTTCTGGCAAATTTCAAAGTTAAACCAATTGGAGTGCTAAATTATCACATGCCTGCAAACAGGCAAATTGGCCCATTTGCGGGCACGCAATAAATAACCAGCCATTACAAGTGGCTGGTTATTGCTACCGCGAGTACGGTAGCAATTAGCGTTTAGAAAATTAACCAGAGGTCCGACCCCTGGTTCATTTTCTAAATGTCCCCCAATTGCCCCCAAAATTAAGTGTTAGTTTTCTTTTTAAAAAAACAACAACAATGTAGCATTAAAAAAAAACAAAAAAACACAGCATTTTTTGGGGACTAAAGTTGGCGAGTGTGGGGTGTTAGAAAAAAAATTGGCACTGAAAAGTGCCTTTACTTTGCAGTTTAAGGGAACTGTGTGTTCCCTGTAAATATATATGTAAATTATATACATATATATTTATGTGTTAATATGTGTATATACACATATTAACACAAAAATATATATGTATATATTCACATACTGTACATATACAGTATCCCACAAAAGTGAGTAAACTCTCACATTTTTGTAAATATTTTATTATATCTTTTCATGTGACAACACTGAAGAAATTACACTTTGCTACAATGTTAAGTAGTGAGTGTACAGCCTGTATAACAGTGTAAATTTGCTGTCCCCTCAAAATAACTCTCCACACAGTTATTAATGTCTAAACCATTGGCAACAAAAGTGAATACACCCCTAAGTGAAAATGTCCAAATTGGGCCCAATTTGCCATTTTCCCTCCCGGGTCCTGTCACGTGTTAGTGTTACAAGGCCTCAGGTGAGAATGGGGAGCATGTGTGTTAAATTTAGTGTTATCGCTCTCACACTCTCTCATACTGGTCACTGGAAGTTCAACATGGTACCTCATGGCAAAAAACTCTCTGAGGATCTGAGGATCTATGGCCTAGGCTATAAGAAGATTGCCAAGACCCTGAAACTGAGCTGCAGCACGGTGGGCAAGACCATACAATGGTTTCACAGCACAGGTTCCACCCAGAGCAGGCCTGACAATGGTCGACCAAAGAAGTTGAGTGCAAGTGCTCAGCGTCATATCAAGTGGTTGTCTATTGGAAATAGACATATGAATGCTGCCAGCATTGCTGCAGAGGTTGAATGGGTGGGCGGTCACCCTGTCAGACCATACGCCGCACACTGCATCAAATTGGTTTGCATGACTGTCGTCGTCCCAGAAGGAAGCCTCTTCTAAAGATGATGCACAAGAAAGACCGCAAACAGTTTGCTGAAGACAAGCAGACTTGTCCTGTGGTCCGATGAGACCAAGATTATTTGGTTCAGATGGTGTCATGCGTGTTTGGTGGCAACCAGGTGAGGACTACAAAGACAAGTGTGTCTTGCCTACAGTCAAGCATGGTGGTGGGAGTGTCATGGTCTGGGTCTGCATAAGTGCTGCCAGCATTGGGGAGCTACAGTTCATTGAGGGAACCATGAATGCCAACATGTACTGTGACATACTAAAGCAGAGCATGATCCGCAGGGCAGTATTCCAACATGATAACAACCCCAAGCACACCTCCAAGATGACCACTGCCTTGCTAAAGAAGCTGAGGGTAAAGGTGATGGACTGGCCAAGCATGTCTCCAGACCTAAAGCCTATTAAGCATCTGTGGGGCATCCTCAAACGGAAGGTGGGGGAGCGCAAGGTCTCTAACATCCACCAGCTCTGTGATGTCATCATGGAGTAGTGGAAGAGGACTCCAGTAGCAAACTGTGAAGTTCTGGTGAACTCCATGCCAAAGAGGATTAAGGCAGCGCTGGAAAATAATGGTGGCCACACAAAATATTGACACTTTTGGCTTATTTGGTGTACTCACTTTTGTTGCCAACGGTTTAGAATTAATGGCTGTGTGTTGAGTTATTTTGAGGGGACAGCAAATTTACACTGTTATCCAGGCTGTACACTCACTACCTTACATTGTAGCAACGTGTCATTTCTTCAGTGTTGTCACATGAAACGATATAATAAAATATTTACAAAAATGTGAGGGGTGTACTCACTTTTGTGGGATACTGTATATTTACATTTGCTGCCCATCGCTGCACAACTTACCTCCTTTGCTGCGCTAGTTCTCATGCGATGTCTCACTGCATAAGAACTAGGCTCCCACTGGAGCCTATGGAAATGCTTGCTCTTGAGCACAATGCTTCCGTGCATTGCGAACGCGAGGTCACATTTGCATTGCACCTTACTTGTAATACCAGCACACATTTACGTGCTCTGGTATTACAAAGTGGAGCGCAAATATCATTTTTGCGAAGAAGATATTTTGTGCTCCACTTATAATCTGGCCTTCTATGTGACAGTTATTAGCCAATCATAAAATGTATATACGTATATTCTGTGTACTTTTGCACATGCTCAATAGGAACTGGAGGCTCAGCAAGCTTGCATATAAAATGTGCATATTTTGATAATGGAAGCATTTTTTTTTTTAAATTGCATGATTTATCTGAGTCATAAAATTTTAATTTTGACTTTAGTGGCCCTTTAAAAATGCAAGAGGACATATTTGCAGTATAGCATAAGCATAACTCTAAACCTAAGTATTTATTACTAATGCACAAAACATTGATATCTTTTTTAAATAAGTGAAGAGACCTAATGGGGTATATGGCAATACATTAGAAGATATTTGTGAAAACAATGTATTCAAAGCCAGTTAAACCTTTCAAACCATAAGTTATGCTGTTTGAAACAGAATTCGTAAAACCTTTTTCTTAAATATTTATGTGATTATTTTCTGATAATCTACGTTTATGGCCTATGATTAGGTAAACACACAGATATTGAGATTTGCATTGATCTGAACCAGCTAATGGGAAATTACTTCACCATTACATTATTGTACCCTAAAAATTCTCATGTTTAATCTGACGAATTTTAGCAAACATCAATATTACACACCCTTTTTTATTCATGTACAACTTTTATTTTCTATAAATTTAAAAAAAAAATGGAGAGAGAGGGAGTCATAAAATGAAAGGGAGAATTTTACAGGGAATTAGGGAGATTGAGGGCTAGATTACAAGTGGAGCACTAATTTATCATGTGTCTGTAAATGGACAAATGTGCCCATTTACAGACACACAATAAATAACCAGTCATTACAAGTGACTGGTTATTGCTACCGTGAGCTTGAATAGAAATGAGGTCAAACCACTGATTAATTTTTAAAATGTCCCCCAACCACCCCCAAAATAAAGTGTAGTGTGCCTTTTTTTAAAAAAACTGCACAAAGTAGTTTTTAGGGGTAAAAGTGAACAGGTCTGGGATGGGCCGGCATGGAGAGAAATCACACAAAATCTTTGGGATTTTTTTTAGACCTTGTATTGTAATGTAGGAGTCTCTGTTTCACATAAAGAACACTACATAGCAACATAAACATGTCTCAAGTTAAAATGTGTGCTTTTTTTAAGGGCCTCACTGTACCGATGAGACTTCTTAGATCATCTCACCTGAGCCACAAGCTTTGGAATATCAGGCCCAAAGTGAGAAAGAGAAGTTAAACTAATGATAATGTGAGGAGAGAAAGTGATTATCAAGCTGAAGTAGATCTGGGGAGGAGAGGAGATAAATTACCAGTGTGTGTGTAAAACAATACTCACTTAAACATTTCTTAAAAAACTAATTTATTGAAAAAGGTCCTATGAGGGCCAAGTTAGGGACAGATATGGTGGCATATCTAATGCAGTGAAAAGAAAAATGCTTTAGGGGCTCAAATAAGAAATGGACTATGTAGTAACATTTAAATGTTAATTCTTTTAGTCATATAATAAGAAACTGCAATGGAAGGGTTAAGGTTTCTTTCATTTTACAAATAGAATTTAACATTGATTTTAAGAAGCAAATCTTCAGCAAACATTCTAAATTCAAGTATAACAATCAAATGTGACCAACATTCATTGTTTGAAATAAATATGCAGAGACAATAACCCGCCCCTATTTCTATTTGTTTTTCAGACTCAAATATGCACTGATAAAAAAAAGCCCTATACATTTTGAGGGATCCGCACAAAATGTGATACTGTACTTTGCACAAGGAGTCAGGAGGGGCCCCTAGTATAAAGGTAGGCTGAGTTGTAATTAGTAACCAAAACATGTTTGTGTCTTTGGGGACTATTTAAGAAACTGCGAGCGGACATGATCCGATATTGCGGATCATGTCCGCTGCACATCGATAACAGGCTTGATAAATATGCCCCTGTATATGTATGCATATGTGTATGTGTGAGTAAGTGTGTGTATTGTGTACTGTATGTATGAGTGTGTATATGTATGTGTGTGTGTATGTATAAGTGAGTGTTTGTTGTGAGTACACACGTATGTGTATCTATGAGTGAGTGTGTGTATTGTGTACTGTATGTATGAGTAAGTATGTGTGTGTATATGTATGTGTGTGTATGTATAAGTGAGTGTTTGTTGTGAGTGCACACGTATGTGTATCTATGAGTGAGTGTGTGTATTGTGTACTGTATGTATGAGTAAGTATGTGTGTGTATATGTATGTGTGTGTGTATGTATAAGTGAGTGTTTGTTGTGAGTGCACACGTATGTGTATCTATAAGTGAGTGTGTGTATTGTGTACTGTATGTATGAGTAAGTATGTGTGTGTATATGTGTGTGTGTGTGTGTGTGTGTATGTATAAGTGAGTGTTTGTTGTGAGTGCACACGTATGTGTATCTATGAGTGAGTGTGTGTATTTATGAATGTGTGTGTGTTTTGTATGAATGAGTAAAGTTTTCCTTATTTTGCTGTGAGGTAGGCACATAACTAATTTTGTCCCTCTTCAAAAGGGCACACACATTTTATTTACTTGGATAAAAATTGCAAAGGCCATTTTTTTCCACACATACAGAACACACTGGGCCAGATTACAAGTCTTCTTCTCCTCATAGACTTTAATGAGCATGCTGTTAAAAAAAACGTACACGTATCTCTCTCATGCTAAACCGACACCGCTTAACACCTACAGCTCTAAAGCCGAAGGTAGTTAGGAATATTTTATATTCCAATGTTCTTCACATAGAAGATGTTCTTTTATTTTTAAATATATTTTTCTACATATATATGATACTATGATACTATTTTGTAAAATATATATATGTACCTATATATCTATATCAAAATTTACTGAGAACATTTTCATTTAAGGTTTGTGAGAGTGCAGATCCCATAAAAACCCATATATATATATATACTACAGGGAGTGCAGAATTATTAGGCAAATGAGTATTTTGACCACATCATCCTCTTTATGCATGTTGTCTTACTCCAAGCTGTATAGGCTCGAAAGCCTACTACCAATTAAGCATATTAGGTGATGTGCATCTCTGTAATGAGAAGGGGTGTGGTCTAATGACATCAACACCCTATATCAGGTGTGCATAATTATTAGGCAACTTCCTTTCCTTTGGCAAAATGGGTCAAAAGAAGGACTTGACAGGCTCAGAAAAGTCAACAATAGTGAGATATCTTTCAGAGGGATGCAGCACTCTTAAAATTGCAAAGCTTCTGAAGTGTGATCATCGAACAATCAAGCGTTTCATTCAAAATAGTCAACAGGGTCGCAAGAAGCGTGTGGAAAAACCAAGGCACAAAATAACTGCCCATGAACTGAGAAAAGTCAAGCGTGCAGCTGCCAAGATGCCACTTGCCACCAGTTTGGCCATATTTCAGAGCTGCAACATCACTGGAGTGCCCAAAAGCACAAGGTGTGCAATACTCAGAGACATGGCCAAGGTAAGAAAGGCTGAAAGACGACCACCACTGAACAAGACACACAAGCTGAAACGTCAAGACTGGGCCAAGAAATATCTCAAGACTGATTTTTCTAAGGTTTTATGGACTGATGAAATGAGAGTGAGTCTTGATGGGCCAGATGGATGGGCCCGTGGCTGGATTGGTAAAGGGCAGAGAGCTCCAGTCCGACTCAGACGCCAGCAAGGTGGAGGTGGAGTACTGGTTTGGGCTGGTATCATCAAAGATGAGCTTGTGGGGCCTTTTCGGGTTGAGGATGGAGTCAAGCTCAACTCCCAGTCCTACTGCCAGTTTCTGGAAGACACCTTCTTCAAGCAGTGGTACAGGAAGAAGTCTGCATCCTTCAAGAAAAACATGATTTTCATGCAGGACAATGCTCCATCACACGCGTCCAAGTACTCCACAGCGTGGCTGGCAAGAAAGGGTATAAAAGAAGAAAATCTAATGACATGGCCTCCTTGTTCACCTGATCTGAACCCCATTGAGAACCTGTGGTCTATCATCAAATGTGAGATTTACAAGGAGGGAAAACAGTACACCTCTCTGAACAGTGTCTGGGAGGCTGTGGTTGCTGCTGCACGCAATGTTGATGGTGAACAGATCAAAACACTGACAGAATCCATGGATGGCAGGCTTTTGAGTGTCCTTGCAAAGAAAGGTGGCTATATTGGTCACTGATTTGTTTTTGTTTTGTTTTTGAATGTCAGAAATGTATATTTGTGAATGTTGAGATGTTATATTGGTTTCACTGGTAAAAATAAATAATTGAAATGGGTATATATTTTGTTTTTTGTTAAGTTGCCTAATAATTATGCACAGTAATAGTCACCTGCACACACAGATATCCCCCTAAAATAGCTAAAACTAAAAACTACTTCCAAAAATATTCAGCTTTGATATTAATGAGTTTTTTGGGTTCATTGAGAACATGGTTGTTGTTCAATAATAAAATTAATCCTCAAAAATACAACTTGCCTAATAATTCTGCACTCCCTGTATATACACACATATGCACATATTTAGACATATTTACTGTGTGTGTATATATATATATATATATATATATATATATATATGTGTGTGTATACTGTGTGTATATATATATATATATATATATATATATATATATATATGTGTATATATATATATATATATATATTTCTCGTTTGCAAGAAGGCACTCACTGGTTTTTTTTAGTAGAAAACAACTTTTAATTCATAGATTTAAAAAGCAATTACATCCATAACGTTTCGATGTCGTTATGACATCTTTGTCAAATGTTCTGCTAACATCACCAATATAGGACAAACATGTTCCCAAAGTAGAAAATCGCTGCGATTTTCTACTTTGGGAACATGTTTGTCCTATATTGGTGATGTTAGCAGAACATTTGACAAAGATGTCATAACGACATCGAAACGTTATGGATGTAATTGCTTTTTAAATCTATGAATTAAAAGTTGTTTTCTACTAAAAAAGACCAGTGAGTGCCTTCTTGCAAACGAGAAATGGATACAATTTATATTTGAAGTGCACCCTGGCAGTTGTGGTAATGTAAGACTGTGCTTATCTCTCTTTGGAGGATATATATATATATATATATATAACACATTATTTGATGTTTTACTTTGTGAATTTAATGTATTATTGAAAATATACACTAATTTCAAATCTGATGACTGCAACACACTCCAAAAAAGTTGGGACAGTCGACTTTACCACTGTGTAACATCACCTTTTATTTTAATAACACTTACTAGGCGATTGGGCACTGAAGACACCAGTTGGGTAAGATTAACAAGCAGAATTTCCCCCCATGCATCCATTATGCATGTGTTCTGCCCTCCTTACAACTTTTATTGTGGGAAAGTTAGAGTAAAACTGGAAATAAGAGAATAATATTCGATCAGTATATACAATATACAAAATGTACAGTCATAGCATACTAGTCTAACTAGGGAAAAGAAATATGGGTGTACCATATGGATGTACCAGAGATGCTACTGTTAGGCTGATGACAGAATGGCAGCTAGATAGTTCTGATATCCTCCTTATGTGCTGATGCAAGCAAGATGGCTGCTGAAACTGTTTCTGAGACTTAGGCCCATATTATCAAGCTCCGTACGGAGCTTGAATGGCCGTGTTTCTGGCGAGTCTTCAGACTTGCCAGAAACACAAGTTATGAAGCAGTGGTCACAAAGACCGCTGCTCCATAACCTGTCCACCTGCTCTGAGCAGGCGGACAGACATCGCCGGAAATCAACCCGATCGAGTACAATTGGGTTGATTGACACCCTCCTGCTGGCGGCCTATTGGCCGCGAGGGGGCGGCGTTGCACCAGCAGCTCTTGTGAGCTGCTGGTGTAATGCTGAATACGGCAAGCATATTGCTCGCTATATTCAGCGAGGTCTGGCGGACCTGATCCGCAGTGTCGGATCAGGTCCGCCAGACCTTGATAAATATGCCCCTTAGTCTACTAGGATGATGGGAAGTTACGGTAGCTCATGAGGAACAATTTATCTAACAATTCTGAAACTGCAAAACTGAGCCATACACTAGATGGCGATATTTCAATACACCTCATTCATTCTGAGACAGATCAGGATTGTAGGCAGGCCATGATAGCACCCACACTTTATGCTTACGCAACCATGAGCTTGTAATCTGGGTAGAATGTGGAAAATGCAGGGACGTCCCTGGAAAAGACGACGTCTGGATGGCAGCATATGTTGCTCCAAAATGTATACATATTTTTCTGCATTAATGATGCCTTTACAGATGTGCAAGTTATTCCTGCCATGGGCACTGACGCACCCCCATACCATGACAGATGCGGGCTTTTGGACCTGATGCTGACAACAGCTTGGATGGTCCTTTTCCTCTTTGGCCTGGAGAACACGACAGTTGTTTTTTCCAAAAACTATTTGAAATGTTGACTCGTCAGACCACAAAACACGCATCTGTTGGCATATTGGCGAGCCTCGACCCATCCTTGCTCTTGAAGGACTAGGCCTTTTTTGGGGGCTCCTTATATACTATGATTACACGATTGCCTCACCTGTTTCACATCACCTTCTTATTTCAACTTGTCACATCGCTATTAGTCCTACGTTGCTCCTGTCCCAACTTTTTTGGAATGTGTTGCAGTCATCAGATTTGAAATGAGTGTATATTTTCAAATGTACATTAAATTTACAAAGTAAAGCATTATATAATGTGTTCATAATGAGTTTTTAAAATAGTACAGGGTGAATGGAATTATATATATGTATACACAGTCATGGCCAAAATTATTGGCACCCCTGCATTTCTGTCAAATAATGCACCACTTCACCCAGAAAATTGTTGCAATTACAAATGTTTAGGCATTCTCATGTTTATTTCTTTTGTTTGTATTGGTATGACCAAAAAAGTGGAGAGAAAAAAAGCCAAATCTGACACATTCCATGCAAAACTCAAAAAATGGACTGGACAAAATTATTGGCACCATCTCAAAATTGTAAGAAATAATTGCATTACAAGTTTGTGATGCTCTTGTAATTTGTAATTAAACTCACCTGTTTCAATTAACAGGTGCTGACAATATAAAAATCACACCGGCATTCAGTTAAAATGGTGAAAAATTGTCTCAACCTTTCTGTTGTGTGTCTCCGTGTGCCACACTGAGCATGGAGAAGAGAAAGAGCAGGATTTGAGAGTAAAAATTGTGGAAAAGCATGGACAATCTCAAGGTTGCAAGTCCATCTCCAGAGATCTTAATTTTCCTGTTTCTACTGTGTGCAACATTGTCAATAAGTTTACAGCCCATGGCACTGTGGTTAATCTCCCTGGACGTGGATTAAAGAGAAAAATTGATCAAAGATTGCAACAAAGGATTGTTCAAATGATGGATAAAGAACCTTGATCAACTTCCAGACAAATTCAAGCTGACCTTCAGGCACAGGGTACAAATGTGTCAGCTCGCACTATACGTCGCCATCTGAATGAAAAGGGACGCTATGTTAGGAGACCCAGGTGGACCCCACTGCTGACACAGAAACATAAAATAGCCAGATTAAATTTTAAGGCAAAAATTTTTCGAGCAGGGAGATAAGGTGGGAAAGCTACTGGCGATAGATCAGAAAAAATTAAAGCTTATGTACACACACTAGTAGATACACAGGGAACCATTAAGGCAGATGGTGCGTCAACTGCAAACACATTTAAAGAATACTACAACACCCTTAATGACCTGCAAACATCAGAGTGTGCTCAAACAGGCTCATGCCCTGACCCAATCACTGACCTAGCAATCCAAAAATATCTGGCTGTAATCAACACACAAAAAGTCTGTTGAGAAGATTCTGAGTCCCTTGAATCCCCAATTACAAGTTCTCCAGGCAATCAAAGACTTGCCGACTGGTAAGAGCCCAGGCCCTGATGGGTTTGGCATTAAAGGGACATTAAACCCAACCTTTTTATTTCATGATTTAGAAAGAGAATGCAATTTTAAACAATTTTATAATTTACTTCTATTAGCTATGTTGCTTCATTCTCTTGATATCCTTTGCTGAAAGGCATATCTAGATAGGCTTAGTAGTTGCTGATTGGTGGATGCCTTGTGTGATTGGCTCACCCATGTGCATTGTTATTTCTTCAGCAAAGGATAACTAAAGAATGAAGCAAATTAGATAATAGAAGTAAATTGGAATGTTGTTTAAAATTGTCTTCTCTACCTGAATCATGAAATAAAATTGTTGGGCTTAATATCCCTTTAAGTACTAAAAACCTTCACAGACATATTAACACCACGCTTATTAACAATCGTTAACTAATTACCAGACTCTCCCACTCTTCCTAACCCCATGCTTGAAGCGCACGTTACCGTGACACCAAATACATGCAAACCCACTGACAAACCAGAGAACCTTTGCCCCATATCCCTATTAAATTCGGACGTCAAAATTCTAGCCAAAATTTTAGCCAATAGACTGAATACATTTCTGCCCCAATTAATATTAACTGACCAAGTGGAGTTTATCCCTGCTAGGGAGGCCTGACATAATACTCTAAAGGTGCTGCAACTAATCACACATGCTAAAAATAATGCCATCCCCCTAGCTCTATTATCAACGGACGCAGAAAAGGCGTTTGACCGGTGAACTGGTCATTCATGCGCCATACATTAATAAAATTCGGCTTTGGACCCAAATTCATTAACAGTGCATTCTGATTACACTCCACGCCTAATGCTAAGGTTCGAGTTAATGGCACACTTTCTGATACATTACTCATCAATAATAGGACGAGACAGGGCTGTCCCCTTTCCCCACTTTTGTTTGCATTTACCATTGAAATGTTAGCTTGCAGAATTCGTGCCAACCGAAATATCAAAAACATAACTGTAGGAAACTCAGAGCACAAAATTGCGTTGTATGCGGATGATATACTCCTAACAATTTCTGACACAATTCCCTCACTTCAAGCAGCTCTGGTAGAATTCGCCAAATACGGAGCTGTATCAAATTTCCTTCTAAACCCCTCTAAAACCGATATATTAAACATAATGGAATCCAATAGTACATTACACAGTCTAAGTCAACAATGCCCAATCAAAATAGCACCATCTTCTCTTACATATCTAGGCATCACCCTCACATCACAGATAAAGAAACTAGTGGATATCAATGATAGGACAATTAGAAACGAAGTATTAAGGGACCTTTCTTTTTTTTTTAAATCAAAGTTTTTTACTGAGGTATTTTCGTACCCAGACACAGGGGAGGTTCTCAACTGATAGGTTCAATCGTATCCGTAGATTAAAAGGATTATTGATTCTCATAACTAAAGTTGTTGATATACTTAGGCCTAGATTTAGAGTTGGGTGGTAGCCGTCAAAACCAGCGTTAGAGGCTCCTTTTTACGTCAATTGCGTATCCTATCTTTTCAATGGGATCTTTCTAACTCCGGTATTTAGAGTCGTGGCTGAAGTGAGCATTAGAAATCTAACGACAAAACTCCAGCCGCAGAAAAAAGTCAGTAGTTAAGAGCTTTCTGGGCTAACGCCGGTTTATAAAGTTCAATCCAATTGGCTGATCCAATCAGCCAATCAGATTGAGCTCGCATTCTTTTGGCTGTTCCGATCAGCCAATAGAATGCGAGCTCAATCTGATTGGCTGATTGGATCAGCCAATCGGATTGAACTTGATTCTGATTGGCTGATTCCATCAGCCAATCAGAATATTCCTACCTTAATTCCGATTGGCTGATAGAATCCTATCAGCCAATCGGAATTCGAGGGATGCCATCTTGGATGACGTCATTTAAAGGAACCGTCATTCGGCGAGTAGGCGTCGGTTGAAGAGGATGTTCCGCGTCGGTTGGAAAGAAGATGGCTCCGCTCCAGAAGAAAGAAGATTGAAGATGCGGCTTGATAGAAGACTTCATCCCGATGATGGACTTCCGACTTCAGCCCGATGATGGATTTCTTCAGCCGCCGCTTGGATCCAGACTTCAGCCCGAGGATGGACGTCACTCTTCAGCCCCCCGCTTGGGCTTGGATCAACACTTCCGAGGACCGATCGGTGAACCTGGTATGGTGAAGATAAGGTAGGAAGATCTTCAGGGGCTTAGTGTTAGGTTTATTTAAGGGGGGTTTGGGTTAGATTAGGGGTATGTGGGTGGTGGGTTGTAATGTTGGGGGGGTATTGTATGTGTTTTTTTGCAGGCAAAAGAGCTGAATTTCTTGGGGCATGCCCCGCAAAGGGCCCTGTTCAGGGCTGGTAAGGTAAAAGAGCTTTGAACTTTTTTAATTTAGAATAGGGTAGGGCATTTTTTATTTTGGGGGGCTTTGTTATTTTATTAGGGGGCTTAGAGTAGGTGTAATTAGTTTAAAATTGTTGTAATATTTTTCTAATGTTTGTAAATATTTTTTTATTTTTTGTAACTTAGTTCTTTTTTATTTTTTGTACTTTAGTTAGTTTATTTCATTGTAGTTATTTGTAGATATTTTATTTAAATAATTTATTGATAGTGTAGTGTTAGGTTTTATTGTAGATAATTATAGGTAGTTTATTTAATTTATTTATTGATAGTGTAGTGTTAGGTTTAATTGTAACTTAGGTTAGGATTTATTGTACAGGTAATTTTGTAATTATTTTAACTATTTTAGCTATTAAATAGTTCTTAACTATTTAATAGCTATTGTACCTGGTTAAAATAAATATAAAGTTACCTGTAAAATAAATATAAATCCTAAAATAGCTATAATATAATTATAATTTATATTGTAGCTATATTAGGATTTATTTTACAGGTAAGTATTTAGCTTTAAATAGGAATAAGTTATTTAATAAGAGTTAATTTCTTTCGTTAGATAAAAATTATATTTAACTTAGGGGGGTGTTAGTGTTAGGGTTAGACTTAGCTTTAGGGGTTAATACATTTATTAGAATAGCGGTGAGCTCCAGTCGGCAGATTAGGGGTTAATGTTTGAAGTTAGGTGTCGGCGATGTTAGGGAGGGCAGATTAGGGGTTAATACTATTTATTATAGGGTTAGTGAGGCGGATTAGGGGTTAATAACTTTATTATAATAGCGGTGCGGTCCGCTCGGCAGATTAGGGGTTAATAAGTGTAGGCAGGTGGAGGCGACGTTGTGGGGGGCAGATTAGGGGTTAATAAATATAATATAGTGGTCGGCGGTGTTAGGGGCAGCAGATTAGGGGTACATAGGGATAATGTAAGTAGCGGCGGTTTACGGAGCGGCAGATTAGGGGTTAAAAAAAATATGCAGGGGTCAGCGATAGCGGGGACGGCAGAATAGGGGTTAATAAGTGTAAGGTTAGGGGTCTTTAGACTCGGGGTACATGTTAGAGTGTTAGGTGCAGACGTAGGAAGTGTTTCCCCATAGACAACAATGGGGCTGCGTTAGGAGCTGAACGCGGCTTTTTTGCAGGTGTTAGGTTTTTTTTCAGCTCAAACAGCCCCATTGTTTTCTATGGGGGAATCATGCACGAGCACGTTTTTGAAGCTGGCCGCGTCCGTAAGCACCGCTGGTATCGAGAGTTGAAGTTGCGTTAAATATGCTCTACGCTCCTTTTTTGGAGCCTAACGCAGCCATTCTGTGAACTCTCAATACCAGCGGTATTTAAAAGGTGCGGCCAGAAAAAAGCCAGCGTTAGCTACGCACCCCTTTGGCCGCAGAACTCTAAATCTAGGCGTTAGTGCTTTAGCATCTGAAGTTGCTCATGTGGCAGTACAATGTACATGGAATAAATAATCTCTTAATTTATTATATGAGAATATGTGTATTTATACTCTCCAGATTTTACAAGAGGTCACTTTTGGACTCAATTTCATCTGATGTATCAAAGGGAGAAGAGTTGAGAAGTTAAGAGCAATGATACAGGTATATGAACTTGCAGAAGGTTCAAAATAGTGTGCCAGCGGATAAACACAGCTACAATGGTATAGGCAGTCACAGTCCAGCCATTGAAATATATAGGAATAAAAATGGTATAATATACAATATCACAGGGGAAAGTGGTAATATATGCAGGCTCATCTTTTTGCAAAATACACATACAACTTATGATCCAGGTCAATAATTGAAGCTTCATCACTATTAATATTACCCGATAAGGATATGTCAAAATATATAGTTAGGGCATAACTATCTCATATAAAATTGGAGGGGTGATGATAGGGGAGGTTTATAAAACAATCAAGTAATCACTAGGGTCAACCGTAAATTATAGCTGCATGTTGGGCTTGTGTGTCTCTATTAATGCAGTCCTGTTTATATTGGAGGACCTTAGCCAATGCGATGTGTGTGGGAGATTAGTACTGTGCAGCTTTGAGGGAAGTAAAATATTCTTGAACTATTTGTGTATGACAAACATCATAAAGGCATTCCTACTTAGAGTAAACATAGACTCTAACAAGTTTCAGGTATTGTCAACTAGGGGAGGGAGCAAGAGCCATCTAAATAAGATTTGTGGTCAACATTTATAACCTAATGAACATATATATATATATATATATATATATATATATATATAAATACAACTGTGAGGGCTTATATGGCAGGAGATTTACAATTCAGGAATACACATATATATATATGAATTATAGCTACAGCTATTAGCTGATGTAGTCCTTTGGGTAGTAGAGATCCCTCATGGAGAGAGCATCCAAGGCTGCACCACACCGGCCGCTTGCAGCCCGGACTCAAATACTAGTGTAACGAGAGATAACTTTTCAGTGCACAATGTACAGACTGTGTTTTGTAGAAAGATATTTAAATGGCACTAGGCAAGCTAAAATGTTTCCAATAGTGTAGTAATATCCTACCACAAGCACACCTCTCTACAACTACACAACATTAACCAAATCAACAGTGATATCCCACTGCTAGAGAACATATAGTCAATGTAATCTGATATAGACAAACTTCTAGCACAAACGATTCACAACTTCACCAAACTTCATAGGAATAAGGACTGTTTCCATACTAACTGATATCCTTTCTAGGGCTACAAAAGACAGAGTCTTGTAAGTCCTGGGCTTGATGTGACAAAATTAGTGGAGCCTGTCTACTCGTGACAGTAGCTGTCTGAAAAGGTGAAGTATGAGATCACCACTTTGCATATCCCCTGGCAATTGTCGTTTTGCAGATCAGACTCATGTGGTGCTTTCCATGTGGGTCCGTAGGGAGAGGTACTAGCTTCACCGGAACTGCAGCATGATCTGCATGTTGTAAGTTATAGAGACTCTTAGGAGCAATCGCCTCATCTATTCCATCCCTACTATAGTAACATGGCGAGAAGGATTTTACAGGTAGCGTTGATGGGGCTTTGTTCTTTGCTTTCTCTACGCGGTGAGCCACTGCATCACCATTCCTGCTCGGCTCTCAGATCTCTCAAAGGAGGTCCTCAAGTTGAATGCCCATTTTTATCTCCAAAGCCGCTAGCTTGCTTTTGATAATGGCGGTGATCGAATGTGTATCCATAATGAGAATTGGGGTGTAGTAGATAGTAGTCATTGCAGTTGATGAAGCAGTGTAGCTAGAGTGTAACTGTCAACACTCGATTATCGAGGTGGGGGATGCTTGAGACTTGTGTTAGGCCGTCGCCATTTATCATAGTAGTCCGGGTCAGCGACCCGCCGACTTTAATATCACAATCTTGGTATCCAACAGCTAGGCAGGATATGTAGATATCAAATACATCAAATTCGTTCATGGATGGAGCAATATGTTAGTACTTATCAACAAGTTGGATTCGTTTTAGTAGGAGCTCCAAAGATTTGCTTCTGATCATGGAGACTGCCCGGACATGCCCCCTAAGGGAACTTTCTAATTAGAAAGATAAAAATATATCATGGCTCCGCCACATTAACGTGGTCAAGATGAACATCTTACCTAGAGTCCTTTATGTTCTACAAACTATACTGATTTCCACATCCTCTCACTTACTGCACCAAATTCAGATGGCCATTGAGACATATATGGAATTAAACCCAGAATCCATCATAAGACTCTATATCTACCTAGGGAGAGGAGGGGAGTGGGAGTACCCCACCTTGAGACCTATCGGAAAGCAATAAACCTGCAATGACTAATAGAGTGGTGCCATAACTTTAAGAGTAAATCATGGACACAGTTAGACTGTGAGATCCTCCGCAGGGGCAATTTTGGCTCTCTGGCATGGGTGATACCACCTCATAGCCCCAATCTAATTGAGCACTATTCACTCTTGCAGGAAATTATTTTCAATGTGGGACAGGACATTCCGAGTGGAGACTTTTATTTCCACTCACTGCTCACCTCTGACCCCCGTAAGGGAAACCCCAGACATCGGACTGAGACATAATGCGCAGGGCCACATGTATACATACTCCTCAGCAGACAATACAATAACACGCGTTCTACACCATGGGAAAATCGAACCTCAGGCATTCAAACATTCTCTTCATGGTTCTGTATGGCACAGCTTACACATTTCTATTCAATACATAGAAATAAAACAAACTTGAACAGACAAAAAACACCTTTTGAAAGCCTATGTGTGTCACAACAACCCCCAAAGCATCTAATCTCACAACTCTATAGAATACTTATTTAAAAAGGGAGATTCTGGCTTACCATCATATGTACATGCCTGGCATAATGACCTTGGGCTAGTCATACAGTCCGACGATTGGTAAAAAAAAAATTGAGAATAATAAGAAAGCCTCTGTATCAGCCAGAATTCAGGAAATGTTCTACAAATTTCTAAGTCGTTGGTATATGACCCCTCAGAGGATTAAAAAAAATCTAACCAAACACGAATGGGGAGTGCTGGAGGGGCTGTGGTGGTCCTGTACCCGCATCCGATCCTTCTGGGATGATGTTCTGAGGGATCAGGGCAGAGTCCTAGAGATCAACATTACACCTAACACAAGCCTTCTACTATATTATGAACTTCCTAAAGTGGGCGGAGAAGCAAAATATCAATTTCTGCTTCTGATGTTCAGTGCAGCTAAGGGGTTGATTCCTAAATACTGGAAAGCACTACAGACACCCACCCTATTGGAGTGGAGGGCAAGGGTCTGGGATCTTCTCTGGCTTGAGCGTTATCACTTCTGGAAAATAGGCAAAATTGTTACACATGAACTCATGCAGTTGACATGGGAAGGTAGGGGTCTCTAATCCAATATCCATTGAAAGTAAACGCAATCGCTTGAGCGCAATTGAATTTAACACGTCAGGATACTGCAACCTCAGAGCTCTGGTTAAATGTTTTGCCAAACAAAAATGTGTCACAAAACACATCAAAAATACATTACAGAATACAGTTACACTCATAATAACACAATCTAATAAATATTATTAAAAAAAATGCACAAAAAAGATATGAGGTCATAGGTGTTAGAAAAAAAAGTCAGCAAAGGGCTTTAACATAGATGTACATACATTTATATGTGTTTACACATGTATTTATATGTGTATATAAGTATTTACAGACATATACATATAAATACATAAATACATATGTATACGTATATAGACATATACAGTATATAAGTGCATTAGAGCCTTTTGCAGTTAAAGGGCCACTAAACCCAAAATCTTTCTTTCATGATTCAGGTAGAGAATACAAATTTAAACAACATTACAATTTACTTCTATTATTTATTTTGCTTCATTTTTTAGATATCCTTAGTTGAAGAAAAAGCAATGCACATGGGTGAGCCAATCACACGAGGCTTCTATGTGCAGCAACCAATCAGCAGCTACTGAGCATATCTAGATATGCTTTTTAGCAAAGAATATCAAGAGAATAAAACAAATGAGATAATGGAAGTAAATTAGAAAGATGTTTAAAATTGCATTCTCTTTTTAAATCATGAAAGAAAAAATGTGGGTTTCATGTCCCTTTAAGAAGATGAAAACATGTTAAATCTTATTATTCTGCAATATTCATATTTAATAATATAAATAATATTTTATTATAGAATCCTCATAATATTAATTTAACAACAGTTTTTTTTCTGTAGAAAAGTATATAGAGGGCCGGCTGAGGCCTGTTATCAATATATATATATATATATATATATATATATATATATCCTAGAAGTTAATCCACCCTCCTGGATTGTCTGTCTGGGTGCAATAATGTATTAGAAATATTGTAAATGAAAAAAGCCCTGAGAGTGCATTCATTTGCAATATATATATAAATAATTTAGTTAAATCTACCTATTTAATATTCTAGGCAAGGAGAATAATTATAAAGAATAAGAGCTGTGTTACAGTTTTTAGAACACTGGGCCCCATTTAACAAGGCATTGGCGGAAAAGGAAACATGCCTGCTTTTGCTCCCAGCAGGCATTTATCATTACACATTTAAATCCTTGAGCAGCGCCGCCCCCTTCTCTTGCACAACAAATCATACAAGTGCAGTGTTTGTCTGTCTGTCACCCCACATGAGCGAGGTGGCTTTGCAAGGGCTTCAAAGCAACCACTACAGCTTTGTAAATGTAGCTTAAAGGGACATGAAACCCAAAAAATTTCTTTCATGATATAAAAAGATTATGCAATTTTAAACAACTTTCTAATTTACTTTTATTATCTAATTTGTTTCATTCTCTTAATATACTTAGCTGCAAAGCATATCTAGATAGGCTCAGTAGCTTCTGATTGGTAGCTACACATAGATGCCTTGTGTGATTGGCCCTCCCATGTGTATTGCTATTTATTCAACAAAGGATATCTAAAGATTGAAGCAAATTAGATAATAGAAGTAAAAGTAAATTGAAATGTTGTTTAAAATTGTATTCTCTACTTGAATAATGAAAGAAAAATGTGGGTTTAGTGTTCCCTTAAAAACTGTAGAATTGTTTGCATTTGAGTTCAAGACTGTCATGCTTTGCTTAAATTGAATGGATAAAAAAAAACAACTGTATCCAATTGCACTAAAAAACACTATGAGCCAGCTAATTGTAAAGTGTAATAAACCAGTATTTAAATGCTTCATGGCCCATGTGGAAGTTACATCAAGTCATGCAATACAGACCGTACATTGTAGGACTCTATTATGATAGCATTAATATACATTTTTAAGTCAGTACTCATATAGTATATCCGTTTAGAAATGTCTCCTTTTTTAACAATTTGCCATGAACACAGAATACATTTTTTTACCTAAGTACAATATTTCTTTTCTTTTGAACAAGATCACTTGTCCCTCTAAAGGTATATAAACTGATAGAAACATTTGGCGCAACCTACAGATTCCTAAATTCCTGTTTTTTTTTTTTTTTCATTAATAAAATTTAATCCAACTTCAGCTCAGATTACTTTCCTTGACCTGATTTCACCATTTCCTTTGGAACCGAATGCAGTATCACATTTTGATTACCATTTGGACAAATCATAAAGCATTTTTGTCACCAGCTTTTGGAAACTCTTATATTGCCTAGTCTGAGTATCTGATATGTTTTATAAAAGGGATTTTAATACATTATTTGAAATATGCACAGACTATAAACAGTTCTACTCTTGCATTTCCAAATACAAAAATGTTTCTTTGTAATTTCTGCATTGTTTGCTTCAGTGCTTAGAGTAGAGGTAAGTAGTAGAAATGACATTGTAGCAAAAGATTTTACATGACTTAAAAAGTAAAAAATCGACACTTTGAAATAGAACCATCTTTTACTTTTTTTATTTGTAGTAGTATATTTCATCTGGTCTGAGGAAGTGACTTTTGCAAGTGCAAAAGAGTGGGATGAGAAGGGCCCAGCTTGTGAAAAGGGATAGACCAGTACACACAAAGTTTGTTGTGAACCTGGATGGCCATGAATGGCAATCATTCTGGTGCCAGATAGGTAGAGGATGGTAGGGCTGTCAGACCCAGATCAATGGCATTTGCTTTGGGGATTCAAGATGTATAAATAAGGCAAACTCTTTGATTGGCCAGTCAAGATCTCTGTATGACTTTGCACTTATATATCTGAATAACAAAGCTGTATCTGGGTTGGCAGAGATATTGGTCTGCATATACGTTCTGGCATTTTTTTCAGTTTCCTAAGGATCTGTGTGCAGAATGTCTCAGTCCTTCTTTTAAATGCTCTAGACCATTTCAAGGGCTCTGAGGGGGTACTGCCAGAGATGATTTCCTTTCTCTCTACTTGTCAGGGATGGTTCATGAATCATTGTGAGGGGGAAATATTAAGTATGGGAACACACAATGTCTTGGGAGCTATTCAGTGTCCTACGTAGTAACCTAAGATCAAGAGATGCTTCACAAGAACAATTCAATATCTAAATGGTTAGAGTACTTTATATATGTAAAGTGAAAATTATCTTATAGAATTTTTTGGGTAAAATGCATGTAAGCTACCAAAGTGTCCGACAGCTAAAAGTAGTTTACGGCTCCATTTTAGTAGCAGGTTTCCCTTGAAAAACATTGCGCAATACATGCAGTTGCTCTTTTTGTGTAGATGTAATTTAACGTTGTGTAAACACTTCCATTCAATGTTGGATTTCTTGAAAATCAAGCCAAAACAAGTTTGTTGCTACGGTAACCTGAATTTACAATATAAAATTTACGTTTAACGTCTGTGCTCCTTATCTCTGATCAACTCTAGGGAGAAACAAATACAAAGATACATTGAATTCGTTCATTGAAATTAAAAATGTTTTTATAAGGATTTTTTTGTTGTTTTATTAAATTTTTCAATTTGTTGATATATGTAATATTTAGTGCTGCCATAAGCATAGGCCAATATGGAATTTTGGAGATATGTGATTGATTATATTTTTATATGTAAAGAACATAACTCCAAATATTCCTATACCTGGGTCAGCAATAAATACTACAAATAACAATACATTTATAAAGTGAAACACTTGTATTGTTTGAAAACTTTAATATCTCAATGGAAAAGAGGCTTGAAAAACTTTTACACCTAGCTGAGCATTCTGTAATGTTTGAGACTTTGCTGACAACTTCCAACAGTGTTTTAACTGTGTGTGCTTTCAATGGAAACCTGGTGTAAATGTGTGCTTTCAGCTTCTATTATTTTCTATAGGTTACGTATTTTATTTTCCGTTTTTTACCGGCTGCTGGTAATGATGGAAAACATGACATTGGAAACTGATGATAAGCGTAACGGTTTCCGAAAGCAGTTTTTTCATTTTGCAACCTCACAAAAACCCAATTGCGGCTGAATGGAAACGAGCCACAAGTTAGTAATTTCAGAGTATTTATTTTGTTATTGTGTTATTTAAGTGAATTAAGTTATTTGTGTTATTTAAAGGGACACTATACCCAAATATTTTCTTTTATGATTAAGGTAGAGAATACAACTTTAAACAACATTTCAATTTACTTATATTACCTAATTTGCTTCATTCTTTAGATATACTTTAATGAAGAAATAGCAATGCACATGGTGAACCAATCACAGGAGGCATCTATGTGCAGCTACCAATCAGCAGCTACTAAGCATATCTAGATATGCTTTTCAGCAAAGAATATCAAGAGAATGAAGCAAATTAGATAATAGAAGTAAATTAGAAAATTGTTTATAATTGTATGCTCTTTCTAAATCATGAAAGAAAAAATTTGGGTTTCATGTCCCTTTAAGTGAATTAAGTTACAAAATTAACTATGTTGCAGTGGCTGGTGTAAAATTAAATTGAATGACAATCTCTGAAATAGAACTGTACTAATTTTAAGAGACAGTATACTGTAAAATTGTTTCTCCCTTAATGTATTTGCAATGACTTGTTATACCAGCTGCAGAGTATAGACTGTATGAGAAATTGCATTTTCAGGTTTATTTGTGTATATGAAATTGCTGGCTTTGTGCTTTAAAACCACAGTCTATTGAAATCGGTTGAGCTTGCAGGTAAAATGAGATCTCATTATGTTATCACTTTGTGCACACACACAAGCTTCCTTATCTTATATCAGTTTGTAAATAAAAGCCCAATACTTGGAAAGAACAAATTATCATTGTATTAGTTATCTCTTCTACACCCCACCAGGAGTGTAATTTCTTCTTCTGGCTGTGTTAATATTACCTGTCAATAGCCTGGACTTAAGTCCAGAAGTTTTCAGTATACGTGGGGATACCACAGGCTAAATCAGCTATTTCAAATGCCAAAATAAGGGAAACAAGCCACTTGTAAACAATTTAATACACTCCAGCAGCAAAAATGGATCACTGGGAACAAATTAAAAGGGAGAACATTTTTGGTTAAACTGTCTCTTTAATTATGTATTTAACAGAAAATGGTACAGAAAATATGTAAATATAAAGCAATACCAAGTTCCCTGTTGTAGAACTAACTATGGACTAGAATACAAGTAGTTACTGGATTTTTCCCCCGGCTTTAAGAGCACGTTGGAAATAGAGCTAGTATTACAAGTAAAAGTACAAGAAAGTAAATGCATTCACTCAAGTGCAATCGCGATTTGCACTTGTCTGGTTAGCATTAATGAAGAATTTGTGTAAAGGGTAGTGTGTTAAAAAAAAGTTGCATTTAACACAACATAAATACATTTAAAAGTACAGTTAAAGTGAATGTAAATTTTTATGCTAAAGTGCCCGGTTTTTAAAAATTCGATTAAAAACAGGGGCACTTTAATTCATCAACATTTACATTTCACTCCTGTTTTGAAAAAAAAACCTTACATTTTAATCTTGACAGCAGCTCCAGCTTCCTCCACCCGTTGCAAAGCCTCTTCCTGGGTCTAAAATGAGGAATCCAGCTTCCTCCAATCACAGCATTGAATCAGACACTGATACCGTGATTGGAGGATGACCTATCCATCATTTCTGACATCAGAAATGGCTTGCGACAACCGGAGGAAGCTGGAGCTGCTGTCAAGTTTAAAAGGTAAGTTTTTTTTCACAACAGGAGTGAAATGTAAATTTTGAAGAATTAAAGTGCCCCTGTTTTTAATCGAACTTTTAAAAACTGGGCACTTAAGCATCAAAATTTAAATTCACTTTAAACTCATAAAAACACTATCTGAAAACTATAAAAAAATAGAAAAAAGTTTTAAGGGCTCAAAGATATATGATATAAGGTTTTTGACAAAAAAAGAGCTCTAACATATATATATATATATATATATATATATAAATATACTGTATATACTGTATATACTGTATATATTCATACATATACATGTCTAAATGTGTGCAGCCACTCTGTGGACACGTTTATACAGGTTGTTAATAGTGAATTTCATAAATTGATTGGTGGTAATAATGTCAAGCAAGCAAGACCCAATCTTACTGTAGATGAACGTGCTGCCCTTGTCAAATTGAAAAATAACCCTGATATTATTATTATTATCATTTATTTGCATAGCGCAGCCGAATATTACTATTAAGGCTGCTTATAAGGGCAGGACAGTGGTTATAATGGATACCATTAACTATTAAAAAGAGGTTTACAGAAAGCTTAATGACCCTGATGTTTATAGGGAGCTTGATAAGGATCCCCTTCCCAGATTTCATGTATATTTAAGGGAAGTATTGAGTAAACCTGTAGAAGCAGAGATTATTAATAAAAAGCTGTTTGATTTCCTTATGCCTCATAATCCTATAACCCCATAGTTTTACATATTGTCCAAGGTCCATAAAGACCTCCTTAATCCACTGGGGAGGTCTATTGTGGCTTCAGTTGACTCAATGTTTAGTCCCATTTCTAGATTTTTGAAAAAAAAGTTGACGCCCCTGGTTATGGAAGGTAAATTGTTTTTAAAAGAAACTGGGAATTTTCTAAGCAAAATTAAAGGGTTTAAAAATGTGCCCAAGAATGTTATTCTAGCCACTTGGGATGTATCTAGCTTATACACCATTATTCCCCATCAGGATGGGTTAAATATGACTTGGGAAGCTCTCACAAGATCAGACAAATATTCTGATGTTCAAATGAATTTATTTATGGAATTACTTGAATTGATTCTAACTCATAATTATTTTTCCTTTGACAGTAATTTTTTTCTACAACGATGGGGCACTTCAATGGGTTAAAATGTCACCCCGCATATGCCTGTTTCTATATGAATGGTGTTGAGGATTATGTGGTGTAGACTGATTTTGAATACCATAAGTGTTTGGCATGGTGGAGATCTATTGATGATTTGTTTATCTTATAGAAGGGTGACATTGAATCAATTGAAGAGTTCCACCTAAGGATTCAAACTAAAGTCCCAGCCTTACAATTTACTACTAAATACAATGAGACTTCTATTGATTTTTTAGACACAGTAGTTATACGTACAAGGGGATCATTTTGAGACTGACATTTTCAGGAAACCTACAGATAGGAATACTCTCCTATTGAGACAAAGCCATCACCCTCCAAGGGTGTTTAAAAGAATACCCAAATCTCAGTTACTGAGGGTCAGGAGAATATTGACCAATCCTTCTACCCAACAGTTGCGCTTAAATGAGATGTGCGACTGGTTTAAGGAAAGGGGTTATTCCAATGAGGAATTGGCCACTATTAACCTAAACCCTACTAGAAATATGAGGGCTCTCCAGCAAACCCATAGATTGGCATTTGCGTCTGATTATAATATCACTAGTGTGATTCTTCATAAAATCATTTGTAGAAACATGTTGAGGGATTCATTGCCTAACATTGAGGAGTTTAAACAGCCACCGTTTTCAGCTTTTAGGAAGACAATTGGTTTGTGCCAGACAGAATACCAATGGTGCTAGGCAAACTACACTTAGACCTAGGCAGAATGGTACTTTTCCCTGTTTAAGTTGCTCCCATTGCAACAGCATTATCAAAGGCGATTCTATTAGCCATCCCTTTTCTGGTAAGAAAGTTTCTATTAAAGGTTATTTTACGTGTGACTCCTCTTATGTTGTGTATGCTTTGAAATGCCTGTGTGGGCTTGTGTATGTGGGTGAGACTACCCAGCAGATTAAAGACCACATTACACAAGAAATGTCGACGATCCGTAATCCTAAAATGAGACACATGCTAGTCACAGTCCATTTCTTTGAGATGGGACACCACGTTAATCAACTTCGCTTTCTTGTACTGGATTGGTTGCCAAAAGGACCTTCTGGTTTTGATAGGGGTAAAATGTTATTAAGAAAATAAGCTATGTGGATACATACATTTAATGCTTTATACCCCAAGGGTCTCAACAGGGAGTATAATCTGATTGCTTTTTTGTAAGGAGTTTAATGTATCTTTATGTTTGGTTTTAAGCATAAATTATACAAAAAGTGTATATGTACATATAGTAGGATACATTTATTTCTCTCCCCCCCCCCCCTTGTGGTTTTTCCTCCATTGTAATATTTAATTATATTTTATGATCTTTTGTTTTTCGATTTGATTTTTGTTGTTGTAATTTGCTCCTGATATGGTATGGGATGTTTAGTTAGTTATGACATCAGATGTGGGTGGGATCTCTTATGGTATATAGGAACAGGATGTTGTCATGTCATTATTGAGGTGGGAACCCCGAAACATTGCTCTGTACTGTTGCCATATGTTTGAATAAAGAAATTATCTACATTTGTTTGGTGTGCCTGCCATTTTCATTGGTTTATATAAATATATATATATATATATACTGTATATACAGTTATAAACAAATGTATGCAATCAAATACCTTGAATCATTAAAAATAATATTTATTTATCTTTAATATTATACCTTATTCATATATATATATAGGTATAGACATATATTTTATAAAATCATATATACAGTATATATAGAAATATATATTTAAAAATAAATAGAAAATTTTCTTCTATGTGACGAACATTGGAATGTAAAATATGCAAATTAAAAATTGGGTTTAGTGCTGAAGGTCTAACACAGTGTTGGTTTAGCACACTTGAAGACAGTTATCTTAAGGTACGTTATCTAAATATTAAATATAAAAACAATGTAAATTTTTTTAATAATAATAATTTAAAATTATTTTAGATGTTCTAAAAAAATCTTAAAAATACATGTGTTCTAATGATTTTTTAGAACCTTTTTAATGTAATATTGGAGCCCATTGAAGTCAAACACCATATATCTTTTAAGCCTTTTAAAAAAACTTCTTAGCAATATTTAAAAACTATTTTTTCATTAAAAAGTGTATATATGAATGTAATAGTTTATTTTAATGTTTGAATGTGTTTCCTGAAACTTTTTTTTAACCCTTAAACTTAACTTCAGGTCTCAAGTCGCGAAAATTCTAGCGCAATTTTGGCTAGAGCGCAACCTGTAACTAATAACTTCTAATATGATCGCTATTTAACTCATTGGCGATATCTATTGAAAGTATAGGTAGTGCTAGTTGATAGATTAAATGTTATTAGACTTTTGTCTAACTACAGCTTCATAATTAATCAATATATGATGTAAGCCATGTCATTGCACTAAAACATCATGGTATTTCATTTATTTTAAAAACTATTTTCAAATCTTGTAAAGCTACTTTTGTTAAACTTATGATTGATGTAAGTAATTACAGTTATTCTTCAGTAACACTGCTTGCCAAAAGTATAGTACTTGATGGGTGAAAAGCTTCTTGAAGATCACAAATTACACATAAAATTCTATTATCAAAAGCTAATGTGAGGTGTCCTAGGCTCTTATACTGAACATAATTCTTCTATATCCTAGAAAATGTGTATCTGCCCAAAGGGATAATTTTTCTTAGTAAATATATATTTCTGTCTTCTGTGTAAATATAGAGGATGTGTTTCGTGTCACTAGCAGAATAAAATAGCTAACAGTATATGGAATACTTTAGAACAGCTCATGCCCTTTTGAAATGCTTCTAACTCCCTAAAGAAGGGTAATAAGCAATGGAAAGAGGTAATGATAAAATGTGCACATACATGACAGGGAACAACAGGATATCATATGACATCTGGCATCCGTGCATTATGACCACTAATGAATCTGAAAATAAAAATGACTACATTATATGTAGAATTCAATCTCAAAATTCTGATGTTTTTTTTGGTTACCAAGCAACTTGAGTATATCCCCAATGTACTTTGTTTATTGCTTACACTAAGACACATAATCAGTGCAGAACAGAACATATTTTATTTCAATATAGATATTGCTTCAAACTCTGAATACAAATTTATTAAAAGATTTTCCAATGTCTTTTATGTTAGAAATAAGAATTGTATATATCACAACTGTTTCCTCAAAGGAGCTATCTAGCCAGGCTCATGGCTACATTTCACCTTGCAGAAAGAGGCACAACTTGACACAGTTTACAGGGTACAATGACCCTGTAATTTTTTATTTTCTAAAACTACAGGTGGTAGGTAGTGACATGGGGGCCCAATTATCAAGCTCTGGATGGAGCTTGAGGGCCCGTGTTTCTGCAGGCTCGCCAGAAACAGCAGTTATGAAGCAGTGGTCTAAAGACCGCTGCTCCATAACCTGTCCACCTGCTCTGAGCATGCGGACAGACATCGCCGGAATTCAACCTGATCGAGTATGATCGGGTTAATTGACACCCCCTGCTGGTGGTCAATTGGCCGCAAATCTGCAGGGGGCGGCGTTGCGTGCAATGCTGAATACGGAGAGCGTATTGCTCTAAGCATTCAGCGAGGTCTGGCGGACCTGATCCGCAATGTTGGATCAGGTCCGCCAGACCTTTGATAAATATCCCCCCATGGTGTCTACAGCATATGTAGTAAAGTGTTCCCTCAGTGGGATATTTACAGCTTTCCCAGCCTCTTTGGAAAACACACACACACACACACCTACAAATTTATAATTTAGTGTGTGAACCCCACATTCAAAATGGTTTTATATTTTCAGTCCAGGGTGTGTTTCTCCCTGTTCCAATAGCCACTGTCCTTTTGGTATGCACAGTATCTTGTACACTTCTAATGTTTTAAGTAGACATTTAGTTTAATAATCTGGATTTATTATAGGTTTACACATTAGACATGCAGGATTTAATTTAAGAATCATAACTTATCATAGGGTTTAAACACAGCTAGACATTCAGATGAGGGTGAAATATAAAATCATAACAAATAGAACCAGTGAATTCACAAAATAGCTATCAATCTTCTCTTTCCTCATTCTTTATGGGCCTACAAGTAATATACAACCTGTCCTTAATACACTGGCTCCAATGAATTATAAAGAGCATTAGGCCCTAACTTGCATCATGACCTCCTATAGGCCACTCAAACTCCACTAATTAGTAAGCCACCATAGTAACTCTATATATGGACAAATAAGTTCTCCCAGAATAGTTAACTTTCAGCATTATGATATTAATCATATTTGACTACAAAGTGGTAGCTTAAGAGGTGCATGCTTGTTATTTGATGTTTATTTGCAATATTGCACAATATAAAACATTTATTGGCCTGGGTTCACAAAGACTTATTAAAATGTGAAAAAATAGTAAATGTTAACTGTTTTCTAATTCATTGATGATCCTCCAATGGTATTCTCTTTACAGATTGTTTTCTGATGATTTATTGTAAGATTGGACAATGGTAACCAATCTATTAATTTTATGCCTAGTTATGCACCTTTTGTATTTGATATATAATTATATCAAATGAAAATATTGTGAACTATATAAGAATATTACACAGAATGTGTAAGTAACACCATTAACAAGTTTAGGCTCAAAGCCATAGTCCTGTAACATCCTCAAATGATGATTGTGATGCCCTAAATCAGTGTTTTTAAACTTGAGTACTAAAAGCGCAATAAAAGACCAGATTTAGATGATTTCTGAACTAGGTCTTTAGTGAATTAATCATCTGAAGGGCAAGACCAGGTTAGTAACCATGGTTACTGATCAGCTGATTATTTCACCTGTGCTGTAGATATCATGAAAATATGGCCCATTGGTGTGTCTCAAGGATTGGAGATGAAAAACACTTCCCTAGATTATTTTTAAGGCCTTACTAGTACTAAGGGCGCCATCTACTAAGCATCGAAGTGACCCTGCGCCTGTATTTCCGCATCAAAATTCGCTCACGGTCTACATCTCTTATTTAAAAATCTGCAATCAAATTGAAAAACCAAAATTTTTCATCAGCGATCGTAATTTTACGCAACTAATCGTTCATAACCCTTTTTTTCACTTACTACATGATCAATCGCACGCAAATTCGCTATTATCGGAAATGATCAATGTTACAAATAATCCGTCTCCTACAACTTTTTGCGTGATTTACTTTGCGACCATTTAGGTAGCGAATACAATAGAAAACTATAGGGGGTATCAAACTGACCCCAGGTTGAAGTACTTAAGTGAAACGACTAGACTACAATAGTTTCATTATTGGTTTTTGGATCAGTGAATGAAGATGGAGACACTTTTACATATGTTTCTATTCAGATTGATTCAATTACGAGGAAGAAGGGCTATACAGGCACCGGGAAATAATGGATTGCAAAGGCTGAGAGTTCGAAGAATGAGAGTCCCTAGAACTTTCCTTCCTCGTATAGGTTTTCAAGACCTTTCTGATTGTGAAATTATCCAGAGATTCCGTTTGGACAGAAAAGCTATTATGGAACTTTACAATGAAATAGCAGAATACCTGGAGCCTATGACAGCCCGTTCACAAGCCATACCCGGACTATTAAAACTGTTGGCAACCTTACACTTTTTTGCCACGGGTTCATTCCAAGCTGTGTCTAGCGTCATAATTGGCATCAGCCAGTCTGCTTTTTCTAGGCACCTAACAAAAGTCATTAATGCATTGATGGTGGTCTCCTGAAGAGTGGCAATCTGTGAAGTCTAACTTTTATAGAATGCCAGGAATGCCCAATGTCCTTGGAGCCAGAGGAGAGCGGCACTCACCACAGGCAGGACAGCACAAGGCAAATAGGCAGATAGGATACAGCAACAGAAAAGCAGACCAGTAATTCAGGGGTTAACCAGGTAGTGTAGTAAGACAGGCAAGGATTCGGCTGCAAGGTATCAGTCCAGCAGATTAGGGGTCAACCAGGTAGCGTAGTAAGACAGGCAGGGTTTCGGTAACAAGGTATCAGTCCTGCAGATTAGGGGTTAACCAGCTAGTGTAGTGAGACAGGCAGGGTACAGTAACAAGTATCAGTCCAGCAGATAAGGGGTTAACCAGTTAGCGTAGTGAGACAGGCAGGGTTCAGTAACAAGTATAATCCAGCAAACGATCTGTCACTCCCAGGAGCACACGAAGTAGCACCTATACTTGGGCAGTGACAGATCGTTTGCTGCCCATTTAAATACCCTTGGCAAGACACCAAGAGACAGGCCGGCATCAGGAGTGTGCAGCGATGATGTCAGCACTGCACACATAATGAGCCGACACAGCCCTAGGCAACGAGCATGGAGAGGATGTCACGCCTCTAACAACGGTGCAGCGTGACAGGACCGATATTTTCCTAAACGTTTAGGAGGTGTCCGAGGAGTCATGCAAGATCAAAGGGACAAAACAATATACAAAATGATACGCAGAATGTATTGGGTTTCAAAAATTAAAAGAACCAGACGTCAATATTTGATACGCTACAATGATATTAGACCTAGAGAGCCACTATATTACCAATCCATTAGGAGCCATCTAAGGACATGTAAGTTTATTAAAAAAAATATATATCAATTTAAATAAGTGCGCTGTTTAGATATCATTGTGTGCTTTACTGTGTTGATATACATGACTTTACCATTAAACTTTTTATTAAAGGGACACTAATCACCTATATTTTCTTTCACAATTCTGATTAAAAATGTAATTATTATCAACTTTATAATTAAATCATATTAAAGAAAAAAAATTGTTCTGTTGCTATGTTTATTTAAAAAGCATGAATGTTATTCCTTGGATCCTGCCCATGTTTGGTTCAGAAACTTGATTGTGCTTGCTTATTGTTGGTTAAATGTAAGCCTCCAATAAGCTAATGCTATCCATGTTGCTGAACCTAAAATGTGATGGTTTTTAAAATTTACATCACTTCTTAAAAAAAATACAAGAAAAACAAAGAAAAAAAGTTAATAGGATTAAATTATAAATGTGATAAACATTTTATAATCTATATGAACCATGAAAGAACAATTTTGTGTTCAGTGTCTCATAATTATAATTTTGATGTACATACTGGCTATTTGAATATATCTATTGTTATTGAATTTGTACTTTTTGGGAATTTAAAAAAAGTATAAACATATCTAAGATCTACAATTTGAACAAACTAAGAAACAATGATGTGTGACTGAAACTTTTATTTACAAAATTAAAATTTCTTTTATAACTGATTTTATTTATTAAAATATTTACAATACATTTATAAAAATACAAAGTTAAGATTCATCCTGCATACATCACCAATTATTAGAATTGATGATTGTATACCACTTGGTGAATACTAATCACAATTGTAAAAAGTTGTTTATTTGTATTCAGTATCAGTATCAGATTGTATTCTATTATTTCAATAGATGTATTCTCTTTTTATGTTTTATAAATCAATTTATAAGATTAAAATCAAAGTAAAAGAGAAAACTTGAAATATTTAAATAATAGAATATTTATTATTAAACTTAAGTAATTTGAAATGTGAAAAAAAAATCAATATATTTTTTTTTTATGTTTTCAATAATTCAGATAAGAAGAAAGAAAATATTTGTGGTGCTCCTTCTCCACGTTATGTAAGGCCTATTCTAAATTTGACACCTTTTGTGATGGTAGATCCCCGCCCTTGCCACTGTCTTTGCTTGACAGAGAATTGTCTCCACATAAAGGAGGTGTCAGATGCTTAACAATCGTACATAAATGTACACCTCAAGGTAAAGAAGGAACCCTGAATTAAATTTCTACAGTTAATCTTCTTATTAACATACGGCTAGATTTAGAGTTTGGAGTTAGCCATCAAAACCAGCGTTAGAGGCTCCTAACGCTGGTTTTGGGCTACCGCTGGTATTTAGAGTCAGTCAGGAAAGGGTCTAACGCTCACTTTGCAGCTGCGACTTTTCCATACTGCAAATCCCCCTACGCCATTTGCGTATCCTATCTTTTCAATGGGATCTTCCTAACGCCGGTATTTAGAGTCGTGGCTGAAGTGAGCGTTAGAAATCTAACGACAAAACTCCAGCCGCAGAAAAAAGTCAGGAGTTAAGAGCTTTATGGGCTAACGCCGATTTATAAAGCTCTTAACTACTGTGCTCTAAAGTACACTAACACCCATAAACTACCTATGTATCCCTAAACCGAGGCCCCCCCACATCGCCGTTACTCTAATAAAAAATTTTAACCCCTAATCTGCCGACCGCACACCGCCGCAACCTACGTTATCCCTATGTACCCCTAATCTGCTGCCCCTAACACCGCCGACCCCTATATTATATTTATTAACCCCTAATCTGCCGCCCCCAATGTCGCCGCCACCTACCTACAATTATTAACCCCTAATCTGCCGACCAGACCTCACCGCTACTATAATAAAGTTATTAACCCCTAATCCGCCTCACTAACCCTATAATAAATAGTATTAACCCCTAATCTGCCCTCCCTAACATCGCCGACACCTAACTTCAAGTATTAACCCCTAATCTGCCGACCGGACCTCACCGCTACTATAATAAATGTATTAACCCCTAAAGCTAAGTCTAACCCTAACACTAACACCCCCCTAAATTAAATATAATTTTATTCTAACAAAATAAATTAACTCTTATTAAATAAATTATTCCTATTTAAAGCTAAATACTTACCTGTAAAATAAAGCCTAATATAGCTACAATATAAATTATAATTATATTGTAGCTATTTTAGGGTTTATATTTATTTTACAGGCAACTTTGTATTTATTTTAACCAGGTACAATAGCTATTAAATAGTTAAGAACTATTTAATAGTTACCTAGTTAAAATAATTACAAAATTACCTGTAAAATAAATCCTAACCTAAGTTACAATTAAACCTAACACTACACTAGCAATAAATTAATTAAATAAAATACCTACAATTATCTACAATTAAACCTAACATTACACTATCAATAAATAAATTAAATAAACTACCTACAAATAAATACAATTAAATAAACTAACTAAAGTACAAAAAATAAAAAAGTGAGAATAAATACCATGATATCACAAAAATGAAGCAAATGTGAAATAAATGTGATAAAATAATAAACAAAGGATGAAGACTAACAAAGTGTACTATAATATAAACTAAATACTCATAAAAAGTTCTTATAAGGATATGTGTGTGATTTTCGGAATCTTCAATCTTCTATTTTCTTTTGATCCTCATATAAAAAGAGAGAAAGAGATGCCACATAGCGTGATTCTGTGATTATTCAGAATGCAGAATGCGTGTTTACAAATGCTTACTCACATGAGATGGAGCTATAGCCTAGCTCAGGTTTATGCGCACACCCGATATTATACTGTTGGGTAAACAGTTGCTTGAACCGGATTTTAGTAAAAAAGATTTATTAAAATACAAGTGTAAAAAGCGTCACAAGAGCTGCAAGGAACACCAAATATACATAGGGTTGGCAATACAATTAAGTAGTTGCTCGCATTGAGCTTATACACAGTACTAGAAACCTTGGTAAGGAGTGCAGAAACTTAACCACACAACCTTTCCATTCAGAGTCCAGCATATGTTGCTCTCCTTACTGGTGTGCAGATTCTTGGAAAGACGCCAAGGGTAAGAAACAATGTATCCGACGTACGTTTCGCAAAGGAGCTTTTTCAAGGAATGGTGTGCGCATGTCTGAAAGTCTTATTTGAGTGTTTCTGATTTATTAAACCGGATATCCGGTATTGAGTCCTCCATTTTGAAAGTGGGCATATTTCTGGTTATCCCTTCTTATACTGCCGATAATTGTACACAGGAATCATAGGTACTATTTCTATATATATGAGTTAAGGGCAATAATGGTTTACATCAATTAACATTTATAAACGTCCTAATTATATTTTATTAAGACAATATTCGCTAGCAGGTCTAATACATAGCGTATCGTTATATGACATTTGAGGATTATTGTGTGGCACATCGGCTTAAATCACATTATTCATCACTTGTACTTTCATATTACTTATCCATAACAAGAATATACATGTTTAAACTAAACATCACAAGGAATTAACCTTTAAGAAATATCTACACAGTATATATATAGATTAAATTTCCCACAACTAGTACTATTTGGTAACCTTCTCAGGCTATATAAAGCAGCATGTCCTCTTCAATCAGACACAGAGTTTTATCAGGATATCGATAATTTTTATATTATCTGATTTCACTATAAAGATATAAAATACTGAGGGAATTTTATAATAATGGGGGCTGAGTTATATTTTTATAAGAAATGATGTAACTCAAAATCCTTGTTAAGGCCGTTCGGTATGAAACTATCCATAATATGGATCCATTTCATCTCAAGCCGACCCAATTGATTTTGTACATCACCTCCTCTCCAGCTATATTCTACCTTCCTAATACCAAGGAAGTCAAGGTCTTCTATTCTCCTATTGTGTATTCTATCGAAATGTGCTGATAATGAGTGTTTTTGGAGGCCTTTTTCTATGTTGTAAATATGCTCATTTAGTCTGATTTTCAGAAGCCTAGAGGTACGACCAATGTAAATTAAATTGCACGAGCATCTTAATAGATATATTACGTTCTTACTGTTACATGTGATGAACTGATTAATATCATAAGTCTTATTGCCATCAGCAGAGTGGAATATGTTACAAGCTCTTGGTCCCTTTTTCATTTTTTTGCAAGCATTACAAAACTGACACCTTCTGAAGCCTGCTTGTGGAGAGGATAACCAGTTAGTATTAGGGTTTATTCTTTCCACTTTTGTTATATTATGTGAAAGTTGTAATTTTAAATTAGGTACCTTTTTAAAGATTATGTTTGGTTTATCCTCTATAATTTCCGACATACTTGGGTCTCTAAAGAGAATACCCCAATGTTTCTGTATAATGTCTCTGACTTCTTTACTCTGAGTACTATGTTGTAGAATAAGTCTACTTGCTGTTTTTGTGTTGTTTAATGCCGATATCCCTTTATCTCTTTGTTTGTAATGTAATAATTCTTTCCTATCTAGTTTTGCAACTTCCTCTATTTTTTCCTCTAGGAAGGCTTTAGGATAGTTTTTTTCTTTAAATCTATCTTTTAATACTTTCGCTTGAGTCTGAAACACAGTTTCGTCTTTACAGTTGCGTCTCAGACGAACAAATTGCCCCTTTGGTATATTCTTTAACCAATGTTTCTGGTGACAGCTGTCAAGACTGATATAATTGTTCACATCGATACTTTTAAAAAATTTTTTTGTTTTCAGTGTATTGTCCTCTATGTAGATTTCCAAGTCGAGAAATTCTACCTTAGTATTACTATGGGTCCATGTTAATACTATGTTGAACTCATTGTTTGCCAGATATTTTTTAAATTCGTCCAACTGACATTCTGTTCCTGACCAGATCAGGAACAGGTCGTCTATGTAACGACGATAGGACACCAGATATTGCGCCCAGGGGGAATTATAGATGTAGATGTTTTCCCAATTAGCCATATATAAATTGGCGTAGCTGGGCGCAAATCTGGTGCCCATCGCCGTTCCACTAATCTGAAGATAATAGTCATTGTTAAACCAGAAAAAATTGGTCTCAAGAATAATCCTAATCCCCTCCAGAATGAAATGTAATTGTTTAGGGTCAAGGGTAGTGTCTTCTTCTAAGATGTTTTGTACTGATCTAATACCTAACTCTTTATCTATAATGGTGTAGAGAGATGTTACATCTCCAGTTACTAATAGCCAATCTTTATTCCATTTGATATGTTCAAGATCATTTAATATACTAATTGTATCTTTTAAGTATGATTTTGTATTTTTGACATATGTTTGTAAAAACGTATCTATATAGGCTGATAAGTTGCTAGTATGTGAATTGATCCCAGACACGATCGGTCTCCCCGGGGGTTTTTTTTTATCTTTATGGATCTTGGGAAGTATATAGAAATTTGCAGTTTTAGGGAATTTATTATATATATATTGATATTCTTTCTTATTTAGAATGCTTTCTTTTAGCCCTTCATTTAAGTATTTTTCAATTCTTTTCTTGAAGGTAAATGTAGGATTAGAATCTAATTTTTTGTATGTGTTTGTATCGTTCAACTGTCTAAGACATTCCTCATTATATTTTTTTCTGTCCATAATGACTGTGCCCCCGCCCTTGTCGGCCGGCTTCAGCACTATCTCATTGTTATTTTGTAATTCTTTTAATGCTACTTGTTCTTCCTTGGTTAAATTAGATGTATAGTTTGTTTTTAAATGTTTGATGTCCCTGTGTACTAATTCCAAGAAAGTTTCCATTGGGGCTGATTTGTATTGAGTGGGGTTAAACATAGATATGTTTTTAACTTCTGCATGTCTATATTTATTAGTTTCAGGGATTCTCTCTGTTATAAATGGACTGTTCAAAAAATACTTTTTAATACATAGGTTCCTTATAAATTTTTGTATTCCTATGTAAGTATCGAATTTATTAATCCTGTAGCTCGGGGCAAAGTTTAGTCCCCTATTCAGGACTGAAGTCTGTGCTTCTGTTAATGTTATTGTAGATAAATTAAAAATCCCTTTACCTGTTATCTCCTTATTTATATTTTCTGTAGTAGACTTTGGTTTACTGAATTTATTATTTGTCAGTGTTCTACCCTGTCCATATTTCTTCTCCTTTTGTTGAATAGGTCTGAATCTGTTCGATTGTACTTTCTTTTCCCTGCCTCTAAAAAAACCTCCTCATCTTCTTCTGAGTTATATCTATTAAGGGTGTCAAATCTGTTGTGTGTAGGGATGTCTTCCTGATAGTATACCCTCTGTTTTTTGAAGGGATTTCTGGGTTGTTGCCAGTCATAATCATCCTTCTTATATTGTTCTGTATGATAAAAATTCCCTTTATGTTGTATGTGGTTACCACCACCTGATTCATACTGGTAATCATTACCCTTATTACCCTGTCTTGGATCTCTCTCATTATTGTATGAGTAGTAATTTTCTCTCTCCCTGTTTGCCAAAGTGTTCTGATAATATCTATTCCTATTACTATTATTGTACATCGCTCTATTGTTGTGTCTTGGTCTGTTTTCATTATGTCGGCTGTCTATGTTAATTCTATTATTATCGTTAAAATTAATAGCTCGGGAGTTTCTGGTTTTAAAATTCCTTTCTTTCCTCTCTTTGTAATCATCATGATCTCTAAAGTATTTTTTTCTCTTGGTGTTTTTTATCTCTTTCTTCAGAGAGTCTAAGTTTTCAGCTATTTTCTGTGACAAATCTTCATAATTTTTATTGCTCATATGAGGAATAATTTTTTGTTCTAGCATATTAATTTCTTCATTTACTGCGTCCAAAAGTTTCTTTCTTTCATTGATGATTAAGTTCATCAATTTCTTAGTACATTCTTCAAGAATGTGATTCCATTTAGTTATAAACATCAGATTGTCTTGTCCAAAGGTTGGATTTTTAAAAATCCTTAAGCCTCTAGGTGTAATTTGTTCTTTTAAATATTTTTCTAGAGTAACTATTTCTAGGTGGTATTTGATTTCTTTAGACATCTGTTTTTCTACTTCCCTTAATAGATTTTCTAAGCTCTCATTAGTGGTGTCAGAGTTATCAAAGAAATCATCAGCACCTGATGTGGTTGTGCGTCTATTAAGAAATAGAGACATCTCTGGTCCTTATTTTATCTTAGATGCGAAATAAGTCTAGATCTAAAAAATTAGCAAATATGATTATTTGCTAATATTAATAGAACTTTATCCTAATAAAGTGCTTCTTAAATTTCAAACTTATCTAATCGTATTAGTATTTATTTCAGAGTTGGTGTATAAAAGACAACTTCAATTGTGTTAGTCTTCCTATCTATTCATATAGCTACGGGTGATAAATGTTATAAAAACAAATAATAAAATTTATAAATTAGTGACTAGACGTGTTTTTAGTTTGTATATGAGTTCATATGAACTAAGTATGCTAGAAAAACCCTTATGCATATAATTAAGTGCTAAGATACAACCTGTGATTAGGTGCTATGAAAATATATCAACCAACTATTTATACAGTTTCTAACAGTAAAAGTTTTGTGCACCGTGTGGACGGTATCATATGGTGAAAACAAATACCTACTACAAAACAATCACGGAATCCTCTACCGAGAAAGTGCTAAATTATTAATGATTCATAAAGTGCTACGAAAATTTGATATGTCTTAAAAATCTATCTATACAATTTTTTGCAAAAAGTTCTGTGCACTGGCAAAGAAACGGTATCAAATACAAAAAGTGAGAATAAATACCATGATATCACAAAAATGAAGCAAATGTGAAATAAATGTGATAAAATAATAAACAAAGGATGAAGACTAACAAAGTGTACTATAATATAAACTAAATACTCATAAAAAGTTCTTATAAGGATATGTGTGTGATTTTCGGAATCTTCAATCTTCTATTTTCTTTTGATCCTCATATAAAAAGAGAGAAAGAGATGCCACATAGCGTGATTCTGTGATTATTCAGAATGCAGAATGCGTGTTTACAAATGCTTACTCACATGAGATGGAGCTATAGCCTAGCTCAGGTTTATGCGCACACCCGATATTATACTGTTGGGTAAACAGTTGCTTGAACCGGATTTTAGTAAAAAAGATTTATTAAAATACAAGTGTAAAAAGCGTCACAAGAGCTGCAAGGAACACCAAATATACATAGGGTTGGCAATACAATTAAGTAGTTGCTCGCATTGAGCTTATACACAGTACTAGAAACCTTGGTAAGGAGTGCAGAAACTTAACCACACAACCTTTCCATTCAGAGTCCAGCATATGTTGCTCTCCTTACTGGTGTGCAGATTCTTGGAAAGACGCCAAGGGTAAGAAACAATGTATCCGACGTACGTTTCGCAAAGGAGCTTTTTCAAGGAATGGTGTGCGCATGTCTGAAAGTCTTATTTGAGTGTTTCTGATTTATTAAACCGGATATCCGGTATTGAGTCCTCCATTTTGAAAGTGGGCATATTTCTGGTTATCCCTTCTTATACTGCCGATAATTGTACACAGGAATCATAGGTACTATTTCTATATATATGAGTTAAGGGCAATAATGGTTTACAGAACACTTTGGCAAACAGGGAGAGAGAAAATTACTACTCATACAATAATGAGAGAGATCCAAGACAGGGTAATAAGGGTAATGATTACCAGTATGAATCAGGTGGTGGTAACCACATACAACATAAAGGGAATTTTTATCATACAGAACAATATAAGAAGGATGATTATGACTGGCAACAACCCAGAAATCCCTTCAAAAAACAGAGGGTATACTATCAGGAAGACATCCCTACACACAACAGATTTGACACCCTTAATAGATATAACTCAGAAGAAGATGAGGAGGTTTTTTTAGAGGCAGGGAAAAGAAAGTACAATCGAACAGATTCAGACCTATTCAACAAAAGGAGAAGAAATATGGACAGGGTAGAACACTGACAAATAATAAATTCAGTAAACCAAAGTCTACTACAGAAAATATAAATAAGGAGATAACAGGTAAAGGGATTTTTAATTTATCTACAATAACATTAACAGAAGCACAGACTTCAGTCCTGAATAGGGGACTAAACTTTGCCCCGAGCTACAGGATTAATAAATTCGATACTTACATAGGAATACAAAAATTTATAAGGAACCTATGTATTAAAAAGTATTTTTTGAACAGTCCATTTATAACAGAGAGAATCCCTGAAACTAATAAATATAGACATGCAGAAGTTAAAAACATATCTATGTTTAACCCCACTCAATACAAATCAGCCCCAATGGAAACTTTCTTGGAATTAGTACACAGGGACATCAAACATTTAAAAACAAACTATACATCTAATTTAACCAAGGAAGAACAAGTAGCATTAAAAGAATTACAAAATAACAATGAGATAGTGGTGAAGCCGGCCGACAAGGGCGGGGGCACAGTCATTATGGACAGAAAAAAATATAATGAGGAATGTCTTAGACAGTTGAACGATACAAACACATACAAAAAATTAGATTCTAATCCTACATTTACCTTCAAGAAAAGAATTGAAAAATACTTAAATGAAGGGCTAAAAGAAAGCATTCTAAATAAGAAAGAATATCAATATATATATAATAAATTCCCTAAAACTGCAAATTTCTATATACTTCCCAAGATCCATAAAGATCAAAAAAAAACCCCGGGGAGACCGATCGTGTCTGGGATCAATTCACATACTAGCAACTTATCAGCCTATATAGATACGTTTTTACAAACATATGTCAAAAATACAAAATCATACTTAAAAGATACGATTAGTATATTAAATGATCTTGAACATATCAAATGGAATAAAGATTGGCTATTAGTAACTGGAGATGTAACATCTCTCTACACCATTATAGATAAAGAGTTAGGTATTAGATCAGTACAAAACATCTTAGAAGAAGACACTACCCTTGACCCTAAACAATTACATTTCATTCTGGAGGGGATTAGGATTATTCTTGAGACCAATTTTTTCTGGTTTAACAATGACTATTATCTTCAGATTAGTGGAACGGCGATGGGCACCAGATTTGCGCCCAGCTACGCCAATTTATATATGGCTAATTGGGAAAACATCTACATCTATAATTCCCCCTGGGCGCAATATCTGGTGTCCTATCGTCGTTACATAGACGACCTGTTCCTGATCTGGTCAGGAACAGAATGTCAGTTGGACGAATTTAAAAAATATCTGGCAAACAATGAGTTCAACATAGTATTAACATGGACCCATAGTAATACTAAGGTAGAATTTCTCGACTTGGAAATCTACATAGAGGACAATACACTGAAAACAAAAAAAATTTTTAAAAGTATCGATGTGAACAATTATATCAGTCTTGACAGCTGTCACCAGAAACATTGGTTAAAGAATATACCAAAGGGGCAATTTGTTCGTCTGAGACGCAACTGTAAAGACGAAACTGTGTTTCAGACTCAAGCGAAAGTATTAAAAGATAGATTTAAAGAAAAAAACTATCCTAAAGCCTTCCTAGAGGAAAAAATAGAGGAAGTTGCAAAACTAGATAGGAAAGAATTATTACATTACAAACAAAGAGATAAAGGGATATCGGCATTAAACAACACAAAAACAGCAAGTAGACTTATTCTACAACATAGTACTCAGAATAAAGAAGTCAGAGACATTATACAGAAACATTGGGGTATTCTCTTTAGAGACCCAAGTATGTCGGAAATTATAGAGGATAAACCAAACATAATCTTTAAAAAGGTACCTAATTTAAAATTACAACTTTCACATAATATAACAAAAGTGGAAAGAATAAACCCTAATACTAACTGGTTATCCTCTCCACAAGCAGGCTTCAGAAGGTGTCAGTTTTGTAATGCTTGCAAAAAAATGAAAAAGGGACCAAGAGCTTGTAACATATTCCACTCTGCTGATGGCAATAAGACTTATGATATTAATCAGTTCATCACATGTAACAGTAAGAACGTAATATATCTATTAAGATGCTCGTGCAATTTAATTTACATTGGTCGTACCTCTAGGCTTCTGAAAATCAGACTAAATGAGCATATTTACAACATAGAAAAAGGCCTCCAAAAACACTCATTATCAGCACATTTCGATAGAATACACAATAGGAGAATAGAAGACCTTGACTTCCTTGGTATTAGGAAGGTAGAATATAGCTGGAGAGGAGGTGATGTACAAAATCAATTGGGTCGGCTTGAGATGAAATGGATCCATATTATGGATAGTTTCATACCGAACGGCCTTAACAAGGATTTTGAGTTACATCATTTCTTATAAAAATATAACTCAGCCCCCATTATTATAAAATTCCCTCAGTATTTTATATCTTTATAGTGAAATCAGATAATATAAAAATTATCGATATCCTGATAAAACTCTGTGTCTGATTGAAGAGGACATGCTGCTTTATATAGCCTGAGAAGGTTACCAAATAGTACTAGTTGTGGGAAATTTAATCTATATATATACTGTGTAGATATTTCTTAAAGGTTAATTCCTTGTGATGTTTAGTTTAAACATGTATATTCTTGTTATGGATAAGTAATATGAAAGTACAAGTGATGAATAATGTGATTTAAGCCGATGTGCCACACAATAATCCTCAAATGTCATATAACGATACGCTATGTATTAGACCTGCTAGCGAATATTGTCTTAATAAAATATAATTAGGACGTTTATAAATGTTAATTGATGTAAACCATTATTGCCCTTAACTCATATATATAGAAATAGTACCTATGATTCCTGTGTACAATTATCGGCAGTATAAGAAGGGATAACCAGAAATATGCCCACTTTCAAAATGGAGGACTCAATACCGGATATCCGGTTTAATAAATCAGAAACACTCAAATAAGACTTTCAGACATGCGCACACCATTCCTTGAAAAAGCTCCTTTGCGAAACGTACGTCGGATACATTGTTTCTTACCCTTGGCGTCTTTCCAAGAATCTGCACACCAGTAAGGAGAGCAACATATGCTGGACTCTGAATGGAAAGGTTGTGTGGTTAAGTTTCTGCACTCCTTACCAAGGTTTCTAGTACTGTGTATAAGCTCAATGCGAGCAACTACTTAATTGTATTGCCAACCCTATGTATATTTGGTGTTCCTTGCAGCTCTTGTGACACTTTTTACACTTGTATTTTAATAAATCTTTTTTACTAAAATCCGGTTCAAGCAACTGTTTACCCAACAGTATAATATCGGGTGTGCGCATAAACCTGAGCTAGGCTATAGCTCCATCTCATGTGAGTAAGCATTTGTAAACACGCATTCTGCATTCTGAATAATCACAGAATCACGCTATGTGGCATCTCTTTCTCTCTTTTTATATGAGGATCAAAAGAAAATAGAAGATTGAAGATTCCGAAAATCACACACATATCCTTATAAGAACTTTTTATGAGTATTTAGTTTATATTATAGTACACTTTGTTAGTCTTCATCCTTTGTTTATTATTTTATCACATTTATTTCACATTTGCTTCATTTTTGTGATATCATGGTATTTATTCTCACTTTTTGTATTTGATACCGTTTCTTTGCCAGTGCACAGAACTTTTTGCAAAAAATTGTATAGATAGATTTTTAAGACATATCAAATTTTCGTAGCACTTTATGAATCATTAATAATTTAGCACTTTCTCGGTAGAGGATTCCGTGATTGTTTTGTAGTAGGTATTTGTTTTCACCATATGATACCGTCCACACGGTGCACAAAACTTTTACTGTTAGAAACTGTATAAATAGTTGGTTGATATATTTTCATAGCACCTAATCACAGGTTGTATCTTAGCACTTAATTATATGCATAAGGGTTTTTCTAGCATACTTAGTTCATATGAACTCATATACAAACTAAAAACACGTCTAGTCACTAATTTATAAATTTTATTATTTGTTTTTATAACATTTATCACCCGTAGCTATATGAATAGATAGGAAGACTAACACAATTGAAGTTGTCTTTTATACACCAACTCTGAAATAAATACTAATACGATTAGATAAGTTTGAAATTTAAGAAGCACTTTATTAGGATAAAGTTCTATTAATATTAGCAAATAATCATATTTGCTAATTTTTTAGATCTAGACTTATTTCGCATCTAAGATAAAATAAGGACCAGAGATGTCTCTATTTCTTAATAGACGCACAACCACATCAGGTGCTGATGATTTCTTTGATAACTCTGACACCACTAATGAGAGCTTAGAAAATCTATTAAGGGAAGTAGAAAAACAGATGTCTAAAGAAATCATATACCACCTAGAAATAGTTACTCTAGAAAAATATTTAAAAGAACAAATTACACCTAGAGGCTTAAGGATTTTTAAAAATCCAACCTTTGGACAAGACAATCTGATGTTTATAACTAAATGGAATCACATTCTTGAAGAATGTACTAAGAAATTGATGAACTTAATCATCAATGAAAGAAAGAAACTTTTGGACGCAGTAAATGAAGAAATTAATATGCTAGAACAAAAAATTATTCCTCATATGAGCAATAAAAATTATGAAGATTTGTCACAGAAAATAGCTGAAAACTTAGACTCTCTGAAGAAAGAGATAAAAAACACCAAGAGGAAAAAAATACTTTAGAGATCATGATGATTACAAAGAGAGGAAAGAAAGGAATTTTAAAACCAGAAACTCCCGAGCTATTAATTTTAACGATAATAATAGAATTAACATAGACAGCCGACATAATGAAAACAGACCAAGACACAACAATAGAGCGATGTACAATAATAGTAATAGGAATAGATATTATCAGAACACTTTGGCAAACAGGGAGAGAGAAAATTACTACTCATACAATAATGAGAGAGATCCAAGACAGGGTAATAAGGGTAATGATTACCAGTATGAATCAGGTGGTGGTAACCACATACAACATAAAGGGAATTTTTATCATACAGAACAATATAAGAAGGATGATTATGACTGTCAACAACCCAGAAATCCCTTCAAAAAACAGAGGGTATACTATCAGGAAGACATCCCTACACACAACAGATTTGACACCCTTAATAGATATAACTCAGAAGAAGATGAGGAGGTTTTTTTAGAGGCAGGGAAAAGAAAGTACAATCGAACAGATTCAGACCTATTCAACAAAAGGAGAAGAAATATGGACAGGGTAGAACACTGACAAATAATAAATTCAGTAAACCAAAGTCTACTACAGAAAATATAAATAAGGAGATAACAGGTAAAGGGATTTTTAATTTATCTACAATAACATTAACAGAAGCACAGACTTCAGTCCTGAATAGGGGACTAAACTTTGCCCCGAGCTACAGGATTAATAAATTCGATACTTACATAGGAATACAAAAATTTATAAGGAACCTATGTATTAAAAAGTATTTTTTGAGCAGTCCATTTATAACAGAGAGAATCCCTGAAACTAATAAATATAGACATGCAGAAGTTAAAAACATATCTATGTTTAACCCCACTCAATACAAATCAGCCCCAATGGAAACTTTCTTGGAATTAGTACACAGGGACATCAAACATTTAAAAACAAACTATACATCTAATTTAACCAAGGAAGAACAAGTAGCATTAAAAGAATTACAAAATAACAATGAGATAGTGGTGAAGCCGGCCGACAAGGGCGGGGGCACAGTCATTATGGACAGAAAAAAATATAATGAGGAATGTCTTAGACAGTTGAACGATACAAACACATACAAAAAATTAGATTCTAATCCTACATTTACCTTCAAGAAAAGAATTGAAAAATACTTAAATGAAGGGCTAAAAGAAAGCATTCTAAATAAGAAAGAATATCAATATATATATAATAAATTCCCTAAAACTGCAAATTTCTATATACTTCCCAAGATCCATAAAGATAAAAAAAAAACCCCGGGGAGACCGATCGTGTCTGGGATCAATTCACATACTAGCAACTTATCAGCCTATATAGATACGTTTTTACAAACATATGTCAAAAATACAAAATCATACTTAAAAGATACGATTAGTATATTAAATGATCTTGAACATATCAAATGGAATAAAGATTGGCTATTAGTAACTGGAGATGTAACATCTCTCTACACCATTATAGATAAAGAGTTAGGTATTAGATCAGTACAAAACATCTTAGAAGAAGACACTACCCTTGACCCTAAACAATTACATTTCATTCTGGAGGGGATTAGGATTATTCTTGAGACCAATTTTTTCTGGTTTAACAATGACTATTATCTTCAGATTAGTGGAACGGCGATGGGCACCAGATTTGCGCCCAGCTACGCCAATTTATATATGGCTAATTGGGAAAACATCTACATCTATAATTTCCCCTGGGCGCAATATCTGGTGTCCTATCGTCGTTACATAGACGACCTGTTCCTGATCTGGTCAGGAACAGAATGTCAGTTGGACGAATTTAAAAAATATCTGGCAAACAATGAGTTCAACATAGTATTAACATGGACCCATAGTAATACTAAGGTAGAATTTCTCGACTTGGAAATCTACATAGAGGACAATACACTGAAAACAAAAAATTTTTTTAAAAGTATCGATGTGAACAATTATATCAGTCTTGACAGCTGTCACCAGAAACATTGGTTAAAGAATATACCAAAGGGGCAATTTGTTCGTCTGAGACGCAACTGTAAAGACGAAACTGTGTTTCAGACTCAAGCGAAAGTATTAAAAGATAGATTTAAAGAAAAAAACTATCCTAAAGCCTTCCTAGAGGAAAAAATAGAGGAAGTTGCAAAACTAGATAGGAAAGAATTATTACATTACAAACAAAGAGATAAAGGGATATCGGCATTAAACAACACAAAAACAGCAAGTAGACTTATTCTACAACATAGTACTCAGAATAAAGAAGTCAGAGACATTATACAGAAACATTGGGGTATTCTCTTTAGAGACCCAAGTATGTCGGAAATTATAGAGGATAAACCAAACATAATCTTTAAAAAGGTACCTAATTTAAAATTACAACTTTCACATAATATAACAAAAGTGGAAAGAATAAACCCTAATACTAACTGGTTATCCTCTCCACAAGCAGGCTTCAGAAGGTGTCAGTTTTGTAATGCTTGCAAAAAAATGAAAAAGGGACCAAGAGCTTGTAACATATTCCACTCTGCTGATGGCAATAAGACTTATGATATTAATCAGTTCATCACATGTAACAGTAAGAACGTAATATATCTATTAAGATGCTCGTGCAATTTAATTTACATTGGTCGTACCTCTAGGCTTCTGAAAATCAGACTAAATGAGCATATTTACAACATAGAAAAAGGCCTCCAAAAACACTCATTATCAGCACATTTCGATAGAATACACAATAGGAGAATAGAAGACCTTGACTTCCTTGGTATTAGGAAGGTAGAATATAGCTGGAGAGGAGGTGATGTACAAAATCAATTGGGTCGGCTTGAGATGAAATGGATCCATATTATGGATAGTTTCATACCGAACGGCCTTAACAAGGATTTTGAGTTACATCATTTCTTATAAAAATATAACTCAGCCCCCATTATTATAAAATTCCCTCAGTATTTTATATCTTTATAGTGAAATCAGATAATATAAAAATTATCGATATCCTGATAAAACTCTGTGTCTGATTGAAGAGGACATGCTGCTTTATATAGCCTGAGAAGGTTACCAAATAGTACTAGTTGTGGGAAATTTAATCTATATATATACTGTGTAGATATTTCTTAAAGGTTAATTCCTTGTGATGTTTAGTTTAAACATGTATATTCTTGTTATGGATAAGTAATATGAAAGTACAAGTGATGAATAATGTGATTTAAGCCGATGTGCCACACAATAATCCTCAAATGTCATATAACGATACGCTATGTATTAGACCTGCTAGCGAATATTGTCTTAATAAAATATAATTAGGACGTTTATAAATGTTAATTGATGTAAACCATTATTGCCCTTAACTCATATATATAGAAATAGTACCTATGATTCCTGTGTACAATTATCGGCAGTATAAGAAGGGATAACCAGAAATATGCCCACTTTCAAAATGGAGGACTCAATACCGGATATCCGGTTTAATAAATCAGAAACACTCAAATAAGACTTTCAGACATGCGCACACCATTCCTTGAAAAAGCTCCTTTGCGAAACGTACGTCGGATACATTGTTTCTTACCCTTGGCGTCTTTCCAAGAATCTGCACACCAGTAAGGAGAGCAACATATGCTGGACTCTGAATGGAAAGGTTGTGTGGTTAAGTTTCTGCACTCCTTACCAAGGTTTCTAGTACTGTGTATAAGCTCAATGCGAGCAACTACTTAATTGTATTGCCAACCCTATGTATATTTGGTGTTCCTTGCAGCTCTTGTGACGCTTTTTACACTTGTATTTTAATAAATCTTTTTTACTAAAATCCGGTTCAAGCAACTGTTTACCCAACAGTATAATATCGGGTGTGCGCATAAACCTGAGCTAGGCTATAGCTCCATCTCATGTGAGTAAGCATTTGTAAACACGCATTCTGCATTCTGAATAATCACAGAATCACGCTATGTGGCATCTCTTTCTCTCTTTTTATATGAGGATCAAAAGAAAATAGAAGATTGAAGATTCCGAAAATCACACACATATCCTTATAAGAACTTTTTATGAGTATTTAGTTTATATTATAGTACACTTTGTTAGTCTTCATCCTTTGTTTATTATTTTATCACATTTATTTCACATTTGCTTCATTTTTGTGATATCATGGTATTTATTCTCACTTTTTGTATTTGATACCGTTTCTTTGCCAGTGCACAGAACTTTTTGCAAAAAATTGTATAGATAGATTTTTAAGACATATCAAATTTTCGTAGCACTTTATGAATCATTAATAATTTAGCACTTTCTCGGTAGAGGATTCCGTGATTGTTTTGTAGTAGGTATTTGTTTTCACCATATGATACCGTCCACACGGTGCACAAAACTTTTACTGTTAGAAACTGTATAAATAGTTGGTTGATATATTTTCATAGCACCTAATCACAGGTTGTATCTTAGCACTTAATTATATGCATAAGGGTTTTTCTAGCATACTTAGTTCATATGAACTCATATACAAACTAAAAACACGTCTAGTCACTAATTTATAAATTTTATTATTTGTTTTTATAACATTTATCACCCGTAGCTATATGAATAGATAGGAAGACTAACACAATTGAAGTTGTCTTTTATACACCAACTCTGAAATAAATACTAATACGATTAGATAAGTTTGAAATTTAAGAAGCACTTTATTAGGATAAAGTTCTATTAATATTAGCAAATAATCATATTTGCTAATTTTTTAGATCTAGACTTATTTCGCATCTAAGATAAAATAAGGACCAGAGATGTCTCTATTTCTTAATAGACGCACAACCACATCAGGTGCTGATGATTTCTTTGATAACTCTGACACCACTAATGAGAGCTTAGAAAATCTATTAAGGGAAGTAGAAAAACAGATGTCTAAAGAAATCAAATACCACCTAGAAATAGTTACTCTAGAAAAATATTTAAAAGAACAAATTACACCTAGAGGCTTAAGGATTTTTAAAAATCCAACCTTTGGACAAGACAATCTGATGTTTATAACTAAATGGAATCACATTCTTGAAGAATGTACTAAGAAATTGATGAACTTAATCATCAATGAAAGAAAGAAACTTTTGGACGCAGTAAATGAAGAAATTAATATGCTAGAACAAAAAATTATTCCTCATATGAGCAATAAAAATTATGAAGATTTGTCACAGAAAATAGCTGAAAACTTAGACTCTCTGAAGAAAGAGATAAAAAACACCAAGAGGAAAAAAATACTTTAGAGATCATGATGATTACAAAGAGAGGAAAGACAGGAATTTTAAAACCAGAAACTCCCGAGCTATTAATTTTAACGATAATAATAGAATTAACATAGACAGCCGACATAATGAAAACAGACCAAGACACAACAATAGAGCGATGTACAATAATAGTAATAGGAATAGATATTATCAGAACACTTTGGCAAACAGGGAGAGAGAAAATTACTACTCATACAATAATGAGAGAGATCCAAGACAGGGTAATAAGGGTAATGATTACCAGTATGAATCAGGTGGTGGTAACCACATACAACATAAAGGGAATTTTTATCATACAGAACAATATAAGAAGGATGATTATGACTGGCAACAACCCAGAAATCCCTTCAAAAAACAGAGGGTATACTATCAGGAAGACATCCCTACACACAACAGATTTGACACCCTTAATAGATATAACTCAGAAGAAGATGAGGAGGTTTTTTTAGAGGCAGGGAAAAGAAAGTACAATCGAACAGATTCAGACCTATTCAACAAAAGGAGAAGAAATATGGACAGGGTAGAACACTGACAAATAATAAATTCAGTAAACCAAAGTCTACTACAGAAAATATAAATAAGGAGATAACAGGTAAAGGGATTTTTAATTTATCTACAATAACATTAACAGAAGCACAGACTTCAGTCCTGAATAGGGGACTAAACTTTGCCCCGAGCTACAGGATTAATAAATTCGATACTTACATAGGAATACAAAAATTTATAAGGAACCTATGTATTAAAAAGTATTTTTTGAACAGTCCATTTATAACAGAGAGAATCCCTGAAACTAATAAATATAGACATGCAGAAGTTAAAAACATATCTATGTTTAACCCCACTCAATACAAATCAGCCCCAATGGAAACTTTCTTGGAATTAGTACACAGGGACATCAAACATTTAAAAACAAACTATACATCTAATTTAACCAAGGAAGAACAAGTAGCATTAAAAGAATTACAAAATAACAATGAGATAGTGGTGAAGCCGGCCGACAAGGGCGGGGGCACAGTCATTATGGACAGAAAAAAATATAATGAGGAATGTCTTAGACAGTTGAACGATACAAACACATACAAAAAATTAGATTCTAATCCTACATTTACCTTCAAGAAAAGAATTGAAAAATACTTAAATGAAGGGCTAAAAGAAAGCATTCTAAATAAGAAAGAATATCAATATATATATAATAAATTCCCTAAAACTGCAAATTTCTATATACTTCCCAAGATCCATAAAGATCAAAAAAAAACCCCGGGGAGACCGATCGTGTCTGGGATCAATTCACATACTAGCAACTTATCAGCCTATATAGATACGTTTTTACAAACATATGTCAAAAATACAAAATCATACTTAAAAGATACGATTAGTATATTAAATGATCTTGAACATATCAAATGGAATAAAGATTGGCTATTAGTAACTGGAGATGTAACATCTCTCTACACCATTATAGATAAAGAGTTAGGTATTAGATCAGTACAAAACATCTTAGAAGAAGACACTACCCTTGACCCTAAACAATTACATTTCATTCTGGAGGGGATTAGGATTATTCTTGAGACCAATTTTTTCTGGTTTAACAATGACTATTATCTTCAGATTAGTGGAACGGCGATGGGCACCAGATTTGCGCCCAGCTACGCCAATTTATATATGGCTAATTGGGAAAACATCTACATCTATAATTTCCCCTGGGCGCAATATCTGGTGTCCTATCGTCGTTACATAGACGACCTGTTCCTGATCTGGTCAGGAACAGAATGTCAGTTGGACGAATTTAAAAAATATCTGGCAAACAATGAGTTCAACATAGTATTAACATGGACCCATAGTAATACTAAGGTAGAATTTCTCGACTTGGAAATCTACATAGAGGACAATACACTGAAAACAAAAAATTTTTTTAAAAGTATCGATGTGAACAATTATATCAGTCTTGACAGCTGTCACCAGAAACATTGGTTAAAGAATATACCAAAGGGGCAATTTGTTCGTCTGAGACGCAACTGTAAAGACGAAACTGTGTTTCAGACTCAAGCGAAAGTATTAAAAGATAGATTTAAAGAAAAAAACTATCCTAAAGCCTTCCTAGAGGAAAAAATAGAGGAAGTTGCAAAACTAGATAGGAAAGAATTATTACATTACAAACAAAGAGATAAAGGGATATCGGCATTAAACAACACAAAAACAGCAAGTAGACTTATTCTACAACATAGTACTCAGAGTAAAGAAGTCAGAGACATTATACAGAAACATTGGGGTATTCTCTTTAGAGACCCAAGTATGTCGGAAATTATAGAGGATAAACCAAACATAATCTTTAAAAAGGTACCTAATTTAAAATTACAACTTTCACATAATATAACAAAAGTGGAAAGAATAAACCCTAATACTAACTGGTTATCCTCTCCACAAGCAGGCTTCAGAAGGTGTCAGTTTTGTAATGCTTGCAAAAAAATGAAAAAGGGACCAAGAGCTTGTAACATATTCCACTCTGCTGATGGCAATAAGACTTATGATATTAATCAGTTCATCACATGTAACAGTAAGAACGTAATATATCTATTAAGATGCTCGTGCAATTTAATTTACATTGGTCGTACCTCTAGGCTTCTGAAAATCAGACTAAATGAGCATATTTACAACATAGAAAAAGGCCTCCAAAAACACTCATTATCAGCACATTTCGATAGAATACACAATAGGAGAATAGAAGACCTTGACTTCCTTGGTATTAGGAAGGTAGAATATAGCTGGAGAGGAGGTGATGTACAAAATCAATTGGGTCGGCTTGAGATGAAATGGATCCATATTATGGATAGTTTCATACCGAACAGCCTTAACAAGGATTTTGAGTTACATCATTTCTTATAAAAATATAACTCAGCCCCCATTATTATAAAATTCCCTCAGTATTTTATATCTTTATAGTGAAATCAGATAATATAAAAATTATCGATATCCTGATAAAACTCTGTGTCTGATTGAAGAGGACATGCTGCTTTATATAGCCTGAGAAGGTTACCAAATAGTACTAGTTGTGGGAAATTTAATCTATATATATACTGTGTAGATATTTCTTAAAGGTTAATTCCTTGTGATGTTTAGTTTAAACATGTATATTCTTGTTATGGATAAGTAATATGAAAGTACAAGTGATGAATAATGTGATTTAAGCCGATGTGCCACACAATAATCCTCAAATGTCATATAACGATACGCTATGTATTAGACCTGCTAGCGAATATTGTCTTAATAAAATATAATTAGGACGTTTATAAATGTTAATTGATGTAAACCATTATTGCCCTTAACTCATATATATAGAAATAGTACCTATGATTCCTGTGTACAATTATCGGCAGTATAAGAAGGGATAACCAGAAATATGCCCACTTTCAAAATGGAGGACTCAATACCGGATATCCGGTTTAATAAATCAGAAACACTCAAATAAGACTTTCAGACATGCGCACACCATTCCTTGAAAAAGCTCCTTTGCGAAACGTACGTCGGATACATTGTTTCTTACCCTTGGCGTCTTTCCAAGAATCTGCACACCAGTAAGGAGAGCAACATATGCTGGACTCTGAATGGAAAGGTTGTGTGGTTAAGTTTCTGCACTCCTTACCAAGGTTTCTAGTACTGTGTATAAGCTCAATGCGAGCAACTACTTAATTGTATTGCCAACCCTATGTATATTTGGTGTTCCTTGCAGCTCTTGTGACGCTTTTTACACTTGTATTTTAATAAATCTTTTTTACTAAAATCCGGTTCAAGCAACTGTTTACCCAACAGTATAATATCGGGTGTGCGCATAAACCTGAGCTAGGCTATAGCTCCATCTCATGTGAGTAAGCATTTGTAAACACGCATTCTGCATTCTGAATAATCACAGAATCACGCTATGTGGCATCTCTTTCTCTCTTTTTATATGAGGATCAAAAGAAAATAGAAGATTGAAGATTCCGAAAATCACACACATATCCTTATAAGAACTTTTTATGAGTATTTAGTTTATATTATAGTACACTTTGTTAGTCTTCATCCTTTGTTTATTATTTTATCACATTTATTTCACATTTGCTTCATTTTTGTGATATCATGGTATTTATTCTCACTTTTTGTATTTGATACCGTTTCTTTGCCAGTGCACAGAACTTTTTGCAAAAAATTGTATAGATAGATTTTTAAGACATATCAAATTTTCGTAGCACTTTATGAATCATTAATAATTTAGCACTTTCTCGGTAGAGGATTCCGTGATTGTTTTGTAGTAGGTATTTGTTTTCACCATATGATACCGTCCACACGGTGCACAAAACTTTTACTGTTAGAAACTGTATAAATAGTTGGTTGATATATTTTCATAGCACCTAATCACAGGTTGTATCTTAGCACTTAATTATATGCATAAGGGTTTTTCTAGCATACTTAGTTCATATGAACTCATATACAAACTAAAAACACGTCTAGTCACTAATTTATAAATTTTATTATTTGTTTTTATAACATTTATCACCCGTAGCTATATGAATAGATAGGAAGACTAACACAATTGAAGTTGTCTTTTATACACCAACTCTGAAATAAATACTAATACGATTAGATAAGTTTGAAATTTAAGAAGCACTTTATTAGGATAAAGTTCTATTAATATTAGCAAATAATCATATTTGCTAATTTTTTAGATCTAGACTTATTTCGCATCTAAGATAAAATAAGGACCAGAGATGTCTCTATTTCTTAATAGACGCACAACCACATCAGGTGCTGATGATTTCTTTGATAACTCTGACACCACTAATGAGAGCTTAGAAAATCTATTAAGGGAAGTAGAAAAACAGATGTCTAAAGAAATCAAATACCACCTAGAAATAGTTACTCTAGAAAAATATTTAAAAGAACAAATTACACCTAGAGGCTTAAGGATTTTTAAAAATCCAACCTTTGGACAAGACAATCTGATGTTTATAACTAAATGGAATCACATTCTTGAAGAATGTACTAAGAAATTGATGAACTTAATCATCAATGAAAGAAAGAAACTTTTGGACGCAGTAAATGAAGAAATTAATATGCTAGAACAAAAAATTATTCCTCATATGAGCAATAAAAATTATGAAGATTTGTCACAGAAAATAGCTGAAAACTTAGACTCTCTGAAGAAAGAGATAAAAAACACCAAGAGGAAAAAAATACTTTAGAGATCATGATGATTACAAAGAGAGGAAAGAAAGGAATTTTAAAACCAGAAACTCCCGAGCTATTAATTTTAACGATAATAATAGAATTAACATAGACAGCCGACATAATGAAAACAGACCAAGACACAACAATAGAGCGATGTACAATAATAGTAATAGGAATAGATATTATCAGAACACTTTGGCAAACAGGGAGAGAGAAAATTACTACTCATACAATAATGAGAGAGATCCAAGACAGGGTAATAAGGGTAATGATTACCAGTATGAATCAGGTGGTGGTAACCACATACAACATAAAGGGAATTTTTATCATACAGAACAATATAAGAAGGATGATTATGACTGGCAACAACCCAGAAATCCCTTCAAAAAACAGAGGGTATACTATCAGGAAGACATCCCTACACACAACAGATTTGACACCCTTAATAGATATAACTCAGAAGAAGATGAGGAGGTTTTTTTAGAGGCAGGGAAAAGAAAGTACAATCGAACAGATTCAGACCTATTCAACAAAAGGAGAAGAAATATGGACAGGGTAGAACACTGACAAATAATAAATTCAGTAAACCAAAGTCTACTACAGAAAATATAAATAAGGAGATAACAGGTAAAGGGATTTTTAATTTATCTACAATAACATTAACAGAAGCACAGACTTCAGTCCTGAATAGGGGACTAAACTTTGCCCCGAGCTACAGGATTAATAAATTCGATACTTACATAGGAATACAAAAATTTATAAGGAACCTATGTATTAAAAAGTATTTTTTGAACAGTCCATTTATAACAGAGAGAATCCCTGAAACTAATAAATATAGACATGCAGAAGTTAAAAACATATCTATGTTTAACCCCACTCAATACAAATCAGCCCCAATGGAAACTTTCTTGGAATTAGTACACAGGGACATCAAACATTTAAAAACAAACTATACATCTAATTTAACCAAGGAAGAACAAGTAGCATTAAAAGAATTACAAAATAACAATGAGATAGTGGTGAAGCCGGCCGACAAGGGCGGGGGCACAGTCATTATGGACAGAAAAAAATATAATGAGGAATGTCTTAGACAGTTGAACGATACAAACACATACAAAAAATTAGATTCTAATCCTACATTTACCTTCAAGAAAAGAATTGAAAAATACTTAAATGAAGGGCTAAAAGAAAGCATTCTAAATAAGAAAGAATATCAATATATATATAATAAATTCCCTAAAACTGCAAATTTCTATATACTTCCCAAGATCCATAAAGATCAAAAAAAAACCCCGGGGAGACCGATCGTGTCTGGGATCAATTCACATACTAGCAACTTATCAGCCTATATAGATACGTTTTTACAAACATATGTCAAAAATACAAAATCATACTTAAAAGATACGATTAGTATATTAAATGATCTTGAACATATCAAATGGAATAAAGATTGGCTATTAGTAACTGGAGATGTAACATCTCTCTACACCATTATAGATAAAGAGTTAGGTATTAGATCAGTACAAAACATCTTAGAAGAAGACACTACCCTTGACCCTAAACAATTACATTTCATTCTGGAGGGGATTAGGATTATTCTTGAGACCAATTTTTTCTGGTTTAACAATGACTATTATCTTCAGATTAGTGGAACGGCGATGGGCACCAGATTTGCGCCCAGCTACGCCAATTTATATATGGCTAATTGGGAAAACATCTACATCTATAATTCCCCCTGGGCGCAATATCTGGTGTCCTATCGTCGTTACATAGACGACCTGTTCCTGATCTGGTCAGGAACAGAATGTCAGTTGGACGAATTTAAAAAATATCTGGCAAACAATGAGTTCAACATAGTATTAACATGGACCCATAGTAATACTAAGGTAGAATTTCTCGACTTGGAAATCTACATAGAGGACAATACACTGAAAACAAAAAATTTTTTTAAAAGTATCGATGTGAACAATTATATCAGTCTTGACAGCTGTCACCAGAAACATTGGTTAAAGAATATACCAAAGGGGCAATTTGTTCGTCTGAGACGCAACTGTAAAGACGAAACTGTGTTTCAGACTCAAGCGAAAGTATTAAAAGATAGATTTAAAGAAAAAAACTATCCTAAAGCCTTCCTAGAGGAAAAAATAGAGGAAGTTGCAAAACTAGATAGGAAAGAATTATTACATTACAAACAAAGAGATAAAGGGATATCGGCATTAAACAACACAAAAACAGCAAGTAGACTTATTCTACAACATAGTACTCAGAATAAAGAAGTCAGAGACATTATACAGAAACATTGGGGTATTCTCTTTAGAGACCCAAGTATGTCGGAAATTATAGAGGATAAACCAAACATAATCTTTAAAAAGGTACCTAATTTAAAATTACAACTTTCACATAATATAACAAAAGTGGAAAGAATAAACCCTAATACTAACTGGTTATCCTCTCCACAAGCAGGCTTCAGAAGGTGTCAGTTTTGTAATGCTTGCAAAAAAATGAAAAAGGGACCAAGAGCTTGTAACATATTCCACTCTGCTGATGGCAATAAGACTTATGATATTAATCAGTTCATCACATGTAACAGTAAGAACGTAATATATCTATTAAGATGCTCGTGCAATTTAATTTACATTGGTCGTACCTCTAGGCTTCTGAAAATCAGACTAAATGAGCATATTTACAACATAGAAAAAGGCCTCCAAAAACACTCATTATCAGCACATTTCGATAGAATACACAATAGGAGAATAGAAGACCTTGACTTCCTTGGTATTAGGAAGGTAGAATATAGCTGGAGAGGAGGTGATGTACAAAATCAATTGGGTCGGCTTGAGATGAAATGGATCCATATTATGGATAGTTTCATACCGAACGGCCTTAACAAGGATTTTGAGTTACATCATTTCTTATAAAAATATAACTCAGCCCCCATTATTATAAAATTCCCTCAGTATTTTATATCTTTATAGTGAAATCAGATAATATAAAAATTATCGATATCCTGATAAAACTCTGTGTCTGATTGAAGAGGACATGCTGCTTTATATAGCCTGAGAAGGTTACCAAATAGTACTAGTTGTGGGAAATTTAATCTATATATATACTGTGTAGATATTTCTTAAAGGTTAATTCCTTGTGATGTTTAGTTTAAACATGTATATTCTTGTTATGGATAAGTAATATGAAAGTACAAGTGATGAATAATGTGATTTAAGCCGATGTGCCACACAATAATCCTCAAATGTCATATAACGATACGCTATGTATTAGACCTGCTAGCGAATATTGTCTTAATAAAATATAATTAGGACGTTTATAAATGTTAATTGATGTAAACCATTATTGCCCTTAACTCATATATATAGAAATAGTACCTATGATTCCTGTGTACAATTATCGGCAGTATAAGAAGGGATAACCAGAAATATGCCCACTTTCAAAATGGAGGACTCAATACCGGATATCCGGTTTAATAAATCAGAAACACTCAAATAAGACTTTCAGACATGCGCACACCATTCCTTGAAAAAGCTCCTTTGCGAAACGTACGTCGGATACATTGTTTCTTACCCTTGGCGTCTTTCCAAGAATCTGCACACCAGTAAGGAGAGCAACATATGCTGGACTCTGAATGGAAAGGTTGTGTGGTTAAGTTTCTGCACTCCTTACCAAGGTTTCTAGTACTGTGTATAAGCTCAATGCGAGCAACTACTTAATTGTATTGCCAACCCTATGTATATTTGGTGTTCCTTGCAGCTCTTGTGATGCTTTTTACACTTGTATTTTAATAAATCTTTTTTACTAAAATCCGGTTCAAGCAACTGTTTACCCAACAGTATAATATCGGGTGTGCGCATAAACCTGAGCTAGGCTATAGCTCCATCTCATGTGAGTAAGCATTTGTAAACACGCATTCTGCATTCTGAATAATCACAGAATCACGCTATGTGGCATCTCTTTCTCTCTTTTTATATGAGGATCAAAAGAAAATAGAAGATTGAAGATTCCGAAAATCACACACATATCCTTATAAGAACTTTTTATGAGTATTTAGTTTATATTATAGTACACTTTGTTAGTCTTCATCCTTTGTTTATTATTTTATCACATTTATTTCACATTTGCTTCATTTTTGTGATATCATGGTATTTATTCTCACTTTTTGTATTTGATACCGTTTCTTTGCCAGTGCACAGAACTTTTTGCAAAAAATTGTATAGATAGATTTTTAAGACATATCAAATTTTCGTAGCACTTTATGAATCATTAATAATTTAGCACTTTCTCGGTAGAGGATTCCGTGATTGTTTTGTAGTAGGTATTTGTTTTCACCATATGATACCGTCCACACGGTGCACAAAACTTTTACTGTTAGAAACTGTATAAATAGTTGGTTGATATATTTTCATAGCACCTAATCACAGGTTGTATCTTAGCACTTAATTATATGCATAAGGGTTTTTCTAGCATACTTAGTTCATATGAACTCATATACAAACTAAAAACACGTCTAGTCACTAATTTATAAATTTTATTATTTGTTTTTATAACATTTATCACCCGTAGCTATATGAATAGATAGGAAGACTAACACAATTGAAGTTGTCTTTTATACACCAACTCTGAAATAAATACTAATACGATTAGATAAGTTTGAAATTTAAGAAGCACTTTATTAGGATAAAGTTCTATTAATATTAGCAAATAATCATATTTGCTAATTTTTTAGATCTAGACTTATTTCGCATCTAAGATAAAATAAGGACCAGAGATGTCTCTATTTCTTAATAGACGCACAACCACATCAGGTGCTGATGATTTCTTTGATAACTCTGACACCACTAATGAGAGCTTAGAAAATCTATTAAGGGAAGTAGAAAAACAGATGTCTAAAGAAATCAAATACCACCTAGAAATAGTTACTCTAGAAAAATATTTAAAAGAACAAATTACACCTAGAGGCTTAAGGATTTTTAAAAATCCAACCTTTGGACAAGACAATCTGATGTTTATAACTAAATGGAATCACATTCTTGAAGAATGTACTAAGAAATTGATGAACTTAATCATCAATGAAAGAAAGAAACTTTTGGACGCAGTAAATGAAGAAATTAATATGCTAGAACAAAAAATTATTCCTCATATGAGCAATAAAAATTATGAAGATTTGTCACAGAAAATAGCTGAAAACTTAGACTCTCTGAAGAAAGAGATAAAAAACACCAAGAGGAAAAAAATACTTTAGAGATCATGATGATTACAAAGAGAGGAAAGAAAGGAATTTTAAAACCAGAAACTCCCGAGCTATTAATTTTAACGATAATAATAGAATTAACATAGACAGCCGACATAATGAAAACAGACCAAGACACAACAATAGAGCGATGTACAATAATAGTAATAGGAATAGATATTATCAGAACACTTTGGCAAACAGGGAGAGAGAAAATTACTACTCATACAATAATGAGAGAGATCCAAGACAGGGTAATAAGGGTAATGATTACCAGTATGAATCAGGTGGTGGTAACCACATACAACATAAAGGGAATTTTTATCATACAGAACAATATAAGAAGGATGATTATGACTGGCAACAACCCAGAAATCCCTTCAAAAAACAGAGGGTATACTATCAGGAAGACATCCCTACACACAACAGATTTGACACCCTTAATAGATATAACTCAGAAGAAGATGAGGAGGTTTTTTTAGAGGCAGGGAAAAGAAAGTACAATCGAACAGATTCAGACCTATTCAACAAAAGGAGAAGAAATATGGACAGGGTAGAACACTGACAAATAATAAATTCAGTAAACCAAAGTCTACTACAGAAAATATAAATAAGGAGATAACAGGTAAAGGGATTTTTAATTTATCTACAATAACATTAACAGAAGCACAGACTTCAGTCCTGAATAGGGGACTAAACTTTGCCCCGAGCTACAGGATTAATAAATTCGATACTTACATAGGAATACAAAAATTTATAAGGAACCTATGTATTAAAAAGTATTTTTTGAACAGTCCATTTATAACAGAGAGAATCCCTGAAACTAATAAATATAGACATGCAGAAGTTAAAAACATATCTATGTTTAACCCCACTCAATACAAATCAGCCCCAATGGAAACTTTCTTGGAATTAGTACACAGGGACATCAAACATTTAAAAACAAACTATACATCTAATTTAACCAAGGAAGAACAAGTAGCATTAAAAGAATTACAAAATAACAATGAGATAGTGGTGAAGCCGGCCGACAAGGGCGGGGGCACAGTCATTATGGACAGAAAAAAATATAATGAGGAATGTCTTAGACAGTTGAACGATACAAACACATACAAAAAATTAGATTCTAATCCTACATTTACCTTCAAGAAAAGAATTGAAAAATACTTAAATGAAGGGCTAAAAGAAAGCATTCTAAATAAGAAAGAATATCAATATATATATAATAAATTCCCTAAAACTGCAAATTTCTATATACTTCCCAAGATCCATAAAGATAAAAAAAAAAACCCCGGGGAGACCGATCGTGTCTGGGATCAATTCACATACTAGCAACTTATCAGCCTATATAGATACGTTTTTACAAACATATGTCAAAAATACAAAATCATACTTAAAAGATACGATTAGTATATTAAATGATCTTGAACATATCAAATGGAATAAAGATTGGCTATTAGTAACTGGAGATGTAACATCTCTCTACACCATTATAGATAAAGAGTTAGGTATTAGATCAGTACAAAACATCTTAGAAGAAGACACTACCCTTGACCCTAAACAATTACATTTCATTCTGGAGGGGATTAGGATTATTCTTGAGACCAATTTTTTCTGGTTTAACAATGACTATTATCTTCAGATTAGTGGAACGGCGATGGGCACCAGATTTGCGCCCAGCTACGCCAATTTATATATGGCTAATTGGGAAAACATCTACATCTATAATTTCCCCTGGGCGCAATATCTGGTGTCCTATCGTCGTTACATAGACGACCTGTTCCTGATCTGGTCAGGAACAGAATGTCAGTTGGACGAATTTAAAAAATATCTGGCAAACAATGAGTTCAACATAGTATTAACATGGACCCATAGTAATACTAAGGTAGAATTTCTCGACTTGGAAATCTACATAGAGGACAATACACTGAAAACAAAAAAAATTTTTAAAAGTATCGATGTGAACAATTATATCAGTCTTGACAGCTGTCACCAGAAACATTGGTTAAAGAATATACCAAAGGGGCAATTTGTTCGTCTGAGACGCAACTGTAAAGACGAAACTGTGTTTCAGACTCAAGCGAAAGTATTAAAAGATAGATTTAAAGAAAAAAACTATCCTAAAGCCTTCCTAGAGGAAAAAATAGAGGAAGTTGCAAAACTAGATAGGAAAGAATTATTACATTACAAACAAAGAGATAAAGGGATATCGGCATTAAACAACACAAAAACAGCAAGTAGACTTATTCTACAACATAGTACTCAGAATAAAGAAGTCAGAGACATTATACAGAAACATTGGGGTATTCTCTTTAGAGACCCAAGTATGTCGGAAATTATAGAGGATAAACCAAACATAATCTTTAAAAAGGTACCTAATTTAAAATTACAACTTTCACATAATATAACAAAAGTGGAAAGAATAAACCCTAATACTAACTGGTTATCCTCTCCACAAGCAGGCTTCAGAAGGTGTCAGTTTTGTAATGCTTGCAAAAAAATGAAAAAGGGACCAAGAGCTTGTAACATATTCCACTCTGCTGATGGCAATAAGACTTATGATATTAATCAGTTCATCACATGTAACAGTAAGAACGTAATATATCTATTAAGATGCTCGTGCAATTTAATTTACATTGGTCGTACCTCTAGGCTTCTGAAAATCAGACTAAATGAGCATATTTACAACATAGAAAAAGGCCTCCAAAAACACTCATTATCAGCACATTTCGATAGAATACACAATAGGAGAATAGAAGACCTTGACTTCCTTGGTATTAGGAAGGTAGAATATAGCTGGAGAGGAGGTGATGTACAAAATCAATTGGGTCGGCTTGAGATGAAATGGATCCATATTATGGATAGTTTCATACCGAACGGCCTTAACAAGGATTTTGAGTTACATCATTTCTTATAAAAATATAACTCAGCCCCCATTATTATAAAATTCCCTCAGTATTTTATATCTTTATAGTGAAATCAGATAATATAAAAATTATCGATATCCTGATAAAACTCTGTGTCTGATTGAAGAGGACATGCTGCTTTATATAGCCTGAGAAGGTTACCAAATAGTACTAGTTGTGGGAAATTTAATCTATATATATACTGTGTAGATATTTCTTAAAGGTTAATTCCTTGTGATGTTTAGTTTAAACATGTATATTCTTGTTATGGATAAGTAATATGAAAGTACAAGTGATGAATAATGTGATTTAAGCCGATGTGCCACACAATAATCCTCAAATGTCATATAACGATACGCTATGTATTAGACCTGCTAGCGAATATTGTCTTAATAAAATATAATTAGGACGTTTATAAATGTTAATTGATGTAAACCATTATTGCCCTTAACTCATATATATAGAAATAGTACCTATGATTCCTGTGTACAATTATCGGCAGTATAAGAAGGGATAACCAGAAATATGCCCACTTTCAAAATGGAGGACTCAATACCGGATATCCGGTTTAATAAATCAGAAACACTCAAATAAGACTTTCAGACATGCGCACACCATTCCTTGAAAAAGCTCCTTTGCGAAACGTACGTCGGATACATTGTTTCTTACCCTTGGCGTCTTTCCAAGAATCTGCACACCAGTAAGGAGAGCAACATATGCTGGACTCTGAATGGAAAGGTTGTGTGGTTAAGTTTCTGCACTCCTTACCAAGGTTTCTAGTACTGTGTATAAGCTCAATGCGAGCAACTACTTAATTGTATTGCCAACCCTATGTATATTTGGTGTTCCTTGCAGCTCTTGTGACGCTTTTTACACTTGTATTTTAATAAATCTTTTTTACTAAAATCCGGTTCAAGCAACTGTTTACCCAACAGTATAATATCGGGTGTGCGCATAAACCTGAGCTAGGCTATAGCTCCATCTCATGTGAGTAAGCATTTGTAAACACGCATTCTGCATTCTGAATAATCACAGAATCACGCTATGTGGCATCTCTTTCTCTCTTTTTATATGAGGATCAAAAGAAAATAGAAGATTGAAGATTCCGAAAATCACACACATATCCTTATAAGAACTTTTTATGAGTATTTAGTTTATATTATAGTACACTTTGTTAGTCTTCATCCTTTGTTTATTATTTTATCACATTTATTTCACATTTGCTTCATTTTTGTGATATCATGGTATTTATTCTCACTTTTTGTATTTGATACCGTTTCTTTGCCAGTGCACAGAACTTTTTGCAAAAAATTGTATAGATAGATTTTTAAGACATATCAAATTTTCGTAGCACTTTATGAATCATTAATAATTTAGCACTTTCTCGGTAGAGGATTCCGTGATTGTTTTGTAGTAGGTATTTGTTTTCACCATATGATACCGTCCACACGGTGCACAAAACTTTTACTGTTAGAAACTGTATAAATAGTTGGTTGATATATTTTCATAGCACCTAATCACAGGTTGTATCTTAGCACTTAATTATATGCATAAGGGTTTTTCTAGCATACTTAGTTCATATGAACTCATATACAAACTAAAAACACGTCTAGTCACTAATTTATAAATTTTATTATTTGTTTTTATAACATTTATCACCCGTAGCTATATGAATAGATAGGAAGACTAACACAATTGAAGTTGTCTTTTATACACCAACTCTGAAATAAATACTAATACGATTAGATAAGTTTGAAATTTAAGAAGCACTTTATTAGGATAAAGTTCTATTAATATTAGCAAATAATCATATTTGCTAATTTTTTAGATCTAGACTTATTTCGCATCTAAGATAAAATAAGGACCAGAGATGTCTCTATTTCTTAATAGACGCACAACCACATCAGGTGCTGATGATTTCTTTGATAACTCTGACACCACTAATGAGAGCTTAGAAAATCTATTAAGGGAAGTAGAAAAACAGATGTCTAAAGAAATCAAATACCACCTAGAAATAGTTACTCTAGAAAAATATTTAAAAGAACAAATTACACCTAGAGGCTTAAGGATTTTTAAAAATCCAACCTTTGGACAAGACAATCTGATGTTTATAACTAAATGGAATCACATTCTTGAAGAATGTACTAAGAAATTGATGAACTTAATCATCAATGAAAGAAAGAAACTTTTGGACGCAGTAAATGAAGAAATTAATATGCTAGAACAAAAAATTATTCCTCATATGAGCAATAAAAATTATGAAGATTTGTCACAGAAAATAGCTGAAAACTTAGACTCTCTGAAGAAAGAGATAAAAAACACCAAGAGGAAAAAAATACTTTAGAGATCATGATGATTACAAAGAGAGGAAAGACAGGAATTTTAAAACCAGAAACTCCCGAGCTATTAATTTTAACGATAATAATAGAATTAACATAGACAGCCGACATAATGAAAACAGACCAAGACACAACAATAGAGCGATGTACAATAATAGTAATAGGAATAGATATTATCAGAACACTTTGGCAAACAGGGAGAGAGAAAATTACTACTCATACAATAATGAGAGAGATCCAAGACAGGGTAATAAGGGTAATGATTACCAGTATGAATCAGGTGGTGGTAACCACATACAACATAAAGGGAATTTTTATCATACAGAACAATATAAGAAGGATGATTATGACTGGCAACAACCCAGAAATCCCTTCAAAAAACAGAGGGTATACTATCAGGAAGACATCCCTACACACAACAGATTTGACACCCTTAATAGATATAACTCAGAAGAAGATGAGGAGGTTTTTTTAGAGGCAGGGAAAAGAAAGTACAATCGAACAGATTCAGACCTATTCAACAAAAGGAGAAGAAATATGGACAGGGTAGAACACTGACAAATAATAAATTCAGTAAACCAAAGTCTACTACAGAAAATATAAATAAGGAGATAACAGGTAAAGGGATTTTTAATTTATCTACAATAACATTAACAGAAGCACAGACTTCAGTCCTGAATAGGGGACTAAACTTTGCCCCGAGCTACAGGATTAATAAATTCGATACTTACATAGGAATACAAAAATTTATAAGGAACCTATGTATTAAAAAGTATTTTTTGAACAGTCCATTTATAACAGAGAGAATCCCTGAAACTAATAAATATAGACATGCAGAAGTTAAAAACATATCTATGTTTAACCCCACTCAATACAAATCAGCCCCAATGGAAACTTTCTTGGAATTAGTACACAGGGACATCAAACATTTAAAAACAAACTATACATCTAATTTAACCAAGGAAGAACAAGTAGCATTAAAAGAATTACAAAATAACAATGAGATAGTGGTGAAGCCGGCCGACAAGGGCGGGGGCACAGTCATTATGGACAGAAAAAAATATAATGAGGAATGTCTTAGACAGTTGAACGATACAAACACATACAAAAAATTAGATTCTAATCCTACATTTACCTTCAAGAAAAGAATTGAAAAATACTTAAATGAAGGGCTAAAAGAAAGCATTCTAAATAAGAAAGAATATCAATATATATATAATAAATTCCCTAAAACTGCAAATTTCTATATACTTCCCAAGATCCATAAAGATAAAAAAAAAACCCCGGGGAGACCGATCGTGTCTGGGATCAATTCACATACTAGCAACTTATCAGCCTATATAGATACGTTTTTACAAACATATGTCAAAAATACAAAATCATACTTAAAAGATACGATTAGTATATTAAATGATCTTGAACATATCAAATGGAATAAAGATTGGCTATTAGTAACTGGAGATGTAACATCTCTCTACACCATTATAGATAAAGAGTTAGGTATTAGATCAGTACAAAACATCTTAGAAGAAGACACTACCCTTGACCCTAAACAATTACATTTCATTCTGGAGGGGATTAGGATTATTCTTGAGACCAATTTTTTCTGGTTTAACAATGACTATTATCTTCAGATTAGTGGAACGGCGATGGGCACCAGATTTGCGCCCAGCTACGCCAATTTATATATGGCTAATTGGGAAAACATCTACATCTATAATTTCCCCTGGGCGCAATATCTGGTGTCCTATCGTCGTTACATAGACGACCTGTTCCTGATCTGGTCAGGAACAGAATGTCAGTTGGACGAATTTAAAAAATATCTGGCAAACAATGAGTTCAACATAGTATTAACATGGACCCATAGTAATACTAAGGTAGAATTTCTCGACTTGGAAATCTACATAGAGGACAATACACTGAAAACAAAAAAATTTTTTAAAAGTATCGATGTGAACAATTATATCAGTCTTGACAGCTGTCACCAGAAACATTGGTTAAAGAATATACCAAAGGGGCAATTTGTTCGTCTGAGACGCAACTGTAAAGACGAAACTGTGTTTCAGACTCAAGCGAAAGTATTAAAAGATAGATTTAAAGAAAAAAACTATCCTAAAGCCTTCCTAGAGGAAAAAATAGAGGAAGTTGCAAAACTAGATAGGAAAGAATTATTACATTACAAACAAAGAGATAAAGGGATATCGGCATTAAACAACACAAAAACAGCAAGTAGACTTATTCTACAACATAGTACTCAGAATAAAGAAGTCAGAGACATTATACAGAAACATTGGGGTATTCTCTTTAGAGACCCAAGTATGTCGGAAATTATAGAGGATAAACCAAACATAATCTTTAAAAAGGTACCTAATTTAAAATTACAACTTTCACATAATATAACAAAAGTGGAAAGAATAAACCCTAATACTAACTGGTTATCCTCTCCACAAGCAGGCTTCAGAAGGTGTCAGTTTTGTAATGCTTGCAAAAAAATGAAAAAGGGACCAAGAGCTTGTAACATATTCCACTCTGCTGATGGCAATAAGACTTATGATATTAATCAGTTCATCACATGTAACAGTAAGAACGTAATATATCTATTAAGATGCTCGTGCAATTTAATTTACATTGGTCGTACCTCTAGGCTTCTGAAAATCAGACTAAATGAGCATATTTACAACATAGAAAAAGGCCTCCAAAAACACTCATTATCAGCACATTTCGATAGAATACACAATAGGAGAATAGAAGACCTTGACTTCCTTGGTATTAGGAAGGTAGAATATAGCTGGAGAGGAGGTGATGTACAAAATCAATTGGGTCGGCTTGAGATGAAATGGATCCATATTATGGATAGTTTCATACCGAACGGCCTTAACAAGGATTTTGAGTTACATCATTTCTTATAAAAATATAACTCAGCCCCCATTATTATAAAATTCCCTCAGTATTTTATATCTTTATAGTGAAATCAGATAATATAAAAATTATCGATATCCTGATAAAACTCTGTGTCTGATTGAAGAGGACATGCTGCTTTATATAGCCTGAGAAGGTTACCAAATAGTACTAGTTGTGGGAAATTTAATCTATATATATACTGTGTAGATATTTCTTAAAGGTTAATTCCTTGTGATGTTTAGTTTAAACATGTATATTCTTGTTATGGATAAGTAATATGAAAGTACAAGTGATGAATAATGTGATTTAAGCCGATGTGCCACACAATAATCCTCAAATGTCATATAACGATACGCTATGTATTAGACCTGCTAGCGAATATTGTCTTAATAAAATATAATTAGGACGTTTATAAATGTTAATTGATGTAAACCATTATTGCCCTTAACTCATATATATAGAAATAGTACCTATGATTCCTGTGTACAATTATCGGCAGTATAAGAAGGGATAACCAGAAATATGCCCACTTTCAAAATGGAGGACTCAATACCGGATATCCGGTTTAATAAATCAGAAACACTCAAATAAGACTTTCAGACATGCGCACACCATTCCTTGAAAAAGCTCCTTTGCGAAACGTACGTCGGATACATTGTTTCTTACCCTTGGCGTCTTTCCAAGAATCTGCACACCAGTAAGGAGAGCAACATATGCTGGACTCTGAATGGAAAGGTTGTGTGGTTAAGTTTCTGCACTCCTTACCAAGGTTTCTAGTACTGTGTATAAGCTCAATGCGAGCAACTACTTAATTGTATTGCCAACCCTATGTATATTTGGTGTTCCTTGCAGCTCTTGTGACGCTTTTTACACTTGTATTTTAATAAATCTTTTTTACTAAAATCCGGTTCAAGCAACTGTTTACCCAACAGTATAATATCGGGTGTGCGCATAAACCTGAGCTAGGCTATAGCTCCATCTCATGTGAGTAAGCATTTGTAAACACGCATTCTGCATTCTGAATAATCACAGAATCACGCTATGTGGCATCTCTTTCTCTCTTTTTATATGAGGATCAAAAGAAAATAGAAGATTGAAGATTCCGAAAATCACACACATATCCTTATAAGAACTTTTTATGAGTATTTAGTTTATATTATAGTACACTTTGTTAGTCTTCATCCTTTGTTTATTATTTTATCACATTTATTTCACATTTGCTTCATTTTTGTGATATCATGGTATTTATTCTCACTTTTTGTATTTGATACCGTTTCTTTGCCAGTGCACAGAACTTTTTGCAAAAAATTGTATAGATAGATTTTTAAGACATATCAAATTTTCGTAGCACTTTATGAATCATTAATAATTTAGCACTTTCTCGGTAGAGGATTCCGTGATTGTTTTGTAGTAGGTATTTGTTTTCACCATATGATACCGTCCACACGGTGCACAAAACTTTTACTGTTAGAAACTGTATAAATAGTTGGTTGATATATTTTCATAGCACCTAATCACAGGTTGTATCTTAGCACTTAATTATATGCATAAGGGTTTTTCTAGCATACTTAGTTCATATGAACTCATATACAAACTAAAAACACGTCTAGTCACTAATTTATAAATTTTATTATTTGTTTTTATAACATTTATCACCCGTAGCTATATGAATAGATAGGAAGACTAACACAATTGAAGTTGTCTTTTATACACCAACTCTGAAATAAATACTAATACGATTAGATAAGTTTGAAATTTAAGAAGCACTTTATTAGGATAAAGTTCTATTAATATTAGCAAATAATCATATTTGCTAATTTTTTAGATCTAGACTTATTTCGCATCTAAGATAAAATAAGGACCAGAGATGTCTCTATTTCTTAATAGACGCACAACCACATCAGGTGCTGATGATTTCTTTGATAACTCTGACACCACTAATGAGAGCTTAGAAAATCTATTAAGGGAAGTAGAAAAACAGATGTCTAAAGAAATCAAATACCACCTAGAAATAGTTACTCTAGAAAAATATTTAAAAGAACAAATTACACCTAGAGGCTTAAGGATTTTTAAAAATCCAACCTTTGGACAAGACAATCTGATGTTTATAACTAAATGGAATCACATTCTTGAAGAATGTACTAAGAAATTGATGAACTTAATCATCAATGAAAGAAAGAAACTTTTGGACGCAGTAAATGAAGAAATTAATATGCTAGAACAAAAAATTATTCCTCATATGAGCAATAAAAATTATGAAGATTTGTCACAGAAAATAGCTGAAAACTTAGACTCTCTGAAGAAAGAGATAAAAAACACCAAGAGGAAAAAAATACTTTAGAGATCATGATGATTACAAAGAGAGGAAAGACAGGAATTTTAAAACCAGAAACTCCCGAGCTATTAATTTTAACGATAATAATAGAATTAACATAGACAGCCGACATAATGAAAACAGACCAAGACACAACAATAGAGCGATGTACAATAATAGTAATAGGAATAGATATTATCAGAACACTTTGGCAAACAGGGAGAGAGAAAATTACTACTCATACAATAATGAGAGAGATCCAAGACAGGGTAATAAGGGTAATGATTACCAGTATGAATCAGGTGGTGGTAACCACATACAACATAAAGGGAATTTTTATCATACAGAACAATATAAGAAGGATGATTATGACTGGCAACAACCCAGAAATCCCTTCAAAAAACAGAGGGTATACTATCAGGAAGACATCCCTACACACAACAGATTTGACACCCTTAATAGATATAACTCAGAAGAAGATGAGGAGGTTTTTTTAGAGGCAGGGAAAAGAAAGTACAATCGAACAGATTCAGACCTATTCAACAAAAGGAGAAGAAATATGGACAGGGTAGAACACTGACAAATAATAAATTCAGTAAACCAAAGTCTACTACAGAAAATATAAATAAGGAGATAACAGGTAAAGGGATTTTTAATTTATCTACAATAACATTAACAGAAGCACAGACTTCAGTCCTGAATAGGGGACTAAACTTTGCCCCGAGCTACAGGATTAATAAATTCGATACTTACATAGGAATACAAAAATTTATAAGGAACCTATGTATTAAAAAGTATTTTTTGAACAGTCCATTTATAACAGAGAGAATCCCTGAAACTAATAAATATAGACATGCAGAAGTTAAAAACATATCTATGTTTAACCCCACTCAATACAAATCAGCCCCAATGGAAACTTTCTTGGAATTAGTACACAGGGACATCAAACATTTAAAAACAAACTATACATCTAATTTAACCAAGGAAGAACAAGTAGCATTAAAAGAATTACAAAATAACAATGAGATAGTGGTGAAGCCGGCCGACAAGGGCGGGGGCACAGTCATTATGGACAGAAAAAAATATAATGAGGAATGTCTTAGACAGTTGAACGATACAAACACATACAAAAAATTAGATTCTAATCCTACATTTACCTTCAAGAAAAGAATTGAAAAATACTTAAATGAAGGGCTAAAAGAAAGCATTCTAAATAAGAAAGAATATCAATATATATATAATAAATTCCCTAAAACTGCAAATTTCTATATACTTCCCAAGATCCATAAAGATAAAAAAAAAACCCCGGGGAGACCGATCGTGTCTGGGATCAATTCACATACTAGCAACTTATCAGCCTATATAGATACGTTTTTACAAACATATGTCAAAAATACAAAATCATACTTAAAAGATACGATTAGTATATTAAATGATCTTGAACATATCAAATGGAATAAAGATTGGCTATTAGTAACTGGAGATGTAACATCTCTCTACACCATTATAGATAAAGAGTTAGGTATTAGATCAGTACAAAACATCTTAGAAGAAGACACTACCCTTGACCCTAAACAATTACATTTCATTCTGGAGGGGATTAGGATTATTCTTGAGACCAATTTTTTCTGGTTTAACAATGACTATTATCTTCAGATTAGTGGAACGGCGATGGGCACCAGATTTGCGCCCAGCTACGCCAATTTATATATGGCTAATTGGGAAAACATCTACATCTATAATTTCCCCTGGGCGCAATATCTGGTGTCCTATCGTCGTTACATAGACGACCTGTTCCTGATCTGGTCAGGAACAGAATGTCAGTTGGACGAATTTAAAAAATATCTGGCAAACAATGAGTTCAACATAGTATTAACATGGACCCATAGTAATACTAAGGTAGAATTTCTCGACTTGGAAATCTACATAGAGGACAATACACTGAAAACAAAAAAAATTTTTAAAAGTATCGATGTGAACAATTATATCAGTCTTGACAGCTGTCACCAGAAACATTGGTTAAAGAATATACCAAAGGGGCAATTTGTTCGTCTGAGACGCAACTGTAAAGACGAAACTGTGTTTCAGACTCAAGCGAAAGTATTAAAAGATAGATTTAAAGAAAAAAACTATCCTAAAGCCTTCCTAGAGGAAAAAATAGAGGAAGTTGCAAAACTAGATAGGAAAGAATTATTACATTACAAACAAAGAGATAAAGGGATATCGGCATTAAACAACACAAAAACAGCAAGTAGACTTATTCTACAACATAGTACTCAGAATAAAGAAGTCAGAGACATTATACAGAAACATTGGGGTATTCTCTTTAGAGACCCAAGTATGTCGGAAATTATAGAGGATAAACCAAACATAATCTTTAAAAAGGTACCTAATTTAAAATTACAACTTTCACATAATATAACAAAAGTGGAAAGAATAAACCCTAATACTAACTGGTTATCCTCTCCACAAGCAGGCTTCAGAAGGTGTCAGTTTTGTAATGCTTGCAAAAAAATGAAAAAGGGACCAAGAGCTTGTAACATATTCCACTCTGCTGATGGCAATAAGACTTATGATATTAATCAGTTCATCACATGTAACAGTAAGAACGTAATATATCTATTAAGATGCTCGTGCAATTTAATTTACATTGGTCGTACCTCTAGGCTTCTGAAAATCAGACTAAATGAGCATATTTACAACATAGAAAAAGGCCTCCAAAAACACTCATTATCAGCACATTTCGATAGAATACACAATAGGAGAATAGAAGACCTTGACTTCCTTGGTATTAGGAAGGTAGAATATAGCTGGAGAGGAGGTGATGTACAAAATCAATTGGGTCGGCTTGAGATGAAATGGATCCATATTATGGATAGTTTCATACCGAACGGCCTTAACAAGGATTTTGAGTTACATCATTTCTTATAAAAATATAACTCAGCCCCCATTATTATAAAATTCCCTCAGTATTTTATATCTTTATAGTGAAATCAGATAATATAAAAATTATCGATATCCTGATAAAACTCTGTGTCTGATTGAAGAGGACATGCTGCTTTATATAGCCTGAGAAGGTTACCAAATAGTACTAGTTGTGGGAAATTTAATCTATATATATACTGTGTAGATATTTCTTAAAGGTTAATTCCTTGTGATGTTTAGTTTAAACATGTATATTCTTGTTATGGATAAGTAATATGAAAGTACAAGTGATGAATAATGTGATTTAAGCCGATGTGCCACACAATAATCCTCAAATGTCATATAACGATACGCTATGTATTAGACCTGCTAGCGAATATTGTCTTAATAAAATATAATTAGGACGTTTATAAATGTTAATTGATGTAAACCATTATTGCCCTTAACTCATATATATAGAAATAGTACCTATGATTCCTGTGTACAATTATCGGCAGTATAAGAAGGGATAACCAGAAATATGCCCACTTTCAAAATGGAGGACTCAATACCGGATATCCGGTTTAATAAATCAGAAACACTCAAATAAGACTTTCAGACATGCGCACACCATTCCTTGAAAAAGCTCCTTTGCGAAACGTACGTCGGATACATTGTTTCTTACCCTTGGCGTCTTTCCAAGAATCTGCACACCAGTAAGGAGAGCAACATATGCTGGACTCTGAATGGAAAGGTTGTGTGGTTAAGTTTCTGCACTCCTTACCAAGGTTTCTAGTACTGTGTATAAGCTCAATGCGAGCAACTACTTAATTGTATTGCCAACCCTATGTATATTTGGTGTTCCTTGCAGCTCTTGTGACGCTTTTTACACTTGTATTTTAATAAATCTTTTTTACTAAAATCCGGTTCAAGCAACTGTTTACCCAACAGTATAATATCGGGTGTGCGCATAAACCTGAGCTAGGCTATAGCTCCATCTCATGTGAGTAAGCATTTGTAAACACGCATTCTGCATTCTGAATAATCACAGAATCACGCTATGTGGCATCTCTTTCTCTCTTTTTATATGAGGATCAAAAGAAAATAGAAGATTGAAGATTCCGAAAATCACACACATATCCTTATAAGAACTTTTTATGAGTATTTAGTTTATATTATAGTACACTTTGTTAGTCTTCATCCTTTGTTTATTATTTTATCACATTTATTTCACATTTGCTTCATTTTTGTGATATCATGGTATTTATTCTCACTTTTTGTATTTGATACCGTTTCTTTGCCAGTGCACAGAACTTTTTGCAAAAAATTGTATAGATAGATTTTTAAGACATATCAAATTTTCGTAGCACTTTATGAATCATTAATAATTTAGCACTTTCTCGGTAGAGGATTCCGTGATTGTTTTGTAGTAGGTATTTGTTTTCACCATATGATACCGTCCACACGGTGCACAAAACTTTTACTGTTAGAAACTGTATAAATAGTTGGTTGATATATTTTCATAGCACCTAATCACAGGTTGTATCTTAGCACTTAATTATATGCATAAGGGTTTTTCTAGCATACTTAGTTCATATGAACTCATATACAAACTAAAAACACGTCTAGTCACTAATTTATAAATTTTATTATTTGTTTTTATAACATTTATCACCCGTAGCTATATGAATAAATAGGAAGACTAACACAATTGAAGTTGTCTTTTATACACCAACTCTGAAATAAATACTAATACGATTAGATAAGTTTGAAATTTAAGAAGCACTTTATTAGGATAAAGTTCTATTAATATTAGCAAATAATCATATTTGCTAATTTTTTAGATCTAGACTTATTTCGCATCTAAGATAAAATAAGGACCAGAGATGTCTCTATTTCTTAATAGACGCACAACCACATCAGGTGCTGATGATTTCTTTGATAACTCTGACACCACTAATGAGAGCTTAGAAAATCTATTAAGGGAAGTAGAAAAAAAGATGTCTAAAGAAATCAAATACCACCTAGAAATAGTTACTCTAGAAAAATATTTAAAAGAACAAATTACACCTAGAGGCTTAAGGATTTTTAAAAATCCAACCTTTGGACAAGACAATCTGATGTTTATAACTAAATGGAATCACATTCTTGAAGAATGTACTAAGAAATTGATGAACTTAATCATCAATGAAAGAAAGAAACTTTTGGACGCAGTAAATGAAGAAATTAATATGCTAGAACAAAAAATTATTCCTCATATGAGCAATAAAAATTATGAAGATTTGTCACAGAAAATAGCTGAAAACTTAGACTCTCTGAAGAAAGAGATAAAAAACACCAAGAGAAAAAAATACTTTAGAGATCATGATGATTACAAAGAGAGGAAAGAAAGGAATTTTAAAACCAGAAACTCCCGAGCTATTAATTTTAACGATAATAATAGAATTAACATAGACAGCCGACATAATGAAAACAGACCAAGACACAACAATAGAGCGATGTACAATAATAGTAATAGGAATAGATATTATCAGAACACTTTGGCAAACAGGGAGAGAGAAAATTACTACTCATACAATAATGAGAGAGATCCAAGACAGGGTAATAAGGGTAATGATTACCAGTATGAATCAGGTGGTGGTAACCACATACAACATAAAGGGAATTTTTATCATACAGAACAATATAAGAAGGATGATTATGACTGGCAACAACCCAGAAATCCCTTCAAAAAACAGAGGGTATACTATCAGGAAGACATCCCTACACACAACAGATTTGACACCCTTAATAGATATAACTCAGAAGAAGATGAGGAGGTTTTTTTAGAGGCAGGGAAAAGAAAGTACAATCGAACAGATTCAGACCTATTCAACAAAAGGAGAAGAAATATGGACAGGGTAGAACACTGACAAATAATAAATTCAGTAAACCAAAGTCTACTACAGAAAATATAAATAAGGAGATAACAGGTAAAGGGATTTTTAATTTATCTACAATAACATTAACAGAAGCACAGACTTCAGTCCTGAATAGGGGACTAAACTTTGCCCCGAGCTACAGGATTAATAAATTCGATACTTACATAGGAATACAAAAATTTATAAGGAACCTATGTATTAAAAAGTATTTTTTGAACAGTCCATTTATAACAGAGAGAATCCCTGAAACTAATAAATATAGACATGCAGAAGTTAAAAACATATCTATGTTTAACCCCACTCAATACAAATCAGCCCCAATGGAAACTTTCTTGGAATTAGTACACAGGGACATCAAACATTTAAAAACAAACTATACATCTAATTTAACCAAGGAAGAACAAGTAGCATTAAAAGAATTACAAAATAACAATGAGATAGTGGTGAAGCCGGCCGACAAGGGCGGGGGCACAGTCATTATGGACAGAAAAAAATATAATGAGGAATGTCTTAGACAGTTGAACGATACAAACACATACAAAAAATTAGATTCTAATCCTACATTTACCTTCAAGAAAAGAATTGAAAAATACTTAAATGAAGGGCTAAAAGAAAGCATTCTAAATAAGAAAGAATATCAATATATATATAATAAATTCCCTAAAACTGCAAATTTCTATATACTTCCCAAGATCCATAAAGATCAAAAAAAAACCCCGGGGAGACCGATCGTGTCTGGGATCAATTCACATACTAGCAACTTATCAGCCTATATAGATACGTTTTTACAAACATATGTCAAAAATACAAAATCATACTTAAAAGATACGATTAGTATATTAAATGATCTTGAACATATCAAATGGAATAAAGATTGGCTATTAGTAACTGGAGATGTAACATCTCTCTACACCATTATAGATAAAGAGTTAGGTATTAGATCAGTACAAAACATCTTAGAAGAAGACACTACCCTTGACCCTAAACAATTACATTTCATTCTGGAGGGGATTAGGATTATTCTTGAGACCAATTTTTTCTGGTTTAACAATGACTATTATCTTCAGATTAGTGGAACGGCGATGGGCACCAGATTTGCGCCCAGCTACGCCAATTTATATATGGCTAATTGGGAAAACATCTACATCTATAATTCCCCCTGGGCGCAATATCTGGTGTCCTATCGTCGTTACATAGACGACCTGTTCCTGATCTGGTCAGGAACAGAATGTCAGTTGGACGAATTTAAAAAATATCTGGCAAACAATGAGTTCAACATAGTATTAACATGGACCCATAGTAATACTAAGGTAGAATTTCTCGACTTGGAAATCTACATAGAGGACAATACACTGAAAACAAAATTTTTTTTTAAAAGTATCGATGTGAACAATTATATCAGTCTTGACAGCTGTCACCAGAAACATTGGTTAAAGAATATACCAAAGGGGCAATTTGTTCGTCTGAGACGCAACTGTAAAGACGAAACTGTGTTTCAGACTCAAGCGAAAGTATTAAAAGATAGATTTAAAGAAAAAAACTATCCTAAAGCCTTCCTAGAGGAAAAAATAGAGGAAGTTGCAAAACTAGATAGGAAAGAATTATTACATTACAAACAAAGAGATAAAGGGATATCGGCATTAAACAACACAAAAACAGCAAGTAGACTTATTCTACAACATAGTACTCAGAGTAAAGAAGTCAGAGACATTATACAGAAACATTGGGGTATTCTCTTTAGAGACCCAAGTATGTCGGAAATTATAGAGGATAAACCAAACATAATCTTTAAAAAGGTACCTAATTTAAAATTACAACTTTCACATAATATAACAAAAGTGGAAAGAATAAACCCTAATACTAACTGGTTATCCTCTCCACAAGCAGGCTTCAGAAGGTGTCAGTTTTGTAATGCTTGCAAAAAAATGAAAAAGGGACCAAGAGCTTGTAACATATTCCACTCTGCTGATGGCAATAAGACTTATGATATTAATCAGTTCATCACATGTAACAGTAAGAACGTAATATATCTATTAAGATGCTCGTGCAATTTAATTTACATTGGTCGTACCTCTAGGCTTCTGAAAATCAGACTAAATGAGCATATTTACAACATAGAAAAAGGCCTCCAAAAACACTCATTATCAGCACATTTCGATAGAATACACAATAGGAGAATAGAAGACCTTGACTTCCTTGGTATTAGGAAGGTAGAATATAGCTGGAGAGGAGGTGATGTACAAAATCAATTGGGTCGGCTTGAGATGAAATGGATCCATATTATGGATAGTTTCATACCGAACGGCCTTAACAAGGATTTTGAGTTACATCATTTCTTATAAAAATATAACTCAGCCCCCATTATTATAAAATTCCCTCAGTATTTTATATCTTTATAGTGAAATCAGATAATATAAAAATTATCGATATCCTGATAAAACTCTGTGTCTGATTGAAGAGGACATGCTGCTTTATATAGCCTGAGAAGGTTACCAAATAGTACTAGTTGTGGGAAATTTAATCTATATATATACTGTGTAGATATTTCTTAAAGGTTAATTCCTTGTGATGTTTAGTTTAAACATGTATATTCTTGTTATGGATAAGTAATATGAAAGTACAAGTGATGAATAATGTGATTTAAGCCGATGTGCCACACAATAATCCTCAAATGTCATATAACGATACGCTATGTATTAGACCTGCTAGCGAATATTGTCTTAATAAAATATAATTAGGACGTTTATAAATGTTAATTGATGTAAACCATTATTGCCCTTAACTCATATATATAGAAATAGTACCTATGATTCCTGTGTACAATTATCGGCAGTATAAGAAGGGATAACCAGAAATATGCCCACTTTCAAAATGGAGGACTCAATACCGGATATCCGGTTTAATAAATCAGAAACACTCAAATAAGACTTTCAGACATGCGCACACCATTCCTTGAAAAAGCTCCTTTGCGAAACGTACGTCGGATACATTGTTTCTTACCCTTGGCGTCTTTCCAAGAATCTGCACACCAGTAAGGAGAGCAACATATGCTGGACTCTGAATGGAAAGGTTGTGTGGTTAAGTTTCTGCACTCCTTACCAAGGTTTCTAGTACTGTGTATAAGCTCAATGCGAGCAACTACTTAATTGTATTGCCAACCCTATGTATATTTGGTGTTCCTTGCAGCTCTTGTGACGCTTTTTACACTTGTATTTTAATAAATCTTTTTTACTAAAATCCGGTTCAAGCAACTGTTTACCCAACAGTATAATATCGGGTGTGCGCATAAACCTGAGCTAGGCTATAGCTCCATCTCATGTGAGTAAGCATTTGTAAACACGCATTCTGCATTCTGAATAATCACAGAATCACGCTATGGGGCATCTCTTTCTCTCTTTTTATATGAGGATCAAAAGAAAATAGAAGATTGAAGATTCCGAAAATCACACACATATCCTTATAAGAACTTTTTATGAGTATTTAGTTTATATTATAGTACACTTTGTTAGTCTTCATCCTTTGTTTATTATTTTATCACATTTATTTCACATTTGCTTCATTTTTGTGATATCATGGTATTTATTCTCACTTTTTGTATTTGATACCGTTTCTTTGCCAGTGCACAGAACTTTTTGCAAAAAATTGTATAGATAGATTTTTAAGACATATCAAATTTTCGTAGCACTTTATGAATCATTAATAATTTAGCACTTTCTCGGTAGAGGATTCCGTGATTGTTTTGTAGTAGGTATTTGTTTTCACCATATGATACCGTCCACACGGTGCACAAAACTTTTACTGTTAGAAACTGTATAAATAGTTGGTTGATATATTTTCATAGCACCTAATCACAGGTTGTATCTTAGCACTTAATTATATGCATAAGGGTTTTTCTAGCATACTTAGTTCATATGAACTCATATACAAACTAAAAACACGTCTAGTCACTAATTTATAAATTTTATTATTTGTTTTTATAACATTTATCACCCGTAGCTATATGAATAGATAGGAAGACTAACACAATTGAAGTTGTCTTTTATACACCAACTCTGAAATAAATACTAATACGATTAGATAAGTTTGAAATTTAAGAAGCACTTTATTAGGATAAAGTTCTATTAATATTAGCAAATAATCATATTTGCTAATTTTTTAGATCTAGACTTATTTCGCATCTAAGATAAAATAAGGACCAGAGATGTCTCTATTTCTTAATAGACGCACAACCACATCAGGTGCTGATGATTTCTTTGATAACTCTGACACCACTAATGAGAGCTTAGAAAATCTATTAAGGGAAGTAGAAAAACAGATGTCTAAAGAAATCAAATACCACCTAGAAATAGTTACTCTAGAAAAATATTTAAAAGAACAAATTACACCTAGAGGCTTAAGGATTTTTAAAAATCCAACCTTTGGACAAGACAATCTGATGTTTATAACTAAATGGAATCACATTCTTGAAGAATGTACTAAGAAATTGATGAACTTAATCATCAATGAAAGAAAGAAACTTTTGGACGCAGTAAATGAAGAAATTAATATGCTAGAACAAAAAATTATTCCTCATATGAGCAATAAAAATTATGAAGATTTGTCACAGAAAATAGCTGAAAACTTAGACTCTCTGAAGAAAGAGATAAAAAACACCAAGAGAAAAAAATACTTTAGAGATCATGATGATTACAAAGAGAGGAAAGAAAGGAATTTTAAAACCAGAAACTCCCGAGCTATTAATTTTAACGATAATAATAGAATTAACATAGACAGCCGACATAATGAAAACAGACCAAGACACAACAATAGAGCGATGTACAATAATAGTAATAGGAATAGATATTATCAGAACACTTTGGCAAACAGGGAGAGAGAAAATTACTACTCATACAATAATGAGAGAGATCCAAGACAGGGTAATAAGGGTAATGATTACCAGTATGAATCAGGTGGTGGTAACCACATACAACATAAAGGGAATTTTTATCATACAGAACAATATAAGAAGGATGATTATGACTGGCAACAACCCAGAAATCCCTTCAAAAAACAGAGGGTATACTATCAGGAAGACATCCCTACACACAACAGATTTGACACCCTTAATAGATATAACTCAGAAGAAGATGAGGAGGTTTTTTTAGAGGCAGGGAAAAGAAAGTACAATCGAACAGATTCAGACCTATTCAACAAAAGGAGAAGAAATATGGACAGGGTAGAACACTGACAAATAATAAATTCAGTAAACCAAAGTCTACTACAGAAAATATAAATAAGGAGATAACAGGTAAAGGGATTTTTAATTTATCTACAATAACATTAACAGAAGCACAGACTTCAGTCCTGAATAGGGGACTAAACTTTGCCCCGAGCTACAGGATTAATAAATTCGATACTTACATAGGAATACAAAAATTTATAAGGAACCTATGTATTAAAAAGTATTTTTTGAACAGTCCATTTATAACAGAGAGAATCCCTGAAACTAATAAATATAGACATGCAGAAGTTAAAAACATATCTATGTTTAACCCCACTCAATACAAATCAGCCCCAATGGAAACTTTCTTGGAATTAGTACACAGGGACATCAAACATTTAAAAACAAACTATACATCTAATTTAACCAAGGAAGAACAAGTAGCATTAAAAGAATTACAAAATAACAATGAGATAGTGGTGAAGCCGGCCGACAAGGGCGGGGGCACAGTCATTATGGACAGAAAAAAATATAATGAGGAATGTCTTAGACAGTTGAACGATACAAACACATACAAAAAATTAGATTCTAATCCTACATTTACCTTCAAGAAAAGAATTGAAAAATACTTAAATGAAGGGCTAAAAGAAAGCATTCTAAATAAGAAAGAATATCAATATATATATAATAAATTCCCTAAAACTGCAAATTTCTATATACTTCCCAAGATCCATAAAGATAAAAAAAAACCCCCGGGGAGACCGATCGTGTCTGGGATCAATTCACATACTAGCAACTTATCAGCCTATATAGATACGTTTTTACAAACATATGTCAAAAATACAAAATCATACTTAAAAGATACGATTAGTATATTAAATGATCTTGAACATATCAAATGGAATAAAGATTGGCTATTAGTAACTGGAGATGTAACATCTCTCTACACCATTATAGATAAAGAGTTAGGTATTAGATCAGTACAAAACATCTTAGAAGAAGACACTACCCTTGACCCTAAACAATTACATTTCATTCTGGAGGGGATTAGGATTATTCTTGAGACCAATTTTTTCTGGTTTAACAATGACTATTATCTTCAGATTAGTGGAACGGCGATGGGCACCAGATTTGCGCCCAGCTACGCCAATTTATATATGGCTAATTGGGAAAACATCTACATCTATAATTCCCCCTGGGCGCAATATCTGGTGTCCTATCGTCGTTACATAGACGACCTGTTCCTGATCTGGTCAGGAACAGAATGTCAGTTGGACGAATTTAAAAAATATCTGGCAAACAATGAGTTCAACATAGTATTAACATGGACCCATAGTAATACTAAGGTAGAATTTCTCGACTTGGAAATCTACATAGAGGACAATACACTGAAAACAAAAAAATTTTTAAAAGTATCGATGTGAACAATTATATCAGTCTTGACAGCTGTCACCAGAAACATTGGTTAAAGAATATACCAAAGGGGCAATTTGTTCGTCTGAGACGCAACTGTAAAGACGAAACTGTGTTTCAGACTCAAGCGAAAGTATTAAAAGATAGATTTAAAGAAAAAAACTATCCTAAAGCCTTCCTAGAGGAAAAAATAGAGGAAGTTGCAAAACTAGATAGGAAAGAATTATTACATTACAAACAAAGAGATAAAGGGATATCGGCATTAAACAACACAAAAACAGCAAGTAGACTTATTCTACAACATAGTACTCAGAGTAAAGAAGTCAGAGACATTATACAGAAACATTGGGGTATTCTCTTTAGAGACCCAAGTATGTCGGAAATTATAGAGGATAAACCAAACATAATCTTTAAAAAGGTACCTAATTTAAAATTACAACTTTCACATAATATAACAAAAGTGGAAAGAATAAACCCTAATACTAACTGGTTATCCTCTCCACAAGCAGGCTTCAGAAGGTGTCAGTTTTGTAATGCTTGCAAAAAAATGAAAAAGGGACCAAGAGCTTGTAACATATTCCACTCTGCTGATGGCAATAAGACTTATGATATTAATCAGTTCATCACATGTAACAGTAAGAACGTAATATATCTATTAAGATGCTCGTGCAATTTAATTTACATTGGTTGTACCTCTAGGCTTCTGAAAATCAGACTAAATGAGCATATTTACAACATAGAAAAAGGCCTCCAAAAACACTCATTATCAGCACATTTCGATAGAATACACAATAGGAGAATAGAAGACCTTGACTTCCTTGGTATTAGGAAGGTAGAATATAGCTGGAGAGGAGGTGATGTACAAAATCAATTGGGTCGGCTTGAGATGAAATGGATCCATATTATGGATAGTTTCATACCGAACGGCCTTAACAAGGATTTTGAGTTACATCATTTCTTATAAAAATATAACTCAGCCCCCATTATTATAAAATTCCCTCAGTATTTTATATCTTTATAGTGAAATCAGATAATATAAAAATTATCGATATCCTGATAAAACTCTGTGTCTGATTGAAGAGGACATGCTGCTTTATATAGCCTGAGAAGGTTACCAAATAGTACTAGTTGTGGGAAATTTAATCTATATATATACTGTGTAGATATTTCTTAAAGGTTAATTCCTTGTGATGTTTAGTTTAAACATGTATATTCTTGTTATGGATAAGTAATATGAAAGTACAAGTGATGAATAATGTGATTTAAGCCGATGTGCCACACAATAATCCTCAAATGTCATATAACGATACGCTATGTATTAGACCTGCTAGCGAATATTGTCTTAATAAAATATAATTAGGACGTTTATAAATGTTAATTGATGTAAACCATTATTGCCCTTAACTCATATATATAGAAATAGTACCTATGATTCCTGTGTACAATTATCGGCAGTATAAGAAGGGATAACCAGAAATATGCCCACTTTCAAAATGGAGGACTCAATACCGGATATCCGGTTTAATAAATCAGAAACACTCAAATAAGACTTTCAGACATGCGCACACCATTCCTTGAAAAAGCTCCTTTGCGAAACGTACGTCGGATACATTGTTTCTTACCCTTGGCGTCTTTCCAAGAATCTGCACACCAGTAAGGAGAGCAACATATGCTGGACTCTGAATGGAAAGGGTGTGTGGTTAAGTTTCTGCACTCCTTACCAAGGTTTCTAGTACTGTGTATAAGCTCAATGCGAGCAACTACTTAATTGTATTGCCAACCCTATGTATATTTGGTGTTCCTTGCAGCTCTTGTGACGCTTTTTACACTTGTATTTTAATAAATCTTTTTTACTAAAATCCGGTTCAAGCAACTGTTTACCCAACAGTATAATATCGGGTGTGCGCATAAACCTGAGCTAGGCTATAGCTCCATCTCATGTGAGTAAGCATTTGTAAACACGCATTCTGCATTCTGAATAATCACAGAATCACGCTATGTGGCATCTCTTTCTCTCTTTTTATATGAGGATCAAAAGAAAATAGAAGATTGAAGATTCCGAAAATCACACACATATCCTTATAAGAACTTTTTATGAGTATTTAGTTTATATTATAGTACACTTTGTTAGTCTTCATCCTTTGTTTATTATTTTATCACATTTATTTCACAAAAAATAAAAAAGCCAAGTTACAAAAAATAAAAAAATTAATTACAAACATAATAAAAATATTACAACAATTTTAAGCTAATTACACCTACTCTAAGCCCCCTAATAAAATAACAAAGCCCCCCAAAATAAAAAAATGCCCTACCCTATTCTAAAATTAAAATAGAAAAGCTCTTTTACCTAACCAGCCCTGAAAAGGGCCTTTTGCGGGGCATGCCCCAAAGAATTCAGCTCTTTTGCCTGTAAAAAAAAACATACAATACCCCCCCCAACATTACAACCCACCACCCACATACCCCTAATCTAACCCAAACCCCCCTTAAATAAACCTAACACTAAGCCCCTGAAGATCTTCCTACCTTGTCTTCACCATGCCAGGTATCACCGATCGCTCCAGGCTCCGAAGTCTTCATCCAAGCCCAAGCGGGGGCTGGAGATCCATCATCCGGCTGAAGTCTTCTATCAAGTGAAGGCTGAAGAGGTCCAGAAGAGGCTCCAAAGTCTTCATCCTATCCGGGCAGAAGAGTAGATCCGGACCGGCAACCATCATCTTCCAAGCGGCATCTTCTATCTTCATCTGATGACAAGCGGCTCCATCTTGAAGACCTCCGGCGCGGATCCATCCTCTTCTTCCGACGTCCTAAGTCCGAATGAAGGTTCCTTTAAATGACGTCATCCAAGATGGCGTCCCTCGAATTCCGATTGGCTGATATGATTCTATCAGCCAATCGGAATTAAGGTAGGGAAAATCTGATTGGCTGATTGAATCAGCCAATCAGATTGACCTTGCATTCTATTGGCTGTTCCAATCAGCCAATAGAATGCGAGCTCAATCTGATTGGCTGATTGGATCAGCCAATCGGATTGAACTTGAATCTGATTGGCTGATTCCATCAGCCAATCAGATTTTTCCTACCTTAATTCCGATTGGTTGATAGAATCCTATCAGCCAATCGGAATTTGAGGGACGCCATCTTGGATGACGTCATTTAAAGGAACCTTCATTCGGACTTAGGACGTCGGAAGAAGAGGATGGATCCGCACCGGAGACTTTGGAGCCTCTTCTGGACCTCTTCAGCCGCCGCTTGATAGAAGACTTCAGCCGGATGATGGATCTCCAGCCCCCGCTTGGACTTGGATGAAGACTTCGGAGCCTGGAGCGATTGGTGATACCTGGCATGGGGAAGACAAGGTAGGAAGATCTTCAGGGGCTTAGTGTTAGGTTTATTTAAGGGGGGTTTGGGTTAGATTAGGGGTATGTGGGTGGTGGGTTGTAATGTTAGGGGGGTATTGTATGTTTTTTTTTACAGGCAAAAGAGCTGAATTCTTTGGGGCATGCCCCGCAAAAGGCCCTTTTCAGGGCTGGTAAGGTAAAAGAGTCTTTCTATTTTAATTTTAGAATAGGGTAGGGCATTTTTTTATTTTGGGGGGCTTTGTTATTTTATTAGGGGGCTTAGAGTAGGTGTAATTAGCTTAAAATGGTTGTAATATTTTTATTATGTTTGTAATTAATTTTTTTTTTGTAACTTAGCTTTTTTTATTTTTTGTACTTTAGTTAGTTTATTTAATTGTATTTATTTGTAGGTAGTTTATTTAATTTATTTATTGATAGTGTAGTGTTAGGTTTAATTGTAACTTAGGTTAGGATTTATTTTACAGGTAATTTTGTAATTATTTTAACTAGGTAGCTATTAAATAGTTAATAACAATTTAATAGCTATTGTACCTGGTTAAAATAAATACAAAGTTGCCTGTAAAATAAATATAAATCCTAAAATAGCTACAATATAATTATAATTTTGTATTGTAGCTATATTAGGGTTTATTTTACAGGTGAGTATTTAGCTTTAAATAGGAATAATTTATTTAATAAGAGTTAATTAATTTCGTTAGATTTAAATTATATTTAACTTAGGGGGTGTTAGGGTAGACTTAGCTTTAAGGGTTAATACATTTATTAGAGTAGCGGCAAGGTCCGGTCGGCAGATTAGGGGTTAATACTTGAAGTTAGGTGTCAGCGATGTTAGGGAGGGCAGATTAGGGGTTCATACTATTTATTATAGGGTTAGTGAGGCGGATTAGGGGTTAATACATTTATTATAGTAGCGGTGAGGTCCGGTCGGCAGATTAGGGGTTAATTATTGTAGGTAGGTGGCGGCAAAGTTGTGGGGGGCAGATTAGGGGTTAATAAATATAATATAGGGGTCGGCGGTGTTAGGGGCAGCAGATTAGGGGTACATAGGTATAATGTAGGTTGCGGCGGTGTAAGGAGCGGCAAATTAGGGGTTAAAAAAAATATGCAGGGGTCAGCGATAGCGGGGTCGGCAGATTAGGGGTTAATAAGTGTAAGGTTCGGGGTGTTTAGACTCGGGGTACATGTTAGGGTGTTAGGTGCAGACATAGGAAGTGTTTCCCCATAGGAAACAATGGGGCTGCGTTAGGAGCTGAACGATGCTTTTTTGCAGGTGTTAGGTTTTTTTACAGCTCAAACTGCCCCATTGTTTTCTATGGGGGAATCATGCACGAGCACGTTTTTGAAGCTGGCCGCGTCCGTAAGCACCGCTGGTATTGAGAGTTACAGTGGCAGTAAATATGCTATACGCTCCCTTTTTGGAGCCTAACGCAGCCCTTCTGTGAACTCTAAATACCAGCGGTACTTAAAAGGTGCGGGCGAAAAAAAGCCAGCGTTAGATACGCGGGTCGTTACCGACAAAACTCTAAATCTAGCCGATAATTTTTTTTATAAAAGAAACCAATAAAAGAGTGGTGAAAATGAAAAAAACCAGTGCAGAAGAATATTGCAATTATCTTCTACAGAAGGTATTTTTCTAATACTTAAAGGGACAGTATACTCATAAATAAAGTTTCATAATTCAGATAGGGCATGCAATTTTAAACAACCTTTCAATTTACTTTTATCATCAATTTTGCTTGGTGGTATTTTTTAAAAGCTAAACCTAGGAAGGCTCAAACTGTTTATAAAGCGTTGAAAAACGCCTTCTAGCTCAAGGCATTTTGAAAGTTTTTCACAGTTAGACAGTACTAGTTTATGTGTGTCATATAGATAACATTTAATTTCAAATAATTGAAATTCTGGTATAGACTGTACCTTTAAAAAAATAAAAATAAATTGTTAAGTGTTTATTTTTGTTAATCTGTAATCATTCATAGATAGTGACAATGATGAAAATAATGATTCTAAAACAATGTCAATAACTTCACCATCAACGCAACTAGGTACTAATCAAAATGGTAATTATTTAGTGCTTACTGCATTGCAACACCCTTTTTGTATAACTTGTGGCACAATCTTTATTTTTTTTATTTTTTTTTATCCCGTGGTACAAGTTGCATCACAACTACAATCTTCTGTTTGTGAAAAAATTAAACAAATAATGGATTCTCTAAAGAATTTAAATGCCCAGGTTCAAAATCTCTACAACCTTTATGTTATGGAAAACATCTATGAAATGAATTGTAATAAGTATTAATACAAATGTTATATATATATATATATATATATATATATATATATATATATATATATATATATATATATTATATATATATATATATATATATATATACATACACACAGTATATAAATATATGTGTATATATATATATATATTTATTAAATTTTTTAATAAATAGAAATTTTTATTTAATTTACACTTTTATGACATTACAATTGTCTGTTTTTCAGTTTAAGAGGTCAATTAAAGCAAAAAGTTAATGTAGTGGCTAGGAGAACCATCACGGTCAAACCTTTTTTTTTACTACTGATTTTGTGCTTCTTTGTTTATTTTTTAATTCATGTTTTAACAAATATAATTTTTTTGAAATGTTTTTTGTTGTTGTTTCACATTTGAAAAAAAATAAAAATAATAAATGAATTAAAAAATAGAGAACTTTAATAAACATATGTATAAAAAACAATAATACAAATTTGTATGTTAAAAAAAAAATAAGTTAAACCTTTCAACTAGTAAAAACAAGTACATAATAAGGGCTAGCCGCACTAATGGAACTTTTGTCTCTTGGAATCAGGCGACTCTCGGTTCTGCTGTCTATATCTTATGATATCTAACAAAGACTGAATAGTAGTTTGAGCCATCTGCATGTTATTTTCGGCTATTGCCAAGGCCCTGGTTATTTGCTGGTTCCTTTCCCTGTCCATTTGTCTTTGCCACTGAAAGATTTCTCGGTCCAGTTCCAATCGTTGTTGGTTATAATTATCAAATCTTTCTAAATGTGCAGACAAAATTTCCTGAACCTGTCTACTGTCTGCTCTATATCCTCTTGCAAGATTTAGCATTTCATTGAGAGCAGCATCTTCCAATGGTGCCGGCTCTTGGAGTATGGGTTGAGCAGGTGCAGGTTCCAAAGCTTCAATTTCCTGCTCTGCAACAACATCATGAGGTGGATTTGGATTGTCATCGTCATCTGAGGGGTTAGCTATAGGCTCATGAATAGCAAAATCCTGATCTTGTGCCATCTGTGAGAGGTCAGGAGTTAAGGTTCCAAGGTCTGGAGATTTAACCTCTGGTCTATGTGCTCTAACAGGAACAAGATTCAGAATCACCTCTCTAGAAGAATCCTCCTCCTCTTCGATATCTAACAAAGAAAAATAAAATGTTAGAATTTGACATCATATAGAAATAAAATTATGAATAGAATAAAAGCAGAACATTATGTAACATCATATTACACACATTGTTCCTACAGTAATGGTGGGGGATTCATGGCAAAACAGTGTGACTATACATAAGAACTATATACAGTACTGGTGGCTATAAAATGTCACTACTCTAGTCGTTATATATAAATAATTTGCAGTTTGTGTCAGGCCAGACATATAACCTTCAGATTAGAGAATTGTCCTTGAGTGTTAAACAAAGAGATTAAAGGAATTCTTAATAAATAAGTGTGGTTTGGCATGATTAAGCAATGTCAATATACAATCACACTACATACAGTATTGGGTGGATGTAAAAGGAAAAGACTAAAGTGTTCACTATATGAAGTAAAAGGGCGTTTACGGTTAGTCTATCCATCTCACAGTCAGATCTGTGACTATCACACTATATACATTAAAAAAAAAGAAAACAGAAATACGGCTTCTGATCATCTCATATTTACTTTCCAAAAATAACTTACCATCAAAAAGTGGTGCAGAATCTGTCACCATAGACCTGAATAGACGTCCAACATCCGCTGCCAAAAATAAATAAAAATGAAATATTAATAATTAATTTAAAATAAAATATTAAATAGTGTATATATAAATGAATTCAAACAAAATACCTGAGCTTCTTCCAACCGCTGTGTCCAGTGTACTGCTTCTTACATCTGGAAGGGTATCAGCAGACGATAGGCTATGGCTTGTATTTGTCGTAGAGCGAATATATTGCCCATGTTGTGGTGGTTGTCTAATATTCACATTTTCAATTTGATGTGATGTCAACAGGCGTGGTTCCAGTCCTATGGAGGTAGATGGGGTATTGACACATGCAGAATTCGATGATCGAACAGTACCACCTATGAAATAGAATTTTTTTATTATAATTAACACTCGGCTAGATTACGAGTTGTGCGTTAGGGTAAAAAAGCAGCGTTAAGAGGTCCTAACGCTGCTTTTTTACGCCCGCTGGTATTACGAGTCTTGAAGGTTTAGGGTCACCGCACACTTCTTTGGCCTTACCGCAAAACAACTTTTTTCTATGGGACTTCAATAGCGCTGGTATTACGAGTCTGTCCTGGGAGGCCAAAAAGTGAGTGGTATGCACTACCCTGTCAAGAGTCCTAACGCATTCTAAAGTCAGTAGTTAAGAGTTTTATGGTGCAACGCCGTAACATAAAACTCATAACTAAATTGCTAAAAAGTACAATAACACCCATCAACTACCTATTAACCCCTAAACCGAGGCCCTCCCGCATCGCAAACAGTAGAATAAAATGTTTAACCCCTAATCTGCCGCTCCGGACACCGCCGCCACCTACATTATATTTATGAACCCCTAATCTGCTGCCCCCAACATCACTGACACCTACATTATATTTATTAACCCCTAATCTGCCGCCCCCAATGTCGCCGCAACCTACCTACACTTATTAACCCCTAATCTGCCGTCTAATGTTTGCGAGGCGGGAGTGCGGCGATCTAGGGGTTAATATGTTTATTATAGTGGCGGCGATGTTGGGGACGGCAGATTAGGGGTTAATAAGTGTAGGTAGGTTGCGGCGACATTGGGGGCGGCAGATTAGGGGTTAAAAATATAATGTAGGTGTTGGCGATGTTGGGGGCAGCAGATTAGGGGTTCATAAATATAATGTAGGTGGCGGCGGTGTCCAGAGCAGCAGATTAGGGGTTAATAAATATAATGTAGGTGTCGGCAATGTCGGGGGCGGCAGATTAGGGGTTAATAAGTGTAAGATTAGGGGTGTTTAGACTCTGGGTTCATGTTAGGGTGTTAGGTGTAAACATAAAATGTGTTTCCCCATAGGAATCAATGGGGCTGCGTTAGTGAGTTTTATGCTGCTTTTTGGCAGGTGTTAGACTTTTTCTCAGCCGGCTCTCCCCGCTGATTCCTATGGGGAAATCGTGCACGAGCACGTACGACCAGCTCACCGCTGACTTAAGCAGCGCTGGTATTGGAGTGCGGTAAGTAGCAAAATTTTGCTCAACGCTCACTTCTTGCCTTAATAACACCGGGTTTGTAAAAACCTGTAATAGCAGCGCTGCAGGTAAGTGAGCGTTGAGAGAAAACTGCTCCTTAGCACCGCATAGCCTCTAACGCAAAACTCGTAATCTAGTTGACTATCTTTTCATTATTCATAATTAAATAACATATGACATATCGGGCCTGTATGTATCTTTATTGAGGCAGGTACAATATTGAGGCAAATGGAAAGATCCATTGGATGTGTAAGAATGCACCAATGTAACAACACTAAAACTTTATGATTAAAAATTGAACAAAAATGAAACCCAATGTGGAACTCATGATTCTTATATCAAATTCAAATAAAATACATTATGGTTTTATATTGTATTATCAAATTTCAATAATTATCTTGGGATCATTGATAAAAGAAGCACCAGGGCCATAATGGATTACAATTGAAATAATTGGTTAACCAGTAACAATATACATTGAAATTCATACACCAATCAACAGATAAAACCTATGTTCTATGTTGCTGCAAAGTTTGCCTTGATAAACATTAAAGAAAAAGATAACCAGAGAAGTAATCAAATTACATAATCTAATTTAATATTTTTAGTTTGTAATATTCTATTGAATATGTGAACGAGGGAACATACATTTTTAGGTTTCATACTTGTATAGCTGTAACTCTAATTGAAATGATAAATGAATGTAGCATTGTTGTGATTAATAAATAAAAATTGATCACATGAACGCTCATATAAAGGAACACTAAACAAAATTATCGGTCGTGATTCATATAAAGCATGCTTTTTGCATCAATTTACAAATGTTACTACATTATAGATACCAAGCAACATAAAAATAATAGATAGTAGTTGTTACATTTTAAAGTTGATTAAAACGGCATGCTGGATAACAATCACTAAATTAATATTTTTTGGTTTATTGTGCCTTTAAGGGTGATGCATGTAGCATTTTTTATTGCAAATTACATTATTGGCGCACAATATACCCAAGCATAAAATAATTGAAAAATAAAAAATTGTTCGTTAAAAGTGTTAAAAAAACATAATAATTGAACAATAGTTTTAAGGGTTGTATGTAGCCATGAATGTAAAATGAAATAAAGCTTCGAAAAATACAGTACATTAAATATATCTCTATAATTTATAAAATTAGGGGTCAAGAGTATGATGCACATGCAGTAACAACTTGAATGCTATATGATACGTTATATGACGCTTGAAAAAAAGCAGTAGCTATGTGAATGTTTACAAGATAGCAGATTAAACAGCAGTTAATCATTTTTATTTAATATCATTAACGTAAGAGACACATTTTTGGTGCAGACAATTAAACAATAACTTTGAATTTTGACATTAATTTAGAATTACCTTGAATATCGCTATCACAATCATCTGTGATACCCTCAATGACCTCCGTGCCAAGACTCTGGAGAACTTTTCTTTCGAAGTCGGTCAAATCTGCGACATAAGGTTGTCCGACCTCCAGTACCACGTGCATATTGCTTTTCTTTGGCAACTTTTTATTTAGTTTGACGCTTGATATCATTGAACATTTTTTTCATGATTCATTATCTTTTTTCATTGGTTCTTGAGCACTCACTGTGTCACTAATTTTTTCCTAAATAATCTTTTTACGGGCATCGGGGGTTTGCTTGACTCGACTACCATATTATCATAGTTTTCGAGTACTAGATCAACAAGTACAACATTTTGTTGATGCGAGAAGTTAGGGTTGCGAGTCTTCTTGGAAGTAGCTGAATCTCCGGAGCAAGCCATCTTCTCAAAGTAAATACAGAAAGTAACTAAACAATATTCTAATATTTCTGGGAAATGCACATTCTTATACATGTCAGCAGCTTAACGTTGCCGCTTGTATGACGATTATGACACCTAGGTGGTCACGTGGGTTAAGAACTAAACCAATTAGACCGTAGACTGATTAGTAATTTTGTTCTTTCGCTCTGAGCTCAGCTTCAAAGTTATCAATAATCCGATTGTCTTCGAGACAGATCAGACATGAAATTTTACGGCTTGGTTTTTAGTACATTTATGTAACAAAGTTCTGTCCGCAAGATGCGAATGCCGGCGGGTTAATTCGATATGCTTTGAGCGAAAGTTTTGACGCCTTAGTACATGGCGCCCAAAGTCTTTCACAGTGGGCATGTTTGCTGCAGTGAATGACAACAAAAAGTTCAACACACATGGCCTACTACATTTTTTCCCCAGAATTACTAAGACATGATTCGTTCAGAAAATTGATTTAGCATTCTAGTCTTTTCCATTGTAGAAAGATTTGCATGTACAGTATAGATACAGGATATATACGTTTAAAGTCAAAATTAAAATTACAATGACAAGAAATCGCATTCAACTTGTAAACAGCTTTCCATTTTACTTCTATTACCAAATTTGTTTCTTTTTTAAAGTTTAATCCTAGGTGAACCTATATTTACTCATCAACAAAGGATACCAAGAGAACAAAGCACAATTGATATTAAACATAAACTGTAAAATTGTTTAAAATTGCCTGTTCTATCTAAATCATGTACATTTAATTTTGACTTTACTGTCCCTGAATATTTCAAATTTAACACTATTCGATTGCATCAGAAAAAAAATTAATCTATTGCAACATTGACAAATATAGTTTGCTGATCTGTTTTTTCCTAGTCACAAGATGAATACAGTAATTATTTTGTGAAGGTTTCAGGCATACATTCTTCATGCATTTTGTGGGTTGTGGCTTTTTAAAATTTCCCTCTTTCTTTTATTATCACTAGATACCATTTAAAGGTATTTAGAATTCATTTTACACGTCTTACCTTACGGTGAGTAAACTCAAATACAAATCCTTAATGATTATGACCCAGAAACCACATTTGAGCTGTTGAAAACAACCATTTGGCTTGCAAATATGAAATAAATGTCTGTAAATGTACACTAGCAATCGTACAGCAAAATATCAATTACACATTATCTAAATGATTAGGATTCCAGATGTCAAGAAATCTGTACTCTGCATTATAAGAGCATTGCATTTTATTTCCTTACTAAAATTGTACTATAGAAAGACACACACACACATATATAATATATATTATATAACAACTGGAAATAGAAAATATACAGCATCTGAAAACAAGATGGGTGCACATTCTCTGACATGAAGAGGAAGGTTCCCCTTTGTTGATAAAAATTGGTTTGCTGGTCCTCTTTCATGGGGCAAAACGCAGCAAATCTTCTGAACTATCCACATCAAGAGATATGCATGCATTGTATACTGAGAGTGCTGCCCATGTTATGGTATATGCTCCCAGTTAAGGCAATGAATGCAGTCAACTACCAAGTTTTGAATGTGTTTCCAAAAGGCCCTCACAGGTGCAGGGTCTACGTATTTGGGCTTATTCCATTTCAAGAAGTAGATCTGGTACATGTCCAGCATTGACAGTTAATAATAATGATCCAGAATAAAACAATAACAATTGATTATAATGATTAACAGCTTGTACCAACTTTATTATTGGGAAATATAATGTATGCTGTTGATGATGTTTGAATATTGAAATAGATATTGAATATTTTGCTAGTCCTTGAGAACAGTGTTTCTCAATTCTAGTCCACAATGAACTCTAACAGTCTTAAATGCACTCAAGTGAGGCAAATAATTTAAACCTGAGCTGTAGTTTCCTTGAGGACTCAAATTGAGAAATGCTGCTTAAAAAACAAATGTATTGCATATTTGTCTAGGTTCTACTTTGGATGGACACTGTTGGAAAGAGGTATTCCAATCCAACATAAACCCTTTCACACATTCTCTGGTCATTGGCAGTTTGCAGCCATTGGAAGTGCTTGGCAGTAGATTCATTCAGTAATTTTCAATGTGCTGCCTGAGGTTCATTTCCTTTCCCTCAAACTCTGACAGGTGGCACAGTGTGAAGAAGAATGTCCTGAGCAATTGATTGCACCCATGTGCTGTTCAAGACATCCCTAGATCAAGAGGTGTCTTAGAGGAACCACAAACTGTTTATGTAGCATGTGCTGCATCACTCTTCCCTCTTTGTTAATGCCCTTGAGGGTGGTTATATGGTTATTGGGTAAGTTTCAGTGTCATTTTTCAATGTCTCCTACCTTCTTAGAGTGCCATTGTGCATTTTATTTTATTAAACACATATTCTGCATTATTGCATACGATGGGGTTTTATAACCAATCAGTGTTAATCACACTCTTTGACAAATTTGGGTTAACATTTGTCAGTTTCCCAGTTGAAAAAAAGTATACAAAAATTATCATAAACCCCCATTCCAATAAATAAGAACTCCCATTTGAAAATATTGTGGGCTAGAACCCAAGTGACCTCAAATATTGTGGGCTCAACCCAAGTGACCTCAAGACCCAGTAAAGTTTAGCCGGATATGTCCAGGGCCCAGTAGTTATATATATATATATATATATATATATATATATATATACACACACACACTGATACATTGTTGTCATTGTCCAGTCCCGTCTGCTCCCTGTCTCGCGCTGTCCTCCAATTGCGCTGCCGCTACATGCCCAGGGCCCACATATATGTGTAATGGCACTCTGAAAGGCCTGCCTGGCATTCTTGATGTGTGGAGTGGGGGGCCTGTCAAGAGTATGTAGTGGGGGCATGTTGGGTCGCGGCCCACCAGCAGGGCTGTCACGGCCCGGCACCGGGCCACGGCCCGGCTGTTGAGAAGCCAGGGGCTAGATTACAAGTGGGCTCAATTACTATCACAGGATGTGTTATCTTCAGCTTGGTCTCGCAATAGGAATAACTTGTAATCTGGTATTACAAGTGGATGGTTACAACTTTTAACCAGAGTATCTTAAAGCAACATGTTCTATACTCATTGTGCTTATATTACAAGTGGGGAGTTGATTGTTGCAATCAAGCATAATCCATAATCTTTTGGACTTGTAATATGAGAGTAAAAATAGATTTATTTAGCATTGAAAAGTCATTAAAAAATGTTTAATATTTTGATTAATTTTATAATATATATTTTTAACTATCCACTCATTTAGCTGCAGCTGCAATCATATATTAACATTCAGATAATCATAATCTGTGCAAAGTTTGTTTTGTGCTATATTTTTACTTTTTATCACACAAAAAAATGATGCTGAATATATAAATTGAGCATGCACATGAGCTTTTAACGTTGAAAAAAATATGTGAACAACCAATAAATACCGCTACAAACAGACTAAATGGATTTTGAATGGGCTTAAGGTGGAGAATTTTAAAAATCTGCATACCTTTAATAAAATGTGCTTAAAAAGTGTCTGAACACATTTGTTTAACAGATTGTATTTAAAAACCACAACAAAAAAATATGCAAACATTTCACAAGGGAAATCTGATGGAATGGAACCCTAAATCGTGGTGTACAGATACTCAAAACATTCATAAAACAACAGTTTTAGAGTTTTAATTGTACCTAATTTTGAAATCCCAGAAGAGAAAGTTCGAAACATTCGAACAGTGTACTAGAAGTTTTCCTCTTGCAGTGCTTGAAGAAATGCCTTTAAATGTCCTGAGCACATTTGCCCCATTGAACCTATGTATAATATGTACCTTCACTCTGTTACCTGTGATACATGATGTCCTGATAAGCCAATTACATTATATGCACATTGTTATACTTTATGGGACATTCCAGCCAAAATAGAAATGTACATCAGTGAATTTCAGTTTTGAATAGATTCATTTTTTGCAATATGTGTTTATTAGCAAAAATGCTTTCTGTAAGTGAGACCTTTTATTGAGCATGGGCATGAAAAGCATACCTAATAGCGCATTTCAAACAGTGTGTCTGTTCAGAGGCCTACCAGCACCTTGTATTATAGAAACAATCGCCTAGATTATGAGTCTTGCGTTAGCCTTAAAAAGCAGCGTTGGGAGGTTCCAACTCTGCTTTTTAACGCCCGCTGGTATTACGAGTCTTGAAATGACAGGTGTACCGCTCACTTTTTTGGCCAGACTCGAAAATACCACAAATCCACTTACGTCAATTGCGTATCCTATTTTTTAAAGGGGATTTGCCTAACGCCGGTCTTCAAAAAAGTGAGCGGTAGACCCTCTCCTGTCAAGCCTGGTACCGCATTTTAAAGTCAGTAGTTAAGAGTTTTATGGGCTAACGCCGTAGTATAAAACTCACTCACTAACTAAAGTGCTAAAAAGTACACTAACACCCTTAAACTACCTATTAATCCCTAAACCGAGGGTCCCCCACATCGCAAACACTAAAATAAAATATTTAACCCCTAATCTGCCGAACCGGACATCGCCGCCACTATAAAAAATATATTAGCCCCTAAACTGCCGCACTCCCGCATCGCAAACACTAATTAAATTTTATTAACCCCTAATCTGCCGTCCCTAACATCGTCGACACCTACCTACATTAATTAACCCCTAATCTGCCGCCCCCAACATCACCGCAACTATATTAAAGTTATTAACCCCTAAATCTAAGTCTAACCCTAACCCTAACACCCCCCTAATTTAAATATAATTTAAGTAAATCTAAATAAAATTACTACAATTAACTAAATTATTCCTATTTAAAACTAATAGTTACATTGTAGCTATCTCAGGGTTTATTTTTATTTTACAGGCAACTTTGTATTTATTTTAACTAGGTAGAATAGTTATTAAATAGTTATTAACTATTTAATAGCTACCTAGTTAAAATAAAGACAAATTTACCTGTAAAATAAAACCTAACCTAAGTTACAATTACACCTAACACTACACTATAATTAAATTAATTCCCTAAATTAACTACAATTAAAAACAATTAAATACAATTATCTAAAGTACGAAGAACCCCCCCCCCCCCACTAAATTACAGAAAATAATCAAATAATTACAGGTTTTTTAAACTAATTACACCTAATCTAATCCCCCTAATAAAATAAAAAAGCCTCCCAAAAAAATAAAAATCGCTACCCTATACTAAATTACAAATAGCCCTTAAAAGGGCCTTTTGCGGGGCATTGCCCCAAAGTAATCAGCTCTTTTACCTGTAAAAAAAAGTACAATACCCCCCCACATTAAAACCCACCACCCACACACCCAACCCTACTCTAAAACCACCCAATCCCCCCTTAATAAAACCTAACACTAACCCCTTGAAGATCACCCTACCTTGACAAGTCTTCACCCAACTGGGCCGAAGTCCTCAACAAAGCCGGGCGAAGTGGTCCTCCAGACGGGCAGAAGTCTTCATCCAAGCAGGGAAAAAGAGGTCCTCCAGATGTGCAGAAGTCTTCATCCAGACGGCATCTTCTATCTTCATCCATCCGGCGCGGAGCAGGTCCATCTTTGAAGACATCCGATGCGGAGCATCCTCTTCCTTCTTGATCCAACGACTGAATGAAGGTTCCTTTAAATGACGTCATCCAAGATGGCGTCACTTCAATTCTGATTGGCTGATAGAATTCTATCAGCCAATCGGAATTAAGGTAGACAAAATCCTATTGGCTGATGCAATCAGCCAATAGGATTGAACTTCAATCCTATTGGCTGTTCTAATCAGCCAATAGGATTGAAGTACACACAGGTAACAGAGTGAAGGTACATATTATACATAGGTTCAATGGGGCAAATGTGCTCAGGACATTTAAAGGCAGTTCTTCAAGCACTGCAAGAGGAAAACTTCTAGTACACTGTTCCAATGTTTCGAACTTTCTCTATCCATCCAAGTCTATCCATCTTACATGTTACTTTTTTCTTAGGATAGCTTTATGCATGTCCCAGGCATTTTTGAATTCCTTTACAGACTTTGGCCTAGATTTAGAGTTTGGCGGTAGCCGTGAAAACCAGCGTTAGAGGCTCCTAACGCTGGTTTTAGGCTAACGCCGATATTTGGAGTCAGTCAGGAAAGGGTCTAACGCTCACTTTTCAGCCGCGACTTTTCCATACCGCAGATCCCCTTACGTCAATTGCGTATCCTATCTTTTCAATGGGATCTTTCTAACTCCGGTATTTAGAGTCGTGGCTGTGAGCGTTAGAAATCTAGCGACAAAACTCCAGCCGCAGAAAAAAGTCAGTAGTTAAGAGCTTTTTGGGCTAACGCCGGTTCATAAAGCTCTTAACTACTGTGCTCTAAAGTACACTAACAGCCATAAACTACCTATGTACCCCTAAACCGAGGTCCCCCCACATCGCCGCCACTCGATTAAATTTTTTTAACCCCTAATCTGCCGACCGCCACCTACGTTATCCTTATGTACCCCTAATCTGCTGCCCCTAACACCGCCGACCCCTGTATTATATTTATTAACCCCTAACCTACCCCCCACAACGTCGCCGCCAGCTACCTACCATAATTAACCCCTAATCTGCCAACCGCAAAGCGCCACTACTTACGTTATCCTTATGTACCCCTAATCTGCTGCCCCTAACACCGCCGACCCCTATATTATATTTATTAACCCCAAATCTGTCCCCCACAACTTCGCCTCCACCTGCCTACACTTATTAACCCCTAATCTGCCGAGCGGAACGCACCGCTATTATAATAAAGTTATTAACCCCTAATCCGCCTCACTAACCCTATAATAAATAGTATTAACCCCTAATCTGCCCTCCCTAACATCGCCGACACCTAACTTCAAACATTAACCCCTAATCTGCCGACTGGAGCTCACCGCTATTCTAATAAATGTATTAACCCCTAAAGCTAAGTCTAACCCTAACACTAACACCCCCTAAATTAAATATAATTTAAATCTAACGAAATAAATTAACTCTTATTAAATAAATTATTCCTATTTAAAGCTAAATACTTACCTGTAAAATAAATCCTAATATAGCTACAATATAAATTATATTTATATTATAGCTATTTTAGGATTTATATTTATTTTACAGGTAACTTATATTTATTTTAACCAGGTACAATAGCTAAAATAGTTAAAATAATTACAAAATTACCTGTAAAATAAATCCTAACCTAAGTTACAATTAAACCTAACACTACACTATCAATAAATTAATTAAATACAATATCTACAAATAAATACAATGAAATAAACTAACTAAAGTACAAAAAATAAAAAAGAACTAAGTTACAAAAAATAAAAAAATATTTACAAACATCAGAAAAATATTACAACGAATGAAGGCTCCTTTAAGGGACGTCATCCAAGATGGCGTCCCTCGAATTCCGAGGATTCTATCAGCCAATCGGAATTAAGGTAGGAAAATTCTGATTGGCTGATGGAATCAGCCATTCAGAATCAAGTTCAATCCGATTGGCCGATCCGATCAGCCAATCAGATTGAGCTCGCATTCTATTGGCTGATCGGAACAGCCAATAGAATGCGAGCTCAATCTGATTGGCTGATCGGATCAGCCAATCGGATTGAACTTGATTCTGATTGGCTGATTCCATCAGCCAATCAGAATTTTCCTACCTTAATTCCGATTGGCTGATAGAATCCTATCAGCCAATCGGAATTCGAGGGACGCCATCTTGGATGACGTCCCTTAAAGGAGCCTTCATTCGTCGGTAGTCTGTCGGGCCAGCAGGATGTTCCACGTCGGAGGTCTGCAAGATGGATCCGGAAGAAAGAAGATTGAAGATGCCGTTGATAGAAGACTTCAGCCGGATCATGGACCTCTTCAGCCCCCCGCTTGGGCTTGGATCAGGACATCGGAGGAGCTCTTCTGGATCGATCGGTGAACCTGGTATGGTGAAGATAAGGTAGGAAGATCTTCAGGGGCTTAGTGTTAGGTTTATTTAAGGGGGGTTTGGGTTAGATTAGGGGTATGTGGGTGGTGGGTTGTAATGTTGGGGGGGGTATTGTATGTGTTTTTTTTACAGGCAAAAGAGCTGAATTCTTTGGGGCATGCCCCGCAAAGGGCCCTGTTCAGGGCTGGTAAGGTAAAAGAGCTTTGAACTTTAGTAATTTAGAATAGGGTAGGGCATTTTTTTATTTTGGGGGTCTTTGTTATTTTATTAGGGGGCTTAGAGTAGGTGTAATTAGTCTAAAATTGTTGTAATATTTTTCTGATGTTTGTAAATATTTTTTTATTTTTTGTAACTTAGTTCTTTTTTATTTTTTGTACTTTAGTTAGTTTATTTCATTGTATTTATTTGTAGATATTGTATTTAATTAATTTATTGATAGTGTAGTGTTAGGTTTAATTGTAGATAATTGTAGGTAGTTTATTTTATTTATTTATTGATAGTGTAGTGTTAGGTTTAATTGTAACTTAGGTTAGGATTTATTTTACAGGTAATTTTGTAATTATTTTAACTATTTTAGCTATTGTACCTGGTTAAAATAAATACAAAGTTACCTGTAAAATAAATATAAATCCTAAAATAGCTATAATATAAATATAATTTATATTGTAGCTATATTAGGATTTATTTTACAGGTAAGTATTTAGCTTTAAATAGGAATAATTTATTTAATAAGAGTTAATTTATTTTGTTAGATTTAAATTATATTTAACTTAGGGGGGTGTTAGTGTTAGGGTTAGACTTAGCTTTAGGGGTTAATACATTTATTAGAATAGCGGTGAGCTCCAGTCAGCAGATTAGGGGTTAATGTTTGAAGTTAGGTGTCGGCGATGTTAGGGAGGGCAGATTAGGGGTTAATACTATTTATTATAGGGTTAGTGAGGCGGATTAGGGGTTAATAACTTTATTATAATAGCGGTGCGGTCCGCTCGGCAGATTAGGGGTTAATAAGTGTAGGCAGGTGGAGGCGACGTTGTGGGGGGCAGATTAGGGGTTAATAAATATAATATAGGGGTCGGCGGTGTTAGGGACAGCAGATTAAGGGTACATAGGGATAATGTAAGTAGCGGCGGTTTACGGAGCGGCAGATTAGGGGTTAATAAGTGTAGGCAGGTGGAGGCGACGTTGTGGGGGGCAGATTAGGGGTTAATAAATATAATATAGGGGTCGGCGGTGTTAGGGGCAGCAGATTAGGGGTACATAGGGATAATGTAAGTAGCGGCGGTTTACAGAGCGGCAGATTAGGGGTTAAAAATAATATGCAGGTGTCAGCGATAGCGGGGGCGGCAGAATAGGGGTTAATAAGTGTAAGGTTAGGGGTGTTTAGACTCGGGGTACATGTTAGGGTGTTAGGTGCAGACGTAGGAAGTGTTTCCCCATAGACAACAATGGGGCTGCGTTAGGAGCTGAACGCGGCTTTTTTGCAGGTGTTAGGTTTTTTTTCAGCTCAAACAGCTCCATTGTTTTCTATGGGGGAATCGTGCACGAGCACGTTTTTGAGGCTGGCCGCGTCCGTAAGCAACTCTGGTATCGAGAGTTGAAGTTGCGTTAAATATGCTCTACGCTCCTTTTTGGAGCCTAATGCAGCCATTCTGTGGACTCTCAATACCAGAGTTATTTAAAAGGTGCGGCCAGAAAAAAGCCAGCGTTAGCTACGCGGGTCGTTACCGACAAAACTCTAAATCTAGCCGTTTGTGTTTACCACCTCAAATGGAAGTTTATTCCATGAATCCACCACCCTTTCTGTAAAAAAATGCTTATGTTGGTGATGATTCAATTTATATGATACACGTCACTGCCAGGTCTCAAATCAGACACCATTTAAAATGCTGGTGCATGAAGCATATTTAAAGCATTTTTGATAATATATATGTACTGCAAAAATATTATTCATTAAACGTGGAATGCATTGATATACATTTCAATTATGGATGAAATGTCCCTTTAAGTTTAATATAAGATAATAGTGCTTAAATATATGCACTTTTTTACTATACACTGGCCATTTACATACAAGCTGTAAAAAATATCAGTACATCATTATTAAATGCTTATTAATACACAATTAATTACACAATTCTTGGTTTTCACTGTGTAACTTTTAGTGTTTCATTTAATCCTAAATGGGTTTTTCAGTCCTTTGCCAAATATACATATTATCTATTTTAAACTAAAACCTGTATTAGAAGAAAACTTTGCTTAGCAATTTCTTCTTTATTTTGTGATAAAATAAGAAATGCGGCACATAGCATTACATACTCATGCTAATTTTGAATTGCTATACTTTTTTGGGTCATTTACTTAGACCCAGTGAACATTGGTGTTAAGGGGATTTTCTGTATAGCTTACAAACTAAGCAGAAATACTAATGTGATATGCAAACTAAAAGTATAATATATATATATTTTTAACACAGACATTTAAATGGAAATAAACACCAAACTTTTCTTTTGTAATTCAGATAGACCATGCAATTATAAACAACTTTTTTTTTACTTATATTATCTAATTTGCATTATCAGCTTGGTATCCTTTGCTGAATATTGTGATCTTGTATTCCCAGGTGGGATATGAGCACAGGGATTCTTTAATTAAGTGCATCAACTATTCTTTAAAGCCTCTCTCATTTTTAACTTTTTAAAGAAGCATAATACATTTTGAGCTCGCTTCCATTGAGTCATTAAAAATGGAGCCGTAAGCTAAAAGTAATTTACGGCTCCATTTTAGTACCAGGTTTCCATTGAAAAGATTAGCGTGTTGCGCACAGTCGCTCTTTTCGGCCGTACGTAAGTTTGCGTTGCCATCCGATGTCGGATTTCTCTAAAAGCGCACCATAAAAAGTGCATTGCCATGGTAACCCGACCTCTGTCTATAAGAATAACGGTTTGCGCCTGCGCTCTTTACCTGTGATCGCCTCTAGAAAGAAAGACACGGGAGCTAGTTGCGTTGGTAGGAGTTTTGGGTTTTTGAGAGTTGTTTGAGAGTTAGTGGAGAGTTTGATATTTTATTTTCATATATTCTTATTGTAGGCCTCATATAATATTAGGAACACACACACACACACATCCATACAGGGAGTGCAGAATTATTAGGCAAGTTGTATTTTTGAGGATTAATTTTATTATTGAACAAAAACCATGTTCTCAATGAGCTCAAAAAACTCATTAATATCAAAGCTGAATATTTTTGGAATTAGTTTTTAGTTTGTTTTTAGTTTTAGCTATTTTAGGGGGATATCTGTGTGTGCAGGTGACTATTACTGTGCATAATTATTAGGCAACTTAACAAAAAACAAATATATACCCATTTCAATTATTTATTTTTACCAGTGAAACCAATATAACATCTCAACATTCACAAATATACATTTCTGACATTCAAAAACAAAACAAAAACAAATCAGTGACCAATATAGCCACCTTTCTTTGCAAGGACACTCAAAAGCCTGCCATCCATGGATTCTGTCAGTGTTTTGATCTGTTCACCATCAACATTGCATGCAGCAGCAACCAAAGCCTCCCAGACACTGTTCAGAGAGGTGTACTGTTTTCCCTCCTTGTAAATCTCACATTTGATGATGGACCACAGGTTCTCAATGGGGTTCAGATCAGGTGAACAAGGAGGCCATGTCATTAGATTTTCTTCTTTTATACCCTTTCTTGCAAGCCACGCTGTGGAGTACTTGGACGCGTGTGATGGAGAATTGTCCTGCATGAAAATCATGTTTTTCTTGAAGGATGCAGACTTTTTCCTGTACCACTGCTTGAAGAAGGTGTCTTCCAGAAACTGGCAGTAGGACTGGGAGTTGAGCTTGACTCCATCCTCAACCCGAAAAAGCCCCACAAGCTCATCTTTGATGATACCAGCCTAAACCAGTACTCCACCTCCACCTTGCTGGCGTCTGAGTCGGACTGGAGCTCTCTGCCCTTTACCAATCCAGCCACGGGCCCATCCATCTGACCCATCAAGACTCACTCTCATTTCATCAGTCCATGAAACCTTAGAAAAATCAGTCTTGAGATATTTCTTGGCCCAGTCTTGACGTTTCATCTTGTGTGCCTTGTTCAGTGGTGGTCGTCTTTCAGCCTTTCTTACCTTGGCCATGTCTCTGAGTATTGCACACCTTGTGCTTTTGGGCACTCCAGTGATGTTGCAGCTCTGAAATATGGCCAAACTGGTGGCAAGTGGCATCTTGGCAGCTGCACGCTTGACTTTTCTCAGTTCATGGGCAGTTATTTTGCGCCTTGGTTTTTCCACATGCTTCTTGCGACCCTGTTGACTATTTTGAATGAAACGCTTGATTGTTCGATGATCACGCTTCAGAAGCTTTGCAATTTTAAGAGTGCTGCATCCCTCTGCAAGATATCTCACTATTTTTGACTTTTCTGAGCCTGTCAAGTCCTTCTTTTGACCCATTTTGCCAAAGGAAAGGAAGTTGCCTAATAATTATGCACACCTGATATAGGGTGTTGATATCATTAGACCACACCCCTTCTCATTACAGAGATGCACATCACCTAATATGCTTACTTGGTAGTAGGCTTTCAAGCCTATACAGCTTGGAGTAAGACAACATGCATAAAGAGGATGATGTGGTCAAAATACTCATTTGCCTAATAATTCTGCACTCCCTGTACATTAATTAATTAACACACATTAGTTTATACACACAAACACTTTTATTTGATACAAACACATTCACATTTTTTTTAATTTCATTAACCCCCCATATCCCCATCTTCCTTTATTACTCCTTTCATTAATCCCCTTATTCCACTTCCCATCCCCCCATTGACTACCCTTCCCTTCCTCACTATAAAACTTTTTTTTTATATATATACATTTTGCCCATCCTATTTTTTTTTTTTCATCCCATATTTTTTTTTTCATTTGACTATATAGCCCACCCCTTTCTTCATTTGCATCCCTTATTATTTTTCGATAATTTTGTAATAATCCTCTTTAGTTTTTCCTTTTTCATTTACATCCCTTTGTTTATTTTCACCCCCACATTTTATTTTTATTTTGAGGGATATAGAATAGAGATAGTTAGGGTCTAGATAGGTTAGGTAGTTAGTTTTGGGGACATTTAATTTAGGGTTTAGTTAGGTGAATTAGTGTAGTTAGGTAAGCTAGGGACTTTAGTGTTAGGTTAGAGTTAGGGAGGAAGGAGAAAGGGATGGATAGGGAAGGGGGTGGCTAGGGGGCGGGCAGTGGAGAGGGTGGATAGAGGGAGGGGGAGGGGGGAAGTAGGGAGTAGTATGGCCAGGAATAGGGGCCAAGGTTTGGGTGGAGGATTTGTCCTTCCTCAAACCCTGGCAGAGGAGGGAAAGAGAGAGGGTGGAAGAGGAGTGGAGGTGGGAGGAGTGAGGAGGAGTCAGCCTCAATTAGACACACAAAGAAGAGGGAGAGTGGGGCAGACTGTGGCAAGTGGGGGTGGGGCTGGTGGTAGCCTGTCACAGCCTGCAGGGACAGAGGAGGTAGAGAGGGCTGGTCCCCAGTCACAGGAGGGAGAGTCTGTGTCTGCTGGCCCTTCAGGTGTGAAGGGCAGGCTAAGAGAGGAGAGGCAGGCTAAGAGAGGAGAGGAAGGAGGCTCTTGTTGAGGCCTACTTGGAGAGGGCACCTCAGCTGGAGAACCCTAACCTGAGGGCGGGTGTCCGGAATAAGCTGTGGGAGGAGATTCGAGTGGCAGTCAGCTGCTTAGGACGTAATCGTTCTACTGCCAGCATTAAACACCGCTATCATGACTGCAGGAGGGAAACCAAAGCTAAGCTGGCACAGCAGGCCAAATATGCACGTGGGACAGGTGGTAGTCCTAGCAAGAGAATACACCTAAGGTCATGGGAGGAGATGCTGTCCAATGTCATCTCGGATTAATCTGTTCACGGATGTAAGGGGACAATGGACACCTCTGTGCCACCTGAAGAGGTGTATGAAGGTGAATATTCAATATTAAATATAACCATATATGTGATGTATATATGTTGTATATCATAAATACCCATCTGTGTTTAGCTATGAATCTAAATTTACATAGTATTTAATATGTTCAGCAAGCACTCTGTATTGTATATCTGCTCCGACAAGCAAGAATATTGATTATATAATATCCAAGAATATTAAGCATTTCATATAAATCATGTGTCATTGTCCTTAAAGGGACACTGTACCCAAATTTTTTCTTTTGTGATTCAGATACAGCATTCAATTTTAAGCAACTTTCTAATTTACTACTATTATCAATTTCTCTTCGTTCTCTTGCTATCTTTATATGAAAAAGAAGGCATCTAAGCTTTTTTCTAGGTTCAGAACTCTGGACAGCAGTTTTTTGATTGGTGGATGCATTTATTCACCAATCAGCAAGGACAACCTAGGTTGTTCACCAAAAATGGGCCGCCATCTAAATTTACATTCTTGCATTTCAAATAAAGATACCAAGAGAATAAAGAACATTTGAAAATAGGAGTAAATTAGAAAGTTGATTACAATTGCATGCTCTATCTGAAGCACAAAAGAAAATATTTGGGTACAGTGTCCCTTTAACAATGTTCCTTTAAGACACAGTCTATAAAGATTCATCAGTTATGGTCATATATGCTTGGATTTTATCCCAAACACACTATATGTGTGTGTGTGTGTGTGTGTGTGTGTGTGTGTATGTGTATGTGTGTGTGTGTGTATGTGTATGTGTGTGTGTGTATGTGTGTGTGTGTGTGTATGTGTGTGTGTGTGTACATATATACACATAAATATGGAATATAATAGTCTGTATTGTTATGCTACAAAGTAATATATTCTATTAGATAGATAATGTAAACATACCGTATATTTATTTGTAGGTCCCGAACAGGAGGAGTATGAAGCTGCACCAACACCACAGCAGGATGTTCCTACATTCACTGAGGAGGATGAGGATATCTATGGTGACACTACCTCCTATATCAGCCTCTTAGAAGATGATATGCAGCAGCCTAGGGCATATGAGGTGGAGGATGTATCATGCCCTTCTCCATCTACCTCAGAGACAACATTTCATGTTCTGGGTTCTGAACCCCAGCAGACTCATCCTCCTCAACAATGGCAGTTCATGCATACTTCGCAGCAACAAATGGCACAGCCCCCACAGCTGCACCCACCGCAGCAGATAATGCACCCCCCACAACATCCTCCTCAGAAGCAGATGATGCACCCCCCACAACATCCTCCTCAGAAGCAGATGATGCACCCCCCACAACATCCTTCTCAGCAGCAGATGATGCACCCCCACAACATACTCCTCAGCAGCAGATGATGCACCCACCACAACATCATTATCCTCAGCAGCAGATGATGCACCGACCACAGCAGCATACAGATCTGCATCATCTGTACAATATGCCTCCCACTCCTATGGCACAACAGGAATCCACACCACCACCCACTGCACCCGCCAATGTATTGCCAACAGTGCCATCACAGACAACCTCCCAGTCATCAATACGGAGAGACAGCCCTGGAACCAGACAATTATTGGTTCCTGAGACACCAACTGTACAACAGGGTCCGGCACAGTCCCAGCAGGATGATCTACTGAGGCTCATACATAGAGAGCTTAGGCTGTCCAGGCTCCAGCAGCAGCAGGCTTTCAGGAGGATACAGAGCCAAATGGACATCCATAATGCCTCACTTGTCCGCCTGGCAGAGGCAGTGGAGAGGCTCGCGGATAGGCCCCAAACTCCATCCTCCCTTGCATCCTCTGTCATCTCCCTGCAGGACCCTGAATCCCGGTTATTAGCCTCACATTCAGCTGGTGGGCGTTGCACAAGACGCCACACTTCCCCCCTAAGTAGCTCTCATCCAAAGTCAAAATCCCGCCGCAAGAATTAATTAATATTCTTTTTTTTCCACCCAAGATATATCATATCTAATTTTTGCACTAAAGCACTTTTTTAAGTGCGATTTTCATCTCATAAATATGCATCCATTTTTCTAATCCAAATTTGAACATATATCTTAATATTATTCTAATAGCTGTTTATCTGCTAAAAATTAACAGCTTTATTCATTTTTATTTCACATGATGTCAATTAATATGCAGGTGTACATTGTTGATAAATGTATGTGTCCTTTTATTGAGGATATTATGCCGTTTAAGAATACTTGGGGATACGTGTCTGAAATTTATACAGTATATGCTATCTAACAATAGTCAACGTGACATGTGTAAATGTTATGATTTATATTCCACAAGCATATGTTGTTTGTTCCTTCAGATGAAGCTAATAAGGGTTATACAGTTATGGAAGAGTTGAAAAGTAAATACTCCTTCCTGTTGATATGGCCTTGCATTCATTCTTATAGTCCTATGTGGAATGTAAAATCTGAAATATATACCTATCATGACTAATACCTATCATGACTAATGCACTCCTTTTTGTCAAGATTATTATTCAATATTTAGAATAATTAGATAAATGTATCTTTATGATATTTAAGCACTGATGTATACATAACATATATGTGATTGCCATGATATAGAGGTGATTAATACATTTTAATTGACATCATATGAACAGACACAGACTCTGCCTGGGACCAATGCACAATGCACTTTTAAATTGTTTCAATAACTCCATGTTAAAGACAATACTTCATATCTCTTGAAGTATGTAATATTAAGCACTTATGTATTTTGGTTAATAGTCTAAATACTGCAAATGTATTATCTGCTTTAGCAGACATGACATTACATATATTTTATAAATTTTAGTACTATGACACATTATAACTTTAATGTGTCATCGTTTTGTATTGAATAAATATGATTTTCACATTGAAAATTACATTTGAATGAGGGTAAATCTGTAATAATAAAACTCATCTTCATGATAAACAACTTATTTCCTTTGAATTTTTTTTCTATATGTATTGAGATTATATATAGCATCCCTGGGCAAAGGTTTAATTTTGAATAGGTAGATATTTTATTTATTTTTATAATATTTTACCAGGAAAGATACATTGAGATTTCTATAGTTTTCAAGTATGTCCTGGGTACACAAAACATTGCATTGATACAATGGGTACAATAAAATAAAAAACAATAATAATACATATGCCCAAAAATTTAACATAGAACAGGTAGGAAATATATAATCAACAATGACAGGTGCATTCTGTTTTGAGATATGTAGAGAGGGATCTCTTAAAGGATATTAGGCATGGGGAAGGTTTGAAAGTGTGCGGGAGGTCGCTCCATAATTGTGGTGCTTGCATATATTTTTATATGTACATACATATTGATATTTCTATGACAACATGGGTGCAAATATTCCTATACATAGGACCAATAAATGTAGCATATATAATGTTATTTGTACATTGAAACACTCATAATTTCTTTTGGATTTGCAATTTCAATGAGAAACAGGCCTCAAAAAAGCTCTTTTTCCTCCTTTACACCTAGTTGAGCTGGGGGTAATATTTCTCAATGTATCGACAGCCTCCAACAGTGTATTAACGGTTAGCGCTTTCATTGGAAACCTGGTATAATTTATCGATTAACGGCTTCTATTACTTTCTATGGGACGCGAAGATCTTTTCGGCAGCCGGAGTCCAGCTGCCGATATTGAGGTATAACGCGCCATTGGAAACAGTCGATAAACGATATTGCTTTCGACAGCATATTTAACGGTTTGCGAGTGCAAACTGAATAACGACTCAATGGAAGCGAGCTCTTTGTTTTTATATTTTAGCCACAGGGGTGCATCATTTTAGACTAATATTGATTGTATTGGTATGATTCTGCAATACAAATGTGTGGGGCCTCACAGCCCAGCGCTCTTATTCCCCTCCCCCTGTATGCCTTGCCTCCTTTATGGTCCCCCCATGTCCCAACATTCAGTGTTAAATATATAAGGAATAACAGTGTATATTAAACCTCCTGATACCATAAACAATTCTTCAGGATATTGAACCTTCTTATACCCTCACCCCTAAAAGTGTGGGGACCCCAAAAGTGCGGGGCACCTAGCAGGTGCCCCTCTTATCCTGCCCAAAGGTTCCATTAGCGAGAGCATACATCTTGGCACAGTGACAGACCAGATCCATTATTAAGTGTGCTTTTGGTCTATTCATATCCTGATTTCAGTGTTGAGAGACTGGTTTTACAGTACTGTAGGTTATCAACAATATTTTATGGTGTTGTTGCCTCCACAACCTGGTATGGTGAAATGGTGAAATTTGATTATTTGAATAAGTCAGAACATCTAGATGAGTGATAGGTTCCACCGTAGTTATCAAAGCGTCAAGATTGGCAAATGTTGAAATTTGTGACATAAAATACGATCCTGCAATCTCAATCTGACGCAGATCGATGCGAGTTGAAAACAGTGGTATTAGAGCGGAATTGTGTTAATTCGCCCTCCTAATCAATTCTATTTGAACCTCTCACTAAGTTATAAAAAATTCTACATTTACACTTAAGTCTTTTCCGAATCAGCGTACCTGGTTTTCAATCCGCCACCCTTGAGGTTGCGGATGCCATAGAACTCAATGGGAGAACTCAATAGGAGTCTGAAAACACAGAAAGCTTATGTTAGATGCTGCAAGAGAATGAAGCATATGACATAATAAAAGTAAAGTAGAAACTTTATTAAATATGTATACCCTTTCTAAATCAAACAATATTATTGCTCCCCATTTGGTGCACTAGTAGATATATGTTACAACTTTGTCTCTCATTACAAAGCAAGGGGACAATATTATTTCTATAAATTTGGTGCAAAGTTTTGCCCCAAACTTGTTGCACTAATAGATATAGAGATAAAAATGGATTAAATACACAACATAATATAGCTAACTTTCTTTGTATTTTTTGGAAAAATCTATGTGCACAATGTTTAAGCCATGAAATACAAGTCCCACTCTCCAACCGAATGGAAAGATGATATAGAGGATACCACGTTTCCAAAAGTATGCACTTATAGCACTCTGGGCCCTAAACTAGAGGGTGGGTGGTCCCGCTAGGATTTTATAAAAAATATAACTTTTATTATAACCATTAAAAAACCAAATTGTTGGTTAAAGTACAAACAATATTAAAATACACTCCAGTACCAGATACTAGTAGTATCAACATTTATTGGATCACCAGTTATTGGGATTAGGCCTGTATGTATTCACAGTCATGAATGATCCAAAAAGTAACAAAGTAACGTCCGCTAAACACTGTTGCAATATAACTAAATCAAATAGTGATTACAAGTGTGAGTTGGATACATGTAATCAGAGAATGGGTGAAGCGTGCCCCCTCTATTTGTCGCTGGATTACTGAATTCTATTATTGAATTATGGTTTTTCCATGTAAAATATAGAGACAAGGAAAATAGTCCTCAGTGTCAGAGTGGTTATCATAATATCGAGTAATCGTCTGTTACTCCCTCTGCCCAAGTATTTCGGTATCACTGGATCAGACACACCATGCTGCTATTCAGTCCATATTGTAACTTCAGTACATAGCGGTAATGGCCTGCAGCCAGTCCCAAGTCATATGAATAATTGTTCAGCCTAGCTATGTCTGTCCGGTGTCAGAGTTAATAATCCTGTCTGGATAATCACAATGGGTTTAAGTGCTAATATTCCGGCATCCACTATGTGTGAAAGGCTATATATGTCTAATATAACTAAGTCTGGCACAACCCAGACTAGATAAGTTAAGTATTTATAAATTAAAGAGCCTTTTTAGTGGATCGATCTGGATACTAATGACCCAGTTTTGCCGATATCAGTTTGCCAATATTCATTAGTCATAGTATTCCTTCAGGCACACACCACTGCACATCATCTCACACAGTTCAATATATAAATATAGCTATATCGAGTAATCGTCTGTTACTCCCTCTGTTCAAGTATTTCGGTATCACTGGATCAGACACACCAAGCTGCTATTCAGTCCATGTTGTAACTTCAGTACACTGCGGTAATGGCCTGCAGCTACTACCAGGTCATATGAATAATTATTCAGCCTAGCTATGTCTGTACAGTATCAGAGTCGGTAATCCTGTCTGGATAATCACAATGAGTTTAAGTTTAAGTGCTATTATTCCGGCATCCACTATGTGTGAAAGGCTGTGTATATCAGATATAACTAAGTCTGGCACAACCCAGACTAGGTAAGTTAAGTATTTATAAATTGCAGAGCCTTTTTAGTGGATCGATCTGGATAATAATAACCCAGTTGGCCGATACAAGTTTACCATTGTTCATTAATTATAGTATTTCTTCAGGCACACACCACTGCACATCATCTCACACAGTTCAGTATATAAATGTAGCTAAGTCTGGCACAACCCAGGCTGTGAGTTTTTACTATTATAATTATTGGAGCTGCAGTTGTTCCCCACGGTTACTTTTCTTTCCAATCAGCTATGCAACACTTGTACAGCTAAGATTAAGTTACTCACAGTCTGAGTAAGATATCATCTGTGAGTTTAAATTATCTACTGTCCACTCTATTGATAGGCTAATATAAAGTTAAATTTTTATCTGGCACAACCCAGTTTCTATATTAAATATTTATATTACAGAGCCTTGTAGTGGATAAGCCCGGTGCTTGCTGCCCGGTGCATTGATATAAACTTGTAAACTTAACTGATCATTCGGACATTCATTCAGTTCAAATCCCTTGATTAATTATCGAGGGCAAATAGTATTAGTGTAATGCTGGGGTACTGGTTCAAACCATATCCCCAAATGCACCCAAGTCACTCACTACGAAATATAATATGAAAGTACAGTTTTAGCGGTACATAGATAAATGGTACTGGGCAGTTAAAAAGACACAAAAAATCGAGTGTGAACGAATCAACACTCTCCCCTGACGCGTTTCGCCCGATAGGGCTTTATCAAAGGCAGCGAGCCGCCGAGTTTTTGGGGATTTAAACCCTGCAAAACCGGAAGTCCCGCCCTCGCTCCACTCTGATTGGATGAAAATCGTCTATACATTTGTTGATCGACATTGCTGTAGACCAATCTTCTATTCCAAATTACGTTTCTATTGAGTTTATGTTACCTATATGATTGACACTGCTGTAGACCAATCATCAGTTCCAGATTGCATACTAGAAGTTTATATTGTGGGTTACACATCTTAATAAGACATAGTAATGGTCTTAAAATAATGATTACATGAAATTCTGTCTATGAGAATTCTTTTGTATGTTAATAATGTTCAACACTATCAGGCCCATTTATCAAGCTCCGTATGGAGCTTGAAGGGCCGTGTTTCTGGCGAGTCTTCAGACTCGCCAGAAACACAACTTATGAAGCAGCGGTCAAAAGACCGCTGCTCCATAACCCTGTCCGCCTGCTCTGAACAGGCGGACAGGAATCGCCAGACATCAACCCGATCGAATACGATCGGGTTGATTGACAGCTCCCTGCTGGCGGCCGATTGGCCGCGAGTCAGCAGGGGGCGGCGTTGCACCAGCAGCTCTTGTGAGCTGCTGGTGCAATGTTAAATGCGGAGAGCGTATTGCTCTCCGCATTTAGCGAGGTCTTGCGGACCTGATCCGCAGTGTCGGATCAGGTCCGCAAGACCTTTGATAAATGGGCCTGTATGAGTCAGATTTCCTCTGTTGTTTTTCTTTACTGTATATTAATGCCTTTGTATTCTTTATCAGTCTTTAAAGTTTGTCGTTATCCACCACATTATTATATAATGCCAGTAATTCCTGATAAATATCGTGTTCATCTTATTCATAATAATACTATATACCACTTATAAAGTCTAATATAATATAGGTATAACCCCTCTGTCAATCTTCAGGTTTAAATAATTATTATAATATTCTGTATGGTTGGATCCTCTCTGAAGAATATATTCATTTATTTATATACTGTGGTGACTGTAAATCTATGTGCTAAGAAAAGGACTAAAAAGGGGGGGTGGGTATATACAATGCCCCTCATGTCTGTGAAATTTTCCGGTAGCTTAAAAGTTGGTGAACTAGATAATGAGATAAAATAATATAGATTTAAATCCCACCTTCGTTGGAGTGGCATAGAATATGATTGTGAACGTATGCCACCTCTTGAATACTCACCCTGTCACTACACCATCACGATTAGTTTGGGGTGTCCTTCACATTTTTAATTTAAATACACCTTTTCTTCATTTTTCACCACATTACGATTAGCACTTATTAAACTAATTCACAAAACTGTCAAGCATATGATGCATATGACTGCACTTACAAATAAATAAAAATTCTTTTTATGGGACATGACTATGACTATTTGGGAGACAATATATTTTGACTTTCCTTCTCCCTTCTCACCCGTCTTATCTTTTACTCTTTAAATACAGTTTTAGATTTCTTCACATATAACTAGGTGAACCTGCACAGACACTACAGTAAGCTACCGGAAAATTTCACAGACATTAGGGGCATTGTATATACCCACCCCCCCCTAAGATGTGTAACCCACAATATAAACTTCTAGTATGCAATCTGGAACTGATGATTGGTCTACAGCAGTGTCAATCATATAGGTAACATAAACTCAATAGAAACGTAATTTGGAATAGAAGATTGGTCTACAGCAATGTCGATCAACAAATGTATAGACGATTTTCATCCAATCAGAGTGGAGCGAGGGCGGGACTTCCGGTTTTGCAGGGTTTAAATCCCCAAAAACTCGGCGGCTCGCTGCCTTTGATAAAGCCCTATCGGGCGAAACGCGTCAGGGGAGAGTGTTGATTCGTTCACACTCGATTTTTTGTGTCTTTTTAACTGCCCAGTACCATTTATCTATGTACCGCTAAAACTGTACTTTCATATTATATTTCGTAGTGAGTGACTTGGGTGCATTTGGGGATATGGTTTGAACCAGTACCCCAGCATTACACTAATACTATTTGCCCTCGATAATTAATCAAGGGATTTGAACTGAATGAATGTCCGAATGATCAGTTAAGTTTACAAGTTTATATCAATGCACCGGGCAGCAAGCACCGGGCTTATCCACTACAAGGCTCTGTAATATAAATATTTAATATAGAAACTGGGTTGTGCCAGATAAAAATTTAACTTTATATTAGCCTATCAATAGAGTGGACAGTAGATAATTTAAACTCACAGATGATATCTTACTCAGACTGTGAGTAACTTAATCTTAGCTGTACAAGTGTTGCATAGCTGATTGGAAAGAAAAGTAACCGTGGGGAACAACTGCAGCTCCAATAATTATAATAGTAAAAACTCACAGCCTGGGTTGTGCCAGACTTAGCTACATTTATATACTGAACTGTGTGAGATGATGTGCAGTGGTGTGTGCCTGAAGAAATACTATAATTAATGAACAATGGTAAACTTGTATCGGCCAACTGGGTTATTATCCAGATCGATCCACTAAAAAGGCTCTGCAATTTATAAATACTTAACTTACCTAGTCTGGGTTGTGCCAGACTTAGTTATATCTGATATACACAGCCTTTCACACATAGTGGATGCCGGAATAATAGCACTTAAACTTAAACTCATTGTGATTATCCAGACAGGATTACCGACTCTGATACTGTACAGACATAGCTAGGCTGAATAATTATTCATATGACCTGGTAGTAGCTGCAGGCCATTACCGCAGTGTACTGAAGTTACAACATGGACTGAATAGCAGCTTGGTGTGTCTGATCCAGTGATACCGAAATACTTGAACAGAGGGAGTAACAGACGATTACTCGATATAGCTATATTTATATATTGAACTGTGTGAGATGATGTGCAGTGGTGTGTGCCTGAAGGAATACTATGACTAATGAATATTGGCAAACTGATATCGGCAAAACTGGGTCATTAGTATCCAGATCGATCCACTAAAAAGGCTCTTTAATTTATAAATACTTAACTTATCTAGTCTGGGTTGTGCCAGACTTAGTTATATTAGACATATATAGCCTTTCACACATAGTGGATGCCGGAATATTAGCACTTAAACCCATTGTGATTATCCAGACAGGATTACTAACTCTGACACCGGACAGACATAGCTAGGCTGAACAATTATTCATATGACTTGGGACTGGCTGCAGGCCATTACCGCTATGTACTGAAGTTACAATATGGACTGAATAGCAGCATGGTGTGTCTGATCCAGTGATACCGAAATACTTGGGCAGAGGGAGTAACAGACAATTACTCGATATTATGATAACCACTCTGACACTGAGGACTATTTTCCTTGTCTCTATATTTTACATGGAAAAACCATAATTCAATAATAGAATTCAGTAATCCAGCGACAAATAGAGGGGGCACGCTTCACCCATTCTCTGATTACATGTATCCAACTCACACTTGTAATCACTATTTGATTTAGTTATATTGCAACAGTGTTTAGCGGACGTTACTTTGTTACTTTTTGGATCATTCATGACTGTGAATACATACAGGCCTAATCCCAATAACTGGTGATCCAATAAATGTTGATACTACTAGTATCTGGTACTGGAGTGTATTTTAATATTGTTTGTACTTTAACCAACAATTTGGTTTTTTAATGGTTATAATAAAAGTTATATTTTTTATAAAATCCTAGCGGGACCACCCACCCTCTAGTTTAGGGCCCAGAGTGCTATAAGTGCATACTTTTGGAAACGTGGTATCCTCTATATCATCTTTCCATTCGGTTGGATTAATTTTATGCACAAGCACCATTTCCTCTAGACAGACATACAGTTACTACACATTAAACAGGTGAATACACAGATAAATAAATCAGAGAGGAAAAGCCCGAGGAGTGCCACTATTCAATATTGTGTGTGTTAAGTCCCACTCTCCACTTCGCGCCATATTTGACTCAACACTTTTAGAACCAATTGTGACACAAACTCCTAAACAATCAACACACTAGTGAATTTTCCCACCACTTTTGATTGGAATATGCATAATCACATGATTTATGACATCAGCCAATCTGTTTCAAATATACATTATAAACTATCACTAACGAATCAAATTGCTCGATACTTGTGTCATTGATAACTCATCAGAACTTGTAAGTGCCATTTGTTACATTGTGTATTGTTACATTGTGTATTATACTTTCAAAGTACTGTATGTATATGTGAAATTAGTATTAAAGATAAACATTGATGCTGACATTAGGACACCCAGTGTAATATTTTAGACAAGGATTTTAAAATTCGAATTAATGTTTGATTCAATATAATCTTAAACTGATAGCTCAAAGGGATAGCCCATCTAACTTTAAACTGTCATGATTCAGATACAGCAGAAATTAAAATCACCTCTATACTGGCATGCTATTTTCAGTGTATTTCTTCCTTCTCTTGAATTTATTTTTCAGTAAGAAATGTCATCTTATATGCCAGCCCATTTTATAACACCTGTGAAGGGGTGGTTGTTAAAACTAGACTACACAGGTACAGAGATAAAACTGGCCCAGCTCTTAAAATATCCATTGATTGAAAAAAATACATATGATACCCTGATTACATGCTATATTCACAATTATTTCTGCTCAGAATAATAATAAATGTACTCTACATAAATATAGTGGTATTAATAAACACAGAGATATGAAAGACAACATTGTTTAGAACAAAAAAAAGGATTTGGATGTTTTTTAAATTTCGCTTTCGGATCAATTCGAATTCGGATACATTCGAATGCATTTGTTTCGTATTAATTTGGATTAATTCAGATTCAAATAAATTCAGATGTATTCGGTTCAGATTCAATTCGTAAATTCGGAAGTTTGGTGTGTGTTAGGTGGGATGTGCTGTGTATTAGACTAGTATTATGTACTGTAATATTAGGTGTAACCCATAGCAGAGTGATATAACCTAATATACTGTACAATACTAGTGTAATTGTGATTAGTCCATGGCCATCCGAATGTAACAAATAAATCCGAACTTATTCGGATTTATTCGTTAGTTTTGTAGCTACGGTAATTCGGAAATTCGAATCGATCCGAAGCTCCGAATTTGAGAAATTCGTCCGAATTTAAATTTGGAACGAAACAAAACGCACATGTCTAGTAAATATGTTTGCAAAAGATATCTGACATAACACACACACACATATATATATATATACAAGCATGTGCAAAGATATATGTACAAATTCTAGCATTAGTAATCATTTATAAAAAAAATATGAGATAAAAGCATATCATGACTTCTAGAAATACAAATACACATTCATTTATGTGAAAGTATCATATAACAGATTTTTTTGTATAATAAATCAATATAAAAATAACTTTCTATGAGATTTTGTTTGTTGAGGTATAAATGTAGCTATTTCTTGTACATTAACAGATGAAAAATAAAAGATTAGCTTTAGAGAAATGTGCTTGTTCATGGACAGTAATGAAATGGTATAAATAAAGTTGGGAAAAACCTGAATAACCACCACATCGATGACTGTTAGTTAACACCAGTCCGATGCCCTTTGCACCGTTCTTGACGCGCATGTTTTTGACGGCTTTTTTGATAAATAAGGAGATCGTATTCAGGTCTGCGGCAGCTTTGTTTGGCGATGTCTGGTGAGCGTATTGACATCGGCGAATGCAACATAGTTGACGCTTTGATAAATAGGCCCCATAGCTTTTATAATTTTACAATAACATTGGTATTATACACAGATATTGAATAATGTAGGCATCTCATCGAACCTTGATTAACAGTACAACGATATCAAAAGCCCCTATTCTTGTCCACTTGTTTATTTTAGACATTAACAGATGAAAAATAAACGATTAGCTTTAGAGAAATGTGCTTGTTCATAGACAGTAATGAAATGGTATAAAAAAAGTTGGGAAAAACCAGAATAACCACCAAATCGATGACTGTTAGTTAACACCATTCCGATGCCCTTCGCACCACACTTGACGCGCGTTTTTTTGAAGGCTTTCTTGATAAATAAGGAGATCTCATTTAGGTCTGCGGCAGCGATGTTTGGTTATGTCTGTCGAGCGTATTAATGCCGGCGAATGCAACATAGTTGACGCTTTGATGAATAGGCCCCATAGCTTTTATAATTTAACAATAACATTGGTATTATACACAGATATTGAATAATGTAGGCATCTCATCGAACCTTGATTAACAGTACAATAATATCAAGAGCCCCTATTCTTGTCCACTTGTTTATTTTGAACAGTTTTACCTCATCCTTAAAGGGGCAGTAAACCTACACAATAATGTTATATAATGCTGCACATAGTGCAGAATTATATAACATTATCTTAGGGCCAACTTTATATAACAAAATATTTCAGAGATATTTTATCACAAAGTAGAATTTTGCAGAACACCGCTCTTAGCTCTACTGAGCGGGTCTTTTTTTTCCCCTAAGCACATCGTGGCACGCTGTCTAGTCACAGCCGGCCCGATCGCGCCATTAAACTGAATGTAGCTCGCTCCCGCTACCAGACCAGAGCGGGAGCGAGCTACATTCAGTTTAATGGAGCGATAGGGCCAGCTGTGACTAGACAGCGTGCTGCGATGCGTTTAGGAAAAAAACAGACACGCTCAGTAGAGCCAGGAGCGGCGTTCTGCAAAATTCTACTTTGTGATAAAATATCTCTGAAATATTTTGTTATATAAAGTTGGCGCTTAGATAATGTTATATAATTCTGCACTATGTGCAGAATTATATAACATTATAGTGTATGTTTACTGACCCTTTAATTATAGTGTACATTTCTTATATCATTATTACATGTTAAATACATTTCGTATAACTCTATAACACTTTACTATCGACATTGTGATTTTGATATTCTCCTATCACCTAAAAAATAAAATACATTATAGTATTATAAAATAATAGTAATAATTATAGTATTATAAAATAATAGTACATTATAGTAAAAAATAAAATACATTATAGTATTATTATAAAATCATAGCAAATGATTTTGATTTCAGATTAACGTTTAATCTATCTTTTATTTTGTCATATTACTTCAATAGACATGATATAGTAAATATTTATAAATATTTATATATATATATATATATATATATATATATATATATATATATATATATATACATATATAAGCAGCTGGAAAAAGGAGTCACTCACAGGGTCTTAAATTCAAAAATACCGTTGTATTTATTAACATTTCGGGGTCGCTCCTGTTTTCAAAATAAGCATACAAAACAATTGACACTTACCCTCCTATATACCCCAGCTAATCAGCCACCACTTGTTGGCAATCATGCCCGCAAACCGGAAGTAGCACAGCGTCACGTGACGCGGTCGTCACTCATGTTGCCATGGCTACCGGAAGCCAAACCGCAATTTCCTGACGTGCAAATTAAAAACAATACAAGCTGTTATCGATAATGAAGGTATAGCAGGATCAGAAATGTGAGATAATACAGAATCATGTGGTTACCTTTAAACGGGTAAATATGCATCAAATTACATTGTTAATATTATAGAAAACCACAATGTCCTAGTAGGAAGTCACATATCTTACATCAAGCCTGTAACATGACGATACAAGAGACAAATATATGCAATGATATCCGCAGTATATGTTAATATCAAAAAGGCCATATTGTGCAGGTTCATGTATTATTTAAAACCGGTACTCAATCTTAGATGGAACGCTAAATACCCCCTGTTTCTAGTACCTCAATTATAAGATACAGAAGTGGATCCTAAGTTGATCCCAGTTACAAATTACAAGTTAGGGTCTGTTGTGAGTCTTATTTGAATAGTGACACCTGTGGGTACAGCAATAATAGTATAATGCCACAAGACCAAACAATTTAGTCCTGGTATAGAACCCTAGTTAAAAAATATAGGGTAAACATGAATGAAATTATACAGATGTACAATATTGGTACGGGAGGCTACACACTACATTATCCCATATAAAGATATGTTGCATATAAAAGGAAAATCTTGGCTACTAGGACATGAAAACTCCATAATATGAGGAAATACAGTTATTAGACAGGGAATCTACATATGCAGTAGTAAAATGCAGATATAAGGGACACTATAAAAAGCAGTGCCAATCAAGATTTACGTTAAGTCCCCTAGGGGTCATAGTCCCCAGATCAAAAATTCACTTCGCTTCCCTTTGCAAAAGGGTTTTAGCCCTGTCACCACCTCTGGTGGTGGTGGTGGGGGGAGGACGTGGTCAATGATTATATATTTGTGTCCTGCTTCAACAAAATGTCTGGCCACTGGCTGGTCAGAAGTTCCCTTATTGAGGACTGCCCGAATGGCTGAGCGGTGGTAGGCCATCCTGGTGCGAAGGTCATCCACGTCTTACCCACATAAAACATCCCACAGACACAATGGAGCAGGTAAACAACACATTTAGTCGTGCATGTCACTCTATGACGGATCTTGTACTTCTTGGTTGAGTAAGAGTGACTAAAGTAGTTTCCCGTAGTCAGACCACCATAAGTGGTGCTACCCAAACAGCGGAAGCAGCCTGTTTTTGTTTTCAGCCATGTTCCCCTATTATAGCAGTTAATAGGATCTGTTTCAATGAGTTGGTCTCTAAGTGAGTGAGCCCTGCGGTATCCAATTCTGGGTGGCAGCATGTTCTTAAAAGGTAAATCTCCGTCTATTGTAAGGAGGTTCCAATAGTTGCGCAGTGTCTCTGCGATCCCCTCCTTCCCCATCGTATACATTGTAAGAAATGTCAGCTTATTCTCTGTTTCCCTTCTTTTGGTATCATAGAGTAGTTCTCGTTGGGTATCTCCCATTGTGGTTTCTCTGCTCTTTTTCAGGATCCTACTGTGGTACCACCTTTGTAAGAATTTTTTCTCCATTTCAGCCATTTGTGCATCCCTGCGTTCACTGTTGGTGTTGTTCCAAGTTACTCTTTTGAATTGGGAAATGGGAAGTGCTTTCCTCAAGCTGCGAGGGTGACAGCTAGAGGCACATAGAATAGATTTTTTATCTGTGGGTTTGCTGAAGAGGGTGGTGATCAAGGTTTCCCCCTGTCAAATTATTCTTATATCTAGGAAGTCCACCGATTCTTTATCATATGTGATTTTGAATTTCACAGTAGGGTGGACCCTATTCAATTCCTCAAACCACTGCAGTAGTCCATCTTCAGTGCCCTGCCATAACAAAAACAGGTCATCTATATACCTCTTAAATAGATCAATCCTAGGGTTATGAAGCAGTTCTGTGCCACCATTCTCTAATTCGGCCATGAATAGATTGGCATACGATGGGGCCATGTTCGACCTCATCACCGTTCCAGCTATTTGTAAGTAGAATGTGCGTTCCCATTTCCCAATTCAAAAGAGTACCAAAAGTAGGGAAACAGAGAATAAGCTGACATTTACTACAACGTATACGATGGGGAAGGAGGGGATCGCAGAGACACTGCGCAACAATTGGAACCTCCTTACAACAGATGGAGATTTACCTTTTAAGAACATGCTGCCACCCAGAATTGGATACCGCAGGGCTCACTCACTTAGAGACCAGCTCATTAAAACAGATCCTATTAACTGCTATAATAGGGGAACATGGCTGAAAACAAAAACAGGCTGCTTCTGCTGTTTGGGTTGCACCACTTGTGGTGGTCTGACTACGGGAAACTGCTTTTGTCACCCTTACTCAACCAAGAAGTACAAGATCCATCATAGAGTGGCATGCACAACAAAATTTGTTGTTTACCTGCTCCATTGTGTCTGTGGGATGTTTTATGTGGGTAAGACAGTGGATGACCTTCGCACCAGGATGGCCAACCACCGCTCAGCCATTCGGGCAGCCCTCAAAAAGGGAACTTCCGACCAGCCAGTGGCCAGACATTTCATTGAAGCAGGACACAAATATATAATCAATGACCACGTCCCCCCCCACACACCACCAGAGGTGGTGGCAGGGCTAAAACCCTTTTGCAAAGTGGATTTTTGATCTGGGGACTATTCCCTAGGGGAATTAACGTAAATCTTGATTGGCACTGCTGTTTATAGTGTCCCTTATATCTGTATTTTACTACTGCATATGTAGATTCCCTGTCTAATAACTGTATTTCCTCATATTATGGAGTTTTCATGTCCTAGTAGCCAAGATTTTCCTTTTATATGCAACATATCTTTATATGGGATAATGTAGTGTGTAGCCTCCCGTACCAATATTGTACATCTGTATAATTTCATTCATGTTTACCCTATATTTTTTAACTAGGGTTCTATACCAGGACTAAATTGTTTGGTCTTGTGGCATTATACTATTATTGCTGTACCCACAGGTGCCACTATTCAAATAAGACTCACAAAAGACCCTAACTTGTAATTTATAACTGAGATCAACTTAGGATCCACTTCTGTATCTTATAATTGAGGTACTAGAAACAGGGGGTATTTAGCGTTCCATCTAAGATTGAGTACCGGTTTTAAATAATACATGAACCTGTATAATATGGCCTTTTTTACATATTAACATATACTGCGGGTATCATTGCATATATTTGTCTCTTGTATTGTCATGTTACATGCTTGATGTAAGATATGTGACCTCCTACTAGGACATTGTGGTTTTATATATTATTAACAATGTCATTTGATGCATATTTACCAGTTTAAAGGTAACCACATGATTCTGTATTATCTCACATTTCTGATCCTGCTATACCTTCATTATCGATAACAGCTTGTATTGTTTTTAATTTGCACGTCAGGCAATCACGGTTGGGCTGCCGGTAGCCATGGCAACACGAGTGACGTCCGCGTCACGTGACGCTGTGCTACTTCCGGTTTGCGGGCATGATTGCCAACAACTGGTGGCTGATTAGCAGGGGTATATAGGAGGGTAAGTGTCAATTGTTTTGTATGCTTATTTTGAAAACGGGGGCGACCCCGAAATGTTAATAAATACAACGTTTTTTTTTTAATTTAAGACCCAGTAGGGTCTATCTATCAAGCTCCTTATGGAGCTTGATGCCCCATGTTTCTGGCGAGCCTGCAGGCTCACCAGAAACAGCAGTTTTGAAGCAGTGGTCACAAAGACCGCTGCTCCATAACTTGTCCGCCTGCTCTGAGCAGGCGGACAGACATCGCCGGAAATCAACCCTATCGAGTACGATTGACACCCCCTGCTGGCGGCCCATTGGCCGCGAGTCTGCAGGGGGGCAGCGTTGCACCAGCAGCTCTTGTGAGCTGCTGGTGCAATGCTGAATAAGGCGAGCGTATTGCTCGTTGTATACAGCGAGGTCTGGCAGACCTGATCCACGCTGTTTGATCAGGTCCGCCAGACTTTCTTAAATAGGGGCCTGTGAGTGACTCCTTTTTCCAGCTGCTTGTATCTAAATTTGGAGTGCACCCAGGGCACTGCGGGCTATTTTGGGCCTTAAATTACACTAGGAGTGCTACTACCGTCTTCTTTATTTTATTTATACATATATATATATATATATATATATATACATATACAAAAAAAGGGGGTATGATAGCGCTAGAGGAATAACCAATAAATGTTCCAACAGTCACTTGTTATGGTGGTACTGAATTTTTCAACAGAAGGGTATCACAGCATAAACCAAAATAGGAATAGAACAATCCAATAGTTATCCCACTTACTAGAAAAAACCTCAATAGTATGAGGTAATTTTCTGCCTTGGTGAGGGAGAAACCTCTGATGTGCCAATGGTAGAAAACATCCTGGAATATGGTACTTCAGAACCGGTTAGTAGAAAACGTCCTGGAGTATGGTACTTCAAAACCGGTTAGGCTGGGGGAATATAGAATCCTCTCAGGAAACAGCCGATGTTCATGCAGGCCCCAAGGAGATAGGAGAAAGAAAAAAAACTATTGTGTGATATTGTTAATTTTTTAAACATAAAAATCACATACGATATACTGTTTGAAGATTTAACATGTGAGTTTGAAATTGCTATCGTATATGATTTTTATGTTTAATACATTAACAATATCACACACTAGTTTGTTTTCTGTCTCCTATCTCCTTGGGGCCTGTGTGAACATCGGCTGTTTCCTGAGAGGATTCTATGTTTCCCCAGCCTAACCGGTTTGGAAGTACCATACTCCAGGAAGTTTTCTACTAACCGGTTCGGAAGTACCATATTCCAGGAAGTTTTCTACCATTGTCACACCAGAGGTTTCTCCCTCACCAAGGTGGCAAATTACCTCATGCTATTGAGGTTTTTTCTAGTAAGTGGGATACATATTGGATTGTTCTATTCCAATTTTGGTGTATGCTGTGATACCCTTCTGCTGTAATTTTCAGTACCACCATTACAAGTGACTGTTTGAACTTTTATTGAACATTTATTGGTTATTCCTCTAGCGCTATCATACCTGGTTTTTTGGATATATATTTCTCTGAAGTGAATCTAGGTATTCCCGTTTGGGTTTATCTACACTACTTAGCTTATGTGATAGCTGCTTTTTGGATTTCAGTATCTGTTACTGAGCAATAGCAGGAACCTGGCTCTCATAAACCTAAATGGAATGGAACCCTAATTAATGTCTTTCTAACACCTGTATTTGGCCTACTATTTCATGTCAAAATGACTGCTGTGAAAAAGGTATATTGCACCAGGTTTGTGCAAGACATGCTTGAGCATTATATACACATGTGGTATGAGATTAATTTATTGGAAGCTTGCTTATAAGACCAACTTTAAATCACATCATTCCATTCAAAATGCCAAATATCACAGAATTTGACAGACATAAAATCATACTTTTGCATCAGCAAGGCCACTCTCAAAGGGAAATCAGCAAACAAACTGGATACTCAAGATGTGGTATTCAAGCTTTTATAAATAATAAACTGCCAAACCCCCACATCGCAATAAACCTAAATAACCTATTAACTCCTAACCCACCAACCCCCCACAATGCAAATAACTAATTCAATTACTAAGCCCCCTAACCTAACACCCCCTAAATTAACCCCAATACTAAGTTACAATAATAAAACCTAACATTGAATTACAAAATAATTAATCTAAAATTACAAAAAATAAAAACTCTAAAATTACAGAAAAAAATAAACAAAATTATCAAAAATAAAAAAAAATTAAACCTAATCCCTATAAAAATAAAAAGCCCCCCAAAATAAAAACACTTCCTAAACTAAACTACAAATAGCCCTTAAAAGGGCCTTTTGTAGGGCATTGCCCTAAGTTAAACAGCTCTTTTACATTTAAAAAATACTAAGTCCCCTAACAGTAAAAAACACCCACCCACCAAACCCCCCAAAATAAAAAAACCTAACACTAAAAAAACTAAACTACCCTTTGTCCCCAAAGGGGCATTTGTATAGGAAACTAAAAAACACACAGATTGGAGGTGGCGCCTACGGCAGTCTGACGGTTAATGTGCAATCAATTATTGAATTATACAGATAAGAAAATGATCATAGTATCCAATATAATAGATGATGAAATACCAATGATATCCAATATAATTTAGAACAATAAATGGTTTATTAACACAATAAAAGACAATCAATAAAATAGCTAGTAATAAAAGACAATCAATAAAATAGCTCCATCATCTTCTATCTTCATCTGGAGCGAAGGTGGTGTAGAGCAGAGGTGCGGAGCTGGCTTCCCCGATGCACGGATCCTCAGTGGCAGTTCTCAGTGGCGGTCTTCAGCGGCAGTCTTCAGCGGCGGCGGTCCTCAGCAGAGTGGAGGCTACTCTTCATGCAATCGTCCGTCGTACACTGAAGATTGAATGCAAGGTACCCCATATTTATTGGGCTACCTTGCATTCCTATTGGCTGAAATTCTGAAATTAGCCAATGAGCTACTGAAATCTTATTGGCTGATTTGAACAGCCAATAGGATTTCAGTAGCTCTAATCCTATTGGCTGATTTCAAAATTTCAGCCAATAGGAATGCAAGGTATCCCAAATTGATTGCGGTACCTTCCATTCAATTTTAAGTGTACGCCGGAGATGGGATGAAGAGGAGCCTCCATGCCACTGAGGATCACCTCCACTGAAGACCGCCGCTGAGGACCACTGGAGGACAACCACTTCGGATTCACGCATTGGGAAGACCGCTCTATACCTCCGCTCTGCGCCGCCTTCGCTCCAGTTGAAGATTGAAGATGATGGAGCCGCCTGGAAGAAGACCTTCACCGCCGGACTTCAGGAATGGTGAGTACCTATTTGGGGCTTAGTCTTTTAGTCTTAGTCTTTTTTTTATTTTTTGGGGTGGCTTTTTTTTTAGATTAGGGTTTTTTGGGCGGTAAAAGAGCTGATTGCCCTTTTAAGGGCAATAAAAGTGCTGAATGCCCTTTTAAGGGCAATGCCCAAACAAATGCACCTTTAGGGGGAATGGGTAGCTTAGGTTTTTTTAGACTTATTTTTTTTTATTTTTGGGGGGTTGATTGGGTGGGGAGTTTTACTGTTAGGGGGTTATTGGTATTTTTTTTAAAGTAAAAGAGCTGTTTAACTTAGGGAAATGCCCTACAAAAGGCCCTTTTAAGGGCTTTTGGTATTTTAGTATTTGATTAGGGAGTGATTTTATTTTGGGGGGGGTATTTTTATAGGGGTATTAGTTTAGGTTTACATTTTTTATTTTGGATAGCTTTGTTTATTTTTTTCTGCAATTTTACATTTTTATTTTTTGTAATTTTAGCTTGGAGATTTGTATTTTTTAAACATAGACTGCCCTCTGGGCAGGCTTATCACCTAGTAACTTAATAAAGCAACCAAAAAATAAATTTGGATGATAATTAAAAGTTTGCTAAAACAACAAAGCTGGAGGTGGCCTAAGAGTTTTGCACAATACTGTATATATACATATATATATATATATATATATATATATATATATATATATATATATATATATATACACACTTTTTGTCTGAGGACGGACTGTATGGTCCGAAAACGTTCACAAATAAAGTGAAGTATTGATAAAAGGATTCCCATTGGAGTGCGCTCTTTTCTCCATTATTTATAAATTGTTCTGCTGCACCCAGGGATGTTGCTTTTGGAAGTCTGGAGTGTGATCTGTTTGGACTTTCACTTATATATCAACAGTATATATATATATGTGTGTGTGTGTGTCTATCTATCTATCTTTCTATCTACACATACAGTATGTGTCAGTATCTATATCTATCTATATGTGTGTGTATCTCTATCTATCTATCTATATACTGTATATAAACAAGCAAATGAACTAAGTGTTGTTCAAAATGAATATTTTCTTTTCTCTGCTCATGCTATCCTCTTGTTTATCTGCACGCTCCCTACCATATTTCCTCCCTCTGTCACTCCCTTAATAGCTCTCTCTCTATATATATATATATCTCTCTTTGTGTGTGTAACTCTCTCTTTCTCTCTGGGCCCGATGATCTAAAGTTCTCTGGGCTGGGAGATTATTTAAGAATGCTCACCAGTACTTCTATTTCCCTGGGGAAATTATATAAAATAGGGTGTCTTGCTAAGGGGTGTATACTGCATTTTCAAATGAAAACTGCACAATAATTTTTTTTATTGTAAACATCATACAAAACAAATAACTGAACCATTCACACACAAAAAGGCAGGGAAAATAGTATTGTAAAAGGGACAGTCTACTCCAAAATTGTGATTCTTTAAAAAAGATAGATAATCCCTTTATTATCCTTTCCATGAGGTTTGTATAACCAACACAGTTATATAAATATACTTTGTGATTACATTGCCTCTGCAGAATGCTGCCTTATCTCAGGGCTGTTTACAAATTGTATTTTAGCCAATCAGTGCAGTCTCAATTGTAACTCCACAGGAGTGAGCACAGTGTTATCTTTATGGTACACATTAACTAGCCACTCTTGCTGTAAGAAGCTTATAAAATGGACTGAGATAAAAGTGGCCTGCAGGGGTTAAAAAACAGGCAGAGGTTTAGAGTTTTATATGCTATAAAGTAAATTAATATAACAATATTGGTTATGCAAAGCTGTGGAATGGGTAGTAAAGGCGTTATCTATCTTTTTAAACAATACAAATTTAAGAGTAGACTGCCCCTTTAAGGTGAATAAAAAAATCGTAAAAAATTGTTTATCAAATATCGTATTTCATCAAAAACATAAAATTTGTAGGCAAATTACACAGGAATACATCGTATTAGCTATGCACAGCATAAATCATAATTTAAGTACACTGGATGTGCAAAAAAAGGAAGACATTTTTACTAAAAAGTACAAAACACAAAGCGTAATAGTTGTTATTTCGTAAAATGGGCTGAACAGGGGCGTTCCATGGGCGTATATGAAATTGTCTCTTTAATACAAGTGTAATTATGTACAGATTTTTGCACTGCAGACCTCACAGTTTTTTCTCGCAAGCTAAAAGGTGGCAAGCTTTTCTCAAAATACTTATGACTCTAAGAGAAATAACACATGTATACAAAAATATAGGAGATTATAATATACTATACACAGAGAGCAGCGTAATGTGATTTATATTGGCTGCATGATTTAATTTTTTAAAGTGTGCCTTCTGACCACTGCTAACTTTGCTCCTTAGTGAGAAGACATCTCTCCACTCGCAGGAACTGCCCCTTTTTATGATAATTCTACTAGGGCAGCCCCTAAGAGGGTGGGTAAGAAAAGCCATGGCTTAAAAAGTGAGGTTACATTTATTGGGTCCTTTCTTTCTCTCTCTCTCTTACTGTCTCTCTCTCACTGTCTCTTTCTCTCTCTGTCTCTCTCACTGTCTGTCTCTCTCTCACTGTCTCTCTCTCATTGTGTGTGTGTGTCTCTCTCTCAATAGTCTAGATTCAATAAAACCCATATGTGAAATGAATATCTTGGAGGAAAAAAGTTTGGCACTTATAACGTTTTGTATTCTCTCCTCATCACAGTCACACGTTGTGAGTCACCCTCTATTATAATAGAACAGCACCTATCTCATACCTGTTCATTTCTCAGTCCATAGAACAAGTTTCACTGTGAACAATAACAGCATCACAAAAATACTGTCAAAGCAGAATAAAAGAATTAACTAAAAAAAAACTGCCACTATAAAACACTCTATCATAGGCAAAACACAAAACAAAATGGTTAAAGAGAATAAAACAAAACAGACTCATGATCTTTGAAATAGGGAGACACAACCGTGAGATAAGATGCTACACAAGAGTAATAGAGTATTTATGAATTCTCCATTCTAGGCTGAGATGTAGGTGATAAAATCCTGTCCGCACCTTTAGACTACCCTGGAATAGCCTTGCCAGCCTTTAGAGACAACGTTTGTTCTATCCAGCAAGACTATTTTACAGACATGCAAATATACAAACTGTTTTATGTGTTTCCTAACTGTTGCATTGCATTGCAATTACAGATGCTAATGGCTGGAACACCCACTAAGTAAACGCTGGGAAAGATAGGCAAAGAGATACTCAATACATTTTGGTTATGCCTTTACAACAAGGTCCCTGGACAACCTCACAAGCGTCTATAAATCTAGGTCAGTATCTCGCTCCCTTATAAAATCTCTTTAAAGGGACATGAAACCCAATTTTTTTCTTTCATGATTCAGATAGAACATACACTTTTAAACAACTTTCCAATGTTCTTGTATTATCTCATTTGCTTTTGTTTCTTGGTATCTTTTGTTGGAAATCATGCCTAGGTAGGCTCAGGAGCCGGGATCTAGCTGCTGATTGGTGGATGTATATATGCCTCTTGTCATTGGGATATCCCAAGAATTAAGCAACATTGAAAATATAAGTAGATTGGAAAGGTGTTTAAAATTGTATGTCCTATCTGAAGTCCCTTTAACTCCTCATGTAACCACCTATTCTGCACTCTCACAAAAAAAAGAAGTTTATGTGTGTAGAAATAAAGTGCATATGTGTGTGATGTTATATGCATCAGTTTATGTGTGTATGTATGTTTGTAGTGTGTGTAAAATAAATGTTTTCAAAACAGGTAAAGGACCATTAAAGCGACATGAAACACAAATGTTTTCTTTCATGATTTAGAAAGAGCTTGCAATTTTAAACAACTTCCGATTTACTATTATCAAATTTGCTTCCTTCCTTTGATATCCTTTGTATAAAAGCATATCTAAATAGGCTCAGTAGCTGTTGATTTAAAGCAGCACATAGATGTCTCGTGTGATTGGCTCACCCATGTGCATTGCTATTTTTCAACAAAGGATATCTAAAGAATGAAGCAAATGAAATAATAGAAGTAAATTGGAATATTGTTTAAAATTGTAATATCTGTCTGAATCATGAAAGAACATTTTTGGGTTTCATGTCCCTTTAAATACAGTAGAACAGCATAATTAACAAGTGCATAATAAAAAGACAATTCAATATCACTTACTCTGAATTTTAAATGAGCAGATTTTTTTTCTGTAGAATTTCAAACACACACTTATATACGTATACACTGTGAACTGTTGCACATGCTCAGTAGTGGCTGGTGCCCCAAAAGGTGTGCATATATTAATGTGCTCTATTTGCTAATGGATGTACATTGGAAAGTCTCTTAAAACTGCATGCTCTTTGACCTAGATTACAAGTTGTGCGGTACAGCTATACCGCTGAAAAATTGGCCTTTGCAAGCGGAATAGTCAGTTCACCTGTATTACAAGCCGCGGCGGTACGGCTATACCACTAGCTTTTTAGCCTATACTGCAAAGATCCACTCCACACTCAAAAAATGGCTTTTTAGTGTGGAACATTCAGCTCACCCGTATTACAGGTTGTGTGGTCCAGCTATTACGCTAGCATTATAGCTTATACTGCCACGATCCATTCCACTATCAAAGACCAGTAGTTATGGATTTTGCAAAACAAAAATGTTTCACAAAACTGATAACAAAAATGTTACAAAGTACACTAACACCCATAAACTATTTATTAACCCCTAAACCACCACCCCCCGCATTGCAAATACTATTATAAACCTATTAACCCCTAATCCGCCGCCCACCCAAATTGCCAAAACAAAATAAACCTATTTACCCCTAATCAGCCGCCCACCCACATCGCCAACACTAAATTAAAGTATTAACCCCTAATCCACCACCCCCCGCATCGCCAACACTAAATAAACCTATTAACCACCGACCCCCCACATCGCTAACACCTAAATACAACTATTAACCCCTAATACACTGCCTCCCTCATTGCAAATCCTAACCTAAACCTATTAACCCCTAACCGCCAAACACCCACATTGCAAATACTCAACTAAGAAACAAGGAAAAAAAGGAATGGGATAAGCGCTCGAAAATCAGAGCAGACCTAACAATAATAAATCTGTAAATATCGTGCAAAAACGCTAATATCAACAGTAATGTGTATTGATAATTATATTCTATAATGCATATAGTCGTGAACCGAGGATCAAAGTAAGATTTAATAATCTGAATTGATAATAAATCATTTACATGAAGATAAAATTGATGCCGGCATCTAACAAGAAAATACAATTAATAAAATTAAGTTCATAAAAAAATGGTGACTGATATAAGACTATCTAGGAATTCCTATGAAATATTTAACAAAATGAAGGTTATAACAAGGTAAATAGCACTATGTAAACAAACAGAGAAAACAAGGAAGAGAAAAAGGGTCCATAAAATGGTGGGACGTGAAAACAGGTGAAACAAAAAATGTCCGTGATGTTTCAAACAATTAAGAAGCCCAGTGTTATTACTACAGTGATATATATCGACAAGTTACGTGATATTCTGCTGTGCACAGACAGTGATGTCGGTTGATCCAGTGAAGAGAAGGATGAGACGCTCACAGTCCGTGAAAGGGCGCCCAAGTGCAGGTTGTTCCGTTGGTGATGACGTCAGATCCTGTGGCTGTGTTGCGAGATTGGATGAATCTCGAAGTGATACTGTGTATCCACTGTGTGAAACAAAGTCCTTCCGAATAGACAGAATTTAGTTCAGATGATTTTGATGACTTTAGATAAAACGTACTAAGTGATATTAGACTCACAATTAAAATCCCTTCATGCAGAGACAGACTGGACAGGAATTATTCATATGGTTTGTTAATAAACATTTAAAAAACAAACAATGAACCATATGAATAATTCCTGTCCAATCTATCTCTGCATGAAGGGATTTTAATTGTGAGTCTAATATCACTTAGTACGTTTTACCTAAAGTCATCAAAATCATCTGAACTAAATTTTGTCTATTCGGAAGGACTTTGTTTCACACAGTGGATACACAGTATCACTTCGAGATTCATCCAATCTCGCAACACAGCCACAGGATCTGACGTCATCACCAACAACCTGCACTTAGGCGCCCTTTCACGGACTCTGAGCGTCTCATCCTTCTCTTCACTGGATCAACCAACATCACTGTCTGTGCACAGCAGAATATCACGTAACTTGTCGATATATATCACTGTAGTAATAACACTGGGCTTCTTAATTGTTTGAAACATCACATACATTTTTTGTTTCACCTGTTTTCACGCCCCACCATTTTACGGACCCTTTTTCTCTTCCTTGTTTTCTCTGTTTGTTTACATAGTGCTATTTACCTTGTTATAACCTTCATTTTGTTAAATATTTCATAGGAATTCCTAGATAGTCTTATATCAGTCACCATTTTTTTATTAAATTAATTTTATTAATTGTATTTTCTTGTTAGATGCCGGCATCAATTTTATCTTCATGTAAATTATTATCAATTCAGATTATTAAATCTTACTTTGATCCTCGGTTCACGATTATATGCATTATAGAATACTAGTCCTAAAGCCCGTGTACACGGACCATTTTTTTTGCAGTACAGCGGTCCCACCCCTTGCACTCTCTCTATCCCCCCTCTCTTTTGCTCTCTCTTTCTCCCCTCTCTTTTGCTCTCTCTCTCTCCCCTCTCTTTTACTCTCTCTCTCTCCCCTCTCTTTTGCTCTCTCTCTCCCCTCTCTCTTTTGCTCTCTCTCTCCCCCCTCTCTTTTGCTCTCTCTTCCCCCTCTCTTTTGCTCTCTCTCCCCCCCCTCTCTTTGCTCTCTCTCTCCCCCTCTCTTTTGCTCTCTCTCTCCCCCTCTCTTTTGCTCTCTCCTCCCCCCCCTCTCTTTTGCTCTCTCTCCCCCCCCTCTCTTTTTGCTCTCTCTCTCCCCCTCTCTTTTGCTCTCTCTCTCCCCCTCTCTTTTGCTCTCTCTCTCCCCCCTCTCTTTTGCTCTCTCTCCCCCTCTTTTGCTGTCTCTCTCCCTCTCTTTTGCTCTCTCACTCTCCCCTTCTTTTGCTGTCTCTCTTCCTCTCTTTTGCTCTCTCTCTTCCTACCTCTCGTTTGCTCTCTCTCTCCTCTCGTTTGCTCTCTCTCCTCTCTTTTGCTGTCTCTCTCCCTCACTTTTGCTCTCTCTCCCCCCTCTCTTTTGCGCTCTCTCCCCCTCTCTTTTGCGCTCTCCTCCCCCTCTCTTTTGTGCTCTCTCCCCCTCTCTTTTGTGCTCTCTCCCCCTCTCTTTTGTGCTCTTTCCCCCTCTCTTTTGCGCTCTCTCCCCCATCTCTTTTGCGCTCTCTCCCCTCTCTCTTTTGCACTCTCTCCCCCTTCTCTTTTGCGCTCTCTACCCCTCTTTTGCGCTCTCTCCCCCCCTCTTTTGCGCTCTCTCCCACCTCTTTTGTGCTCTCTCCCCCCTCTTTTGTGCTACTTCCCCCTCTCTTTTGCGCTCTCTCCCCCCTTTCTTTTGCGCTCTCTCCCCCTCTCTTTTACGTACTCTTCCCCCTCTCTTTTACGCACTCTCCCCCTCTCTTTTGCGCACTCTCCCCCTCTCTTTTGCGCTCTCTCCCCCCTCTCTTTTGCGCTCTTTCCCCTCTCGCTTTTGCGCACTCCCCCCCCTCTTTTGCGCTCTCTCCCCCCCTCTCTTTTGCGCTCTCTCCCCCCTCTCTTTTGCGCTGTCTCCCCCTCTCTTTGGGCACTCTCTGCCTTCTCTTTTGCGCACTCTCCCCCCTCTCTTTTGCGCACTCTCCCTTCTCTCTTTTGTGCACTCTCCCCCTCTCTTTTGCACACTCTCCCCCCTCTCTTTTCTGCATCCTCCGCCCTCTCTTTTGCACACTCTCCCCCCTTCTCTTTTGCGCACTCTCCCCCCCTCTCTTTTGCGCACTCTCCCCCCTCTCTTTTGCGCACTCTCCCCCTTCTCTTTTGCGCACTCTCCCCCTTCTCTTTTGCGCACTCTCCCCCCCTCTCTTTTGCTGTCTCTCTCCCTTCTCTATTTTGCTGTCTCTATCCCCCCTCTCTTTTGCTGTCTCTCTCCCCCTCTCTTTTGCTGTATTTCTCCCCCCTCTCTTTTGCTGTCTCTCTCCCCCTCTCTTTTGCTGTCTCTCTCCCCCCCTCTCTTTTGCTGTCTCAGTGTCTCTCTCCCCCTCTCTTTTGCTGTCTCTCTCCCCCTCTCTCTTTTACTGTCTCTCTCCCCCTCTCTCTTTTGCTGTCTCTCTCCCCCCTCTCTTTTGCTGTCCCTCTCTCTATCCCCCCTCTTCTGCTTATTTCAGTTCTTTTGACAGACTTGCAGTTTAGCCAATCAGTGCTGGCTCCCAGGTAACTTCACGTGCATGAGCACAGTGTTATCTATATGAAACACAAGAACAATACGCATTACTGTTGATATCAGCATTTTTGCACGATATTTACAGATTTATTATTGTTAGGTCTGCTCTGATTTTAGAGCGCTTATCCCATTCCTTTTTTTCCTTGTTTCTTACCTTGATCACTTTTATCGGAGATTAGGGATTTATAGACATAGACCTTTTTAGGTAGCTCCTACACCACCCCTTTGTGTCAAATACTCAACAAAACCTATTAACCCCTAAACCGCCAAACACCCACATCGCGACTAAACTAAAATTAAACTATTAACCTCTAAACCTAACATCCCCCCCTAACTTTAAGTTAAACTTACAATATAACTACCTTCAAATAAATAAAATCTTACCTGTGAAATAAAAAAACCTAAGCTTAAAGGCACAGTCTACACCAGAATTTTTATTGTTTTAAAAGATAGATAATCCCTTTATTACCCATACCCCAGTTTTGCATAACCAACACAGTTATATTTATATACTTTTTACCTCTGTGATTATCTTGTATCTAAGCCTCTGCAAACTGCCCCTTTATTTCAGTTCTTTTGACAGACTTGCAGTTTAGCCAATCAGTGCTGGCTCCCAGGTAACTTCACGTGCATGAGCACAGTGTTATCTATATGAAACACAAGAACTAACACCCTCTAGTGGGGAAAAACTGTTAAAATGCATTCTGAAAAGAGGTGGCCTTCAAGGTCTAATAAATTAGCATATGAACCTCCTAGGTTAAGCTTTAAACTAAGAATACCAAGAGAACAAAGCAAAATTGGTGATAAAAGTACATTGGAAAATTGTTTAAAATTACATGCCCTATCTGAATCATGAAAGTTTATTTTGGACTAGACTGTCCCTTTAAACTATAAATAAACCTAACATTACTATTTTACCAAAATAATATATACCAAATATAAAAAATTACAAAATCAAAAAATACTAACAATACTAAAAAAAAAAAACCTAAAGGGGCATTTGTATGGGCATTGCCCTTAAAAGGGCAATCAGCTCTTTAGTGCCCATTAAAAAACAAAAAGCCCTAATCTAAAAAAAAAACAACCAAAAAAAAACAAACTAACACTAACATTGACAAAGGTACTTAGCTTTCATGAAGTTTGGCGGTTAAGGTCTTCTTCCAGGTGTATTCATCTTCATCCAGCGTAGGGCCATCTTCTTTCTTCATCACGGAGGCATGGAGCTAAGGCGGCATGGAGCAGAGCTGGAACGGCAGCCGCACAGACATCCAGCGTGGATGGTCTTCTTCATGCGATCGTCCACTACACAGTGTAGATTGAATTCAAGCTACCCGTTTTATACTGGGATACCTTGCATTCGTATTGGCTGAAAATTTCAAATCAGCCAGTAGGATGAGAGCTACTTAAATCCTATTGGCTGTTCATATCAGCCAATAGGATTTAAGCAGCTTTAGGGCAATGCCCTACAAAAGTTCCTTTTAAGGGCTATTGGTAGTTTATTTTTAGATTAGGGGGTGTTTTTATTTTGGGGTGGCTTTTTTGTTTTTATAGGGGTATTAGATTAGGTTTAATTGTAATCTTAGATTTTTTTATTTTTTGTAATTTTAGACTGTTATTTTTTGTAATATTGGGGGGGGGTTTAGTAGTGTTAGGATTTTTTAATTTTGTAATTTAGGTTTATTATTTTTGGTATATTTTTTTTTTAAATAGTAATGTTAGGTTTATTTATAGTTTAAGCTTAGTTGTTTTTTTATTTCACAGGTAAGTTTTTATTTATTTGAAGTGTTAGGTTTAGGTGTTAATACTTTCATTTAGGTAGTCGCAATGTGGGTGTTTGGCGATTTAGGGGTTACTATGTTTAGTTTAGTATTTGCGATGTGGGGAGGCGGCGGATTGGGGTTAATAGTTTTATTTAGGTATTAGCGATGTGGGGGGTCAGAGGTTTAGGGGTTAATAGGTTTATTGTGGGCGGCAGACTAGATGATAATAGGTTTACTTAGTGTTGGCAATGTCGAGGGGCAGCGGTTTAGAGGTTAATATTTTAATTTAGTGTTGGTGATGTCGGGGGATGGCGGATTAGGGATATTTGATTTGATGTCAGGGGCCGGCAGAGGCTGGGCTGGGGGCGTGTTGTAATTATTTGGTCTCCGTCCCCGTGGAGAACTGTCTCCCCTGCTGCTCGCCTGTTTCCGTAGCCGCATCGTTGCTTACATCACTGCCCATCACCTCCTTACAAATCCGCCCATATCCCTCCTTACTGAACCGCCCACCCAGTAATCCTACTGAGGTCATTCCAACAGATTCAGTATCCCCCATTAGAATCTATAAAAATGGGGGCCCCCTTAACAATTTTTTATACATTTTGTAACAATAAAAGTATATTCCTGAATATCTAAGCCTCTGCAGACTGCCCCCTTATTTCAGTTCTTCTTCAATGGGAGTGAGCACAATCTATATGGCACATATGAACTAGCACTGTTTGAGCCTACCTAGATTTTGCTTTCAGCAAAGAATACCAAGAGAACATAGCAAATTTGATGATTAAAATAAATTGAAAAGTTGTTTAAAACTGCATGCCCTATCTAAATCACGAAAGTTTATTTTTGACTAGACTGTCCCTTTAAGTCAAAGGGGCCCATTTTTTAAAGTGCAGACGGACATGATACGATGTAGCGTATCATGTTCCGCCGCACATCGATAAATGCCGACTGCATAAGATGTCGGCATTTATAATTGCACAAGCAGTTCTTGTGAACAGCTTGTGCAATGTCACCCATCTGCAGATTTGCGGACAATCGGCCGCTAGCAGGGGGTGTCAATCAGCCCAATCATATAGGATCGGGCGGATTGATGTCCACAGCTTTAGAGCAGGCGGACAAGTTATGGAGTCAACTGCTGTTTCCAGGGAGCCTGAAGGCTTGTGCAGAAACAGGGGCATCAAGCTCCATTCGGAGCTTCATAATTCGGCCCCAAAATATATTAAAAAATATAAAACTATGTATAATTCAATGTATAATAGTACATTTTAAAAACAATATGTCTGTGTTACTGAGAACTGTAAAAAAAACAATTAAGGCAATAATAATAATAATAATAATAATAATAATAACAATAATAATAACTCACTGAAGCTCTTAAAATAAAATTTCCACTCACTATTTATTCCATAGACCTTTGTAGAATTTGGAGCAACGTACATTTTGGATAAAGAAAGGCACACCTGTTGAAATAGTATCCTGCTATTGTTTGTCAGTAACAGAGGAGCCATGAAAAAGGTTCCCTGACAAAAGTTTATTCTATTTGTCGTTTTTAATACGTTCAGTGTTCTATTGATCTGTGCTTGCTTTTGGCGCATTGTTCTATTTCATATAAGAGAGAAGTCTTCTCTATTGGTGATGCACTATTGGTTCAAGCTGTGAAAAGTTCAGGGTAACTGCCGATTCAATAAAAGCATCTCAAAAAACATTGCAACTTTTGTGTTAAAGGGCGTAACAGAGAGTGAGCGTAGGCTTTTATGTATTATGTCTGCATCCCATTAAGACCAAAAGCAAACATTAAAACTAATCTCACACAAACCAAAAATCTCTTTAATGTTCCAGGTATTATACATGAAAAAAAAAAAATTTATGTACACAATAAAAATAACAACAATGGCAAAAACAATACAACATTGCACTAAAGCAGCACAAAAGAAAGAAAAAACTCTTCCAAATCTCAACTTCCTGGTTATCTTCCAAGGGCAAAGTTCACTGTTCTTTCATCAGTTACCATCATGTTTATAATGATATCCTGATATTGTATTATTTAACATATATAAGTGCTTCATTTAAAGGGATCACAAGACCAAGAGGCATAAATAAGTCAGCCAGAAGCAGCGTGGGCTAGGTCACATGGTTTCTGCAAGCCTTGGTGGTACACACATCTTACACACCATAGTTATACGAAGGAAGTAGGAGGCTTGTGTGAGTTGGACATTGATAATATTTAGTTGAAATAGGTTTTTAAAGTAAACATGATATAGATTACTGAATGAAAATTTTAAACTATGAAATTGACTTTTGCACATAAAAACACATATGATAAACTGACCTTTTCAAGCTTTCAACTTTTATTAGCATATTACAATTAATGTATTTTATTGTTTATAAAATCTATTTTAATTAATAAAATATTGATGGTTACAGCTATATATTATGGACACTTATTTTTAATATGGGATATTTTTTTCTTTATGTGACATAGTACATTGTTAATGCTGCATTTTATGTATTTATAGTTAAAGGGACACTGAACCCAATTTTTTTCTTTTGTGATTCAGATAGAGCATGCAATTTTAAGCAACTTTGTAATTTACTCCTATTATCAATTTTTCTTTGTTCTCTTGCTATCTTTATTTAAAACGAAGGCATCTAAGCTTTTTTTGTTTGTTTCAGACTCTGGACAGCACTTTTTTATTGGTGGATGAATGTATCTATCAATCAGCAAGAACAATCCTGGTTGTTCACCAAAAATGGGCCGGCATCTAAACTTACATTCTTGCATTTCAAATAAAGATACCAAGAGAATGAAGAAAATGTGATAATAGGAGTAAATTAGAAAGTTGCTTAAAATTGCATGCTCTATCTGAATCACGATAGACAAAATGTGGGTTCAGTGTCCCTTTAAGAGAGAGAGAGGGTGTTATTGGCAGAATAATAGCCACCAATGAGCACCTTCAATGTCAGTGGGATTACAATCTCACATTTTCCATTATTTCTTGGCACCAATAACTCATTATCATTATTGCTGTAAAAGGGCCCTATACTTCAACCTGGGACAGTCCTGTTCAGAGTGATCACAATCCAAACTCCCCATACTTATCAATATATTTACTGGCCTATTTTCAAAATCGACATCTAAAGTGACTTCATAACATTCTAAACTCGCCTTTTCAGATTGTCACAGAGTATTTCAAGGTGCTTTCAAATGGAACAATGGTTTTAAGCATGTACAAAACACTATGGTCTATATTCATTAAGGCTCTCTTTATCTCTCTTTAATATACCTATGCTAGTGGGTGTTCCAGTAAATAGATATTTAATTGTTTTAACTGGCCAAATACATAGTATCTCACATAACGAACAAGAACTGCTAGAAAGGAGAGAAAACTAAATTCCCTACCACAACATCTAGAAAACCCGTTTTGGCAAATATTTCTTAAAATGTTGTTAAAATCCCTGTAATTAGTTAATAGTTGTATTTCTACAATGTTAAGTTACAGTATTTGTGTGTTTGAAAACAAGATTTGTCTCAGCAATCAAGTTAAAGCTTTTCAGATCTTGTTCTTTAGCATTCCATGCTTGTTGTTGTTCAAGATCTGTGGTACTTTTCAAAAACAAAAATGTGTGTTTTTAAAATGATATATTTTCCTTCTGTTGTCAACAAAAGAAATCTTGCAAGGTGGTGAAATTTGTGCCAATTCTTTAAAAAAAGAAAAATATTAAAAATATCAACGTTAGACTATTTAAAGAGGGTGCTGTGGTATTTTTGGGGAATTTGTTTTACAATTTGTCATCTTTTTTTAAACTAATTGCTGTTATCATGCAACTGCTGTCGAGATTGCTTTCTTCTCTTGGTATCCATTGTTGAAAAACATATATACATATGTTTGTCAGCAGCAATGCACTACTGCCCGATGTCTTGGAGTCACACTTGACTAAGTTATTTCTTTCACTCTTAACATTCATTCCTTGGCCGAATCCTTCCCTTTCTACCTTAAAAACATCTCTAAAATTAGACATTTCCTTCAACAAGACACAACTAAGATTTTAATCCACTCTCTCATCCTTTTTCCGTCTTGACTAATGCAATTATGTCCTCTCTGGTCCCCCTAGCTGCCGTCTAGCTCCTTTATAATCCATAATGAATTCCTCTGCTAGGCTCATCTTCCTTACACGTCGCTCTTCATCTGCTGCACCTCTCTGCCAATCCCTTCACTGGCTTCCTCTTGCCTCTAGGATTAAATACAAAATTCTCACTCTGACATACAAAGCCCTCAACTGCACTGCTCCCCCCTATATCTCAAACCTTTCGACCTTGTCTCTAGATTCTCTCCCTCCTATCCCCTTCGCTCCGCTCACAACCTCCTAATCTCCTCCTCTCTTGTTACCTCCTCACATTCCAGTCTACAGAACTTTGCCAGACTGGTTCCGATCTTGTGGAACTCTCTGCCTCACTCCATAAGATTCTCCCCTAGTTTTGAAAGCTTCAAGCGCTTCCTAAAGACTCTACTGTTCAGGGATGCATACAACCTACACTAACCTTACCTAACCCTAGTTCCTCTCCTCCTTTGTTATCTCCTTGAACCCCCTTAGCATGTAAAGCTATGAGCCCAGCTGTTTGCAGATCACCATCATAAGAGCTGACTACAACAGTGCAACTCTTGGCAGGGCCCTCTACCCATTTGATCCCTATAAATGTCAACTTGTGCACCACACCTATGTTTATAGTGCTGGGGAATCTGTTGGTGCTCTACAAATAACTGATAATAATAATACAATAATAATACTGGGAGTTTGCTGACTAATTGGTAGCCACACAAATTTTTCTTGTTATTATTCTCACCAGATGTGTTCAGCTAGCTCCCAGTAGCGCACTGCTGCCCTGGATTTGATTTTATCCTTGCAGTAGTTAAACACATAATTATATACAAGCAACAGTGCAATAATAAATTGCACCAACGTATTAGAGCATTTTCTTGTTGCACTTTTATGTCCCTAATTGTCCTTAACACTTAAAGGGACACTGAACCCAATTATTTTCTTTCATGATTCAGACAGAGCATGCAATTTTAAGCAATTTTCTAATTTACTCCTATTATCAATTTTTCTTTATTCTCTTGCTATCTTTATATGAAAAAGAAGGCATCTAAGCTAAGGAGCCACCATTTTTTGGTTCAGCACCATGGACAGCACTTGTTTATTGGTGCTGTCCAATCAGCAAGGACAACCCAGGATTTTCACCAAAAATGGTCCAGCATCTAAACTTACATTTTTGCTTTTCAAATAAACATACCAAGAGAATGAAGAAAATTTGATAATAGGAGTAAATTAGAAATTTGCTTAAAATTGCATGCTCTATCTGAATCATGAAAGAAAAAAATTGGGTTCAGTGTCCCTTTAACACTGGTTTTGGAACACAATAGGATTATTGCACACATTTCAGTTATAAAATCATTACACTCTGTACAAAGGTATCAATCAAAATACCTCTGATGTATTATCTTAACCTGTGAAATGGTCATAGTATTTGTCAATTTCATTTGCATTTCATTTTCTATACCGATGTCAATAATGGAATACAAGCTTTACTTGCACTGTCTGTGAGGTTGAGGCCTTTTATCAGCAGAAGCTATTTAGGATTGTGATTACTTGAAACCTATGTTGACAATATCAAGCAAATGGTTAAGCTTGATATTGGTTTAAAATATAAGATTGTAATTGACCCCTATATGTTTTTGAAACAATACAAAAATGTTCCTACAACTTCACTAGTTAATGGACACACTGGGCTAGATTACCAGTGAAGCACTATTTATCGTTAAGCTCTTATGCTAACTGCGCTTGACTTCAGGTTTTTGCGCGCATCGGATACCACGCATATTACAAGTTGAAAATAAACCAACGTGCACAAAAAGTTAAAGTTACACTATCACGATCGCATTAACGAATTCTCGCATAGTCTTCAATGGAGCACGAAAAGTGGAAAAAAACGTAACACCCTTACTCGTGTGCAAACCAAATGCATTTCCTGAAGTGCACTAAACTGAGATAAAATATTAATATTTCACATTCCAATGTTCTTCACATAGCAGAATATGTTCTATTTATTCTTAAATACATATTTCTATATATATGTGATGTTTTTGTGGTAAAATATATATCTATACCTATATATCTAGATGATTATATATAGGTATCAATATATACACACATATATATAGGAATCTATTTTAAAATAATTAGAACATATGTGAAGAACATTGGAATGTGAAATATTTCGGCAAATACACAGTTAAACACTTTATTAAATATGAATATTGCATAAATATAATTTTAAATGTTTTCAGCTACTTGACTACAAAGGGCTCCAATATGTCTATATATGTATACATATGTTTTAATGTGTTTATATATGTGATCTTCATCCAGACGGTATCTTCTATCTTGATCCCGGCGGTGTGGAGCGGGTCTATCCTGAAGACATCCGGTGCAGAGCATCCTCTTTATACAGTCACCGCCATACACTGAATCTTCAATGCAAGGGAGCCGTTTCAAAATGGTGTCCCTTGTATTCCTATTGGCTAAAAAATTTGAATCAGTCAATAGGAATTAGAGCTGCTAAAATCCTATTGGCTGTTCAAATCAGATATTTTACCAAAAAAACATCAAATATATATAGAAATATGTATTTGAGAATAAATAGAACATATTCTGCTATGTGAAGAACATTGGAATGTGAAATATTAATATTTTATGTCAGTTTAGTGCACTTCAGAAAATGCATTTGGTTTGCACACGAGTAAGGATGTTAAGTTTTTTTCCCACTTTTCGCGCTCCATTGAAGACCATGCGAGAATATGTTAATGCGATCGTGATAATGTAACTTCAGCTTTTTGTACACGTTGGTTTATTTTCAACTTGTAATATGCGTTGCGCGCAAAAACCTGAAGTCGAGCGCAGTTAGCATAAGAGCTTAACGATAAATAGTTCTTCACTGGTAATCTAGCCCAGTGTGTCCATCAACTAGTGAAGTTGTAGGAACATGTTTTTATTGTTTCAAAAACATATAGGGGTCAGTTACAATCTTATATTTTAAACCAATATCAAGCTTAACCATTTGCTTGATATTGTCAACATAGGTTTCAAGTAATCACAATCCTAAATAGCTTCTGCTGATAAAAGGCCTCAACCTCACAGACAGTGCAAGTAAAGCTTGTATTCCATTATTGACATCGGTATAGAAAATGAAATGCAAATGAAATTGACAAATACTATGACCATTTCACAGGTTAAGATAATATATTAGAGGTATTTTGATTGATACAGAGTGTAATGATATTAATAACTGGAATTTGTGAAATAAACCTATTGTGTTCCAAAACCAAAAGTGTTAACTGTTAAAGGGACAGTCAACACCAGCATTTTTGTTGTTTTAAAAGATAGATAATCCCTTAATTACCAATTCTTCAGTTTTGCATAACCAACACAGTTATAATTATACACATTTTACCTCTGTAATTACATTGTATCTAAGCATCAGCAGACTGCCCCCTTATTTCAGTTCTTTTGACAGACTTGCATTTCAGCCACAAACTTCAAAAAAACTCCAGCCACCAACTTCATTAAAAGACCTTTATTATCTTATTCTGCGTCCCAGTATACAACGTTTCAAGCCTACATTAGGCTCTTAATCATGTACCAACACATGTCAAACACTTTGAATTTATTGCATTTCAGCCAATCAGAGCTGATCACCCACAGCAGAGCTGCTATATAGCTCCTCCCCTAACTGCCATATCCAGTCATTCGACCGAAACAAGCCGAGAAAGGAGAAACCATAGGGTGCAGTGGTGACTGAAGTTTAATTAAAATTTAGACCTGCCTTAAAAGGACAGGGCGGGCCGTGGACTGGATACACTACAAGAGAAATAAATTTATCAGGTAAGCATAAATTATGTTTTCTCTTGTTAAGTGTATCCAGTCCACGGATCATCCATTACTTGTGGGATACCAAAACCAAAGCTTAAGTACACCGATGATGGGAGGGACAAGGCAGGAACTTAAACGGAAGGAACCACTGCCTGTAGAACCTTTCTCCCAAAAACAGCCTCCGAAGAAGCAAAAGTATCAAATTTGTAAAATTTTGAAAAGGTATGAAGCGAAGACCAAGTCGCAGCCTTGCAAATCTGTTCAACAGAGGCCTCATTTTTAAAGGCCCAGGTGGAAGCCACAGCTCTAGTAGAATGAGCTGTAATTCTTTCAGGGGGCTGCTGTCCAGCAGTCTCATATGCTAAACGGATTATACTCCGAAGCCAAAAAGAAAGAGAGGTTGCCGAGGCCTTTTGACCTCTCCTCTGTCCAGAGTAAATAACAAACAGGTGAGATGTTTGGTGAAAATCTTTAGTAGCCTGCAAGTAAAACTTCAATGCACGGACTACGTCTAGATTATGCAAAAGACGTTCCTTCTTTGAAGAAGGATTAGGGCATAATGATGGAACAACAATCTCTTGATTGATATTCTTGTTAGAAACCACCTTAGGTAAAAACCCAGGTTTTGTACGCAGAACTACTTTATCTGAATGAAAGATCAGATAAGGAGAATCACAATGTAAGGCAGATAACTCCGAGACTCTTCGAGCCGAGGAAATAGCCATCAGAAAAAGAACTTTCCATGATAGAAGTTTGATATCAATAGAATGAAGGGGTTCAAACGGAACCCCTTGAAGAACTTTAAGAACCAAGTTTAAGCTCCATGGGGGGAGCAACAGGTTTAAACACAGGCTTAATTCTAACTAAAGCCTGACAAAATGCCTGAACGTCTGGAACTTCTGCCAGACGCTTGTGTAAAAGAATAGACAGAGCAGAAATCTGTCCCTTTAAAGAACTAGCTGATAGTCCTTTGTCCAAACCCTCTTGGAGGAAGGACAATATCCTAGGAATCCTAACCCTACTCCATGAGTAATTCTTGGATTCACACCAATGAAGATATTTACGCCAAATCTTGTGGTAAATTTTCCTGGTGACAGGCTTTCGTGCCTGTATTAAGGTATCAATTACTGACTCGGAGAAGCCACGCTTTGATAAGATCAAGCGTTCAATCTCCATGCAGTCAGTCTCAGAGAAAGTAGATTCAGATGATTGAAAGGACCTTGTATTAGAAGGTCTTGTCTCAGAGGCAGAGTCCATGGTGGAAAGGATGACATGTCCACTAGGTCTGCATACCAGGTCCTGCGTGGCCACGCAGGCGCTATCAATATCACCGATGCTCTCTCCTGTTTGATTTTGGCAATCAGACGAGGGAGCAGAGGAAACGGTGGAAACACATAGGCCAGGTTGAAGAACCAAGGTGCCGCTAGAGCATCTATCAGTGCCGCTTCTGGGTCCCTGGACCTGGATCCGTAACAAGGAAGCTTGGCGTTCTGGCGAGACACCATGAGATCCAGTTCTGGTTTGCCCCAACGGAGAACCAATTGAGCAAACACCTCCGGATGGAGTTCCCACTCCCCCGGATGAAAAGTCTGACGACTTAGAAAATCCGCCTCCCAGTTCTCTACACCTGGGATATGGATCGCTGATAGGTGGCAAGAGTGAGTCTCTGCCCAGCGAATTATCTTGGAGACTTCTGACATCGCTAGGGAACTCCTGGTCCCCCCTTGATGGATGATGTAAGCCACAGTCGTGATGTTGTCCGACTGAAATCTGATGAACCTCAGTGTTGCTAACTGAGGCCAAGCTAGAAGAGCATTGAATATTGCTCTTAACTCCAGAATATTTATTGGGAGGAGTTTCTCCTCCTGAGTCCATGAACCCTGAGCCTTCAGGGAGTTCCAGACTGCACCCCAACCTAGAAGGCTGGCGTCTGTTGTTACAATGGTCCAATCTGGCCTGCGAAAGGTCATACCTTTGGACAGATGGACCCGAGATAACCACCAGAGAAGAGAATCTCTGGTTTCCTGATGCAGATTTAGTAGAGGGGACAAATCTGTGTAATCCCCATTCCACTGACTGAGCATGCATAATTGCAGCGGTCTGAGATGCAGGCGCGCAAATGGCACTATGTCCATCGCCGCTACCATTAAGCCAATTACTTCCATGCACTGAGCCACCGTGGGGCGCGGAATGGAGTGAAGAACACGGCAAGCATTTAGAAGTTTTGATAACCTGGACTCCGTCAGGTAAATTTTCATTTCTATAGAATCTATCAGAGTCCCTAGGAAGGAAACCCTTGTGAGAGGAGATAGAGAACTCTTTTCTTCGTTCACTTTCCACCCATGCGACCTCAGAAATGCCAGAACTATCTCTGTATGAGACTTGGCAATTTGAAAGCTTGACGCCTGGTTCAGGATGTCATCTAGGTAAGGAGCCACCGCTATGCCTCGCGGTCTTAGAACCGCCAGAAGTGAGCCCAGAACCTTTGTAAAAATTCTTGGGGCTGTAGCCAACCCGAATGGAAGAGCTACAAACTGGTAATGCCTGTCTAGAAAGGCAAACCTCAGGAACCGATGATGATTCTTGTGGATCGGAATGTGAAGGTAGGCATCCTTTAAGTCCACTGTGGTCATGTACTGACCCTCTTGGATCATGGGTAAAATGGTTCGAATAGTTTCCATCTTGAATGATGGAACTCTGAGGAATTTGTTTAGGATCTTTAGATCCAAAATTGGTCTGAAGGTTCCCTCTTTTTTGGGAACCACAAACAGATTTGAATAAAACCCCTGTCCTTGTTCCGTCCGCGGAACTGGATGGATCACTCCCATTACAAGGAGGTCTTGCACGCAGCTTAGGAATGCCTCTTTCTTTATCTGGTTTACAGATAATCTTGAAAGGTGAAATCTCCCTTGTGGGGGAGAAGCTTTGAAGTCCAGAAGATATCCCTGAGATATGATCTCCAACGCCCAGGGATCCTGAACATCTCTTGCCCACGCCTGGGCAAAGAGAGAGAGTCTGCCCCCTACTAGATCCGTTGTCGGATAGGGGGCCGCTCCTTCATGCTGTCTTGGAGGCAGCAGCAGGCTTTCTGGCCTGCTTGCCCTTGTTCCAGGACTGGGTAGGTTTCCAGGCCTGCTCAGATTGAGGAAAAGTTCCCTCTTGTTTTGAAGTAGAGGGAGCTGATCCTGCACCTGCCTTGAAATTTTGAAAGGCACGAAAATTAGACTGTTTGGCCCTTGATTTGGCCCTGTCCTGAGGAAGGGTATGACCCTTACCTCCAGTAATGTCAGCAATAATTTCTTTCAAACCAGGCCCGAATAAGGTCTGCCCCTTGAAATGAATGTTAAGTAATTTAGACTTTGAAGTCACATCAGCTGACCAGGATTTAAGCCATAGCGCCCTACGCGCCTGGATGGCGAATCCGGAATTCTTAGCCGTTAGTTTAGTCAAATGAACAATGGCATCAGAAACAAATGAGTTAGCTAGCTTAAATGTTCTAAGCTTGTCAATAATTTCAGTCAATGGAGCTGTATGGATGGCCTCTTCCAGGGCCTCAAACCAGAACGCCGCCACAGCAGTGACAGGCGCAATGCATGCAAGGGGCTGTAAAATAAAACCTTGTTGAATAAACATTTTCTTAAGGTAACCCTCTAATTTTTTATCCATTGGATCTGAAAAAGCACAACTGTCCTCAACCGGGATAGTGGTACGCTTTGCTAAAGTAGAAACTGCTCCCTCCACCTTAGGGACTGTCTGCCATAAGTCCCGTGTAGTGGCATCTATTGGAAACATTTTTCTAAATATAGGAGATGGGGAAAAGGGCACACCGGGTCTATCCCACTCCTTACTAATAATTTCTGTAAGCCTTTTAGGTATTGGAAAAACATCAGTACTCACCGGCACTGCATAGTATTTATCCAGCCTACACAATTTCTCTGGCACTGCAATTGTGTCACAGTCATTCAGAGCAGCTAATACCTCCCCAAGTAACACACGGAGGTTCTCAAGCTTAAATTTAAAATTAGAAATCTCTGAATCAGGTCTCCCCGATTCAGAGACGTCACCCACAGACTGAAGCTCTCCGTCCTCAGGTTCTGCATATTGTGACGCAGTATCAGACATGGCTCTTACAGCATCTACGCGCTCTGTATCTCGTCTAACCCCAGAGCTATCGCGCTTGCCTCTCAATTCAGGCAATCTGGCTAATACGTGTGACAGGGTATTATTCATGATTGCAGCCATGTCCTGCAAAGTAATCGCTATGGGCATGCCTGATGTACTTGGCGCCATATTAGCGCGCGTCCCTCGAGCGGGAGGTGAAGGGTCCGACACGTGGGGAGAGTTAGTCGGCATAACTTCCCCCTCGACAGACCCCTCTGGTGACAATTCTTTTATAGATAAAGACTGATCTTTACTTTTTAAGGTGAAATCAATACATTTAGTACACATTCTCCTATGGGGCTCCACCATGGCTTTTAAACCTAATGAACAAGTAGTTTCCTCTGTGTCAGACATGTTTGTACAGACTAGCAATGAGACTAGCAAGCTTGGAAAACACTTTAAACAAAGTTAACAAGCAATATAAAAAACGTTACTGTGCCTTTAAGAGAAACAAATTTTGGCAAAATTTGAAATAACAGTGAAAAAAGGCAGTTACACTAACAAAATTTTTACAGTGTATGTAACAAGTTAGCAGAGCATTGCACCCACTTGCAAATGGATGATTAACCCCTTAATACAAAAAACAGATTAACAAAATGAAAAATATGTTTTTTAAACAGTCATAACAACTGCCACAGCTCCTACTTTTGAAGCCTTTTGAGCCCTTCAGAGATGTCCTATAGCATGCAGGGGACTGCTGAGGGAAGCTGAATGTCACAGTTTGTAATTTTAACTGCACCAACTGTAACTTTTATACTATAACAGTGGAAAGCCTCAGGAAACTGTTTCTAGACAAAAATAAAGCCAGCCATGTGGAAAAAACTAGGCCCCAATAAGTTTTATCACCAAAGCATATATAAAAATGATTAACATGCCAGCAAACGTTTTATATTACACTTTTATAAGAGTATGTATCTCTGTTAATAAGCCTGATACCAGTCGCTATTAAATCACTGCATTTAGGCTTAACTTACATTAATCCGGTATCAGCAGCATTTTTCTAGCAAATTCCATCCCTAGAAATATGTTAACTTCACATACCTTATTGCAGGAAAACCTGCACGCCATTCCCCCTCTGAAGTTACCTCACTCCTCAGAATATGTGAGAACGGCAATGGATCTTAGTTACTTCTGCTAAGATCATAGAAATCACAGGCAGATTCTTCTTCTAATGCTGCCTATGATAAAACAGTACACTCCGGTACCATTTAAAAATAACAAACTTTTGATTGAAGTTAAGAAACTAAGTGAAGAACATTGAAATGTTAAATACTGTAAAAACACAGTAAAATACATTGTTAAATATTAACCCCTTAAGGACCAGCGACGTACCCTGTATGTCACTGGCCTTTTTTTGGGACTTGATTGTTTTATAGCGCGGTCTTGCCACCAGCGTTGAGACTGCTCTATTCCACAAAGCCTGCTGGAGGGAGTGCATTAATAGCGTGTTCTTGCTAGACTTGTGCTATTATGTCCTGAAAAAACCCTTAACCACCAGTGACATACAGGGTACATTGTGGTCATTAAGGGGTTAAAATAGCTTAAAACATATTTTTTAACTATTAAGGTATTTCAGTGGTAAGGGCTTCAAAGTGTGTGTATATATATCCTGTATATATATATATATATATATATATATATATATATATATATATATATATATATATATATGCGTGTATATATGTATATACATGTGTAAATTCCTCTATTGGTTTATATAAGTATATATGTATGTATATACATATATAAACACATAAATACACACACACACACACATATATATATATATATATATATATATACATTCATAAATAAGCTAATTCAAAATTCTGGACTATTGTAATTTAATTCCAATGGCATGGAGAGTCCATGGGGTCGATCCGATATAAATCGTCGCCCGCAAAAGCCGGCGACGCCAATATTTGCGCGGGTTTGGTATCACATATACGGCGTAACCTAGAAGTTACGCGCGTATATTTCTGCCGTCGCCCGTAGTTTTTTGGGCTATAGGCAGGTATACCAAACCAGCGCAGTTTGATATCCAATATGCAGCGTAAGGACTTACGTGGCGAAAATGGAGAAAACTTACTCCATTTTCACCTCGCCACAAAAAGCAGCCGTAAGAAGCCTTACGCTGACTATTGGAGCCCCGTAACTCCCTAAACTGGCTGCTAAAATAAACCTAACACCTAACGCATGCGCAATGTCTATCTCCCTGTCAACCGCGATCCCCCCCCCCCCCGAAATTCCTAATAAAGTTATTAACCCCTAAACCGCCGCTCCCGGACCCCGCCGCCATCTACATAAACTAACCCCCTATTGTGAGCCCCTAAAACCGCCGCCATCTACCTTATCTATCCCCTAATTAGAACCCCTTACACCGCTGTCATCTACCTTATCTATCCCCTAATCTGACCCCTTACACCGCCACCACCTATATAAAAATTATTAACCCCTAATCTAATCCCCCTATACCGCCGCCAGCTATATTAATATTATTAACCCCTAATGTAAGCCACTTACACCGCCGCCATCTCTATTAAAATGATTAACCCCTTATTTAATCTACCTACCCCGCCGCCAGCTATATTATCTATATTAACCCTAAGTATATTATAGTTAATATAGGTATTGCATTATATATATTAACTATATTAACCCTAATTATATTAGGGTTAATATAGTTAATATAGTTACTATAGTATTTATATTAACTATATTAACTCTATCTAACCCTAACACCCCTAACTAAATTTATATTAAATTAATCTAATTCATTTATAAACTAAAATATTCCTATTTAAATCTAAATACTTACCTATAAAATAAACCCTAAGATAGCTACAATATAATTAATAATTACATTGTAGCTATGTTAGGGTTAATATTTATTTTACAGGTAAATTGTTAATTATTTTAACTAGGTATAATAGCTATTAAATAGTTATTAACTATTTAATATCTACCTAGTTAAAATAATTACCCAATTACCTGTAAAATAAATCCTAACCTAAGTTACAAATATACCTACACTATCAATAAATTAAATAAACTACAAACATCTATCTAAAAATACAATTAAATTAACTAAACTAAATTACAAAAAAAAACAAACACTAAATTACAAAAAATAAAAAAAGATTACAAGATTTTTAAGCTAATTACACCTATTCTAAGCCCCCTAATAAAATAATAAACCCCCCAAAAAAAAAATTCCCTGCCCTATTCTAAATTAAACAAATTTCAAAGCTCTTTACCTTACCAGCCCTTAAAAGGGCCTTTTGTGGGGCATGCCCCAAAGAATTCAGCTCTTTTGCATACAAATACAATAACCCCCCCCCCCCCATTACAACCCACCACCCACATACCTCTATTCTAAAACCACCCAAACCCCCCTTAAAAAAGCCTAACACTACCCCCCCTGAAGATCTCCCTACCTTGTCTTCACCACACCGGGCCGAACTCCTGATCCGATCCGGGCGATGTCTTCCTCCAAGCGGCAAAGAAGAATTCTTCCTCCGGCGATGTCTTCCTCCAAGCGGCAAAGAAGAATTCTTCCTCCGGCGACGTCTTCCTCCAAGCGGCAGCAAAGTCTTCATTCTTCCGGCGGCATCTTCAATCTTCTTTCTTCGCTCCGCCGCCGCGGAGCATCCATCCCGGCCGACTACTGAACTACGAATGAGGTACCTTTAAATGACGTCATCCAAGATGGCGTCCACCGAATTCCGATTGGCTGATAGGATTCTATCAGCCAATCGGAATTAAGTTAGAAAAATCTGATTGGCTGATTGAATCAGCCAATCAGATTCAAGTTCAATCCGATTGGCTGATCCAATCAGCCAATCAGATTGAGCTCGCATTCTATTGGCTGATCGGAACAGAACAGAAGATGCCGCCGGAAGAATGAAGACTTTGCTGCCGCTTGGAGGAAGACTTCGCCGGAGGAAGAATTCTTCTTTGCCGCTTGGAGGAAGACATCGCCGGAGGAAGAATTCTTCTTTGCCGCTTGGAGGAAGACATCGCCCGGATCGGATCAGGAGTTCGGCCCGGTGTGGTGAAGACAAGGTAGGGAGATCTTCAGGGGGGTAGTGTTAGGCTTTTTTAAGGGGGGTTTGGGTGGTTTTAGAATAGAGGTATGTGGGTGGTGGGTTGTAATGGGGGGGGGGGGGTATTGTATTTGTATGCAAAAGAGCTGAATTCTTTGGGGCATGCCCCACAAAAGGCCCTTTTAAGGGCTGGTAAGGTAAAGAGCTTTGAAATTTGTTTAATTTAGAATAGGGCAGGGAATTTTTTTTATTTTGGGGGTTTATTATTTTATTAGGGGGCTCAGAATAGGTGTAATTAGCTTAAAAATCTTGTAATCTTTTTTTATTTTTTGTAATTTAGTGTTTGTTTTTTTTTGTAATTTAGTTTAGTTAATTTAATTGTATTTTTAGATAGATGTTTGTAGTTTATTTAATTTATTGATAGTGTAGGTGTATTTGTAACTTAGGTTAGGATTTATTTTACAGGTAATTGGGTAATTATTTTAACTAGGTAGATATTAAATAGTTAATAACTATTTAATAGCTATTATACCTAGTTAAAATAATTAACAATTTACCTGTAAAATAAATATTGACCCTAACATAGCTACAATGTAATTATTAATTATATTGTAGCTATCTTAGGGTTTATTTTATAGGTAAGTATTTAGATTTAAATAGGAACATTTTAGTTTATAAATTAATTAGATTAATTTAATATAAATTTAGTTAGGGGTGTTAGGGTTAGATAGAGTTAATATAGTTTATATAAATGCTATAGTAACTATATTAACTATATTAACCCTAATATAATTAGGGTTAATATAGTTAATATATATAATGTAATACCTATATTAACTATAATATACTTAGGGTTAATATAGATAACATAGCTGGCGGCGGGGTAGGTAGATTAAATAAGGGGTTAATCATTTTAATAGAGATGGCGGCGGTGTTAGGGGCTTACATTAGGGGTTAATAATTTTAATATAGATGGCGGCGGTGTTAGGGGCTCACTTTAGGGGGTTATAGATATAATATAGCTGGCGGCGGGGTACGGGAGCGGTGGTTTAGGGGTTAATAACTTTATTAGGTTGCGGCGGGGTACGGGAGCGGCGGTTTAGGGGTTAATAGCTTTTTTATTGTTAGGATAGTGAGGGGGGATAGCGGATAGAGGGTTCGACGTGTCGGGCTATGTTAGGGAGGCGTGTTAGACTTGTCGGGCTTTGTTAGGGAGGCGTGTTAGACAGTGCGGGTGTTTTAGACTTTAGTCAGGTTTTATAGGCGCCGGCAGTTTCTAACGTGCCGCAAGTCACTGGCGACGCCAGAAATTTGTACTTGCGCAGATTTCTGGACATCGCTGGTTTGTCAGACTTACGGCACGTTAGCATCTGACGGCGACTTATATAGGATAGCTCGAGTTGCGAGCTGAAACTGCGGGCGACGCCGGTTCCCTCGCTTGCGCCGCAAACTGCGATCTATATCGGATTGCGCCCCAAGAATCCATTCAATTACTAGTGGGAATTCAACTCCTGGCCACCAGGGGGAGGCAAAGAACACCCCAGCAAAGCTTCAAGTATCCTCCCACTACCCACAATCCCCAGTCATTCTTTGCCTGTGTAACAGTGTAGGTGATGTGCGAAGGTGTCTGAAGAAATCAAGTCGTTAATTGTTTAATAGGTACTTTTCCCTGCAAGCAAGGATTGGGGTTATGCTGTGTCCATGTAATTCTCTTTAGTAAGAGTAATGGTGGCTTTTAGCAGTTGGAAGATGGCAAGGTGGTCTTTGCTTACCTTCCAACATTTTTGCTACCCCTATATAGAAAACCAGGGTTGGTTATTCTCTTTTTTCTTTATCTACAGGTCTATGTCAGAGAGGATTCTGTCACACTTGTTTGCTGTACCTGCCCTACAGCGGATCCACAGGTAAGTGCTTTTTACCTTCTAGGTGAGAAGGATGCAGCACTTAGGAGTTCCTTGTTTAAAAAAAAAAATTAAAAAAAATTAGAGAACAAGGTGGATCCTTACGGGACTGAATATCCCTTTTAAAGGTTGGGGATTTATTGGGCAGCAGTTCAGGGCACTGTTCTGTCATGTAAATGCTTTTTGATTTTGGCTATGGGGATTTGTTTGCACAAGTTTACCTTTTATTTAGTTTGGGTAATATCTCTTTAAGAAAGTTGTTGGACCGCACCTTACTTTTGAATTTGCGATCATGTGACCACTCTGTTACCTCCTGAGTGCTGAACAGTTTGTTTCTAGCAGGCTGTTTTGAAGCTGGATTTTCAAGGAGACAGACTGGATTATCTGGCATTAGATCGTTTTTCCTGCCTGTCGCTTCTCTCTGTTGTTTTCAGATTTCTAGGATCTGCAGTTTGAACAGGATTTATCTGCTTGTGTGGATTGGATTCCTGGTTACCGGTTGGGTGAGTCTCTCCAGCATGGCTGGGCTGTAGAGGTGCCGGTTTTAATAATTATTTATCTATGCTTAGAATTGTATTCTATTTTTTATATTGAAATTAAGAGTATAAGGGAAATACAGGGCTATTTTATTTACTATGGAAGCCGATCTCAAGCTTCCATTTGATAAATGTCCTAATTGTGCAGATGCCCAGGTTATACCTCCTGTGCAATTTTGTTCCCTTTGCCTTAATAAAGTTGTATTATTTAAGGATAAGGGTTCCTTTTCTGAGCCTTCTTTTTCTCAGGATAATGCTGTTCAGGGGTTGTCTGAGCCTTCTGCTAACATGTCCCAGTCTTTGACAGATTCACATGCAGTCCCTTGCAGTTCCTCAGTCAGTTTCTGTGAGTGTTTGTTTGCCTAAAGATTTTGCTGCGCAGTTGACTTCTGCAGTTTCTGCAACCCTAAGTGCTTTACCTAGTTTTGGTAAAAGGAAGAGGAAATCTAAGAGAATTTCTAAGGGTTCTGATTCCGCCAACACTGATTTGTTTAGTCTTTCTCAGTTATCTAACAAGGATCATTCCTCTTCAGCTTCTGAGGGTGAGATCTCTGACTCAGAATCTGCATTTCCTAGTACAATAGATTTTGAGGAGGTTAATTTTAGATTTAAACTGGAGCATCTCCATTTACTTTTGAAGGAGGTTTTAGCTACTTTGGATGACTCTGAAACTGTTGCAGAGGCTTCTAAAAAGGCTTATAAACTGTATAGAGTTTTTGATATCAAACCTAAATCTGTGGAGGTTGTCCTGTTCCCGATCACATGCCTGACATTATATCTCAGGAAGGGGAGAAGCCAGGTGTTCCTTTTAACCCGTCTCCTGTGTTTAAAAAGATGTTTCCTGTGGCTGATTCAGTGTGAGATCTGTGTCTCACTGTTCCTACAGTAGAGGACGCTATATCTACCGTAGCCATGGATAGTTCCTCTTCTAGAGACCCTATGGATAAAAAACTGGAGGGTTATTTAAGAAAGATGTTTCTTCATCAAGGTTTGCAGTGGCAACCAGTTGCTAGTATTGCGACAGTTGCTGGTGCTGCCTCTTATTGGTGTGACTCTTTGTCTGATCTAATTTCAGAGGAGACTACTATAGAGGAGATCAAGGCTCTAAAGCTGGCTAATACTTTTATCTGCAATGTCAGTATGCAAGTTGTTAGGCTGGGAGCCAATATTTCTAGTTTTGCAATACTAGCCTGCAGAGCCCTTTGGTTAAAATCTTTGTTTGCTGATGTGACTTATAAATCCAAGCTTCTGTCTCTACCTTTTAAGGGTAAGACTTTATTCGATCCTGGTCTGGCAGATATCATTTTCACGGTTATTGGTGAAAAGGGAGTTTTTTTTATCACAGGATAAAAAGAATAGACCCAATGGTCGTCAGACTTATTTTCGTATCTTTTTATTTTCGTAACTTCAAGGGACAGAGAGCTTCCTCGTCTTCTAAATCTGAGCAAGCCAAGACTTCTTGGAGAGCTAGCCAGCCCTGGAACAAGGGTAAGCAATCCAGAAAGCCTTCTGCTGAGGCTAAGTCAGCATAAAGGGGCCGTCCCCAATCCAGTTCTGGATCAGGTAGGGGGCAGGCTTTCCTTTTTTCAGCAGGCTTGGATTTGCAATGTTCCAGATCCTTGGGCAGTGGATGTAGTCTCCCAGGGATACAGGATAGGATTCAAGTCTTGTTCCCCCAGGGACAGATTCCTATTATCAAGATTATCTGTATACCAGGTAAAGAGAGAGGTCTTCTTAAACTGCGTAAGGGATTTGTCCTCTCTAGAAGTGATTATCCCAGTTCCTCTAGCAGAACAGGGTCAGGGATTTTATTCAAATCTTTTTGTAGTTCCCAAAAAGGAGGGAACTTTTCGACCCATTCTAGATTAAAAGTCTTTCAACAAGTTTCTCAGGTTCCCGTCCTTCAAAATGGAGACTATTTGTTCTATTCTCCCTCTAGTTCAGGAGGGTGAGTTTATGACCACTATAGACCTAAAGCATGCGTATCTTCATATGCCTATCCACAGGAAGCATTTCAAGTTCCTGTGATTCGCTTTTTTGGATTAACATTTCCAATTTGTAGCCCTGCCTTTCGGCCTCGCAACTGCTCCTCAAATCATTATGAAGGTTCTAGGGGCTCTTTTGGCTGTGGCCAGATTTTCTAGGGATTGTGGTGGCTCCTTACCTGGATGATATCTTGATCCAGGCGCTTTCTTTTCAGTTAGCAAGATCACATACAGATTCTCTGTTAGCTATTCTCCATTCTCACGGGTGGAAGGTGAATATAGGGAAAAGTCCCTTGGTGCCAAGTACCAGGGTATGTTTTCTGGGGACAATCATAGACTCAGTATCTATGAAGATTTTTTTTGACAGAGGTCAGAAAATTCAACCTTCTGGATGCCTGTTGTTCTCTTCAGTCCTCTGTTCGTCTATCTGTGGCTGTATGCATGGAAGTAATTAGTCTCATGGTGGCATCCATAGACATTATTCCGTTTGTTTGCTTCCATCTGAGACCTCTACAGTTATGTATGCTCAATCAATGGAACGGAAACCACTCAGATCTCTCTCAGAGGATAGTTTTAAACTCTCAGACAAGAATGTCTCTGTCTTGGTGGATCTCCCAGGACCTTTTGTCTCAGGGCACTTGTTTCCTGAGACCTTCTTGGGAGATTGTGACCACGGATGCCAGCCTGTTAGGCTGGGGAGCAGTTTGGGGGTCCCTAAGAGCTCAGGGACTTTGGACTCAGGAGGAGTCTGCACTCCCTATAAATATCCTAGAATTGAGAGCAATTCTCAATGCTCTATTAGCTTGGCCTCAACTGAGTTTAGTCCAGTTTATCAGATTTCAATCAGACAACATCACTTTGGTGGCATATATCAACCACCAAGGAGGAACTCTGAGCTTGTTAGCTATGAAGGAGGTGACTCACATTCCTCAGTGGGCAGAGTCTCACAATTGTCATCTCTCTGCCATTCATATCCCGGGTGGACAACTAGGAAGCGGATTATCTGAGCAGGCAGACGTTTCATCCAGGGGAATAGGCTCTCCATCCGGAAGTTTTTTCGATATTAACCATCAAGTGGGGAGTTCCGGAGCTGGATCTTATGGCATCTCATCTAAACGCCAAATTTCCAAGATCAAGAGATCCTCAAGCAGCTCTGGTAGATGCCCTTGGCAGTGCCATGGGATTTCAGTCCAATTTATCTGTTTCCTCCGGTTGCCCTCCTTCCTTGGGTGATAGCTTGTATCAAACAAGAACAGGCTTCGGTAATTCTAATAGCTCCACCGTGGCCTTGCAGAACTTGGTTTGCAGACCTAGTGAGGATGTTGTCATTTCTACCATGGAAATTTCCTTTGAGGAAGGATCTTCTATTTCAGGGCCCCTTCCTCCATCCGAACTTAGTCTCTCTGAAGCTGATGGCTTGGAGATTGAACGCTTAGTCTTGTCCAGACAAGGTTTTTCTGTTAAAGTTATTGAGACTATGATCCAGGCTCGTAAGCCTGTTACTCGCAATATTTATTATATGGTTTGGCCTAAATACCTTTGACTAGATTATGAGTTGTCCGTTAGGGTAAAAAAGCAGCATTAAGAGGTCCTAACGCTGCTTTTTTACGCCCGCTGGTATTACGAGTCTTGAAGGTTTAGGTGTACCGCACACTTCTTTGGCATACCGCAAAACAACTTACGTAAACTTTGTAAAGTCTTTTTTCTATGGGACTTCCATAGCGCCGGCATTACGAGTCTGTCCTGGGAGGCCAAAAAGTTAGCAGTACACCCTACTCTGTCAAGAGTCCTAACACATTTAAAAGTCAGTAGTTATGAGTTTTATGGTACAACGCTGTAGCATAAAACTCATAACTAAAGTGCTAAAAAGTACACTAACACCCATAAACTACTTATTAACCCCTAAACCGAGGCCCTCCCGCATCGCAAATACTATAATAAAATTATTAACCCCTAATCTGCCGCTCCGGACACCGCCGCCACCTAATTATATTTATGAACCGCTAATCTGCTGCCCCCAACATCGCCGACACCTACATTATACTTATTAACCCCTAATCTGCCGCCCCCAATGTCGCCGCAACCTACCTACACTTTTTAACCCCTAATCTGCCGCCCCCAACGTCGCTGTCACTATAATAAACATATTAACCCCTAAACCGCCGCACTCCCGCCTCGCAAACATTAGTTAAATATTATTAACCCCTATTCTGCCGTCCCTAACATCGCGGTCACCTACCTACATTTATTAACCCCTAATCTGCCGCCCCCAACGTCGCCGCCGAAAGTTATTAACTCCTAAATCTAAGTCTATCCCTAAACCTAACACCCACTAACTTAAATATAATTTAAATAAATCTAAATAAATATTCCTATCATTAAATAAATTATTCCTATTTAAAACTTAATACTTACCTGTAAAATAAACCCTAAGCTAGCTACAATAGAACTAATAGTTACATTGTAGCTATTTTAGGGTTTATTTTATTTTACAGGCAAGTTTGTATTTATTTTAACTAGGTAGAATAGTTATTAAATAGTCATTAACTATTTAATAACTACCTAGCTAAAATAAATACAAAAGTACCTGTAAAAGAAAACCTAATCTAAGTTACACTAACACCTAACACTACACTATAATTAAATACATTAACTAAATTAAATACAATTACCTAAATTAAATTAAATTAGCTAAAGTACAAAAAAAACCCCATTAAATTACAGAAAATAATAAACAAATTACAGATATTTAAACTAATTACACCTAATCTAATAGCCCTATTAAAATAAAAAGCCCCCCCAAAATAAAAAAAAAACCCTATCCTAAACTAAACTACCAATAGCCCTTGAAAGTGCCTTTTGTGGGGCATTGCCCCAAAGTAATCAGCTCTTTTACCTGTAAAAAAATACAAACAACCCCCCCAACAGTAAAACCCACCACCCACACAACCAACCCCCCAAATAAAATACTATCTAAAAAACCTAAGCTCCCCATTGCCCTGAAAAGGGCATTTGGTTGGGCATTGCCCTTAAAAGGGCAGTTATCTCTTTTGCAGGCCCAGAGTCCCTAACCAAAAATAAAACCCACCCAATACACCATTAAAAAACCTAACACTAACCCCCTGAAGATCGACTTACCGGGAGAAGTCTTCATCCAAGCCGGGCCGAAGTCCTCAATGAAGCTGGGAGAAGTCTTCATCCAAGCCGGGCGAAGTGGTACCCAGACTGGCAGAAGTCTTCATCCAGATGGCATCTTCTATGTTCATCCATCCGGCGTGGAGCAGGTCCATCTTCAAGACATCCGACGCGGAGCATCCTCTTCATCTGACGACTAAAGCTGAATGAAGGTAGCTTTAAGTGACGTCATCCAAGATGGCGTCCCTTAGATTCCGATTGGCTGATAGAATTCTATCAGCCATTCGGAATTAAGGTAGAAAAAATCCTATTGGCTGATGCAATCAGCCAATAGGATTGAGCTTGCATTCCATTGGCTGATTGGAACAGCCAGTAGAATGCAAGCTCAATCCTATTGGCTGATTGGATCAGCCAATAGGATTGAACTTCAATCCTATTGGCTGATTGCATCAGCCAATAGGATTTTTTCTACCTTAATTCCGATTGGCTGATAGAATTCTATCAGCCAATCGGAATCTAAGGGACGTCATCTTGGATGACGTCACTTAAAGGTACCACTTCTTCTACTCTCTCCTTCTGGTTGAGAAGTGTTATTCAATTGGCTTATGAGACAGCTGTACAGCAGCCTCCATAAAAAATTACGGCTCACTCCACTAGGGCTGTCGCTTCCTCTTGGGCCTTTAAAAATGATGCTTCTATGCAACAGATTTGCAAGGCGGCCACTTGGTCATCATTGCATACTTTTTCCAAATTTGATGTTTTTGCCTCAGCTGAGGCTTCTTTTTGGGAGGAAAGTTCTTCAAGCGGTGGTGCCTTCTGTTCGCCTGTCTTGTGTATCCCTCCCTTCCATTCTGTGAACTCTAGCTTTGGCATTGGCTCCTACTAGTAATTGAATGGATTTGTGGACTCTCCATACCATTGGAAAGAAAACATCATTTATACTTACCTGATAAATTATTTTCTTTCCTGGCATGGAGAGTCCATGACCCGCCCTTATTTTTAAGATGGCTTTTTGTCATTTTTCTAAACCTCAGGCACCTCTATACCCTTTGTGTCCTCTTCTCTTTCCATAATTCCTCGGCTGAATGACTGGGGATTGTGGGTAGTGGGAGGATACTTGAAGCTTTGCTGTGGTGTTCTTTACCTCCACCTGGTGGCCAGGAGTTGAATTACCACTAATAATTGAATGGATTTGTGGACTCTCCATGCCAGGAAAGAAAATAATTTATCATGTAAGTATAAATTATGTTATTGTTCAGTCAGTCAAATGAATATGTAAAAACGAATACAACTATAGGAGTCATTGCATAATGACAAACTATAGGTGTTTACTTAACACTGGTACAACAACATTTTATAATAAAAGCTAAGTGTATCTTAAAGGGACAAATATAGGAGCGCCAAAAGGCTAAAGTATTACACAGGTTAAATAGCAATGGGTTCCTTCAGAGTCACTGTTTATGGGTTATAGTCAACAAGTGGTCAAATAGACCCTAATGACCTATATTGGTAAAATGATTTTATTTATTCATGGAGAATATAGTCTCCTAAATCATGAAGGTCCAACATATAGAATAATAAAACAACAATGTGTGTTAAAAGATATAATAATAAGACAAATTCCAAAAAGAGGTAATAAATTGACTGGAATAAAATTCTAGTAAAGAGACATTTATGGAAAGTGCAAATGCATATAATTAAAAAAGGAATGAACACCACCTAGTGGGAAATATATATTCTTAAAATAGGCTTAAAAAGGACCATATCAAACAATACCTAAAATACGTCAGGGCAATCTAAAAACAATAATGATCTAGGGATCAGAAAGGTGCACTAATATAAAAGTGCAAAAATATAAATATAAATATATAGAAATATTAAATTGTTTTATAAACCATGTGGTAATTGATTATAAAATGTGAGAATATGTGTGAAATACAAAATAAACATACAAAATAATTGTCTGTGCAAAAAGTTAAATTCTATGATGTAAAAAATAAATAATGTAAAAGTGTGAACAAATCTTAGTGCAGTGGAAGTATACTAACGTAATGATATGATGTGCAATAAACAAATATTATAAATAACTAATAAAAAGGCTAATAAAAAGTTGATACAATTTATTACAATAAGTGAATAAAAACATCCCCTAGCCTACAATAAACTACCAATAGCCCTTAAAAGGGCCTTTTGTAGGGCATTGCCCTAAGTTAAACAGGTCCTTTAAATGTAAACAAATTACAAATTCCCTACAACAGTAAAACCCACTACCCAACCAACCCCCAAAATAAACTTTAAAAAAAAACCTAAGCTACCCATTGCCCCTAAAGGGGTATTTGTATGGACATTTCCCTTAAAAGGGCATTCAGCTCTTTTACTGCCCTTAAAAGGGTATTCAGCTCTTTTAAAATTGCTCAAACAGCCAATAGGATGAGAGCTACTGAAATTCTATTGGCTGTTCAAATCACATGAAGAATCCAATCAGCCAATAGGAATGCAAGGTATGCCATTTTAAAACGGCTACCTTGCATTGAAGCTTCAGTGTACGGCGGTGACTGTATGAAGAGAACGCTCCGCGCAGAATGGCATCAGCTTCCAGGATAGCTCTGCGCCGCCGGGATGAAGATAGAAGACGCCCCCGGGATGGATGAAGGTGTCGTCGCCTGGAAGAAGACTTCTCGCTGCCTGGATGAAGATGGATGTCCGGACTTCAGGAACCGTGAGTAGATTTTATGGGGTTAGTGTTAGGTTTTTTTTCATTTTTTTGGGTGGGTTTATTTTTTATAGGGTTGCACCGATACCATTTTTTTAAGATCGTGTACAAGTACCAATACTTTTTTTCAAATACTCACCGATACCAATTACCGATACTTTTTTAATGTCATGACAGTTTACCAAGCACAATACAGACTAATGATTTAAGATCGCTTCTTTATAATTATGAACTGTATCTCAAAAGACATTTTGAAATAATAAAACAGTTTTATGTGCTTGTTGTCACAAAGTTCATAGAACATGTTTATAAATAAAATTATTACAATAACAAATATAAATAATAACAACAATAAATAACAGCTGTAGCAGCTGGGACTGGAAAGCTACAATTTAAAGGGGCGATTACTGGATGCAATTGAGTTGTAGGGTGCCTATATAACTGATAAATCTGACACTTGTACTTAATACAAAGTCGTATAATTTAATTCTGAAAATAATATTGGGGAAGGAGTATCCCAGTAATCCCCTTTGAGAAAAATGGGGCATTTGTATTCTACTGACTCAACAGAAAATAGGGCTGGTCTTCATATTTTTCCAGGGCTGCTTTTTATTCCCAGTCCAGCCCTGGCTAAGGGTGTTCCTCAGACTACAGTATATTTTGAGCATAATTGTGCAAGATGTGAGGCTTCCAGCTGTAAAGTAGCAGCTTTTAAAGCACCGCTCTGACGTAAAATAATACAAATAACAGCAATTTGTATTGGCAGAACAGAAGTGAACAATTTTTAGTTAAGTCTCCACTCCAGCTTAAAATGAAATGGGAACATACAGTTTGAAAAACGCCACAAGATGGCATATGGGTAGGAATTGGAGGTATCGGTTTAAGTATCGGTGCATTTGCATGAGTACAAGTACTCATGCAAATACTTGGTATCGGCACCGATACCGATACTAGTATCGGTATCGGTGCAACCCTAATTTTTTAGATTAGAGCTTTGGGCAATTGTAAAAGAGCTGAATGCCTCTTTAAGGGCAATGCCCATACAAATAACCCTTTAGGGGCAATGGGTAGCTTAGGTTTTTTTAGAGTTAGGTTTTTTATTTTGGGGGGTTGGTTGGGTAAAAAGAGCTGTTTAACTTAGGGCAATGCCCTACAAAAGGCCCTTTTAAGGGCTATTGGTAGTTTATTGTAGGCTAGAGGGTGTTTTTATTTTGCAGAGCTTTTTTTTTTTAGGGCTATTAGATTAAGTGTAATTGTTTTTATTTTTGATAATTTCCTTTTTTTTGTAATCTTAGTGGGGTTTTTTTTTGCAATGTTAGATTTTTAAAAATATTTCATAGGATTAGTTTTTTTAAAATTTGTAATTTAGTATTTTTAATTGGTAGTTTTTTTTATTTTATTAGAATAGTAAGGTTAGGTTAATTTATAGTCTAATGTTTATTTCACAGGTAAGTTTTTATTTATTTAATTTTATTTGTACTAGTCCTAAAGCCTGTGTACACGGGCCATTTTTTTCAGTACAGCGGTTCCACCCCTTGCTCTCTCTCTATCCCCCCTCTCTTTTGCTCTCTCTGCCCCCTCTCTTTTGCTCTCTCCCCTCTCTTCTGCTCTCTCTCTCCCTCTCTGTCTATTTTGCTCTCTCTTTGCCCCCTCTCTTTTGCTCTCTCTCCCCCTCTCTTTTGCTCTCTCTCTCCCCCCTCTCTTTTCCTCCCTCTCTTTTGCGCTCTATCTCCCCCTCTCTTTTGCTCCCTCTCTCCCTCTCACCCCCCACTCTTTTGCTCTCTCTCCCCCTCTCTTTTGCTGTCTCTCTCCCTCTCTCTTTCTCTCCCTCTCTCTTTCTCTCTTTTGCTCTCTTTATCCCCCCTCTTTTGCTCTATTTCCCCCTCTCTTTTGCTGTCTCTCTCCCTCTCTTTTGCTCTCTTTATTCCCCCTCTTTTGCTCTCTCTCCCCACTTTCTTTTGCTCTCACCCCTTTCTTTTGCTCTCTCCCCTTCTCTTTTGCTGTCTCTCTCCCCCTCTCTTTCTCTCCCCCTCTCTTGTGCTCTCTCTTTCCCCCTCTTTTGCTCTCTCTCCCCTCCTTTCTTTTGCTCTCTCCCCCCTCTCTTTTGCTGTCTCTCTCGCTCTCTTTTGCTCTCTCTATCCCCCCTCTTTTGCTCTCTCTACCCCCCTCTCTTTTGCTCTCTCTCTCTCTCCCCCCTCTCCTTTGCTCTCTCTCCCCCTCTCTTTTGCTCCCTCCTCTATTTTGCTTTCTCTCTCCCTCTACCCCCGACTCTTTTGCTCTCTCTCCCCCTCTCTTTTGCTGTCTCTCTCCCTCTCTTTTGCTCTCTTTATCCCCCCTCTTCTGCTCTATTTCCCCCTCTCTTTTGCTGTCTCTCTCCCTCTTTTTTGCTCTCTTTATCCCCCCTCCTTTTCTCTCTCTCCCCACTTTATTTTGCTCTTTCCCCCCTCTCTTTTGCTGTCTCTCTCCCCCTCTCTTTCTCTCCCCCTCTCTTTTGCTCTCTCTATCCCCCTCTTTTGCTCTCTCCCCCCCCTTTCTTTTGCTCTCTCCCCCCTCTCTTTTGCTGTCTCTCTCCCTCTCTTTTGCTCTCTCTATCCCCCTCTTTTGCTCTCTCTATCCCCCTCTTTTACTCTCTCTCTCCCCCCTCTCCTTTGCTCTCTCTCTCCCCTCTCTTTTGCTCTCTCTCTCTTTTGCTCTATCTCTCCCCCCTCTCTTTTGCGCTCCCCCCTCTCTTCCCCCCCCCCTCTTTTGCTCTCTTTATCCCCCTCTTTTGCTCTCTCTCTCCCCCCTTTCTTTTGCTCTCTTTCCCCCTCTCTTTTGCTGTCTCTCTCTCTCCCTCTCTCTTGCTCTTTCTCCCCCCTCTCTTATGCTCTCTCTCTCCCCCTCTCTTATGCTCTCTCTCTCCTTTCTTTTTGCTTGCTGTCTCCCCCCCTCTCTTTTGCGCTCTCTCTCTTCCCTCTATTTTGCTCTCTCTCTCCCCCCCTTTTTCGCTCTCTCTATCTCCCCTCTTTTGCTCTCTCTCCCCTTTCTTTTGCTCTCTCCCCCTCTCTTTTGCTGTCTCTCTCCCTCTCTTTTGCTCTCTCTATACCCCCCTCTTTTGCTCTCTCTCTATCCCCCCTTTTTTGAGCTCTCTCTTTCACGTACGCAGTCGCACAGCCCCGCCCGGCCCCACCCTTGTACCGCCCGGACCTGCCCAACACCACGCCCAGACCTACCCACCCCCACCCCATCATGCCTGGTCAGCCCCAGATGCAAGGTCAGTCTGTTGAAGGCCAGGTGTGTTTGTCCTTGCGCAGTCTCTACTGCGCATGACAGCTTCGGACAAACACACTTGGCCTTATATATTATAGGATTGTAATTTTAATTAAAAGTTAGGGGGGTGTTAGGTTTAGGGGTTAATAGTTTAATTTAGTGTTTTGCGATATGTGGGGCCAGAGGTTTAGGGGTTAACAGGTTTATTTAGTGGCGGCGATGTGGGAGGCCGGAGGTTTAGGGGTTAATAGATTTATTTAGTGGCAGCGGTGTTGGAGGCTGGAGGTTTAGGGGTTAATAGGTTTATTTAGTGGCGGCGATGTGGGAGGCCGGAAGTTTAGGGGTTAATAGGTTTATTTAGTGGCGGCAATGTCGGGGAGCGGTGGTTTAGGGGTTAATAACTTTATTATAGTGTCGGCGATGTCAGGGAGTGGCAGTTTAGGGGTTAATATATTTAAATAGTGTTGGCGATGTAGGTGGACGGAAGATTAGGGGTTAATACATTTATTTAATAGTTGCAATGTGGGTGGGCGACAGATTAGGGGTTAATACGTTTTAAATAGTGTTTGCAATGCGGGAGGGTGGCGATTTAGGGGTTAATAGGTAGTTTATGGGGGTTAGTATACTTTGTAACAGTTTAGTTATGAGTTTTGTGAAACATATTTGTTTCGCAAAATCCATAACTACTGCTCTCAGATGGCGGTATGGATCGTGTCGGTATAGGCTGTAACACAAGCATTTTAGCCGGACCGCACAACTTGTAATACCAGAGCTATGAAAATCCCACACTCATTTTGAATGCGGAATGGACGTTGGGTTACAGGCTAAAATGCTTGTGGTATAGCTATATGACACGACTCGTAATATGCATTCCTGGCCATTCCAGCGTAATGGACAATTTTTCAGCGTTAAAAGCTGTAACACAAAACTCGTAATCTATTACTCATTTGAAATTAAAAGTAAGTGCTTTTGCAATGTCTTTTTATTATGCATTTATTAATTATGCAATTATACTCTGCTCAGTGGTCCTTTAAGGATCTTAGCATGCTACTTTGTATACATGCACATATGGTGTAACTGTTTATTTTTACATTTCATATACATAGAAGGAATTTTCATCACTCATCACGCTACTTTTGGAGCTATACATGCTTTTTGGTCTTTCGGATGACTACTGATTGCATAAAATATTTATTAGTTCATAGCTTTTAGCAATTCAGGGCTCATTTCCATTGAGCCATAATTAGACTTGCATGAGGTCGCAAACCAGGCCCGGACTGGCCATCGGGCATAGCAGGCAAATGCCCAGTGGGCCGCTGGTCCCCTTAGCCCCGCCCACCTAGGGTTGCCAGGTGTCCTTATTTGACCGGACAATCCGGTATTACAACCAGCTGTCCGGTAAAATTTGCAAAGAAAAACTGCATTAGCATCCACTCCACTTCACTTTGATGCAGGGCAAATGGAGATCAGAAACCGCTATCTGCAGGGAGCTACGATCTCTCCTTCTCCCCTTTCACAGACCGGTTAGAGTTCACAGGTCTCCGGCTGCAGTGGGGGCGGGGCATCACCTACAGCTCACAGAAGAGGAGTCCGTGGGGCTGATTTATCATGACCTGAATGGGGCCAAATACCCCTGTTTCCGCGCGAGCCTTCACTGTGTGTGTGTGTGTGTGTGTGTGTTTCATGTGACAACACTGAAGAAATTACACTTTGTTACCATGTAAAGTAGTTACCATATACAGTATCTCACAAAAGTGAGTACATCCCTCACATTTTTGTAAATATTTTATTATTTCTTTTCATGTGACAACACTGAAGAAATTACACTTTGTTACCATGTAAAGTAGTGAGTGTACAGCCTGTATAACAATGTAAATTTGCTGTCCCCTCAAAATAATTCAATACACAGCCATTAATGTCTAAACCGTTGGCAACAAAAGTGTACACCCCTAAGTGGAAATATCCAAATTGGGCCCAATTAGCCATTTTCTCTCCCCGGTGTCATGTCACTCGTTAGTGTTACAAGGTCTCAGGTGTGAATGGGGAGCAGGTGTGTTAAATTGGGTGTTATCGTTTTCACACTCTCTCATACTGGTCACTGGAAGTTCAACAAGGCACCTCATGGCAAAGAACTCTGAGTATCTGAAAAAAAGAATTGTTGCTCTACATAAAGATGGCCTAGGCTATAAGAAGATTTGCCAAGACCATGAAACTGAGCTGCAGCACATTGGGCAAGACCTTACAGTGGTTTCACAGGACAGGTTCCACTCAGAACAGGCTTTGCCATGGTCGAACAAAGAAGTTGAGTGCACGTGCTCAGCGTCATATCCGGAGGTTGTCTTTGGGAAATAGACGTATGCGTGCTGCCAGTATTGCTGCAGAGGTTAAAGGGGTGGGGGGTCAGCCTGTCAGTGCTCAGACCATACGCCGCACACTGCATCAAATAGGTTTGCATGGCTGTTGTCCCAGAAGGAAGCCTCTTCTAAGGATGATGCACAAGAAAGCCTGCAAACAATTTGCTGAAGACAAGCAGACTAAGGGCATGGATTACTGGAACCATGTCCTGTGGTCCGATACCAAGATAGACTTATTTGGTTCAGATGGGGTCAAGCGTGTGTGGCGGCAACCAGGTGAGGAGTACAAAGACAAGTGTGTCTTGCCTACAGACAAGCATGGTGGTGGGAGTGTCATGGTCTGGGCCTGCATGAGTGCTACCGGCACTGGGGAGCTAGAGTTCATTGAGGGACCCATGAATGCCAATATGTACTGTGACATACTGAAACAGAACATGATCCCCTCCCTTCGGAGACTGGGCCGCAGGGCAGTATTCCAACATGATAACAACCCCAAACACACCTCCAAGACGACCACTGCCTTGCTAAAGAAGCGTAGGGTAAAGGGGAGGGACTGGCCAAGCATGTCTCCAGACCTAAACCCTATTGAGCATCTGTGGGGCATCCTCAAATGGAAGGTGGGGGAGCGCAAGGTCTCTAACATCCACCAGCTCCCTGATGTTGTCATGGAGGAGTGGAAGAGGACTCCAGTAGCAACCTGTGAAACTCTGGTAAACTCCATGCAGAAGAGGGTTAAGGCAGTGCTGGAAAATAATGGTGGCCACACAAAATATTGACACTTTGGGCCCAATTTGGACATTTTCACTTAGGGGTGTACTCACTTTTGTTGCCAATGGTTTAGACATTAATGGCTGTGTGTTGAGTTATTTTGAGAGGACAGCAAATTTACACTGTTATACAGGCTGTACACTTATTACTTTACATTGTTGCAAAGTGTCATTTCTTCAGTGTTGTCACATGAAAAGATATAATAAAATATTTACAAAAGTGTGAGGGGTGTACTCACTTTTGTGAGATACTGTGTGTGTGTGTGTATATATACACACACACACAGTATACTGTGTGTGTGTGTATGTATGTATATATATATATATATATATATATATATATATATATATATAATCCATTATAGAAGAGGACTGCACTCACTGGATTTGGTATATAAAATAAAATTTTTTTTTATTAAGGTGACGTTTCGGGTACACAGACCCCTTCCTCAGACCAGGCAACAGTGCAAATGAACAGTGTGCAATATAAAGCAACATAGCCCCTCCCATCAAACAATTAGTGAAATTGCGCCAAAACCTATGTAACCATGACAACAGGTGAATCACCTAATTAACATTATTCCTGCCTTTACTAATGTGATAGTTAAAAACAGTATAATTGTGCAAACCATATAAGTGTATCTTAAAACTATTCTCAAATAATAAATGACATGACATATGAGTAGAACCTAAAACGCTCAAGGTGCACACAAAGAAATAAAATGTCCCCCTACAATGTGATGTGTGACCTACTGAAATAGCTACCACAAAGAAACAACTTAACATCGATAAAGGCAGTCTATAGGAAACAGCTCTCAATAAAAGATAGTTGCAGGACCTAGGCCGTATATCAGCATTTAAACATTAGTGTATCAGTATCTCTCAGTAAAACATACTTCTCAGTAAACAAAGGACAAGTAGAGAACAAGGACAAGTAGAGAAAAAGGGCTCAATAAAAGATAGTTGCAGGACCTAGGCAGTATATCAGCATTTAAACATTAGTGCATCAGTATCTCTCAGTAAAACATACTTCTCAGTAAACAAAGGACAAGTAGAGAACAAGGACAAGTAGAGAAAAAGGGCTCAATAAAAGATAGTTGCAGGACCTAGGCAGTATATCAGCATTTAAACATTAGTGCATCAGTATCTCTCAGTAAAACATACTTCTCAGTAAACAAAGGACAAGTAGAGAACAAGGACAAGTAGAGAAAAAGGGCTCAATAAAAGATAGTTGCAGGACCTAGGCAGTATATCAGCATTTAAACATTAGTGCATCAGTATCTCTCAGTAAAACATACTTCTCAGTAAACAAAGGACAAGTAGAGAACAAGGACAAGTAGAGAAAAAGGGCTCATAGCCAGAAAAACACGTATGTCAAGATTTAGGCAAGCATGTAGATGTGTGTGTCAATTGTTGAACATCAGTAGGTATATCGTATAGCATCCATAGACTAATCTTAGAGAGAAAGAGGGTGTCATCACACCATCACCGACTACTGAGCCTAAGGGGTAATATAGATAATTTCAAAGCAGTGTGATTGCAATACATACAAAGAGTCAGCAACGTAAGATCGCTATTTATATCTCAAAGGGGAAAAAATATATATATCTCTACCAGCCAGCACTGTCTCTAGTTCAGGTAACTTACTTGGCATGAGATGTGATAGATACTGTCAAAGTGGTTGCAGCGTGTTGCAGAGAGGGAGCTGGAGACAAGATATGTCAGTTAGAAGTTTCAAAAACAGGCGCGGATCAACACAGTCCTGCGTCTGTGTCAACGGTGTCAGCAAGCATGGCTAATTTGCATAGCCGTCTGACATCATCAGGGGGGTGTGTATCAAGCAGTCAGAAAACATAGATGACAGCTAACCGATGTTAGCCGCAACTGCTGGGGCAAGCCAACAAATGATTGTACATACCTACACTTGTAGGAAAGGGGCGAATTGTCTAAACATCTGAGTATATATCACAAAAACAACAGCATAACATGCGTCTATATTGCTTGTATACTTCTATCATATCCCAAAAAGGCTAAGAGAAGCCGTCAGACTTGCAGATAGTTGTATGGATCTGAGAGCCTTAGTCTGCCCAAAATGTTCTAATGTATGTTATGAGTACCATATCTATCCAGAGAGCCATATGTGTACGAAACAGTATAGGTATAGGGTTAGTAAATGTACTTAAAGAGAGCATAGTCTACCAGAATGTTGGTGCTAGAGGTAATCATGATACAAAATAAACAACCAAAAATCCTATACTGGTAAAACATATGCCAGAGTCTTGTGCCTGAGTAACATGTTACTCTTACAGTGGGATCTCAGTGTTACAATCATAGATCCCCTGTTACAATTGGCAATCAAGTGTGGTTATATGCAAAAGATAAAATCAGGGTTATATTAACAGCGAGCCATGGTATCCAGATAAATCAATAAAGCATATGCATAGTCAGTGGGCAAATTTTGGAAGTAAAAGTAAAACATCCTATCACTATGCAAACAGATATTGATGATATGGCCAATGTATGTTCTTGCCTAAATCAGGAAACCTTGCCATATAGGGTAAGGTATCATGCACAGTCCGAGGAAGGACCATTGCTGGTTACACAGATATTATAGGAAACAGTGCCAGTCATTGGACATATTAAGTCCCCTCGGGTATAGGGTGTCAAGTCTGTGTATCCACTTGGTCTCCCTCTGCAGGAGTATTCTATCCCGATTACCCCCCCCCCCGCCGTAGCGGTGGGACGTGGTCAATGAGGATAAAACGTATGTCTGTTACCTTATGCTTGGCCTGTAGGAAGTGTCTAGCCACTGGTTGGTCTGCTGTTCCCTTATCCAAAGCAGTACGAATTGCTGAACGGTGATTTGCCATTCTTATCTGTGCGTTGTCAGATGTTTTACCAACGTAATATTTTCCACAACAGCAGCTTAGAAGGTATACAACGTGACTTGTTGTGCATGTGATAAAGTGCCTTATGGTGTACTTCTGTGTGGTGTGTGGGTGTCGAAACACCTTGCAGGGGATCATGCCACTGCAGGTGGTGCACCCCAGGCATCTGAAGCAACCTGTTTTAGTGGATTTTAGCCACTTCTTTGTGTAGCTTTGCTCGGGGTCCGTCTGCATCAATAGATCCCTGAGGCTTCTGCCACGTCTGTATCCCATGATTGGTGGGTCCAAGTGTCTAAAGGGGAGCGTTTGGTCGGTGCCAAGGATTTCCCATCTGTTTTTGATAGAATCAGCCAAGACCTTTTTCCCTTTGTTATAGGTGGTTGTAAAAACCATTCTTGGTTTCTTGTCAGCAGGGTTTGTTCGTTCGTTTTCAGACATTAATTCTTGTCTTACTTCCTCTAACAGTTCAGGTGAGTAGCCACTCTGCAGGAATTTGTTGGACATTTCATCCATTTGGGTTAACCTGTTGGTTGCCTCAGTATTGTTCCTCATTACCCTGATCATTTGGGATTTCACAATAGCCCTCCTGGTATGTGGCGGATGGCTACTTGTTGCCTCAAGTAAAGAATTCCGATCTGTGGGTTTTGTGTATAAAGTTGTAGATAGTTTCCCTTCCTTCTTTCATGGTTATATACCTTCATGGTGTCCCTTTCATACTGCTCCATGTAGAGATTCGTGTAGGACAGGGCTACGTTAGATCCCATCACTGTTCCGGTTAATTGCTGGTAGAAGATGTTCTCAAAACGAAAATAGTTAAGTTTCAAACACTTGTCAAGAATGTCAAGAATAAACATAGAAACATAGATATTGACGGCAGATAAGAGCCATAGGCCCAGCAAGTCTGCCCGACCTTACCTAACAGTATAAACTTATCTAGTTCGTAGGATAGCCCTATGCTTGTCCCATGCATTTTTAAAGTCCCCCACAGTGTTTGTTGCTACTACCTCTTGAGGAAGTTTATTCCATAAATCAATCACTCTTTCTGTAAAGAAGTGCTTCCTCAAATTACTTCTGAATCTACTACCCTTTAGCTTGAGCTCATGACCCCTTGTTCTTGAATTTTCCATTTTATGTAAAATACCCACAGCCTCAGTTTTACTAAACCCTTTAATGTACTTGAAAGTTGCTATCATATCACCTCTTTCCCTTCTCTCCTCTAAGCTATACATATTTAGGTCATTATGCCTATCCTGGTAAGTTTTATTTTTTAGACCATGTACCATTTTGGTAGCCCTCCTTTGCACAGATTCAAGTTTGTTAATATCCTTCTGAAGATATGGTCTCCAGAACTGCACACAATACTCAAGATGAGGCCTAACTAATGATCTATAAAGTGGCATAAGAACCTTACTATTTCTGCTGCAAATACCTCTACCAATACATCCAAGCATTCTGCTAGCCTTACTCGCTGCATTACTACATTGTTTACTAAGTTTTAAATCATCTGAAATAATAATTCCCAAGTCCTGTTCCTCGTCTGTAACAGTCAGTAAAGTGTCATTGAGTCTGTAATTAACATTTGGATTTTTCTTCCCTAAATGCATTATTTTACACTTTGCTGTGTTAAACTTTAGACCCCAGTCATTTGTCCAATCCTCCAATTGTTGTATATCACTTCTCATTTTGTCTACCCCCCCTGGAACATCCACTCTGTTGCAAATTTTTGTATCATCTGCAAAGAGACATACTTTCCCCTGTAGCCCTTTGCTGATATCGCAGATAAATATGTTAAACAAAACAGGCCCCAGAACTGACCCCTGAGGAACACCACTAGTAACAGCCCCCTCTGCTGAATGAACTCCATTTACTAAGACACTTTGTTTTCTGTCCTTAAGCCAGCATTCCACCCAGTTCACAATTTTTGAATCTAGACCAAGGAGATATAGTTTGTGAATAAGTTTATTGTGTGGGACGGTGTCAAATGCTTTGCTGAAATCTAGATATGCTACATCAACTGCTCCTCCCTTGTCTAATACTTTTGTTACATAATCAAAGAAGTCAATTAGATTAGTCTGACATGATCTCCCTGAAGTAAAACCATGCTGATTTTGGTCCTCTAAATTGTTTGTCTTTATGTAAGTCATAATTCTTTCTTTTAAGAGGCTTTCCATTAATTTCCCTACTACTGAAGTTAAACTAACTGGCCTGTAGTTGCCAGATTCTTCTCTACTGCCCTTTTTATGAAGGGGTATTACATTTGCTATTCTCCAATCATCTGGGACAGCTCCTGTTAATAGTGACTGATTAAACAGATCAGTTAATGGGACAGTTAGCACTGATCGAAGTTCTTTTAAAACCCTTGGATGAATATTATCAGGACCCACTGCCTTTGTAACATTTATTTTTGATAATGCTAACAAAACCTCATCCTCTGTAAAAAGATTACTGTTAAGCTTGTTTCTATTTTGCGTTGCATCCCTTAATAAATAAAGGTCATTGGAGGGCCCACATAGAGGTATCTTTCAAGTGCTGTAGAAATAGCATCTATTCCCTCGTCGTGCGGGATCACTGTGTATAGACTCCTCACGTCCATTGTCACAAGTATGTCCTCACTTGTGATACCTTCCACAGAATTCAGAATCCTAATGAGGTCACCAGAGTCTTTAATGTAGGAATCCATAGATCTCACAATAGGTTGCAGGATGGCGTCCACATACTGGGCCAAAGGTTGTAGCAGCGAGCCCCTGGCGGATACAATTGGCCTGCCAGGGGGATTAAGCTGATCCTTATGGATTTTAGGCAGAGTATACAGTATAGGGTGAATGGGGTGAGTGCAACTCAGGAAGTCAAACTCATCTTGGTCAATCCATTTCTGTTGTACAGCATTTGTAAGTGTCACATCAATTTCTTTCTTGAATGTTGTAGTGGGGTCCCAGGTGAGTTTTTTGTAAGTCAAGTTGTCACTTAGTTGTCGCAGGACTTCAGTGCGATATTGGGCGTAGTCCATAATGACAATGGCACCACCCTTGTCGGCCGGACGTATGACAATGTCAGCATCAGAGGCTAGAGATTTTATAGCCACTCTCTCTGCCTTTGTGAGGTTTGGGCGATGTTTGTCCATTTTAGCATTGTCTGAATCATTTGAGATGAGCCTGGTGAAGGTTTTAATGCTTGTTCCACATGTATTTGGCTCAAATTTGCTTTTAGGTTTAAATCTTTTAATCTCTGGGGTGCTGTTTGAGTCCCTAAAATGTTCCTTGCGCTTCAGATTCCTCTGAAATCTGTGTATGTCCAGAAAAGTCTCAAAGTCATCATTGCTGAAGGTTGGAATAAATGTGAGGCCTTTGTTTACTGAGAAGTATGTTTTACTGAGAGATACTGATGCACTAATGTTTAAATGCTGATATACTGCCTAGGTCCTGCAACTATCTTTTATTGAGCCCTTTTTCTCTACTTGTCCTTGTTCTCTACTTGTCCTTTGCTTACTGAGAAGTATGTTTTACTGAGAGATACTGATGCACTAATGTTTAAATGCTGATATACTGCCTAGGTCCTGCAACTATCTTTTATTGAGCCCTTTTTCTCTACTTGTCCTTGTTCTCTACTTGTCCTTTGTTTACTGAGAAGTATGTTTTACTGAGAGATACTGATACACTACAGGGAGTGCAGAATTGTTAGGCAAATGAGTATTTTGACCACATCATCCTCTTTATGCATGTTGTCTTACTCCAAGCTGTATAGGTTCGAAAGCCTACTACCAATTAAGCATATTAGGTGATGTGCCTCTCTGTAATGAGAAGGGGTGTGGTCAAATGACATCAACACCCTATATCAGGTGTGCATAATTATTAGGCAACTTTCTTTCCTTTGGCAAAATGGGTCAAAAGAAGGACTTGACAGGCTCAGAAAAGTCAAAAATAGTGAGATATCTTGCAGAGGGATGCAGATTGCAAAGCTTCTGAAGCGTGATCATCGAACAATCAAGCGTTTCATTCAAAATAGTCAACAGGGTCGCAAGAAGCGTGTGGAAAAACCAAGGCGCAAAATAACTGCCCATGAACTGAGAAAAGTCAAGCGTGCAGCTGCCAAGATGCCACTTGCCACCAGTTTGGCCATATTTCAGAGCTGCAACATCACTGGAGTGCCCAAAAGCACAAGGTGTGCAATACTCAGAGACATGGCCAAGGTAAGAAAGGCTCAAAGACGACCACCACTGAACAAGACACACAAGCTGAAACGTCAAGACTGGTCCAAGAAATATCTCAAGACTGATTTTTCTAAGGTTTTATGGACTGATGAAATCAGAGTGAGTCTTGATGGGCCAGATGGATGGGCCCGTGGCTGGATTGGTAAAGGGCAGAGAGCTCCAGTCCGACTCAGACGCCAGCAAGGTGGAGGTGGAGTACTGGTTTGGGCTGGTATCATCAAAGATGAGCTTGTGGGGCCTTTTCGGGTTGAGGATGGAGTCAAGCTCAACTCCCAGTCCTACTGCCAGTTTCTGGAAGACACCTTCTTCAAGCAGTGGTACAGGAAGAAGTCTGCATCCTTCAAGAAAAACATGATTTTCATGCAAGACAATGCTCCATCACACGCGTCCAAGTACTCCACAGCGTGGCTGGCAAGAAAGGGTATAAAAGAAGAAAATCTAATGACATGGCCTCCTTGTTCACCTGATCTGAACCCCATTGAGAACCTGTGGTCCATCATCAAATGTGATATTTACAAGGAGGGAAAACAGTACACTTCTCTGAACAGTGTCTGGGAGGCTGTGGTTGCTGCTGCACGCAATGTTGATGGTGAACAGATCAAAACACTGACAGAATCCATGGATGGCAGGCTTTTGAGTGTCCTTGCAAAGAAAGGTGGCTATATTGGTCACTGATTTGTTTTTGTTTTGTTTTTGAATGTCAGAAATGTATATTTGTGAATGTTGAGATGTTATATTGGTTTCACTGGTAAAAATAAATAATTGAAATGGGTATATATTTGTTTTTTGTTAAGTTGCCTAATAATTATGCACAGTAATAGTCACCTGCACACACAGATATCCCCCTAAAATAGCTATAACTAAAAACAAACTAAAAACTACTTCCAAAACTATTCAGCTTTGATATTAATGAGTTTTTTGGGTTCATTGAGAACATGGTTGTTGTTCAATAATAAAATTAATCCTCAAAAATACAACTTGCCTAATAATTCTGCACTCCCTGTAATGTTTAAATGCTGATATACGGCCTAGGTCCTGCAACTATCTTTTATTGAGCGCTGTTTCCTATAGACTGCCTTTATCGATGTTAAGTTGTTTCTTTGTGGTAGCTATTTCAGTAGGTCACACATCACATTGTAGGGGGACATTTTATTTCTTTGTGTGCACCTTGAGCGTTTTAGGTGCTACTCATATGTCATGTCATTTATTGTTTGAGAATAGTTTTAAGATACACTTATATGGTTTGCACAATTATACTGTTTTTAACTATCACATTAGTAAAGGCAGGAATAATGTTAATTAGGTGATTCACCTGTTGTCATGGTTACATAGGTTTTGGCAATTTCACTAATTGTTTGATGGGAGGGGCTATGTTGCTTTATATTGCACACTGTTCATTTGCACTGTTGCCTGGTCTGAGGAAGGGGTCTGCGTACCCCGAAACGTTACCTTAATAAAAAAAATTTTTATTTTATATACCAAATCCAGTGAGTGCAGTCCTCTTCTATAATGGATTATTGATATACCTAACTTGGCACCCTGGTTGATGTCCCTATTGCATTGTGAGTGCAGACACACATGGAAGTTTTATATATATATATATATATATATATATATATATATATTTACTAAATCTCACCTCCACCAAACCCCCCCATCCATTTATTTGTTGGGTGTCCGGTATTTTTGCGAAGGACACCTGGCAACCCTACGCCCACTTCTTAATTATAACCCACACTCTGCTTTGCTGCGCACACTGACTGCTTTGAGCCGGTGGCTCTTTCCCAAAAACAATGTCTGCACAGTTATCCACACAGACAGCAGTCAGTGTCACATTGTGAGTTGCTCTTTTTGCCCCACTTATCCCTCCACGGCGTCATTGTGAGGGCAGTATTTTCAATCACACGTGAGAAACGCAGCCTAGTTTAGCCTGCATGTATGTGAATACTGTGTGTGTTGTGTGCCTGCATGTATGTGAATGCTGTGTGTGTTGTGTTCCTGCATATATGTGAATGCTGTGTGTGCTGTGTGCCTGCATGTATGTATGTGAATGCTATGTAGTGTGTGTGTGCCTGCATGTATGTGAATGCTGTGTGTGTGTCTGCATGTATGTGAATGCTGTGTAGTGTGTGTGTGTGTTTCTGCATGTATGTGAATGCTGTGAAGAAATGGTGAACAGAGGGGGGACTGTCGCAAGCCAGTCCAGCCCTGTCGCAAACCGATAAATATGCTGTCGGAAGCAATTTTGTTTATCTACTGCTTCCAATGGCACGTTATACCTCAATATCTGCAGCCAGGGTCCGGCTGCAGAAAATATTTTCATGTCCCATAGATAGTATTAGAAGACGTTAAGCGATAACTTATACTAGGTTTCCAATGAAAGTGCAAACTGTTAATACACTGTTGGAGGCTGTTGATACATTGAGAAAAATTTACACCCAGTTCAACTAGGTGTAAAAGAGGAAAATTTAGCATTTTGAGACCCATTTCGCATTGAAATTTTAAAACTTGCAAATAATGCAAGTGTTTCAATGTGGAAAAAAAATGTAATATTTATTGCTGTCCCATGTATAGGAATAGTTGCACATATCCACATAATTCAAACTAGACCTATACCTAGGGCAGCAATATATATAACATATTGTAATAAAGTGGAAAATAAAATTATAATAAAACATTTGTATTTGTGTATAGTTAAAAAATATGTATAATAAATAAGTGTATCTTTGTTTTTTGTTTCTCTTTAGAGGTGATCACAGGTAAGGAGCACAGACGTTAAACATACATTTTATAATGTAAGGTTGGGTTACCATAGCAACTAATTTATTTTTAAGAAATCCAACGTTGGATGGAAGTGTTAACACAACTTTTACTTACACCTAAACGAAAAGAGCGACTGCACGCAATACGCAAAATATTTCAATGGAAACCTGGTACTAAAATGGAGCCGTAAATTACTTTTAGCTGTCGGCCACTTTGGTAGCTTACGACTCAATTTTTAACGACTCAATGGAAGCGAACCCTCAGTCTCTACAACTTTAATGTCTTTTAGGTGGTTAGTTAACTGCTTTCAGAAGAAATAAAGTAAACCACATTTGCAAAGTAGCAACATGACTAATTAAATCTTTTCTTGGGAAAAGAGTGAGAATACACCATATTATTCAGCATATAAAATGCATCTTCCCACCAGAATAGCTAATTAGAAAGTAAAAGTCTATCTCAGATATTTCACTTCATTCTCTTTGACTCTTAGCCTCTCTCCAACGCCACCTGGGCTTTATCAGAATCTCTTTTTAGCTAGTTTTCTTTCTTTATTGACTATCATATTTTTTCAGCAAATAATAATTTATTCATAGATTGATCTAGGTTTTTGCTTTTTCCTACTTTGTTTATCTAGTTTATATTTTTTTTCACATCATATTAATAAATGAACTAATAATGAAATACCTCCACCATATCATACAATTTTATTATAGTTATAAAAATGATGTGTTGTTACAATAAAAAAAAAACGCCAACATTAATCTGTCTCTCCAACATTAAAACTGTCTCCTTCATAGTACAATTTTCTCATAATTCCCAGGCAGTCTCGCCCAATATTCCCTGGCACCCGACACACTCAAATCAAACCTTCCACATAGCATAGTCTCATCCAATACCACAAAGAAAACTGCATTTCATACCAGCAGGATTAGGGGAAAGAAAACACAAACCACTCATGGCTTTCCTCCAAAATAATTCATTCTCAGCAACAATTCAATGGATGAGCAGGAACATACTTCAGCTGCATTAAGCATATAAAACATAAGAACATTTAAAGACATATTTCCCTAAAATAAACTACCACAAATGCATCAATATAGATGTATATCACTGTATTCCAATTATTCTCAAATATAGTTACTTCATCAAGGAAGTCTATGTGTCATGGTGGAGGTAGCCACATCTATATTGGCTTTACTAAGATTTAATTTAGATTGTCATTATTTGTTTATATAATTCTTGCAATTTTCTAAACATTGTATGAGTGAATGAAGGTTATGGAAAGATGAGGTAAATTGAGAAGATTTTTTTTTTAGGTACCTAACAGAAAGAGGAAATAAAGAGAAAGAGTTTCCATAAAAAGCTATTGTGAAACACAGTTTAGAGAGATAATACTTGAAAGGGTTGAGTGGTAAATATCAATATTGGAAAAAAATGATCAAAAGTAGGGTTGGGTGAATGTGTTTATATTCTAATTCGAATGTTATAATGAATGTTATTGTAGAAATTTGATTTACATAATCAAATTTTGATAAGAAAAAATGTTCTTAAAAATTCTATAATTGAATATCACTTTCGAATTCGAATGTTACTTTTGAATAAGAATGTTCATAATAAATCGTTTATACACATTTGAAAATCAAATGTGTATTCGATTTATTATGAACATTCAAATTTGAATATTACATTTATAAAACACAATTGTAGACTAGAAATACTATTTTGAATTCGAATTTTAATATTACATTTATAAAACACAGTTGAAGACTAGAAATACTATTTCGAATATTACATTTCGAAATAGAATGTGATACAATACATAGCTAAACATTAAATTATTTAAACTAATATTTTCAAATGTTTTGAAAAATTAGATAATGAACATTTAAAATAGAATGTTAGAATGTTATATAAACCTTTCGAAATTCGATTCAAACTAACGAATGCATCAAAATTCGTTTTAAAATTTGAATTTTTAGAAACATTCGCCCATCCCTAGTCAAAAGTAGGGATGTACATTCTTTCAGGATTCAGCATTTATTTCACAAACAATTGCTGAATATAGCTGCGGCCTGCAGCAATCTGCTATTGTTTGCGCTGGATTTATTAGTGTTAAAGTGCAACACACAAGTATCTGCATTTTCACAGATATTTGTGGGTTGCACTTTAACACTAATACATTTGGCACCAAAAATAGCCAAATGCCGCTGTCTGCAGCCATATTTGGCTTTCATTTGTGAAATGAATGCAGAATCCCGAAAGAATGTAAATGCACCAACTAAAACATCTAGTAAATGTAACAATGACCTTTTGTTTTGACAGTCATTGATGAATTTTGTGAGTACTGATTCAGTGCACTGTAGGAAACTTGATTGCATACATAGAGTGCAGTCTGTGACACGCATGCACTCTGTTACATTGGCAGCCATTTGTGCAAAGCTTCTACAGACAGTGTAGACAGAAATGATCCAGCTGCAGAAATAAATTAAACTTATTTTCAACATCCTCTTAAAGAGATATGAAACCCCAAAAAATTATTTCATGATTCAGATACAATTTTTTATTTTTTTCCAATTTACTTCTATTATCAAATTTGCTTCATTCTAGATATGTAGGGGCCCATTTATCAAGCTCCGGATGGAGTTGAGGGCCTGCAAACTCGCCAGAAACAGCAGTTATGAAGCACTGCTCCATAACCCTGTCCGCCTACTCTGAGCAGGCGGACAGACATCGCCGCAATTCAACCCAATCGAGTACGATCAGGTTGATTGACACCTCCCTGCTAGTGGCCAATCTGCAGGGGGCGGCGTTGCACCAGCAGCTCACAAGAGCTGCTGGTGCAATGCTGACTATGGAGAGCGTATTGCTCTCCGCATTCAGCGAGGTCTGGTGGACCTGATCCGCACTGTCGGATCAGGCCCGCCAGACCTTTGATAAATATCCCCCGTAGCGTGCACATGTCTGGGGTACTAAAGACAGGAACTCGTGCTGCCATCTAGTGGTTTTGCTAATGTATAACATTGTTGCAAAAATGCTTCCATGTAGTGCCCCAGCACACGTGCACACTCCTGAACTTACCTTCCGGCTTTTCAACAAAGTATAACAAGAAAACAGAGAAGAACATTTAAAATAGAAGTACGTTGGAAAGTAACTTAAAATTGTATGTTTGATCTGAATCATGAAATAAAAATGTGGGGTTTAACCTATGTAGATATGTAATGTGGGGTTTAACCTATGTAGATATGTAATGTGGGGTTTAAACTATGTAGATATGTAATGTGAGGTTTAACCTATGTAGATATGTAATGTGGGGTTTAACCTATGTAGATATGTAATGTGAGGTTTAACCTATGTAGATATGTAATGTGGGGTTTAAACTATGTAGATATGTAATGTGGGGTTTAACCTATGTAGATATGTAATGTGGGGTTTAACCTATGTAGATATGTAATGTGGGGTTTAAACTACGTAGATATGTAATGTGGGGTTTAACCTACGTAGATATGTAATGTGGGGTTTAACCTATGTAGATATGTAATGTGGGGTTTAAACTATGTAGATATGTAATGTGGGGTTTAACCTATGTAGATATGTAATGTGGGGTTTAACCTATGTAGATATGTAATGTGGGGTTTAAACTATGTAGATATGTAATGTGGGGTTTAACCTATGTAGATATGTAATGTGGGGTTTAACCTATGTAGATATGTAATGTGGGGTTTAACCTATGTAGATATGTAATGTGGGGTTTAACCTATGTAGATATGTAATGTGAGGTTTAACCTATGTAGATATGTAATGTGAGGTTTAACCTATGTAGATATGTAATGTGAGGTTTAACCTACCGTATGTAGATATGTAATGTGAGGTTTAACCTATGTAGATATGTAATGTGAGGTTTAACCTATGTAGATATGTAATGTGAGGTTTAACCTATGTAGATATGTAATGTGAGGTTTAACCTACCGTATGTAGATATGTAATGTGAGGTTTAACCTATGTAGATATGTAATGTGAGGTTTAACCTATGTAGATATGTAATGTGAGGTTTAACCTACCGTATGTAGATATGTAATGTGGCAGATGCAGAGGAGAAGTGTGCTATTAAAGTTAAACTTTACAGCACACTATCAGACCTTGTGTTACACAGAAGCACTTGAATGCCATTCCAGTGAAATGACTACAGAACATTTGGTTGGTTCCTACACAAACATGGATTAGAGAAAGTGGGGGCCCATTGTGGACACATTGTGGCCCCAGAACCTTGTGTTGGACAATTTTCCTGTGTAGCAATAAAAACAAAACAAACAAAAACCTAGTTAATAGGGATTCTTTTCTTCTGGTCAAAGTCTAAAACCAAAGAAGGGGGGGTGGGGACTGTGATTTGTAGTAGAACCGTTTCCAATAAAATGCTGTTAAACACATATTCTTGTTAAAAGAAAACATTTTCCATGTAATAAATCAAAACACATGCAGAAACAGAATAGATCCTGGGTAACATAATGCTGGATAAAAGAAAATACTAGGGATAAAAAAATACACAATGAACCAAAATGGAAAATATATCACAAAATTAAAAAATCAGATGCTAGACAGAATTCTCTGGTTATAAATGCACTTATAATTAGAGGTTTTAATGTCCTCACATATAGTACTGATTTAGAGTAATTGCATTTTGAAGTTCAGCTTATTTCACAAACTCCTTAAGCAATAAATCACATTAAAAGAAAACAATGCTGCACTTTTTATATTAGCACACAATATGGTTTTAACAAAGCATTGCTAGTGAACATAACATTTGGTGCATATGACTCTAACATCTATATAAACATTGCTTGTATAGAAACACAATCACTTAAATGATCTTTTTACAATATTTATTTAAGGATAATATTGCATTAAATATAGAGATGAATCTATTGCAATTGACAGCAAAGTATGGTTTGTGTTATACTGCCATCTACAGGTAAGGTTAAACATAACAGTAAAAAAAAATCATGAATATATGTTTCATGAATTAAAAAAAATAGTAATACAATAAAAGTGTAATTAATTGATACCAGATATTTTGTCTGGAAAAGTATACTATCAGTTGTATAGTACTGCATGTTCTCATGTGGACTCCTTGGCATTTAAAAATATACTTTCTGTTTTCCAACAGCAGTCAAAATGCACATCATAAACTGAAAATATGTGATGACAGCCTCTGACAATGTTGGTCATCATTCATCTACTTGTTGGAGACGCTAGAAAAATACATGAATATATCAGCAATAGTTGTCAAACTATTGTGGCAAAATTGTTAATATTTGAAAGTACATAGTGTCCCTTTTCCTGTCAATAATGTAATATGATTCATTCTAATTAATATGACAGATGGATCGTATGTAAGCCAAAAAAATATTGAAAAGGAGAAAAAAGTGCGCATCATCTGTATATAGATTACGAAGAAAGAAGATGAGGTTTAAAGAAGGTCACAGTACAATGTTTAACCTTAACAGGAGTCATATGGTCTTTGCATAGAAGATGGTCTATTTAAAGGACCATAATACCCAAATGTTTAAACACTTGAAAGTGATGCAGTATAGCTATAAAAAGTTAACTAGAAAATATCTCCTGAACATCTCTATGTAAAAAAGAAATATATTTTACCTCAAAAGTTTCTCAGTAGCCCCATCCCATTGTAAAGTATTTCTAAGCAGCATTTTAGTGTGTCTGTCCTGGGACAGCTTAGGGGATGAGCCTTGTGCACTCTCATATTATTTCCCTATTCAGCTTACTATGAAATCTCATGAGAGTTAAGTCAAATCTCATGAGATCACAGTAAAAGAGTTCATGACCTCAGCACTGTTGATGCTGATTGGCTGCTGTTCATTTCTTCGTTTTTTGTTTTTTTTTACCTGTAGCTGGGAGCAGCTGAGTATAACTTTTTACACAGAACTTACTCTGCTGAGCTGAGGAGATTGTGAGGTAAAATATCTTCCTTTTTTACATAGAGATGTTCAGGTGTTATTTTCCTTTCAGCTTTTTACAGTTATACTGCATCAGTTTCAAGTGATTTAGCCTTTAATAAAATACTATTGCTACCCAGATACAATATCTCATAACTATGTATATTATTTTTATAACAAAATGTGTGATGTGTGATGAGGTGCTTAGAGTTTGCCAAGTGAATGGCCAAAATCTTATCTGCCTTTTGTAACTAAACTGGCCTCAAAGTGTTGAGGAAAATACAGTGGCATAAACATTAGCTTAAAGGAACAGTCTAAACCAATATTTTTATTGTTTAAAAAGATAGATAATCCTTTTATTACCCATTCCCCAGTTTTGCATAACAAACACAGTTATACTAATATACTTTTTACTTTGGTGATTACATTCTATTTGTCTCTGCAGACTGCCACTTTATTTCAGTTCTTTTGACAGACTTGCATTTTAGCCAATCAGTTCTAACTCAAAAATAACTCCATGGGAGCGAGCATGTTACTTATATGACACACATGAACTAGCAGTGTCTAACAGTGAAAAACTGTAAAAATACACTGAGATAAGAGGCGGCCTTCAAGGGCTTAGAAGTTAGCATATGAGCCTACCTAGATATAGCTTGTAACAAAGAATATCAAGAGACCAAAGCATATTTGATGATAAAAGTACATTAGAAAATTGTTTAAAATTGCATGCCCTACCTGAATCATGAAAGTTAATTTTTTTAATTGACTGTCCCTTTAATGCATCTGCACTTGGTATCCCTGGCTCCATTAACACGAAGGGACCAATTATCTAAAGCTCTCTGGGGTTGTGAGGTTTTCTTAGAAATCTCTCCAGAACTATAAAGCCCTATCTTAATTCTCTAAAGGCAATTTTTACCTTGAGAACAGTGTGTTTCACAAAAGGGGTGCTCCCTGTTTTTAAGTGTGTAAAGGTGATGTATTCATACACTAGGGCTCGCAAAAAAAATCATAGTTTAAAAATATAATAAAATGAATACATTAAATATTCAAATAAAAATAAGCAGTAAAAATGGCATTGTATAACAACAATAAAAATAAAAGTTACAAAACTCTTATGCAAAAATTATTTTTTCTGGAAAAAATAAAGTTTGTATTGAGATCACGAAGGAAAAAAAACTATTTAAGGGCCATTGGCTGCACACTCTAGTGACCTATTTATAACTCTATAATTTGCCACAGCAGAGAAGGTAACCTAAGTTACAACATGGCAGCTCCCATTGTTTTATAGACACAATAGCGAATCATGTCCACCTGAAATTTGGTAAATTGACCCCCAAATCTTTACACTTATTTTGTCAACATTTAAACAGCTAATGAAACTTTAAAAAATACATCTACATGTTATTCTCAAACTAATCTTTTTTTGAATGCATCATTCTATTTAGCATTAATTTAGAGTTTTAAGTCCCTTTAATACAAAAAAAACATGTATAGGAAAACAGGGTTGATTATAAAATAGTATACATTGAAATAAGAGTAACCTCATTTCTATTGGCTGCAGGATTTAATTTTTAACGTGCACTCCCTGCTCCCTGCTAATTTCGCTCTCCCCAGTATTGTTTCCCTTTACAGTGAGCTCCATTACTTTCTATGGGAGACATTTGGCTACTCCAAGTATGGGTCCCTGAGGGCAGTCCCAGTGAATGTTGATATGGTTTTTCACATCTGGCCCAGCAGAGTTTTTATCATTGGGGCTCTAAGTAACTAGAAGGGGCCTATTTAACAAAGGTCTGTCGGACCTGATCCGACAGTGCGGATCATGTCCGACAGACCTCGCTGAATGCGGAGAGCGATATGCTCTCCGTATTCAGCATTGCACCAGCAGCTGCAACGCTGTCCCCTGCAGATTCGCGGCCAATCGGCCACCAGCAGGGGGTGTCAATCAACCCGATCGTACTCGATCAGGTTAAATTGCGGCGATGTCTGTCCGCCTCCTCAGAGCAGGCGGACAGGTTATGGAGCAGCGGTCTTTCGACCGCTGCTTCATAACTGGTGTTTCTGGCGAGCCTGCAGGCTCACCAGAAACACGGGCCCTCGAGCTCCGTCTGGAGCTTGATAAATGGGCCCCAAAGTGTTTGCAAGTGGTTACATTAATAACAGTGGGCAATTATAGCAGCTAAAAAAAATAGAATTTTTTAAAAGCCATCAATTCCAAAAAACAAGTTTTACATAGTACAAAATTGAGAAAGCGCACTTTGGTAAAAAGTAAATTATGCTTACCTGATAAATTAATTTCTTCTACGATACGACGAGTCCACGGATTTCATCCTTACTTGTGGGATATTAACCTCCTGCCAACAGGAAGCGGCAAAGAGCACCACAGCAGAGCTGTATATATAGCTCCTCCCTTCCCTCCACCCCCAGTCATTCGACTAAAGGTTTAGGAAGAGAAAGGAAAAGCCAAAGGTGCAGAGGTGACTGAAGTTGTAAAATATAAAATATAATTTTATTATCATCAGGTAAGCATAAATTAACTTTTCTTCTACAAGATATGACAAGTCCACGGATTTCATCCTTACTTGTGGGATATAATACCAAAGCTACAGGACACTGGTGAAATGGGAGGGACAAGACAGAGACCTAAACGGAAGGCACCACTGCTTGAAGAACCTTTCTCCCAAAAACAGCCTCAGAAGAAGCAAAAGTATCAAATTTGGAAAATTTGGAAAAAGTATGAAGAGACGACCAAGTCTCTTGTAAATCTGTTCAACAGAAGCATCGTTTTTAAATGCCCATGTGGAAGCCACAGCCCTAGTAGAATGAGCCGTAATTCTTTCAGGAGGCTGCTGTCCAGCAGTCTCATATGCCAGGCGGATGATACTCCTCAGCCATAAATAAAGAGAGGTAGCCGTAGCTTTCTGACCCCTACGCTTTCCAGAATAAACAATGAATAAAGAAGAGGATTGACTGAAATCCTTAGTCGCCTGCAAGTAAAACTTCAAGGCACGGACCACGTCCAGGTTATGTAACAGATGCTCCTTCTTAGAAGAAGGATTAGGACACAAGGAAGGAACAACAATTTCCTGATTAATATTCTTATTTGAAACAACCTTAGGAAGGAATCCAGGTTTGGTACGCAAAACCACCTTATCAGAATGAAATATAAGATAAGGTGAATCACATTGTAACGCTGAAAGCTCCGAAACTCTATGAGCAGAAGAAATAGCAACCAAAAACAAAACTTTCCAAGATAACAATTTAATATCTATGGAATGCATGGGTTCAAACGGAACCCCTTGAAGAACTCTAAGAACTAAATTCAAACTCCAGGGAGGAGTAATTGGTCTAAATACAGGCTTAATTCTGGTTAGAGCCTGATAAAAAGACTGAACATCTGGAACATCTGCCAAATGTTGGTGAAGCAAAATTGACAAAGCAGAAATCTGTCCCTTTAAGGAACTCGCTGATAACCCTTTCTCCAATCCTTCTTGGAGAAAGGACAGAATCCTGGGTATCCTAACCTTACTCCATGAGTAGCCCTTGGATTCACTCCAAAAAAGATATTTATGCCATATCTTATGATAGATCTTTCTAGTGACAGGCTTACGTGCCTGTATCAAGGTATCAATGACCGAATCTGAGAATCCCCGCTTAGATAAAATCAAGCGTTCAATCTCCAAGCAGTCAGCTGCAGAGAATTTAGATTTGGATGTTGGAAAGGTCCTTGAATGAGAAGGTCCTGTCTCAAAGGAAGTTTCCACGGTGGCAGAGAGGACACTAGATCCGCACATCAAGTCCTGGAAGGAGAGGAAATGGTGGAAACACATAAGCTAGGCTGAATGACCAAGGCACTGCCAAGGCATCTATCAGTTCGGCCTGAGGATCCATCGACCTGGATCCGTATCTTGGAAGCTTGGCATTCTGTCGAGAAGCCATCAGATCCAATTCCGGTCTGCCCCATCGGAGAATCAGTGAGGCAAGCACCTCCGGATGGAGTTCCCACTCCCCTGGATGAAATGTCTGTCGACTTAGAAAATCCGCTTCCTAGTTCTCTACTCCTGGGATGTAGATTACCGACAGATAACAAGAGTGAGCCTCCGCCCATCAAATTATCTTGCATACTTCTATCATCGCCAGGGAACTCCTCGTTCCCCCCTGATGATTGATATAAGCCACAGTCGTGATATTGTCCGACTGGAATCTGATGAATTTGGCCAAAGCCAACTGAGGCCATGCCTGAAGTGCATTGAATATTGCTCTCAATTCCAGAATATTGATTGGAAGTAGAGACTCCATACACCCTGAGCCTTCAGGGAATTCCAGACTGCACCCCAGCCCAGTAGGCTGGCGTCTGTTGTCACTATCGCCCTTCCAGTACAAGAGGTACACAAAGTAAGAGGGGGTTCCACAATGGCTTCTAAACACATAGAACAATTAGTTTCCTCAATGTCAGACATGTTGAACAGACTAGTAATAACCACAATAGTCGTAGAACACCTTATTTATTGATTCCAACAACTTTTTATAAAAATGTGTACTGCGCACAAATTTTTCTTAAATTGGCTAAAACGTTAAATAACGCTACACAATTAAATATAAAGATTCAATTGGCCCAAAAATTATTGCACCCTATAAGGAAAGGATGAATCTACCCTCTAAGAGACATTTTTTAGCAAAAAATATAACTTAACTGCTCTGCTGTGGCGCCTACCTGCCCCCAGGGTACTGCAAAATGACTCGACAACGATCCGGTAAACAGAACACAAGTTTAGGCCCCACCAGAGCTAATGCCTGCTGCCTTCTCAGTCAGAGTAAACTGCGCGTCTGAGCGCGCGAAATAGGCCCCGCCCATCATGGACGTCGTCCTAGTAGTCTGTATAACCGCATGGGAAGCGGTTTGAAAATTAAGCCATGTGGTCCCATTAAACACTTGTAATAACACTGCAGCCCTACTGACTTTGTTTTGAATAAAATTTAAAACGTCAAGCTGCCTCTCCCAGTGTCCAGCCCAATACAGTGTCAAGTAAAATATATAAACACAGGATTTTCAGTAACCCCCTCTGCGTACAGGTCTACTGCTTACCCCTTTCCTTGCAGGGAAAAAATGTCAGCCAGTTCTGGTATACCAAGTCTCCTCAGAAATAAAAGACTGAACATACCTCAATGCTGCTTGTAGCATGAAACCGTTCTCCACACTGAAGATTTCTCTTGCACTACCTGCAGAAGCTCTGTGGGAACCAACATGGATCTTAGTTACATCTGCTAAGATCATCAACCTCAGGGTAGAAATCTTCTTCTTCCATATCTCCCTGAGGAAAATAGTACTCACCGGTATCATTTAAAATAAAAAACTTCTTGATTGAAGAATCTAAAACTAACACCTCCCTTTACCTCTTCCTATTACTAACACAGGCAAAGAGATTGACTGGGGGTGGAGGGAAGGGAGGAGCTATATATACAGCTCTGCTGTGGTGCTCTTTGCCGCTTCCTGTTGGCAGGAGGTTAATATCCCACAAGTAAGGATGAAATCCGTGGACTCGTCGTATCTTGTAGAAGAAATGAAAAAGCTGCCAAAAGTTAAAAACAAATTTATTTACATAAAGAAAACAATGTACATACATATTATAGCAATTAACAGTATAGTACATAAATATAATAAACTGTATAGACATGTTCAATATACCCACAATCCCCCAGCTCCTATAGGTTTATTATTAAGGTGTTTTTTTACATTAATAATGTTGATCACATACATAGTGAATATATAGGTGTTCCATGAGTGTTCCATAGGAGTAACCTGTATTTTAATGAGGAAATATTATTTGTAGTTTCTAACTTTAAAAGGACTTTTCTCCAACTTTTGGTTCACCTTTTCACCCATACAGGGCCGTCTTTAACACAGGGCAAAAGGGGCAGCTGCTCAGGGCCCAGTCTTTGTTGTGGGGCCCAAGAGTCATAAAAAAAAAATCTTTTTTTTTTTGGTTCATGCCCGACTGCTGATGTCAGTCCTAACACACACAGTCAGTCCTAATACTGTCACAGTCAAAAGTTGTCTGCTTATATTTATTTGTGAGAAACTATGCCAGACCGTGCCGGTATCATGTGCACTGTGCAGCACTGAATGCTAAGCCCTAACTCGACATCCAGCCAAACCCACTGCATCAGAAAAGGTCCTGCTGGGGTTACCACTGTTACCAGGTAACTGCTCTGGTGGTGGGGATTGTTCAGAGTAGGGCTGACTGTAGGCGCATGCAGCAGAAAGCTAGAGCAGAAGGTACGTGAGGATTTGAACATCTGTGCAGCTGCAGACACTGCTCTCTTCAGTCTTGAAACTGTGTGACTCGTCTCACACTGTATCCATGCAGCCTTGGACAGACAGCATCCAGTCTTCTTGTTCCCTTAGCCCTGTTCTTTCTGCTATGGCCCTCAGATCAACTAACTGAAGTTTGTTAGGGGAACAGTGCTTTGTAGAAAGGTGTCAGTGGGAAGAATAAGTGCACACACGCCCCTCCCCCATGCAGCATTATCTAGTGCATGGTGAGAGGGAAGTGACATGTGCTTCTGTGGCTGATGTATAGTCTCATGCTGATACTTCAAACATTAAGGTAAGGTTTATTTTTATAGATTTCTCTCTGTCTCAGATTTTACAGCTTCACATAGTAGTTCTGCTGTTCCAGTCAGTAAACTTATATTTGTCTGCACCTCCATGCTTCCTCCTCAGTCTTTACCTTGCTTTGCTCCTGTTGGCTGCCCTAAATCTCTTTAACCAGCCCTAAATCTATATAACCAGCTAACCTCACACCACAATCACATCGAAAAGCATCAGCTTGATTGATTAGATGATCCATAGCTGATCTTGTTCTCCCCAAATGTCAGGATTCCCCTTACACGTCAGACACACCTCAGTATACTGCACAGTTCACACATACTTTGTATTTTTAATATTGGATTATATAGAGTGTGTATATACATTTGTGTGTGCTCTGTAGTGTGTGTTTGTGTGTACATGTGTATGCTCTGGAGATTGTGTGTTTGTGTGTACATGTGTATGCTCTGGAAAGTGTGTGTTTGTGTGTACATGTGTATATGTATGCTCTGGAGAGTGTGTGTTTCTGTGTAAATGTATATGTGTATGCTCTGGAGAGTGTGTGTTTGTGTGTACATGTGTATGCTCTGAAGAGTGTGTGTTTGTGTGTACATATGTATGTGTATGCTCTGGAGAGTGTGTGTTTGTGTGTAAATGTATATGTGTATGCTCTGAAGAGTGTGTGTTTGTGTGTACATGTATATGCTCTGGAAAGTGTGTGTTTGTGTGTACATGTGTATGTGTATGCTCTGGAGAGTGTGTGTTTGTGTGTACATGTATATGTGAATGCTCTGGAGAGTGTGTGTTTGTGTGTACATGTATATGTGAATGCTCTGGAGAGTGTGTGTTTGTGTGTACATGTATATGTGTATGCTCTGGAGAGTGTGTGTTTGTGTGTAAATGTATATGTGTATGCTCTGAAGTGTGTGTGTTTGTGTGTACATGTATATGCTCTGGAAAGTGTGTGTTTGTGTGTACATGTGTATGTGTATGCTGTGGAGAGTGTGTGTTTGTGTGTACATGTATATGTGAATGCTCTGAAGAGTGCGTGTTTGTGTGTACATGTATATGTGTATGCTCTGGAGAGTGTGTGTTTGTGTGTACATGTGTATGCTCTGAAGAGTGTGTGTTTGTGTGTACATGTGTATGTGTATGCTCTGGAGAGAGTGTGTTTGTGTGTACATGTGTATGCTCTGGAGAGTGTGTTTGTGTGCACATGTGTATGCTCTGGAGAGTGTGTGTTTGTGTGTACATGTATATGTGTATGCTCTGAAGAGTGTGTGTTTGTGTGTACATGTATATGTGTATGCTCTTAAGAGTGTGTGTTTGTACATGTGTATGCTCTGGAGAGTGTGTGTTTGTGTGTACATGTGTATATGTATGCTCTGGAGAGTGTATGTTTGTGTGTACATGTGTATATGTATGCTCTGGAGAGTGTATGTTTGTGTGTACATGTGTATATGTATGCTCTGAAGAGTGTGTTTGTGTGTACATGTATATGTGTATGCTCTGGAGAGAGAGAGTGTTTGTGTGTACATGTATAGGCTCTGAAGAGTGTGTGTTTGTGTGTACATGTGTATGTATGCTCTGGAGAGTGTATGTTTGTGTGTACATGTGTATATGTATGCTCTGGAGAGTGTGTGTTTGTGTGTACATGTATAAGTGTATGCTCTGAAGAGTGTGTGTTTGTGTGTACATGTATATGTGTATGCTCTGGAGAGAGAGTGTTTGTGTGTACATGTGTATATGTATGCTCTGGAGAGTGTGTGTTTGTGTGTACATGTGTATGTGTATGCTCTGGAGAGTGTATGTTTGTGTGTACATGTGTATATGTATGCTCTGGAGAGTGTGTGTTTGTGTGTACATGTATATGTGTATGCTCTGAAGAGTGTGTGTTTGTGTGTACATGTATATGTGTATGCTCTGAAGAGTGTGTGTTTGTGTGTACATGTATATGTGTATGCTCTGGAGAGAGAGTGTTTGTGTGTACATGTGTATGCTCTGAAGAGTGTGTTTGTGTGTACATGTGTATGCTCTGGAGAGTGTGTTTGTGTGTACATGTATATGTGTATGCTCTGAAGAGTGTGTGTTTGTGTGTACATGTATATGTGTATGCTCTGGAGAGTGTGTGTTTGTGTGTACATGTATATGTGTATGCTCTGGAGAGTGAGTGTGTTTGTGTGTACATGTATATGTGTATGCTCTGAAGAGTGTGTGTTTGTGTGTACATGTATATGTTTATGCTCTGGAGAGTGTGTGTTTGTGTGTACATATATATGTGTATGCTCTGGAGAGTGTGTGTTTGTGTGTACATGTATATATGTATGCTCTGGAGAGTGTGTTTGTGTGTACATGTATATGTGTATGCTCTGAAGAGTGTGTGTTTGTGTGTACATGTATATGTTTATGCTCTGGAGAGTGTGTGTTTGTGTGTACATGTATATGTGTATGCTCTGGAGAGTGTGTGTTTGTGAGTACATGTATATGTTTATGCTCTGGAGAGTGTGTGTTTGTGTGTACATTTTTATGTGTATGCTCTGGAGAGTGTGTGTTTGTGTGTACATGTATATATGTATGCTCTGGAGAGTGTGTGTTTGTGGGTTAGGGGAGTTTGTTATGTTAGGCATTCCCTTGGTATTCATTAAAGTAGTAATTTTGCTGTACAGTGGCTGTCTAAACAATAAATATGTAGTAAATATCCCAAAACTGGTGAGATGCTTTTAGGGGGGCCCAAAATAAATTCTTGCACCGGGGCCCTGTAGATATTAGGTCCGCCACTGATTTTTACTATGCGATATTTATGTACTTAAAAACAAAATATAAAATAAATTAAAAAACAACATTTAATTAATTAATTAGTTAATTAATTAATAAGTGAATATATTAAATTAATCCACAGTGGAGGAATTGATATATTTATTTACTTATTAGTACTGCTTAGGTTCAGTTTCACATATTGCAATTTATTTCATTTTTTTTTTAAATGATTAGCCCAACAGTGGATGATTCACTGATGGGCTAATCATTTAAAAAAAAAAATTGATTTAGTTGTTTTTTGGGATGTTGAGGTGGAGAGCGAAATTGCATGTGCGGGGGGGCCCAAGAAAATGTTTGCCCAGGGTCCAGTCAATATTAAAGACGGCCCTGCACCCATACCAGACTCTCCAGCCTTTCAGTGGCAAGAATTTTTAAATGTAAGAAATCTACTAAATGTACAGGTAAACTTAGTTTACATATCTATTATTTGAACTGTTACTACACAGAAACCATTTTTACTGAACGGACATTCTATGTTGTGTAACATGCTTTGAATTCACTCCTCCCCACTGACGAGATCTGAGTTCACTGGCAATGTGGGCAGCTTTTTGTTCAGACAGCGATCCTCATTGTTTTCTATTAAATACAAATCTCCACTCGTTGGGACAGAGAGGGTCAGCCCACTTTTTTATAAAATATCAGCGGATGCATGAATTGCGAGGATTGCAAGACAAAAAAGGCCATTTCTCGTGGGTCTGACGATCCTTTTAACATCTGGCCCAATGTTAAATGTTCTTGGCATCTAGTGCTCATACCTATCTCCATCTCTTCAAAGTTCCACAGGTTGAGTTAACTTGCTTTAAAAAATACAACTAATAATAATAATAAAAGAATATGAGGATACTTTATATTTAATAGACTACTAGAAAATATGACAGAATGGGTCATTTGTAAAGTATGTTGCACCCCCGTTAATGTTCTTCTAACCAATAATTACTGACTGAGCCAGGCTAGGCCTCTCTTACAATCTTCAGTGTTATTACAAAATACAGAAAAGGGAACACCTACCTTCATTGTTTAATGTATATTTTACAATTAGAATATTTTACTGTATTACAAAGCTTATAGAAGTTAAATAATTCACATTTGCTGTACTTTTATTGCTACTGTTTTAAAGTTGAACAGACTACCCACTATAATACCAGTTGGCTGGAACGTAAAAATTAGTTTGGTTGGAATCTTTTATCTTAGAAAAAAAAATGAATAATTGAGGGGCATCATTCTCTGTTTCTCTTAGCATTTTCTTACAACACATAACATTATGACTGTCTTAGGTCCTTGTTTATATTTAATACAAAAGGTAACCATTTTACTTTTCCGTTCACCTTGAAAATGTTTAGAACAGCCACAAAAGCACTGTTGATGCCTGACTAAATCTAGTTAGGTAATTTGTAAATGTTTTCAGTTTTCTCTTTTACAGGACAAACAATTTGATAATTTGCATATACATATCTAGAATTGTGAAAGGATTTGTTAGATGAGACTTAGTGAGTTGTTCAGACACACGCAAGGACATTTTCAAGTGATTCTGCTTTAAGGAGTTCTGTTTCCAGCTGCTACTGTAGCTGTCAATCGCATGTCTTATGGAGTGAATGGATAATAAAGGATCTTTTGTCTCTAGCTATTATACATAAAAATGGTTTAAGACTATTGTTAACTACGTTCTGTCAGCATTTACATTGAGTGTGCATATTGTACCATGCTTCTTTTAACAAAGTAAAGGAACTTGTCAGAATTGTTAATAGTCCACTTTGACACCATCAACGATGTAAGCTGTTTCCTAAGCACACAGAACAGACTGCTAGACCGTTAATGCTGGCATAGACAGCTTGCAGCCCCTCCTGTAACTTTCCTCTCGGCTTTATGTTTTTAAGCCTCTATTAGGATCTCAAGTCCACAGAGGAATGCATTTTCTTCAAGTGACCTGAACGAAGTAAAACAAACACTCCTGAGGATTATGTGAACTCTTACCAACCTTTTTTTCTTTCACCATTGTACCTTTCTCCCTATAACATTGTTTGAGTAAGCACAGCAATGGCCAAAATGGATTTGAAGAGTAGAGATTTATAATTTACTGAATTTAAAATATCTTCTACCAATTAGACTCCTTCATTTATGCTTTTGCCTATAAGACCAGTAACTGATTTCTAGCTGTTTTCCTTGTAACATCTGATGAAAATATAAAATAGGTAATAAAGTGTTTGCCATTTACTTTTTTGGGAAATTTTGCATTCTTATATTATTGAGCCGTTAGCCTAATATTTATATTTTTATGAGTTTTCCTCTGTGACAAAACATGGATTTTATATAGGAACATTTTGACTGGTACACTGAAAGGTATGATAAAATTGTATACATACTTAAAGGGAAATTAAATTATTGTTCATATGTCAGCAATTTAATATGGCACTGGCAAAAATCCACTTACAAAATAAATCATTTAAAGGACCAGTACATGTTACTTTTCTTTTATTTTTAGTGTCATACAAATGTGCAATTTGTATGTTTAAAAAAATTAAAATATATATTTTAATATCGCAAAAAACTTAAAGGGATAGGAAACTTAATATTAAACTTGCATGATTCAGATAGAGCATGTCATTTTAAGACACTTTGAAATTCATTTCTATTTTAAAATGTGCTTCATTATCTTAGTATCCCTTGTTGAAAAAGAATACGCACATATCATACACTAGTGGGAGCTGCTGCTGATTGGTACCTGCACACATTTGTCTTTTGTGATTGGCTAACTAGATGTGTTCAGCTAGCTGTCAGTAGTGCAATGTTGTCCCTTCAGCAATGGATAACAAGAGAATGAAGCAAATTTGATAATAGAAGTATATTGTAAAGTTGTTTAAAATCGTATGTTCTATCTGAATCATAAAAGAAAATATTTGGGTTTACTATCTCTTTAATTTACAATCTTCCAAATATAATTGTCTGCTGAGCTCAAGGTTGCCTCCTGAAATCCTGGGTGAGGCAAAGTTTTAATAATCCAATCAGTGCGCTTAGAATAATGATCCATTGGCATAGTCAGTATTATGCAAGATCGCTCCTGACCACATTCATAGCTGTTTAATGGTTTATGCACACACATTGAAATCATATCCGGGGCGATCACTAAGCGTCGGTCACAAGACCTCAGATTACAGTTTAAACACTGAGCTCAACGCAGCATCATTATGTACAGCTGCAGAGCACTCAGTGATAGCTGTTGCAGTTTACACGATGAGTGACTTCCAGCAGGGCTTGACATGTATGAGTATCATGGAGGACTTGAAATTTGTTATAATTTCATAGTACATTTGCGGGGGGGCATTTATAATAGAAGTTAATTGCAACATTTTATTTAGAATAAAAGGAATGCTTTGCTGTCCCCTTTCCCTCTTGGTCCCCATCTTTCTCCCTCCCCTTCTCCTTTTTTGTTGCTCCCTTATTTTCCTTTCATTTTCCATTTTCATTTTTTCACTTCTGTCTAAAACCCTCTGGCACTCTATGTACGGCAATATAGGTTCCGAGGAGGGCTTATTCCCTACTTTCTATAAGTCCTTAGTGCACTGAACAAATAACTAGAATGTGGCTAGTTTGCTCAAAATAGACAAGCCGTTCATTGTTTTCTCTAGACCCGAGAACCTGTGGGCCACCTGAAATCTACTGCAAGATACAAGGGATGGGCTATTACTTCCAGACCCAACAGTTGAGAAGAGGTGGACTGGAAGTTTTTGGAGGACTTGAGCACAGATGTATAATGTTTTAACCACTGTTCTTTGTTTTTATTATAACAGTGATGGTCTTTGTTAAGTTATGGAATAACAAATAAAACATATTACAACTGTATATCATTGTAATCCATCTCTTGATGAGTACAATATTAGCATTTACAATAAACATTATTTTTTTTAAATTGCCCAAAAAAATAATGGGTTTACTGTCCCTTTAAAAGGGAAACTAAAAGAAAAAAAAATATTTACTGATTCAAATAGAGCATGCCATGTTAGGCAACTTTCTTATTTATTCCTATTATCAATTTTTCTTTGTTCTTTTGCTATCTTTATTTAAAAAGCAGGAATGTAAAGCTTAAAGGGACACTAGTCACAAAATAATTAACTCTAGTTAAAAAATATGCATTTATATTAATACATTTTCAATGCCCATCATGTTCCAAATAGTTACCGTTTGTAAGAAATCTTGCTCCAAATTTTCTAACTTTTCCAAACCCACTGCTTTGCTATTGGTTTGTTCTTTCCAATGTGGACGGACAACTCCAGTTGGAAGATAGCGACTGTTGTACGCTATGTGCATGCGCGAGATAGGTAAACGTCATTGAATACATCACAGACTTCATGTCAGGATGCAGTAGACCCGTTCTATCGATCGTGGATCCGAAGACGTTGCTGCACAGGAAACGTAAGTAACTTGTGGGCTAGAGCTTAGAGAATCTCCCTAAAATTAACGAGCAACTTAATATTTATATAATATAAATATAATATTTTGTTAAAAAAAATGATACCGAAAGTAATAGTAATATAATAATGAAATATTACTGCACTTGACTTCAGGGAGATAGTTTTTCCAAAAATGTTTTAAATATTATAGCGGTAAGTTATACCGTTTAATTTGAACTAACAAAATATATATTTTAAGACAATCTATTGTTAGAATGGAGTATGAGAGCAAAACTGTAAAAGGCTTCTCTTAATAATATATATATTTCACCCACAAACGTGTGAAACTATCAACAATCTCTTATTTATCTCAGGCTTTTTTTAAATTCTAAATATTATTTTAAAATCTAATGAATATTGCACTAAGGCAATATTACATTATATTTATACTTATTTGAGTTTTCAATTTAAATTTAAACACGTAAGTGTATGCAAAAATCAATCTCACACATTGGGCTTCCAATTATTATTGAATTTTACGTGTCTCAAAAAAAAAAGAGGCTCATTGAAACTGACAAGTAAAATGCGACTCCAGAGATCTTAATCAACCACTATTCAAAGTCTGTGTTATTTAAGATGGTCAGCTGCTTCTGCACCTTTCTCGTTGCACATTTTAGAAATGATTAATTATCATTTTATGGACATGTTTACTTATGCCTAAAAGAACCCCACAGATAGGATTGCATATTCAGTACTCATTAGGCAATGAATGATGTAAATAGATAATGCTATACTAATGGTGCTAGTTATATGATGCAGAGTCAAAGTCACCTACTAAATCTATCAATGAAATGTTATAATATTGATTCATTACATTTCAAAATAATAAAGTTATTATTTTGATGAAATATTTAAAATTGTATAGTTGAAAGCACTAAACAATTGTGGACCGCTAACATTATAGTGTTGTGACACCTAAAACACCGTAAAAAGACTGGAGAGACGATCTTAGAGATTTCTAATTACAATGCGCATGTGTTATTGTGAATACGTTGTGGGTAATGTAGGCATCAGTGCCGTAATGTGCGCATGCGCGAATAGACAAACCAATTGCGCATGCGTAGATTGACAAACTTATATTATAATTATATGCAAATACACGCGATCAGATTGGCAATTGAGGTACCATGTACGGCACATATTTGAGGGCTGGAAGAAGTTATGTCATGCGGGTAAAATAAAATTTTATTTTATAAAGATATGGAGCTTTGTTTCAAGAAAAAATAAGGTAGATTGGATTATGTTGATTGATGTTTAAAATATGTGGTCCGTTTTGAACCGAAAAAGCAAAAGTTAGTAATCCTTTAAGAGCCGGCCCATTTTTTGTTTAGAACTTGGGTTATGCTTGCTTATTGGTTTGCTAAATGTAGCCACCAATAAGCAAACATTATCCAAGGTGCTGAACCTAAAATGCGCTGGCTCCTAAGCTAAATTCCTGCTTTTTAAATAAAGATAGAAAGAGAACAAAGACAAATTGATAATAGGAGTAAATAAGAACGTTGCTTAAAATTGCACGTTCTATATGAATCATGAAAGAAAAAAATTGGGTTTAATATTCCTTTAACACTGTCATTTTGTTATCAGAGTCACAAGGTTTTGAAAATCAAGAGCAGTTTAGGTGCAATTCATGTTCCTAATCATTTTTGCATTGCCCAGTTAGGGACAGTTGTAAATGAACTTGTGCTCTTATCTAAGTAATTACTAGAGATGTGCAGGCACGAAATTTTTGTTTTGTACGAAATTTTCGTTGCAAATATTTAAGGAAATTAGTTTCCCTGAATATTCGTTGGCTGCACTATTCAGTTCGTTTGAAACCAAACAAATATTGAATTTTAGTTAAACATTTACATTAGTTTTCGTTAAAACTAATGTAAATGCTCCAAAGCTACATGTAAAAAGTTCCCCTGTAGCTACAATACTTAAATTAACCCGATCCTCTTCTTGCCAGAGCCCCAGCCGGGCTAAAAGCAGGCTTAACACTCTCGGTTCCCAGGACCTGCACTAACTTTAGAGAAGGTTCTGAGAGATGAGCGTGCTAAGCATCCTGTTGGTGCGGCCGAGGCTCTGGCAAGAAGAGGAGCAGGTTAGCGTTCTCTCCAAAGCGCATTAAGGTAAGTATTAACCCCTTAAAAAGTTAAAGCAAACACATTAATACTGACGATTTTCATCAGTATTTTTTAGTTTTCTTTAATTCTCTTTGTGCATTCATTTGAATATTCATTTCATTAAACAAAACCGAAAATCTGATTTTCATCACGAATATGCATTTGTGATGGAACAAATGCACATCTCTAGTAACTACTGTGTTGATTGTTGCAGGGTTAGTTACATTTTCCCTAAACTTAAAGGGATATGAAACCTTATTTTTTTCTTTCATGATTCAGATAGAGCATGCAATTTTAAGCAATTTCTAATTTACTCCTATTATTAATTTTTCTTTGTTCTCTTGGTATCTTTATTTGAATTAGCAGAAATGTAAGCTTAGAAACCGAGCCGGACCATTATGTATGTAGACTCTAGGACTACCTGATTGAAGGTCTTCTCGTGGGGTGGTCTTCATCCCCAAGATCTATAGCGACAGAGCAAATTGAGAGTAAGATATGTACCCGTGTGTGCTCCGCTATGACCTGGCTTTGGGAGGACCAAATGAAGGTGTAATGAGTCTAAGTGTCGATGGTGTCTTTGGTTATTAAGACTATGATCTAGTTCAATCTTCTTCCTGGTGAGGTGCAACCTTGTTTGAGGAGTGCCACTCTGGTGCTGTGATATTAAGTCCCTTGGAGTTATTATTACGTCTGAGATTGGAATCTGCGGGAGTCACGAGACTCAGCTTATGCAGCAAATTAAGACCTTGTTCCAGGGATGAGATGATATATGATTGGTCCTCGTGTTTGAAGAAAATCTTCACTGGGAACCCACATCTGTATTTTTTGTCATGGTGCCTTAAGGTCAATGTCACCTGTTGGAAAGTTCTGGAAAAATTTGTAAATTGTGGTAAGGTTTGTTGAGAGGTTTGTTGTTAAAGGATTACTTTGAAACGCGTTGCTCATGTGATCACCCTAATGGAGCACACCTGTTTTACTACTAAGCATAGTGTTCTCGATGTTTGGCTGCTACTGAATTCAGGCTACGGCACCTCTGACTCTTCTGGCTGGTTGTGTATCAGCCGGACTGAGCGGTGTGTATTCAGTTAGTTAGCGGTTAGAGACACATGTTTTTATTTATTGTGGTATTTTCTAGCATTCTCAGAGACTTATTAGCAAGGTGTTTTTGCACCTTATTTTGGACATTCAGTCTAGTTTTGCAGTAGTCGACGGACACATACGGGACATCAGCTGTTTCCACTGTGCAGAACCTCTATGCAGATCATAGCAGTCTAATACTGTGAGTACAGATTGTTCGTTATTATAAACGGCTTGTGTTATTGCACTAAGAAGATTTTCTCTTCTACTAGGAGGAATTTACATACTTCCAAAGGTTTTTAACATCTAAGAAATCTCAACGAACACCATTACTTACGAACAGTGTTGAGGATTACGCTCCTGTTTACGGACACTGGACTCAAACTGAATTTGTATTATCCGTCTTTGCAAATCTCTTATTAGTTTTTTTAATCCATTATCTGTTTTTTCAGTGTTATTAACTTGTTTAGTACTTTTGTTTATTTTTGTATTATTTCTGCACTTGCGCTCACCTTCATCTTGATTGCACCGCTAAGCTATAAAAAAGCGGGTTCTTTTATGAAATATTTTTTATGAATTGTTTTTTATGAATTGTTTTTTTAATTGTTTTTTGTATTGCTTTTACGGTCGACCTTAATCGTGTTATTGTGTTATTGTATTTACTATATATTTTGAATATTAGTTTGTTAGTTTTTATTGTTGAGTTTATTGATAAAATTTGTACTGTTTAAATAGACATCTGTGGTTAATCTTCTGCGTTTGTCCGCAGTTACATCTTTTTTAATTCTCTCCACCTAAAAATAATAAATAATAATTTATTTTAATATTATATTATTATATCTGGCTTCTCTATGTTAGTTGTCAGTTATCATTCTCTCTGTAATAAATATATTATATTTTAGAGTTTGATCTGGTCCTGCTTCTGATATACTATCCAATACAGTTAAACTTCAGCTTTTTGTTAGCGCTCCTGGGTTTTTTCTTTTTCTCATGTAGAGCCATGCAAGAGATTGAGAGGAGTAGCGTTCTGAGCGTGTTACACTGGCTAACAGGTTTCCCCTTTATGTGCCTGGTGATCGTTATGCAGGGTATCGCTATAAAGTTAGAGTCCCTTGAAATATGGGCTGTAATGCGGCTCAATAACGCTTACCCTGATGTTGTTAGGAGTAAACAGGTTCTCTGCTACAAAAAGGCTTACTGCAGTCTCAGGGTGCGATGCAGATGTGATACGGTCGGGAAGATGGTGTCCGTTGGCGCCAAAAGTACACTGCTCCCCCTGAAGGGCTGGGGACTCTCAACAGATGCTGTGCAATCACCGGGTAAGAGGTCTTACAATGTCTGCGACCTCTCCGAATGTCCGGTCCAAGATAGGTGAGAGAGGGCGGGTATCCTTCAGACCGTCAGGGCTACAGGGAGTCTCCCTGATTGTAGGCGTCAGAGGAGCCGGCAAGGGCTGTGCACAAAGCGCGACTGTCTCAAACCTCCTCTGGATGATTTGCAGGTAGTGCCGGATAAGCTCCCGGGTAACAATGTAGGTGATGATATCACCGTTTGTTGATAATCAAGGTTTAGGCAGGATTCCACTGGGTAATGAGGAACCGCAGCTGGGCCACTATTTTAGGTGCGACAAGGAGCCGCAACGTTCTCCCGTGTCCAATATCACTCCACTTGGGGTACGAGGAGTGTGGAAATCAATGTCAAGGGCAATTAATTTCTAGGGAAAGGAGGCAAAAATGAGTGTTTATGGAGAGAGCTCCGATAGTATGCGACCGCTCAGTATGGTTGCTAGCTCCGCCCCCCCTGCAAGCAAGATTTTAATACTACTTGGGCCTTTAAAAATGATGAATCCTTAGAACAGATTTGCAAGGCAGCAACTTGGTCTGCTCTCCATACCATTCCTAAAATTTACCATTTTTATATTTATGCATCTTCCAAAGCTGCTTTGGCAGGAAAGTCCTTCAGGCCGCAGTATCCTGCAAATAGAAACTGCCATTATTTTGTTCCACCCATCCTTAACCTGGACTCTCAGCGTGGGTATTGCATCCTACGTGTTATGGAGACCTAAGGACGCTCATCGTCTTACGAAAGAAAACAGAATTTATAGTTACCAATAAATGTCTTTCTTTCAGGATGCTGACACGCCATAGTACCCGCCTGTTTTTTTTACTAAACGGCAACAGCTTTTATTTGCATCTCTTAACCCTAATTTCTGTCTTTCCTACCTTTTTTTCTGTTTGGGGGTCGATTAAAACTCTTGTGAGGGTTCTTGACCTTTTCCTATTGGCAGGAAATATATACCGCATGTTATGGACACCTATGGATTCTCATCATCCCAAAAGAAAGAAATGTATTGGTAAGTATAAAATCTGTGTTTTAAAATCTATTGAGGTGCCCTGCAATACCATTGACAGTTTATTTATATACTGTATATATAAGTAAGCTTCAGAGACCATAACCCAGTGTCTTTTATACAGTGAGATGCTTTTATGCATGTTTTGTGTTTTCTGTAATAGTTAATGAGATGAATTACAAAATGCTCAAGAAACAATTTCTCTATTGCTACAAACATTTTCTTTTTTCCATAGAAATCATCAGTTGTTGCTACCTTTTATGTCATCAGGAAATTACAACTATTGCACTAGAAACATGGAATAAAGGATATAATATAAAAGCAGCAGGTGTGCAATAGAGTTTTCAGCTCATTGCAGTTGAATAGGGTATTGGAAAGGCTGCCAGCGCTGTTTACTACAAGAGCTCTGATGCAGTCATAGCTTCTGCTACCAATAGACTATGATGTCAGTTATGGAAGTGAAGCTAATTATATCCTTTTGGTCACTTGTGCAAAGATACAGTGAGCAAGGTTGAGAGACATTAATGGTTAAAGGGACATAAAACCCATTTTTTTTTCTTTCAGGATTCAGATAGAACATACAATTTTAACCAACTTTCCAATTTACTTCTGTTATCACATTTTCTTTGTTTTCTTGTTATCCTTTGTTGAAAAGCTGGGATGTAAGCTCATGAGTGTGCAACAATGTTATATATTAGCAGGAGCACTAGATGGCAGCACTGTTTAATGTCATGTCATGCTTCAGGGCTTCAGGCATGTGCACGCTACCTACCTAGGTATCCCTTTAACAAAGAATAACATGAGAATGAAGCAAATTTGATAGAAGTAAATTGGAAACTTTTTAAAAATTGTATTCTCTATCTAAATAATGACAGAAAATGTTTGGGTTTAATGTCCCTTTAAGGATACAGAGCAGCTGCAAACATTCCATCTCCTGGGTCAAAAAAAACATTTGAACACAAATTAAACATCTGGAGCCTTAAATGTATGCATTGCTTTTACCTAGTCACCTTTTCTTGCCATTTTAAATGTTGACATCTTGTCAGCACCCCAAGTATTTTGTGGGTTAAGTAACAATTGACCCATGAATTCCGCACTGCCAGGACCCTCATAAGGAAGCAGGGAGGCAAACCATAAAGTTATAGATGCAGCTATATCAGAACCCCTCCCAGCTTCCCTCTTCTCAGCACTGCTCTCTAATGCAGACTCTCCGGGTTCAACTATAAGTTACCTCTACAGTGCTTAAGATTTCAGATGCAACATGAAGACATTTAAAGAAATGATATATTGGGGTCACTGTTTTTTTTATATTGTTATATTGCTATCAATCTGTAACCCCTTTTGTGTGGAGGATAAGGTGGTATGGTCCACAACTTTTACTCCCATAAACTTCTCTTCATTCTTTAGTATTACAATTCCCAGCTCCCCCCCCCACACACACACCTCCTGCTAATTTTATATTATATTTGACCCATATTTATTGCCCACAATGAGCATTTAATTATAATCTCCTTTTACCAAAAACAAACACCCATGCTCTGAAGCTATATTATTACCACAAGCTTAAAGAGATAGTAAAGTCCAAATTAAACTTTCATATAGCACATGTAATTTTAAACAACTTTCTAATTTACTTTTAGCATCAAATTTGCTTTGTTCTCTTGTTATTCTTAGTTAAAAGCAAAACCAAGGTAGGCTCATATGCTCATTTCTAAGCCCTTGAAGGCTGCCTCTCATTTGAATGCATTTGACAGTTTTTCACAGCTAGAGGACGTTAGTTCATGTGTTTCATATAAATAACACTGTGCTCACGCACGTGAAGTTATTTAAGAGTCAGCACTAATTGCCTGAAATGCAAGTCTGTCAAAAAATATGAGATAAGGAGGCAGTTAGCAGAAGTTTAGATACAAGGTAATTACAGAGGTAACAAGTATATTTAACAGTATATATAACAGTGTTGGTTATGCAAAACTGGGGAATTGTATATATAGGGATTATCTATCTTTTTAAACAATAACATTTTTGGTGTTTACTATTCCTCTAAGGTGGTTGTGTGTCTATGTTATATGAGAAGAACTGTGATGTCATTACTTGCCTTCAATAATCTTGTGATATGGCAACTGTGCATTTAAAAAAAATACCTACACTCATAGATGCTTTTGAAGTTGCTATGGGTCCTCATTGTAGAGGCAAAGGGCTAGAGTTAACAAGCAGTGGATGCTGCTGTCTCCGCCCGAAGTTTCCGGATCGCTGGAAACTGAAGTTAAGAAGCAGCGGTCGTAAGACCGCTGCTCTTTAACTTGTCCGCCACCTTTTAGGTGACGGACTACAATCATCCAGATTTAATACGATCGGAATGATTGACCCCCCTGCTAGCGGCCGATTGGCCGCGAATGTGCAGGGGGCAACATTGCACAAGCATTTCACAAGAAATGCTTGTGCAATGTTAAATGCCGACAGTGTATGCTACAGCAAATCATGTCCGCCCAGCATTTAATAAATTGACCCCAAGATTTTATTTAAAATTGAGCATCACTTTACCTGTCTTTTCAGCGTTTCGATATTGGTTTCCTCCCATTAAACTATTTAGTTGCATGCATCAGGTACCCTATACATGATATCTCACAAATCAAAGGGAAACTGCTATGAATGTGTAAATACAATAATTACAGTTCATGAGAAAGCATCATCAGAGGACGCAAAATGCGTTAGAATATATTCCCATCTCCATTCATGTGTGTATTCTTTAAATATGTGACAGACATTTTGGGCCGATAACAAGTGGCACACTAATAATAGCACAATATTGCTGGACCATGCTAATATTAGCGCGCAACTTGATATTAAAAGTCCTCGGTAAATCCCATTTACCAGAGAAGGGTAAGTGCAACCGATGTCAATCTAGCACGACCTATATGTCTAATTGATATTGCAACTGCACTAAATAGCGCTAGTATTACAAGATGAAATGATTTGAGCGAAAGCAAGATCTGCGCTAGAACATTTATCACAGCTTAAGACCTGAAGTAATGTGTAAGAGTTAAAAAAAAAACACAAAACACATCAAAAACACATTAAAATAAAGTATTACAATCATATATACACTTTGTAATAAAATATATAATTTAAACATTAATAAAAAAGTTTTTAAAAGGAATATCTTATATGGCAAGGTGTTTGACTGGAAAGGGCCCTAATATATATATATATATATATATATATATATATATATATATATATATATATATATATATATATGTCTAAATATATGTATTTATGTGTATTTATGTATGTATACATGTCTATATATGAGTATACATGTGTATTTGCTCTTTTTAATTTTTAAATATATATTTCTATATATATCTTTATATACAATATATCTATATCTGTATATATTCATATAGATAGGTATAGATAAAAAAAAATACTTAGATATATATAGGAATATATATTTAAAAATAAAAAGAACATTTTTCTTATTAGTGAAGAACATAGGAATTTAAAGTATCCCTAATACATTTTCGGATTTAGCCCAGTTGATCTAGCGCAGTGTCGGGTTAGCGAGCAAGAGATAACTATTATTTTGTGGGTTTTTTGTAGCGCGCCCCAAAGAAGTCAATGGAGAGAATAAGTTAGCGTGGTCACGATACCCAAAGTCGTGAAGTCTTTTCCTTGAGTGTTAACTTTTACTTTCAACTTCTAATACCATTGCTAATGTGGCTGCGCTAATTTTTTACTTTGAGCACAGTCAGCACTTGAGCGGGGGGGGGGGGGGAAGCGCGCCACTTGTAATCTGACCCTTTATTTTTCAACATTACTTAAAGGGACACTGAACCCAATTTTTTTTCTTTCGTGATTCAGATAGAGCATTCAATTTTAAGCAACTTTCTAATTTACTCCTATTGTCAATTTTTCCTCGTTCTCTTGCTATCTTTATTTGAAAAAGAAGGCATCTAAGCTATTTTTTTGGTCCAGACCCATGGACAGCACTTGTTTATTGGTGGATGAATTTATCCACCAATCAGCAAGAACAACCCAGGTTGTTCACCAAAAATGGGCCGGCATTTAAACTTACATTCTTGCATTTCAAATAAAGATACCAAGAGAATAAAGAAAATTTGATAATAGGAGTAAATTAGAAAGTTGCTTAAAATTGCATGCTCTATCTGAATCACGAAAGAAAAAAATTTGGGTTCAGCGTCCCTTTAAGTGCAACCATCTGATTTTCATATTCAGTACAATAATTTAAACCCCAACACTTAGGAAACAAACTTGCAGAGTGGTTTATGTAAATGATGTAAAGGTAATGTAGTCTCACTGGATATAACCAAAGGTGTCTTCAGGGTCTGGCAGTGGATGTTGTACAGGCACGGCCTGGATTTCTCACCTACATTTAGGCACAACATGCAGAATTAATAAAGACTCTGTTGCCATTGTGAATAATTTCATCTATTTCAAAGTTTACGTGGTAGTCTCTTGTTTGCTATATTTCTTTAACTGTTTTCATGTTCTTTTATCTGATGGACTGGGCTGTTGCATAGAAGGAAGTTTTTTTGTTTTTATTGGTTTGTTTGTAACATTATGAAGGCTTGATTATAATGGAGATTAACTCCTAACTTGCAACAGTGAGGAGTGTTGGGTACAAATCTCTGAATTACACAATTTTCAAGCTGCGATGTTGCACAGAGGCCACCAAGGGTTTTTATTTAAAGGGACACTCAGGTCAAATTAAACGTTCATGATTCAGATTGAGCAGCAATTTTAAACAACTTCCCAATTTCCTTCCATTAAAAAAATGTGCACAGTATTTTTATATTTACACTGTTTTAGTCACCTGCTCCTACTGAGCATGTTCAAGAATTCACAGAATATAGGTTGGTATACGCATTTGTGATTGGCTGATGGCTGTCACATGATACAGGGGGAGTGGAAAAAGCCATAACTTTTAAATATGTTAGAAAAAAATCTACTACTCATTTGAAGGTCAGACTAAGGGGCATATTTATCAAGCTCCGTATGGAGCTTGATGCCCCTTTTGAAGGCTCGCCGGAAACAGAAGTTATGAAGCAGCGGTCTAAAGACCGTTGCTCCATAACTTGTCCGCTTGCTCTCAGGCCGCGGACAGAAATCAACCCGATCTAATACAAATCCGCAAATCTGCAGGGGGCGGCATTGCACCAGCAGTTCACAAGAACTGCTAGTGCAATGATAAATGCTGATAGCGTATGCTGTAAGCATTTATCGAGGTGCGGCGGACATGATACACTACTTCGTATCATGTCCGCTCGCACATTGATAAATATGCCCATAAATGCTATTACATTGTCTTGTTTGCATGTATTTGTTGATCATGCAAATTTACTGTATATACTGGTCCTTTAACCTAGGCCAAAGGGTATTGTAGTTTTTAGGTTTATTTTAATATACTTTCATATCCCAATTCTAATTAATATTACATAACCATTTTTATTTATTTTTTATAAGCAACGTATTTATCCATATGGATAATACAACTTTGCATAAATTAACTGCCTTAATTTAGAGGAAGTATAAATAAAACCACAAATTTACAATGACTATTTGGGTCCACACGCATGACTTGTAGTTAACATATGCTTAGCATTTTTTCACTATAAGATGCAGATAATAATTTAAGATGACAATAATAAATCCTTCCAGAAAAAAAACAACATAATCAGTAGTCTGATGGCATTGTATTTAAAGGGACATGAAACCCAATATTTCTTATAATTCTTTCTTTCATGATTCAGATAGCGCATACAATTTTAAACAACTTTCAAATGTACTTCTATTATCAAATGTGCTTCATTTTCTTGGTGTCCTTTGTTGAAGTAGCATCAATGCACTACCGAGAGCAAGCTAAGCACATCAGGTGAGCCAATGACAAGCGGCATATATGTTCAGCCACCAATCAGCAGCTAGCTCCCTGTAGTACATTGCTGTTCCTGAGCCTATCTAGGTATGCTTTTCTAGATAGGCTCTAGAACAAAGCAAATTAGATAACAGAAGTAAATAGCTTGGACTTATTGAACTTCTGTCTCCTATAGTAACATCTACTATGTTACTATGTAAGTAAATTAGAAAGTTTCATGCTACTATAATGTTTCTCAACCGCGGTCCTCAAGTAAACCTAACAGGCCAGATTTTTATTAAAGCTGACCTAGAGCACAGGTGAAATAATCAGCTGATGGGGAGAGCAGGTTAGTAACCATAGTTACTGATCAGCTGATTAATTCACCTGTGCTCTAGTTCAGCTATAGTATAAACCTGACCTGTTTGGGGTACTTGAGGGCCGCGGTTGAGGAACATTGCTCTACTTGACCCAAGCAAGTTTAATTTTGACTTTACTATCCCTTTAATAAGTTACCATTTTCTTTAGTAACATATAAATAAAGGTTGTAGCAAATTGCTTTCATTAATTTTAAAATGTTTATAATATTTAAAAAAAAATTATGGTGTATACAATAAAATATGATAAGTGATATGTTTCACGCAATTGAAAAATAATAATTGTTAAAAAAAAGGAAAAAGAAATAAAGATTGGCACAAATTACAAATCCTATTTGTATTAAATTCTTGGCATTTACCGCACAGTTTAAAAGTAATCTGAGATGAAGTACTAAGAGCACACAAACATTCCCAATGCTGTGCCAACATTTATATTTATTGCCTTCAAAGCTATTTACAAGGAAAATTCTTTAATTCTTTTAGAAATGAGAAGGTATTGACATGTTTCTATGTGGTGCAGTGACAAATATCCACATAGCAAGCAATACATTTATGCAGATCATCTCCATATGTAGTTGTAAAAAGAATCACAAAAACAGAGCACTGCCAGCATTGTCCAAACAAATGTATTCACAAACAATCAGATAAATTATATCAGGTTAAATTTCAAGTGGAGCACAAAAATATTAGTAGAATAATGCACTTGCAACAGCAGCTGTTTTTAAAGGAACTTTAGTGCCGATGTAGACCGGGATATTTGCCAATATCCCCACAATACATGTGACAAAATATGCACTGGAAAGTAAATTATATTCTTCTTTATTATTCTACAAACATCACAATATATGCAACAATTCAAGATAAGCTCTTTCTTCATTCATGGATTAATATTTGAAGAATATTATTTAATTCCAGTGCTGTGGACTGCATATTTTTTCCCAAAAGCTAACATCTAACAAGTATTCTTGCACTCATATTACAAGTTGAAAGAAAAACGACTTTGCTTGAGGGAAAGAAGAGAGAGAGAGAGAGAGAAAGAGAGAGACAGAGAGAGAGAGAGAGAGAGAGAATAACTCATTGTGTAGTTCATTAACAAATCTAGACAAGTCAGAAGGCTTGCTTTTCCCACAGAAAACCTCTGGATAACACAATCACTCACTTCAGCCTGCTTTAAGGCAGACTCCCTTTACACCATAGCATCGCTATCTACACAGCTTTTAAGCTAAGCTAGGGTTAGTACAGTGATTCAGAACCATCCCAGGACAGCTGTTTCGTGGTTTTTGCCATTCATCAGCTGGGAGTAGGTTGAATCATTGCTGGGTGAAGTTGATTTCTGGGCGAAATACAACAACTTTTAAAATTATATATATATACCCTTTGAGCCTTTCCCTGTCAAACACCTTGTGATATAAAGTATCCATTTAAAACACTTTTTATACATTTATTTCAATAATAAACATATTTTTGCATCTAATATATACATATATGTGTAATACTTTATTTTAATATTTTTTGGCTGTGCTTTTCAATACCTTTAGTTCGGGTCTCAAGCTGCACTAACTTTTTTAGCACTGTTATGTATTGCACTCAAGCTCCACACATAATTTATAACTTGTAATATGAGGGACGTTTAGTGCGGCCCCAATATCCATTGAAAGTATTCAGTGCCTAAATGTTGCCTGAGCTAAACATTTATACATTTTTTTTTCTAAATGTTTAGGTTTGTGATGTATACATTTTTTTCGGCTTTTACATTACAAGTTTGTTCTATACATCTTAACAAGCTTATTTATATTGTATAAGGTGCAGAGCTTGGTTTCCCTTGCCCATGATACATAATCCAGACCTACCAGAGCAAATATAAGGAAAGCCCATGTTAAGAAATATCTGAGGGCACATTTGCTCTACTATATCTCAATTTCAGCATCTGCCAGTTTGTCAGGACCTTACAACAACTTTCTCCCCAGAAGCTCATTAAAAGTATCTTCATCTTCTTGCCTGAACCACCTACTGTATACCGCCACTCATGCTCCATTCACTTACTTAAAAATGTATTTGTTGAAAAAATATGTGATTGTATTTTTATTTAGCTAATTTTTTGATGTGTTTTGATTTGTCTAATTTTGCCATGTAGAAAATGTGTTTGGGAATGACTTAACAGTAAGATTAGAAGATACCCTTTAGTGGAAAGTAGGACAGAAAGAGAAAATAGATTTTGCATTACAGTTAAAGAGATTTTAATCAGTATGAGATAGATATATAAAATGTTAAATTATGTGTATTTAAAAAACTTTGCAATATAATTTCATTATTTATATTGTCACATTTTACTGTAATTTAACTCTAAAAATGGTTGGTTTTCTAAATTCCACTGAGTTTCTTTAAAATAATGGACACCACCATATTTTAGCTTAAAGTGATGGTAAGTTCAAGTACTCAGTCTAGCATCAATCGATGCATCAATAAAAATAAGTATGGGTTTCATTCAAGAAAAATTTCAACAATGCAATTTAATAATGTAATTTAAAGCAAACCGCTCCAATTGTAATGTACGCTCCGGCAGCCCCACTACTCAGTGCATTTTTTCTCTATGACGTAAACGCAGTTGTCCAATTATATTTCTGGCATTCTGGCATGTTTGTGAGTAGAAGAAAAAAGTTATTTTGCGCATGCGTTCCCTACATCACAGATTCTCAGCATTCATGCAGCGCAGGCGCATTAGCGAATTGGAATACATTAGTGTCCACAGCTCATCAGAAACGGAGTTCCGATCGCAGAGTCAGCAGAGTCCCATGCATGAGGGTGGGACCACTCTCTAGCACTGTGCACAAACAAGGAAAAACAAGTGGGGCGTAACAGTCAGATGCCTCAGTACTATAGCAAGGATGGTATAATATAAAAACCAAAATGAGTTTTTTAAAAATAATGTTAGCGACTTGACTAGTTATTAATTATATTTTTAAAATATGGCTCCTTAAAGTATAAAATGTACCATCACTAAGTTCCCCCTTATCTAAAAAACAGGCAATAAGACAGAGAACAAGATACTATGTTCCCCACAGCCTTTGCACAGAGATAAATAGAAAACTATTTCAAACAAGGTGGCGCCCAATACTATATAGAAACAGAGTACAACTAAAACCTCAACACTTTTCAATATTTAAACAACTAATATAATTGTAAAAATACATCTACCTATTATTCTAAGACAAATCTTTGTTTTTAATACATCATTATTTCTAGCATATATTTACTGTTTAAAATCCCTTTAAGTGTGCATGATGCCATCATAACAATGCAAATATACGTTAAATGGCAAATTGTCCTTTATTAACTGTAGACTATTTTTTGCATAGTCTTTTTTTTAAACCTAACACACTATTCATTCTCACCGACGTCAAAAAGTCTGATAAAAAAGAGCACCTTATTATCTGTGTACACAGTAGACTTCAGCAAGCTATTCTTTAGGATCCAAGTCAAACGTCTGATGAAAGAAAACACCTGTGTTAATCTCCCAGTGATAAAACATTTGATCATCAGATTTGCTCTGCATATGAACTTTCTTATAAAGTCATCTGGCCCAGCCATAAAAGAATTACATACATATTTAAACCTGTACTGAGTGTCCTATCAATAACTTTATTTGCTTTTAAATGAAATACAACCTTGTGGTCTTTGAGATCATGCCTGTCCTAATCCTCCTTGTACAAATGACACACAATAACGTGTGGATCTGGTTTTTAGTAATTACTTCTTTTTTTCCATCTTTGCTTCTTTTAAGATAACAAAAAGTACACAAAGAGGAATTTAAAGCAGATTTTTTTTTAATTGTTAGGTGATATCTGTAATACCAAGTATACATTCCTGCAGGATGTAAAGGGATTACTTACATTATGCTGCAGAAATTGGAGAAAATAGGTAACCTAAGAATAAATGGCTGTTTGTGGAGAGCAGAAAAGACACTGTGTAATAGGATAGCAAGTGTATCCAGCAGTTTGTACTTCAATAATAAAACATACAAGCTACAATTATAAGAGGTGCGTCTAAAACATTTGTTTCTCTTTCCGCATTTGAAATAAACCATATATTTCCTTTTCTAGCTCCGTTTATGAAATGCCCCTGTTTTCCTTGGCTGATTTGTTGCGGTCTGTAGTCCACTTGTGATTTAAACACAGCTGCACAAGTGAAAGCTTGTGTTGGAGCCTGGCATGTTGATATTGGTAGCTAATGCCATTGGCATAATATTCCTTTTATTTGAAGGGAGAAATGTAGTAGTAGTACTGGTTTTGAAAATGCAAAGGTGATATTTGATTCATTTCAATATCTTACTAATTTAACTTTTAGATCCATGGAGTAGTTTTCACAAGGGACACATACGATTAAATATAGCAGATAAAACATTGTCAGCAATTACTTTAATTGTATAAATATTTTAAACGCATCTGCGTTCTATGGATTATAATTTATGATTTGCACATTAAGTGAGTCAGTGAAGGAAGTGTTCATGGATTTAAAATTGTGTATATGCACCACTGAACATCCCATGCCTAACTTATAGGGATATAAATCAAATCCACATTAGTAAAACCAAAAATATGTTAATTCAAAGTTAACACAAACAGGTTGTGTTAAAAGCAGCAAACAACTAGATTAGAAAAAAAGTTTAAAAAAAATCTAAATGGTAAAATCCTTTTCAAATTATAAAACAAACTAGTCCTAAAGCCTGTGTACATGGGCCATTGTTTGCAGTACAGCGGTCCCACCCCTTGCTCTCTCTCTCCCCCTCTCTTTTGTGCTCTCTCCCCCTCTCTTTTGTGTTCTCTCCCCCTCTCTTTTGCGCTCTCTCACTCCACCTCTCTTTTGCTCTCTCTCTCCCGCCTCTCTTTTGCTCTCTCTCCCCCTCTTTTTTGCGCTCTCTCCCCTTCTCTTTTGCGCTCTCTCCCCCTCTCTTTTGCGCTCTCTCCCCCTCTCTTTTGCGCTCTCTCCCCCTCTCTTTTGCGCTCTCACTTGCTCCACCTCTCTTTTGCTCTCTTTCTCCCCCCTCTCTTTTGCTTTCTCTCCCCCCTCTTTTTTGCTCTCTCTCCCCCTCTCTTTTGCGCTCTCTCTCCCCCTCTCTTTTACGCTCTCTCTCCCCCCTCTCTTTTGCGTTCTCTCTCTCTTTTGCACTCTCTCTCCCTCCCCCTCTTTTGTGCTCTCTCTCTCCCCCTCTTTTGCGCTCTCTCTCCCCCTCTTTTGCGCTCTCTCTCTCCCCCTCTCTTTTGCGCTCTCTCCCCATCTCTTTTGTGCTCTCTCTCCCCTTTCTCTTTTGTGCTCTCTCTCCCCCCTCTCTTTTGCGCTCTCTCTCTCCCCCCTCTCTTTTGCTCTCCATCCCTCTCTTTTGCTCTATCTCTCCCTCCTCTCTTTTGCTCTCTCTCTCTCTCCCCTCTCTCCTCCTCTCTTTTGCTCTCTCTCTCCCCCTCTCTTTTGCTCTGTCTCTCTCCCCTCTCTTTTGCTCTCTCTCCCCTCTCTCTTCTGCACTTTCCCCTCTCTTCTGCTCTTCCCCCTCTCTTTAGCTCTTTCCTATCTCTTTTTGTCTCTTCCCCTCTCATTTGCGCTCTCTCTCCCCCCTCTCTTTTGCACTCTCTCTCCCCCTCTTTTGCGCTCTCTTTCTCCCCCTCTCTTTTGCACTCTCTCTCCCCCTCTCTTTTGCGCTCTCTCTCCCCCTCTTTTGCGCTTTCTCTCCCCCTCTCTTTTGCGCCCTCTCCCCCCCTCTCTTTTGCGCTCTCTCTCCCCCTCTCCTTTGCTCTGTCTCTCTCTCCTTTTTTTCCTCTCTCTCTCCATCCCTCTCTTTTGCTCTTTCTCTCCATCCCTGTCTTTTGCTCTCTCTCTCCCCCCTCTCTTTTGCTCTCTCTCCCCCCTCTCTTTTGTTCTCTCTCTCCCCCCACTCTTTTGCTCTGTCTCTCTCCCCTCTCTTTTGCTCTCTCTCCCCCTCTCTTCTGCACTTTCCCCTCTCTTCTGCTCTTCCCCCTCTCTTTAGCTCTTTCCTATCTCTTTTTGTCTCTCCCCCTCTCTTTCTATTTTTCTCCCCTCTCTGTCGCACCAAACAATCCCGGCCACGCATATGGTCCCACCGGCCACGCCCACGCTCCTGTCTGGCCACGCCCACTTTCATCGCAAACAGCATGGTTTGTCAGGTAAGGCCAGGTGTGTTTGTCCTCGTGCTGTCTCTACTGCGCATGACAGCTTCAGACAAAGTAGAACAAAGAAATTGGGAGCACCAGCCGGATTGAGATTAAAACAACAAATCTTTATTAGAACAAATTTTAAAATCGAATACTCAGTCCATAAAAAGACAAGGAGGTCAGCAAAATATACAGCTGACGCGTTTTGGCATTGTGCCGTAGTCTAAGCTGACTCACCATGTTGTAAGAGCACCTTAAAACAACCATAGCCGCCTCCTATTGGTTAACCACAAATTAGCATATAAAGTTAATTAAACACAATATTGAATATGTTTAAATGATAAATGCATGCATAATAGGTGCGCTACTAGCCTTTTCACACAAGAGAACATCACTGTATTAATAAACCCAATTAAATAACATAAGTGAAGCATTAATGTTCATTGTCAGAAATATTATACATGAACCATGCATTGTTCTAACCTTTAGTATTACAAAGCTCCATTAATTTTAATTTTAAATTTAGTGCAATTTTAACTAGACAGAACACATTTGTGGTACTAGTAAACTAAATCAATCCTTATAGATTATGTGAACTATGTTTAGTGTGATGGAACAGAATATTTGGGTAGTTGTAACCTTAATGGATTAAATTTAAGATTTAAAATAGTACATGAGTTATAATGCATAGTGGAATTTTACTGCCAAAAATTGATTAAATCATAATCAGAATTGAATCCTTCTGGAAACCTAGTTTTCAGTTTAAAGATCCAGAAGACCTCTCTTTTTCCTAGCAGTACCTCTCTGTCACCACCTCTTTTTGGAGGTGAGATCTGTTCTATGCAAGACCATCTGAAAGAATTAGCACTCTTGTTGTGTATCTGGGCAAAATGCTGAACCAACGGAGTGCTGGCAGTACCATGTTTGATACTGGAGAGATGCTCTCTTATTCTGGATCTCACTTCACGTGTAGTGAGACCCACATACTGCCTGTCACATATGATGCAGTTGATCACATACACGACAAAAGTGGATCGACAATTGAGACATGAACGTCTCTGAAATATTTGTCCTGTGGTTGAAGACCTGAATTCAGACCCTAATACCACTTTTTCACATGCCACACAGGAAGCATTATGGCATTTGTACATCCCTATACTTGACAGCCAGGAGGAATTGCACTGCACCAACGCCGGCAGCTTTGTGGGTGCAACACAATTGCCAATTGTTCTACCTCTTTTATAAGCAAATTTGCAATCCTTGGTAGATATATTTGCTAACCCATCATCAGCTCTTAGAATTGGATAGTGTTTTCTGATTATATCACAAATTTCCTGAAACTGTTCTGAGTATTCAGTTGTAAAGAGTATCTGATCACGTCCAAAACTTTGTTTTTTCCTGTAATCTTTCTTTTTAAGCAAATCTGACCTGTTAATTTTGCTTACCGATTTTTTGGCTGACTCTACTACATTACTTTTGTAGCCTCTTTCCTCTAGTCTCTTGCAAAGTTTCTTAGACTCATTCTCAAAATGCATTTCTTCTGAGCAATTACGCTTAAGGCGAATGAGTTGTCCCTTTGCTATACCCTTAAACACGCCCTCCGGATGGCAACTGGAGGCGTGCAGAAGGGTATTCCCAGAGATAGGCTTTCTGTAAACTGTGGTCGAGACTACTTGTCCATGAATGCCACTTAATCTCAGATCAAGATAATTGATACTGTGAGAGTCACATTCGAACGTGAAGCTGATCCCAAGTTCATTGGCATTGAGATACTGTATGAACAGATATATACTCTCCTTGTCCCCATGCCAGATGAACAAGAGATCATCTATGAATCTCTTGTAAACAACTATCTTCGAGCCGAAGGGATTTCTACCCCCAAATATGTGTTCCCGCTCCCACCACCCCATAAAGAGGTTGGCATAGGAGGGGGCAAATTTAGCCCCCATAGCGGTACCACACACCTGGAGGTAGAAAACCCCCTCGAACTCAAAGTAGTTGTGCTCTAGGAGAAACTTTGTCACTCGCACTAAATAAGCGCAAAAATCAGAGTTGTCAGTGTAGTATTTCTCTACAAAATAAGAGATGGCTAATAATCCTTTCTCATGGGGAATTGAGGAGTATAAAGCCTTCACGTCCACAGTGAGCCAACTATAGTCATTGCTCCACTCTATCCCCGAGGTCATGTTCAAGATATGACTGGAATCTCGAACATAGCTCCAGAGGTCTCGTACCATTGGCTGTAGGATTAAATCCAGCCACTCGGACAGGTGTTCAAGAAGTGATCCTATGCCGCTGACAATGGGCCTACCCATTACATTATCTATAGATTTATGAACTTTAGGTAGGTGGTTAAATACTGGAATAACCGGATGAGAGATAATTAAATAGTCACTTGTACCTTTGTCAATGAAGCCCTGATGCACACCATCATCCACCAAGTCTCTCAGTTTTCTCCCAAAACGTTTTGTTGGATCTGAGTGGAGGATTTTATAATCAAGCGGATTTGTTAGCTGCCTCAGGGCCTCACCGACAAAGCTATCTCTGGTCATAACTACTACTGTACCCCCCTTGTCAGCGGCACGGATCACCAACTCTTTATTGGAGCTCAATTTCTCGAGGGCTTCCCTTTCCAATTTTGTCAGATTATTATGTGATTTTTTTCTGTCGAAAAAACAAATTTGTGAGATCAGATTCAACCCTTTTGTGGAACTTCTCTATGTGTGGACCCCGACTGTGTATGGGGTAAAAATTAGATGAACATCTGAGTTTGGGGGTAGGGGTGTTGTTTGGTCTGTCTGAGACATGTTCTGTTTGTAAAGACTCAAGTGTAGAGAGACCACACAGATCTTGAAAGTTAAGGGTGTCTAGCTCCTGGTTCGAATCCAAGGCATTAGTAACAGTGTCTTCTATCACTGAGTTATCAGTTTCCTCACTACCTGCAAAATGTTTTTTTAGAGTTAGCTTTCTGACCAGTTTGTTAACATCCAATAGGGTATTAAACAGATTGAATGAGTGGGTCGGTGTAAATCCCAATCCCAGACTTAAAACTTTCAATTCAACTGTACTTAAGCTATGGGATGTTAAATTGATCACACTGTTTTTTACTTGTAGCGGGTCTGTTTCAGATTGGTTCGTAATGGGTAACCCCCCCTTGGGAGCCCCTTTTATACCTTTCCCCCCCCCGTCTGATGTCGGAGGGGGGAGGGAAAAAACCTGATTGATTTCTAATTGTTCACCTGCATTAGGTGTTTCTGTTCCTTGTATATTCATGACCTGTGGGACATATCTATTTGGTACATTAGATTTCTTAAGAATAGACACTGGGGTCTTTTGGGGGTCTTTTGGTCTAACAGTTTGTTGGACCTCACCTGCATCAGCTGTAATGTTACTTGGTATTAATATAGGTGAAGGACGTTCAAAGTTATCTTCTTCACCAGAGGCTGAGCTGTCCCCAAATGAGTCACACTCACTATCTGAGAACTGAATCCTCCTGTTAGATCTCCCCCTACCTCTGCCTCTACCTCTGCGTCTACCCCTGTTGTTTCTGCCCCTCCCCTCAGAGTACTGATACTGGTATTGATTAGCTTCCTTCCTTCTCTGGTATCTTTCCCTCCTGTTCCATACATAAACAGTATTATTGGAGTAATCTAATTGATCCCTTATATACTTGTTATGTTTATGTTCCAAAAGGAGTGATTTAGCTTCAGTGATTGCATCTTGAAGCAAATTATCAAATTTGGGATAATCAGTATGTAAACACCTTTTGTTCAACTCATCCTGAACCAAAATAATCTTAGCTGAAATATCATGTATTTGTGTCAATTTGTAGTCAATTAATAAGTTCATGAGTTTAAAGGAACATTCAGAGAGTGCATTGTTCCAATTTGTGATAAATGCCTGATCCTCAGTACTGAAGGTTGGAAATCTGTTTAACCTCAGTCCTCTAGGTATGATATTGAGTTTCAAATAGCTTTGTAAAGTCCAGACATCCCATTTTAATCTGTTCTCCTTCAAAATAAACTGTTCCATTTCCTCAAATAAGGATGATAATGAATACTTGGATCTGTCCAATGAGAATACAATATCAACATCCTCATTTAGAGAGTCCCTTTCTAGGGCATTGCGTAATGAAAAAAAGTTATTGTGATTCTCAGGTCTGTGCGCACTGTTAGGCTGAGTATCCATGGATCCTTGAATGACTATCCCCAAACAATGCACTGAATAAACACCAAGTGGAGAAAGGCGTGACCAGGCGCCTATTTAGAAATACAAACAAAAGAAGGGTATCTCCAAAAGGTGAAAAACAGGTTGCTGGTGATAAGCACACTTGCGTATATAGTGTGCTGCTGGAGAGGACCAAAGTACTTGTTTCAAGTGTTTAATGCCAATGGCTATACATATATCAGGTACCACAAGGTTGACGCTCCCCAGGGTGAAATATCAAATGTTCAAATTGTGTTGAAGTAACAGTCAAACGTTAAGGACTTACCAGGCTCACTCGATCTATTGCTGCGCGAAATCCCTCGCATCGAATGCCCTGCCTTCGGCGTGTAATGAATTGCCGTGGCTGTCACTAGCGAATGCATCTGACGTCACTGGGGGCGTGCTGTGGTAACCGTTAGCACAATTGGCTTGGGCGTGGAATGGGCCCACCCCTCCGTCTGCGATACACCAATCAAGCGGTTGCGGCTCCTCTGACGTTACGGGGGTATGTCCAGGCCTCTGTCCACCATTGGTCCAAATCCGGTCGGGATTTCCCTCTGATATCCCTGGAGCGATATGCGGGATCCGTGTCCTCTTTCTCGGCTGTGCTCACTCAGCAGGTCAGGAATCAAAGTAGAACAAAGAAATTGGGAGCACCAGCCGGATTGAGATTAAAACAACAAATCTTTATTAGAACAAATTTTAAAATCGAATACTCAGTCCATAAAAAGACAAGGAGGTCAGCAAAATAGACGGCTGACGCGTTTCAGCATTGTGCCGTAGTCTAAGCTGACTCACCATGTTGTAAGAGCACCTTAAAACAACCTTAGCCGCCTCCTATTGGTTAACCACAAATTAGCATATAAAGTTAATTAAACACAATATTGAATATGTTTAAATGATAAATGCATGCATAATAGGTGCGCTACTAGACTTTTCACACAAGAGAACATCACTGTATTAATAAACCCAATTAAATAACATAAGTGAAGCATTAATGTTCATTGTCAGAAATATTATACATGAACCATGCATTGTTCTAACCTTTAGTATTACAAAGCTCCATTAATTTTAATTTTAAATTTCGTGCAATTTTAACTAGACAGAACACATTTGTGGTACTAGTAAACTAAATCAATCCTTATAGATTATGTGAACTATGTTTAGTGTGATGGAACAGAATATGTGGGTAGTTGTAACCTTAATGGATTAAATTTAAGATTTAAAATAGTACATGAGTTATAATGCATAGTGGAATTTTCTCTTCTGCACTTTCCCCTCTCTTCTGCTCTTCCCCCTCTCTTTAGCTCTTTCCTATCTCTTTTTGTCTCTTCCCCTCTCTTTTGCGCTCTCTCTCCCCCCTCTCTTTTGCACTCTCTCTCCCCCTCTTTTGCGCTCTCTTTCTCCCCCTCTCTTTTGCACTCTCTCTCCCCCTCTCTTTTGCGCTCTCTCTCCCCCTCTTTTGCGCTTTCTCTCCCCCTCTCTTTTGCGCCCTCTCCCCCCCCCCTCTCTTTTGCGCTCTCTCTCCCCCTCTCCTTTGCTCTGTCTCTCTCTCCTTTTTTTCCTCTCTCTCTCCATCCCTCTCTTTTGCTCTTTCTCTCCATCCCTGTCTTTTGCTCTCTCTCTCCCCCCTCTCTTTTGCTCTCTCTCCCCCCTCTCTTTTGCTCTCTCTCTCCCCCCACTCTTTTGCTCTGTCTCTCTCCCCTCTCTTTTGCTCTCTCTCCCCCTCTCTTCTGCACTTTCCCCTCTCTTCTGCTCTTCCCCCTCTCTTTAGCTCTTTCCTATCTCTTTTTGTCTCTCCCCCTCTCTTTCTATTTTTCTCCCCTCTCTGTCGCACCAAACAATCCCGGCCACGCATATGGTCCCACCGGCCACGCCCACGCTCCTGTCTGGCCACGCCCACTTTCATCGCAAACAGCATGATTTGTCAGGTAAGGCCAGGTGTGTTTGTCCTCTTGCTGTCTCTACTGCGCATGACAGCTTCAGACAAATACACTTGGCCTTTTATATAATAGGATATACTGCAATGATTTATATTAAATATTACCCACTACTTTGCATTTTTTTTATTTTTTACTTCAACAATGCAGGCTGTTTTATATCTATTTAACTTACCTATATTGTAACCATCTTGGTCGTAATATTTCCCTTTCAACTTCACAAGTTCTTCAGCATTTCCTGAATGTGTACAATTAAGAGATGCATTAACACTTGCAGATGAAACCATGATTTGTAGGGCTAACAAAAATAAACACATTGTGGTATGTCATGGAATCAAATATCATTAGGACAAATTAGGAGAGGGGGAGAGCTCGGTGATGAAAGTGAACTATTTCCTTATTTCTGATTGGATAATTATTTGGCAAGTCAGAGAGAAGACACATTTTCAAGATTTCTAGCAGTTACACGGATGCATTGCAATGATGGTTTCTTTAGGCATCTGCGGTTTTAATAAATGCTTAAGGACTTTTTACAGCCGAAATGTTATTCCTCAATAAGGGACTCTAAGGGTTCCATTTACCAAGCAGCAATAGCTGCTTTGGAGCCCCAGCATTTCAGAAGACTCATATTTTGCTTTTTTTTTTCTCCTACACGTATGTAGGTATTAAAAAGAACAAAGATAGTACATAAGCAACTGTCAAAATTTAAAATAAACAGGTAAAACAAGAGTAGAAACCAGAAGCCAATGGGAAGACTATCCTGGTTAACACAGCATAAATGGACCAATCAGCTGAATCATAGTGACCATAAACAATCCAATGCGCACCTTCTCTTTCTTTTGCTGCTCACACAAGATAATTATTATATTTGTTGTTCTTATGTATAGATATTTTTAGTCTTAATTTATTCAATTATATTTTATAAATGTATCTGATTAAACAATATTATTTCATATTTTGCTTTACTTACTATTTATCTACCTTTTTTATTGCATTCATTTTACTCATATTATTTATATATTTTATTCTCTCTTTTGCTTTTCCCTTATTTGTTCTTTAATATTTTCTTTCATTTCATATTTTTATTCTTTTTTTGTTTCATTCCCTTTTAGTTTTTTTGTTTCCATTTACCTTATTTTATTTTTTTCTGTTCTGTGCTTCGCTGTAGATTTTTTATTGTTACAAAGTTTCACTTACTAACCTGCTGCCCAATTCAAAATGTTGCATTCTCCATTTTCCTTCTCCTCTCAGCCCTCCATGGATCTCTGTGCACAGAGATGCTCGGAGCCCACCTCCGCCATCTTGTAGGCATCTTTATTTATGGCTTTCTGCCCTCTCTCAGTTCGTCCGCCTCCTTCATGAACATCACTCCCTCACTCTTCTCTACTTATGTAAAAAATAACTAATTGTATAAAAAAAATCTTCATAAAAAAAGTATCCTACAGTTGCTAACATGCGGCATAGCTGAGAGGCAATTACTCTACATATAAATATAAATTTATATTTATGTTTCAAAAGTCATTAGTATTACAATTGTTTTATTACATAACAGGCATGCAGTTATGTAATCATATAATTTTAATGCATCTGTCTTTTATAACAAATGTATATTTAAAAAATATATTTATATTTGAAATAATAAACACAACAAGCAAGAATATCTACATTTTAATTTATATCCAATACTTAAACTAATATGCATTATACATGACCATGCATTTTATTTCAAACATTGTAGACATAATGTAGTCTGGCCTTGAATTGATATTCAATATTTAAAATGGTATGCATTGTCATGTATATTGCATATTGTTTTAAGTATTGCATATACATTAAAATGCATTTATGTTCGCTTGTTGTGTTTATTAGTGATAACACACACTCACACATATACACAAATATATATATATATATATATATATATATATATATATATATTTATGATATAGTATTCAGTAGCATTAAATTATATAAGTAATTATATTAAATTATATTTTACATAACAGGTATGCAGAACTATAATTTTAATTATACTGTCTTTAATAACAAATAATAAACACAACAAGCAACAGTAATTACATTTTAATTTATATGCAAAAAATAAAATGATATGCATTCTACATAACAATACATCAATTTAAATATTGAATATTTATGTGTAAGGCCTTTGCTTCTACAGTTAGTATTAGGTTGTGGTAGGTTAGATGTCAATGTTTAACTGATATGCATAGTCATGTACAATGCATATTATTTAAAGTATTGTATTTATCTATAGAGTAAAATGTATTAAATGTTGCTTTTCTATTATTTTAAACATACACATATAAGGGTGCGTTAGCTACGCGTCTTTTTTTTCTAGCGCTGCTTCTAAACAACGCTGGTATTGAGAGTTCTCTGAAGGGCTGCGTTAGGCTCCAAAAAGGGAGCGTTGAGCCGAATTTACCGCCACTTCAACCCTCAATACCAGCGTTGCTTACGGTGGCGGCTAGCTGGAAAAACATGCTCGTGCATGATTCCCCCATAGGAAACAATGGGGTAGTTTGGGCTGAAAAAAAACCTAACACCTGCAAAAAAGCAGCGTTCAGCTCCTAACGCAGCCCCATTGTTTCCTATGGGGAAACAGTTTCTAAGTCTGTACCTAACACCCTAACATGAACCCGAGTCTAAACACCCCTAACCTTACACTTATTAACCCCTAATCTGCCGCCCCCGCTATCGCTGACACCTGCATTACACAATTAACCCCTAATCTGCCCCTCCGTACACCGCCGCAACCTACATTATACCTATGTACCCCTAATCTGCTGTCCCTAACATTGCCGACACCTACATAATATTTATTAACCCCTAATCTGCCCCCCCAACGTCGCCGCTACCTTACCTACACTTATTAACCCCTAATCTGCCGACCAGACCATCGCCGCTACTCTAATAAATGTATTAACCCCTAAACCGCCACACTCCCACCTCACAAACACTATAATAAATCGTATTAACCCCTAATATGCCCTCCCTAACATCGCCGCCACCTAACTTCAAGTATTAACCCCTAATCTGCCGACCGGACCTCGCCGCTCCTATAATAAATGTATTAACCCCTAAAGCTAAGTCTAACCCTAACCCTAACACCCCCTAAATTAAATATAATTTTAATCTAACAAAATAAATTAAATCTTATTAACTAACGTCTTCCTATTTAAAACTAAATACTTACCTGTAAAATAAACCCTAATATAGCTACAATATAACGAATAATTATATAGTAGCTATTTTAGGATTTATATTTATTTTACAGGCAACTTTGTATTTATTTTAACTAGGTACAATAGCTATTAAATACTTATTAACTATTTAATATCTACCTAGTTAAAATAATTACCAAATTACCTGTAAAATAAATCCTAACCTAAGTTACAATTAAACCTAACACTACACTATCAATAAATAAATTAAATAAATTAACTACCTACAATTACCTACAATTAAATAAACTAAACTAAATTACAAAAAACTAAATTACAAAAAACCTACAATTAAATAAACTAAACTAAATTACAAAAAAACCCCACTAAATTACAAAAAATAAAAAAAGATTACAAGAATTTTAAGCTAATTACACCTACTCTAAGCCCCCTAATAAAATAACAAAGCCCCCCAAAATAAAAAAAATTCCCTACCCTAATCTAAATTAAAAAAGTTAACAGCTCTATTACCAGCCCTTAAAAGGGCTTTTTGCGGGGCATGTCCCAAAGAAATCAGCTCTTTTGCGGCAGAAGTCTTCATCCTATCCAGGCAGAAGAGGACATCCGGACCGGCAGACATTTTCATCCAAGCGGCATCTTCTATCTTCATCCATCCGGAGCAGAGCGGAGCCATCTTCTTCCAGCCGATGCGGATCCATCCTTCTTCCCCGACGTCTACTTGCCGAATGAAGGTTCCTTTAAATGACATCATCCTCGAATTCCGATTGGCTATCAGCCAATCGGAATTAAGGTAGGAAAAATCTGATTGGCTGATTGAATCAGCCAATCCGATTCAAGTTCAATCGGATTGGCTGATCAAATCAGCCAATCAGATTGAGCTCGCATTCTATTGGCTGATCGGAACATGTTATTTTATTAGGGGGCTTAGAGTAGGTGTAATTAGCTTAAAATTCTTGCAATCTTTTTTTATTTTTTGTAATTTAGTGTTTGTTTGTTTTTTGTAATTTAGTTTAGTTTATTTAATTGTAGGTAATTGTAGCTATTAAATAGTTAATAACTATTTAATAGCTATTGTACCTAGTTAAAATAAATACAAAGTTGCCTGTAAAATAAATATAAATCCTAAAATAGCTACAATATAATTATTCATTATATTGTAGCTATATTAGGGTTTATTTTACAGGTAAGTATTTAGTTTTAAATAGGAATACTTTAGTTAATAAGATTTAATTTATTTCGTTAGATTAAAATTATATGGTTAATACATTTATTAGAGTAGCGGCGAGGTCCGGTCGGCAGATTAGAGGTTAATAAGTGTAGGTAGGTAGCGGCAACGTTGGGGGGGGCAGATTAGGGGTTAATAAATATTATCTAGGTGTCGGCGATGTTAGGGGCAGCAGATTAGGGGTTCATAGGGATAATGTAGGTGGCAGCAGTGTGTGGTCGGCAGATTAGGGGTTAAAAAATGTATCATAGTGGCGGCGATGTGGGGGGGCCTCGGTTTAGGGGTACATAGGTAGTTTATGGGTGTTAGTGTACTTTAGAGCACAGTAGTTAAGAGCTTTATAAACCAGCGTTAGCCCAGAAAGCTCTTAACTACTGACTTTTTTCTGCGGCTGGAGTCTTGTCGGTAGAGGGTCTACTGCTCACTTCAGCCAAGACTCTAAATACCGGTGTTAGGAAGATCCCATTGAAAAGATAGGATACGCAATTGGCGTAAGGGGATCTGCGGTATGGAAAAGTCACGGCTTGAAAGTGAGCATTAGACCCTTTTCTGCCTGACTCTAAATACCAGCGGATGGCCAAAAGCAGCGTTAGGAGCCCTTAACGCTGCTTTTGACGGCTACCGCAGAACTCTAAATCTAGGCGTATATTTATGTTTGAAATAATAAACACAGCAAGCAACAATAAATCACTTTTAAGGTAGACAATACTTTATATAATCTATATTGTACATGACAATGCATATTTTGTCAAGAAGATGGGGTAAATGCCGGAGGGCCAGCAAACCTTGCTGACTTGACCGGGCTCCTAGAACTGAGCATCAGACTGGAATTGAGCCCCGGTTCCGCACTTCTTAAAAAGGGTGCTGATCAAGCAGGGTGCAGGGATCAAGTAACCCTTTTAGTATGTTGTTGGCATTTTGATGAGGCACCTGTGGAAGGGTTACCACTTGTGTGGGGGTGCTACCTTTTGGAAAGAATGGGGAACATATTAATTCCGGCTGGCCCTCCGGCAGTCGGCCACCAGCATTTAATGCATCTGTGTGATACATAATTTAAACATTGTTCAAAATGTTAGCGACATAGCTCCTATAGTTATAATGGGGAGATTTACCATTTAGTATAGTTTATTATAGTAAGGTATTTTTCAGACAGTAGGCAGTATGTGGTTGATAACTGTGGTGTTCCAGAGGAGTGTAGGTTGAATATTATGTAATTACATAAAAGTAGGCAGTATTAGGGACTTTGCTGGGTGTTCCAGGGGTGTGTAGGTTAGGCGTGATGTAGGGGGTCAAGGGGAGTTAGCGGGCATTGCAGGGAGAAGAGGCATCCATGCTTGTCTTGTGAGCTTTCAGCTGGTGAGACTACATCACTTGAGGTAGTCTATTTTTAGTTTCAGTGAGCGCACTGTCTGCACCATGTAGGCCCACTTCGAATAAACCCCCCCCACCACAGCAAAATGCTGACAAGCAGTGATATCGGCGATGCGGATGGTGAGGTCACACTCCCATTGACTTCTATGGAAGAGACATTGCCACTCATCGGTACTGCTCGGCCACCCCCGATGTTTGTTTTGAACATCAGGGCCATGGAATCCTGGAGCGGGAAAGCAATTTTTGGAAAATCACTGATGCCAGTCAATCTGGTTGGGGAGTCCGTTGCGGTCCCTCCATTATGGATGGCAAGTTGTCTTCAGAAGAAAAAAGATTTTACATAAATTGTTTCGGAGTTCGACAACTCATTTCCTGTTTCCATGCTTCTCATGGTGAACATTTCCACGGTCCATTATCTGAAACACCTTTGCAGTTCCAAATCACCCATGCTTGCATGCACACACCTTAACGGACTGTTTTGAGGGACATAGATAATGAGAAACAGTGAAGGAGAAAGATATAGCTAAAGACTCGTGTAAACTCTTATACTAGTTATTCACATCTGTAAGAATTCACTGTTATGAGTAGGCTTACAACTAAGTCTCATTTTTCAAGTAGACCAGGAACGGTCAGGAACAGTTTCACCCCTACTTTTGAAAGGGAAGTTCCCATTCGGGCCACACACTGTAAAGCTTTGGATGAGGTGCTGCTGTTTGCTTTAGGCACCTCAATAACAGATTTTAAGTACACAGCAAGCAGGCAGACAGTGAAGGGTAACATCCAGCTAGGCTACATGACCTCACAGTTATCCATCCAGTACAGAGACTACTGTGGCATGAAACATTTGCTGGTCTACCCAGCAGCCCAGTATTTATGCACTTTTATTACAGACAGACATTACAAGCAAGGTAATGCAAAATACAATATTTATTTCCATGAAGGGGAACTTATTGCTGTGTTCTCTTTCCGGGGCGGTACATAGATTGCGGCACCTATTTCTCCACTTCCATTTTTAACCTGAAATACTTGAAAATAAGCACAAGAAAGAAAGTGATAAGTGTAAAAATGATTTAGGTGTTAAATGACAAACATATATTTATTTTGAATTTCATAATGATTCCCTAAAACCCAGCCCAGCTTGATGAGACAGCAACCATTGCATGCAACCTGACAAAACAGGTTATAAAACAATAGATTATCAGCATACATTTTTGTTCAATTTTATCATTTATGCAAACTAGAGCAGCAGCTGCAACTTTAAATTTGAGCACCATTTTTGAATGATTTTTAATGCTTTATCTATGTGATGCATTTGAAAAAATAAAGGTTACTCCTAGCCCAGAGTGTTCTTTAACCCTTTAACTGTAGATCAATGTTCCATACCTATGCTGAGCTGATATCCAGGTTCTAGATGCTGCTCACACTTATATATACAATATATTGACAAAAAAATATATAAGTTTTAAGTTTTCTAGCAAATGTTTAAAAGCAAGGAAATTACTTACTATTAGGATAGTTTTAAGTTATATTTATATTCTTTTGTATTTATTTATAAAGTTGAATCACAACTGCAGAGATATAAGAATCTGCCAGTAATTCTTATAATTACTATATCTAAATTTCACTCAGGAGAGAGAGCTTGCTTAGTGTGTTACAGGAGAGTGAGTGATGCTGCTCTGATCCTTTGTTAGTAAGATGATTCAACTGACGTAGTTGTGGGGGCGTGGTTATCGCTGTGAAGGAAAGGAGTTGATCTGAACTTACGATTATCGAGTGGAGATTGAGGAAAAGCCTGGCAATAGTTCAGTCTTAGTGAAGCTTAGAAATCTTTTACCTTCGTTAGGGGTGGGCGTGGTTTTAACACGGGCCGGTGTCGGAGATGTCCGTTTGCAAATGGGTTGAACTTAGTAATTGAATTGGCAGTGAGATGTATCAGAATGAGATGTCAGCTGTGACGGGTAATCTTTAAAAGTAATACTTCTCAGTAGTAGGACTGGTGTTATGAATTATTTGTAATCCAAGGGTAAAGTCTGTTAGTTAACAAGCAGCTACAATGTTTGCTGAGCAGACTGCTGATATCGTAGAAGTACGAATGCTTCAGATTGCAGACAGCAACCAGCCCAAATATATACAGCGGCAATGTCTATAAGTAGAGAAAGTCCTTTAGAACTGGAGATAAAGAATGCTATAATTTGGTAGCAGTTATAAAGAAACTTTGTAGCCAGATCTTGGATTTCAGCATGAGCCAGAAGCGAGTAAAACAACTATCTGGTTAGAATGCAATCACTTCCAAAAATTACTTGGCACCTGGTGAGAGGTGGAGTAAGGATTTATAGTCCATTTTTAAAGGGACAGCAAGAGAGGTTTGTTAAAGGGGCGATAACCAAAGTTTGTATGACATATTCCCCCTTCAAAGAAGCTGCCCAGCAACTGAAGGTCCGGGTCTGTCTGGATTGCGTCTATGGAAAAGAGAGATTAGACATGAGGCTTGAATATTTGCGGATGATTCCCAAGAATCTTCCTCTATAGTATAACCCTTCCATCTGATTAGATATTGTAAGACACCCCTATAAACGAGAATCCAGGATACTGTCAACTTTATATATATATAATCTTCATCTTGTAAGAGGAACTGTGGCAATACAATATCCTTTGTGTGGGTAGGAATATATGGTTTGAGAAGAGAGACGTGGAAGGTAGGGTGAATTCTGTAATTCAAGGGGAGTCGAAGAGACATAGCATTCTCATTGACAACTTTGACTATGTCAAAAGGTCCGATAAAGAGCTGTGTTAATTTCTTGCTAGGAGATTTGAGTTTGAGGTGTTTTGTTGAAAGCCATACCTTGTCCCCTACAGCATAAGGGGGTGGACCCTTCTTTTTGAGTCGTAATATAACTTTTGCCAAGCCTGAGCTTCTTTGATATTGTCCTTTAGAAAACTGAAAATCTCCAATTAGTAGTATCATCAATTTGTGGAGAGGAAGAATCCGACTGTGGAAAAAGATGAAAAATTGGGTGGAATTCATAATTGGAGAAGAAAGGATTGGTTTTAGTGGAAATGTTGGTTGAATTGTTGTAGGCATACTCTGCCATAGAAAGACATAAAAACCAATAGTCCTGTTGAAAATAACAGTAACACCTGATATACTGTTCCAGCCACTGGTTAACCCTTTCTGTCTGCCCGTTAGTTTGGGGGTGAAAAGCAGTGCTGTAGCGATGATCAATCTGTAATGTCTTACAGAGTTGTCTCCAAAACCGAGAGGTGAACTGGGTACCTCTATCCGTCACTATAGTTAATGGTAATCCATGGAATTTTACTATATTGGAAAGAAATAAATCTGCAGTTTCAGCTGAAGTAGGTAGTTTCTTGTATGGAATAAAATGTCCAATTTTTGTGAGTATGTCAACAACAACTAAAATGGTATTATGGTTTTTTGATAATGGTAAACCAACTATAAAATCCATATCAACCATTTGCCAAGGTCTATCTGACAGGACTGTATATAATTTTTCACTGTTTGATCCATGGAAGGCTACCAATAGTTCCTGTTAATAAGATCAACTGTTTTTTGAACACCGGGATGACCAGCCAATGGGGTATCATGATGGTTTTGGAGGAGAATTTCTCTCAAGGAAAGTGGTACATATAACTTGTTGTTTAAGTAGTATAAGCCATCTTATTTGACAAGTAATTATTGTTTAGGTAATGTAGTATCAATCTGTTGAGCTTGTCCTATGAGTTCAGAAAATGTTGAAGTTATACCTAAGAAGTGGTCCAGAGGAATAACTGTGCTGGGTTGTGAGACTGTAGAAGGTTTTCTTCTCTCTTCTGATCACAAGAAGTTCTTTCTTCCCTACAGGATAATTCAATTCAGGAGCAGCCATTAATCTCGAATAATAGGCAACTGGATGAATAGGATCGGTAGGAGATTTCCGTTGGGAAAGAATAGCTCCAATTGCATATTCAGAGGCATCTACCTCCAAAATAAACTGATGCTCAGGGTTTGGGAATTGAAGGATAGGTGCTTCAGTAAAACTTTTCTTTAAAATATCAAAAGCTCTTTGTGCTGCTGGGGTCCAAAGAAATTAGCTGTATTTGCTAGTGATACTGCTGAGAGGCTTGGAAAGGGTAGAAAAACCTTTAATACATTTACAGTTGGCTATCTGTAGTGTGACTTACACTTCTTTTGTCATTGAAGAATAGGACAATCCTTTACTGTGTGAGCAGGGGATGACAGTACATGCATAAATTGTTCTGTCTTCTGCGAGAACTTTTGTCTGGTTGTAGGGGGCCCTTTAAGAATCCCAGTTCCATAGCCTCAGAGGTATTCTTACTTGAGTAAGAGGAACTAGAGGTATAATTCTTATTTAGGGATTCTGAGTATTGCCGTTCTGTTTTCCTTTCTCTGAGCCTCCTATCAATCTGTATAAATAAAGTCATCAAGCCTTCTAGAGTTCTGGGTAAATCAGTGAGAGCTATTTCATCCTTTAGTGAATCGGATAACCCGTCTGTATTGATTCCTTAAAGGAACATTAGACCACTCAGAATCCTTGATGCACTGTTTGAAATATGTTAGATACTCTTCTACAGGGCACTTGCCTTGTTTCAAAGATCTCATTTTAGATTCAGCAGTTAGTTGCTTGTTGGTATCTTCGTAAAGTATACTCATCTCAGTAAAGAAACCACTAAGAGAGCCTAATATGGGGTCATCGCTTTCAAAAAAAGAATCAGCCCAAACTCTGGGCTCTCCTCTTAAGTAGGAAATCACAGTCATTACCTTGATTCTTTCTGTGCAGTAGGTTTTTGGCAGATTACAAGCATTTTTAAATTGGCTGAAATATGCTCTATCACCAGAAAATTTGTCAGGCATGCAAACTTGAGGTTCCGGAGTGGAGTCTTTCATAATACCTCTAAGACTGTCGTTTTGTATCTGTAAATCCATTAATCCTTGGGATAAAAGATTGACATGCTGTGAGAGGTTATATACTATATTTGGCATGTCTGCTGGATCCATTTTGTTTTATGGCCAAGTAATATGTTAGGATAGTTTTAGGTTATATTTATGCCCTCTTGTATTTATTTATAAAGTTGGATCACAACTGCAGAGATATAAGAATCTGACAGATTAGCATATACTAATGCAGAATTCTTATAGTTACTATATATATATATATATATATATATATATATATATATATATATATATATATATATATATATATATATCGGTTATCGCCGTGAAGGAAAGGAGTTGATCTGAATTTACGATTATCAAGTGGAGATTGAGGAAAAGCCTGGCAATAGTTCAGTCTTAGTGAGGATTAGAAATCTTTTAACCTTCATTAGTGGTGGGCGTGGTTTTAACACCGGCCGGTGTCGGAGATGTCCGTTTGCAAACGGGTTGAACTTAGTAATTGAATCGGCAGTGAGATGTTACAGGATGAGATGTTAGCTGTGATGGGTAATCTTTAAAAGTAATACTTCTCAGTAGTAGGACCGGTGTTGTGAATTATTTGTAATCCAAGGATAATGTCTGTTAGTGAACAAGCAGCTACAATGTTTGCTGAGCAGGCTGCTGATATCGTAGAAGTATGAATGCTTCAGATTGCGGACTGCAATCAGCCCAAATATATACATAGGCAATGTCCACAAGTAGAGAAAGTCCTTTAGAACTGGAGATAAAGAATGCTATAATTTGGTAGCAGTTATAAAGAAACTTTGTAACCAGATCTTGGATTTCAGCATGGGCCAGAAGCGAGTAAAACAACTATCTGATTAGAATACAATCACTTCCAAAAATTACTGGTGAGAGGTGGAGTAAGGAATTATAGCCCATGTTTAAAGGGACAGCAAGAGAGGTTTGTTAAAGGGGCAATAACCGAAGTTTGTATGACACTTACAAAGTGCCCCCACACCTCCCTTTGGAAATTTTTCATGACATCATTAATGATACCACTAATGACATTGTTGATGACATCACATATGACTTTATCAATGGAATCAATAGTGACATCACCCTACAATCAGAGGTATATACAAAGTAAATTTCTGCACAAACAGTATATGCACACACACACACACATATCATTTTCACTAGTTATGTAAATGATGACGTTATCAACAATGTCATGTATTATGTTATCAGTGATGACATTGATGAAGTCATGCAAATGGGAGTTCACTGGGTGTCTCTCACAGCTCATAATATTCTCTAAGCATTTTACACCTGCGTTTCTCAATTTATTTATTTTAAAGTACACAATACACTTATTTAAAGGGACAGTAAGCATGTGTCTACTGCCTACTATAGAATAACATATCAGCCCAATTTAAACATGTTTAAAAACATTAGCACCCTTTTTTGCTGCAGTTGTTTTTCAATAGCTAAACGCCACCCACAATTTGCCTTACTTGGAGCCAATCTAGACTTTAGTTTGCAGACAATAAGGGTAGCTACAGTTCTTTTGTTAGTATACAATGCATTGTTTTCAGTTGTTATCAGTTAGGGAAATATATATAGCAGTGTTAGCCTTGATAAGTCAGCAAGGTGCCTTTGAAATATTGGGAAGTAGAAAATTCTACATTTTATTTATTTAATTATATTGCAACATTGTTCCATTAAGCATAATTAAATGTTATATACAATTCTCAAGGTGTTTACTGTACAAGAGCTGCAGCTACATTTTTAATTCTAGCAAAACCATTTCAGTTTAATTTGTATTTACTGCAAACTGAGAATGTATATCAGTGCCAGGTTCAAATAATTCTTTGCTATACCTGACTAATAGAGACAAAAAAAAAACTCCCTATTAAAACTATAGTAGCTATGTTGATACAGGTACATCTGTTTACAATGTTTAAATGATATGTATTGTCATATATAATGCATATTAATTTAAGTATTGTATAGATTTGCAACATCTTTTGAACATGGAAGGAAAAAAACATGTTTAAAATCTATACAATACTTAAATTAATATGCATTATACAGGAAAATGCATATAATGCAAACATTGTATATACATATACTGCTCTTCTAAACTATTAAGCCCTTATGTGCCCTCACCCCCAGGGAAACTTAACTCTGCTACACTATTAACCCCTAATCTTCCATAACCTATTAACCTAACCACCCCTAACCTTTTAACCCCTAAACCCTCACCACAAACACCCCCTAACCTATAAACCCCTAAACTGCCAATACCCCCATAGCAAACACCCCCTAACCTAATAACCCCTAGCCATCACAACCTCCAAATGCAAACTAGTCCTACACTACTTAACAGCTAACCCCCCAAGACCTATAACCTAACACCCCCTAAGTTACACAAAATAACAAACACTAAAATTACACAAAATAAAAAAATACATTACCAAAAAAACAAAACAAAGCACTACCAAAAATAAATCCCCCAAGTTATGCCTGCCCTAAAACTAAAGTCCCCTTAACCCTTTGAGTGCTAAGCACTTTGCCACCTGGGTGCTAAGGTTATTTAAGGTTTTTTTTTTATTTACATTTTTTGAAAACTTATTTTTTAACTTTTGTATTTATTTTCCCAGATCCCCAAGATTTACAGGTTAGGCGATTACCTTTCCAGTGGTGGGTCTTGGGGGTCTGTAGCTGCTTTGATGCCTGAGATACAGGCGTCTAAGCAGCATGCCCCCTTTCCCTATACTTTGTATTGTACATTTTTAATAAAGTTGCGCAGTGACGTCACCACGCAAAACGTGAAGCCCCGGCGATGCCTGTCACTATGCAGGCCCAATCGCCGGGGTAGGAGTGGGTGGGAGCCCCCAGATCTCCCTCAAGGTGGGAGAGTGCTAGCGACGGCTCTGAGCCGTCGTTAGCACCAGATTGGGAAACTCTGCGATGGCTCAGAGCCGTCGTTAGCACTCAAGGGGTTAAAAATAATAAACTCTATACTAACACTAAAACCTACTCTAGCAATTAATTTTGTCAGGCATTTGCTTAAAGTGATTAAGCTCTTTTACTTGGCACTAAAATCCCTATTCTAAAACCAAAATAACCCCCCTCCCAAAAAAAAGCCTACCTTAAAAAAAAAAACGACTCTAACAATTGCCCTAAGGGCATTTGGTTGAGCATTGCCCTTAGAGGGGCATTTCATAGGGCAGTGCCCTAAAGTGAATAGAGCTCTTTAATCCATTAAATAAAAAAATCCTATCCTAAAAAAGTTTAAGAAAAAAAAACCTTATCCTAATAAAAAAAAAAAATCCTAACTCTAAACCCCAAAGTTTCTATTCACCCAATTTCCAGCTCCTATGCAATCAGCTCCAGCAGTGCTCCTCTTCTTTTTCCATTGCGGTGGTCCTCTTCTTCAATCTTCCATCGTATTCCTTTTTCTGCCTTTTGTCTTCCCTCCGATCATTTTTCTTTTGGTCCCGCTGCACACTGAAGCTTAAAAGTGAGGTTCCTACTGATATAGGGGTGCCTGTGCATTTCTATTGGCTGATTTTTTAATTCTTAGTCCAATCAACCAATAGAATGAAAGCTTGTGGCAGTTTAGGGGTTTTCTAGGTTAGGGATGTTTGCGTTTTGTGGTGGTTTAGGAGTTAATAGTTTAGGTGGTGTTTGTGATGGCAGGGTTATGGCGGTATAAGCGCTAATAGATTAGGAAGTTTATTGCGGTGGGCTATTGGCAGTATAGGGGTTAAAAGGTTAGGAAGTTTAGTGCGGTGGGATTACCGCCTGGGAGCATCCTCTTTTAGACCAATTATACTTTTCACAGAAGTATATCAGTCTGATGCAGCTTAGTAAGGTCAGTCTAGCGCCGAAATATAAGGCAATCCTCCTCTGAACAAGGAACATGACAACCCCAGACAATTGTTTTGGCCTTCTGTGGGCCTTGGATATCCCTCTAAGCACATTGAACAGAGAATCAATTTCTGGTTCCTCCATCACCCTTAGGAAGACTTTTCCCAGAATCATAATACAAATATACACAGTGATGGAAAGAACTCAGCCAGAAAAGAAATATAGTTCAGTAGCTTATTCTATGGCAAGTGACCACCTGGGAGCAGCCTCTTTTAGCCTTGTGATTTTCACAGAAGAGAACTTTTCTGAAGTATATCAGTCTGATCCCGCCTAACAAGGTCAGTTCAGCGGCTACATACCAGGCAACTCTGCTCTGAACAAGGAACATGACAATCCCAGACGATCAATTCGGCCTTCGGTAAATTTATTGAAATTTGGCTGTTTTTTAGTCACTAGTAATAAGTACAAAACTGCCACATTTCAGCACAGTTACATTTTTTTTTGTTTCAAAGTTATGCTACTTTGAAATTTGAATTTAAACTGAAAGGATGTTCAAACAAGCTATAATATAAAGCAATATTAGATTTGAGGGTGGGGTTGGGTGACAACAGTTGTGAGGGCAGAAATATTGGTGGTTGGTTTCTACGCTTATGTTTTTAGGATTTTAACCAAGCTTTCACTATAAGCATAGCAGATTTTATTTAAATAAACAAGGAAACTTGATTTGTAGAATGTAACAGTAAGTAAAAATTCATCTACATCACACAACCTAAAATTACTTCTAGCATTTTTTTACGAATTGGCTTATAAAAATATTACAAATATTAATAAATAACATTATTTCAAGAAACAAAAATCAATAGTTTTTTGTTTTTTTTAATAGTAAAACAATTTGGGGGGAAAAAGATCTGAAAGTGCTTTCAAGTGTTAGAAAAAACTTTAAATATACAGTATATGAATTCTTAGCAAGTTTGGTACATGAAAAAAATATGCTGATGCTAATATGCCTTGTATAGTATACTTGGGTGGCCTGGCAGTAGTACCAAAATGTTGTGCCAAAAGTAAGATTGACAGCACTTTTACAGCAAAGAATACAACATAATTATATGACAGGCTGACTCTTAAAATGACTGTTAACATGAAGATGAGCAAAAGTGCACATGCCAGGAAGATAGCTTTTTGCAATTGTGGAAATGCTGTTGAATGAGTGAGTAAAAAAAGTAAACTTGTATTTCAATTCTGCTAATGGATTTTATGCCATTAACATCTTTTCAAAATCTGAAAACAATATTGCACTTTGTACATAACAACAGATAAATGGCATATCATTGTATTACTACATTTAGAAGATCTCTCAACTGCCCCTATTTGATAGGGAGAGTTCCTAATTCCGAGCTCTGTCCCACTGTCCCTCTGAGACAGTCATATGTCCCTATTTGCAGAATTTCAAATGAAACATTCATTTACAGTAGAATAATTAAAAGCCATCCCAAGAAAGCACAATATTATTAGGAGTATATATTACGTTCTATTGGATGTGCACAATGCATTTGTGTTAGAACTCCTTTTGTAATTCAGCAACAATGAAATGCTCTAAATCATTATAGCATAGAATTCTGAATTCATATCCTGAGATTACAATGTTCTAGATTATAAGTGCAGCATGAAAAAGGTAGTAATATGGTGCACTAACATCACTAGAGAAAAATAAATAGCACTTCCATTTTTACAAGTGGAAAGTAAAATGTTAGTGCTTGAGCAAATGCCCAGAGGGAGTTAACAGCTGGAGGTCGGATAGCGCTACCTTCCAGAGTGCATAATACCCAATAAGGGCTAGAGTACAAGTGGCGTGCTAACATCCAGCGCTACGGAATTTGGCGGCGCTATATGAATAAATGATAATAATAAATTGCCAGCAAGCAATATTAGAATATTGCAGGTGTGTTAATTTGCAAGCGTATTACAAGTTAATAGTAAATGTGTTCGCTCAAGCGCAATCTAATTTAATGTGCATTGAGTTAGTGTGACTGAAGACCTTGCATAAAGGGTTAGGGCTAAATAAAAGGTGCACCATACACAACAAATTAAAATATTCTGTATACAGTAGATATAAACACTATCTGATAAAAATTAGTCATATAAATATTCATAAAATAAAATGTTATAAAGGTTCAGACATCTATGGTTTATAAACATTATCTGATAAAAATTAGTCATATAAATATTCATAAAAAAATGTTATAAGGGTTCAAACATATATGGTATATAAACACTATCTGATAAAAATTAGTCATATAAATATTCATAAAATAAAATGTTATAAAGGTTCAGACATCTATGGTATATAAACACTATCTGATAAAAATTAGTCATATAAATATTCATTTATTAAAATGTTATAAAGGTTCAGACATATATGGTATATAAACACTGTCTGATAAAAATTAGTCATATAAATATTCATAAAAAGAATGTTAGAAGGGTTCAAACATATATGGTATATAAACACTATCTGATAAAAATTAGTCATATAAATATTCATTTATTAAAATGTTATAAAGGTTCAGACATATATGGTATATAAACACTATCTGATAAAAATTAGTCATATAAATATTCATAAAAAGAATGTTATAAGGGTTCAAACATATATGGTATATAAACACTATCTGATAAAAATTAGTCATATAAATATTAGACATGTGCGTTTCGTTCCAAATTGAAATTCGGACGAATTTGTCAAATTCGGAGCTTCAGATTGATTTGAATTTCCGAATTACCGTAGCAACAAAACTAATGAATAAATCCGAATTAGTTCGGCTTTATTTGTTACATTCGGATGGCCATGGACTAAGCACAATTACACTAGTATTGTACAGTATATTAGGTTATATCACTCTGCTATGGGTTACACCTAATATTACAGTACATAATACTAGTCTAATACACAGCACATCCCACCTAACACATACCGAACTTCCGAATTTACGAATCGAATCCGAACCGAATATAATCAAATTTATTCAAATACGAATGAATCCAAAACAAATGCATTCGAATTCGAATCGATCCAAAATTTGAAAACATCTGAATCGGTCCGAAACAAATTTGTCCGCCGCAAACAAGTCAAATAAATATTCATAAAAAAAAGGTTGTAAGGGTTCAAACATATATGTATATATCCATGTATTTGACAGCAAAAGATGATCTATATATGTATATGTGTGTGTCTAAGTAATATTTCAATAATAATATTAAATAATGTGTTTTACTGTATATACTGTATATATACCTATATATCTATTCCTAAAGATATATAGGTATAGATCACTGGTTTTAAAACCTGTCCTCAAGCCTCCCCAACAGTCCATATTTTAATGATTACCTTGGATAAGAGCAGGTAAAATAATATGACAAGAGTACACTAATTCTTCATGTGCCCTAACCCGATATGAGTTATGGCACGTTAAGTATGTATTAAAGGCTTAAGGCACGTTATGTATTTATTAAATATAAAGCATTGAAAAAACAAAATGTATGCTTACCTGATAAATTTCTTTGTTTCCAGACATGGCGAGTCCATGACATCATTCCAATTACTAGTAGGATATTCAACTCCTGGCCAGCAGGAGGAGGCAAAGAGCACCCCAGCAAAGCTGTTAAGTATAACTGCCTTACCCATAACCCCCAGTCATTCAGCCGAGGGAAATGGAAAAGGAAGAAACACAAGGGTGAAAAAGGTGCCTGAGGTTTACTCAAAAAACTGCAGAATTATAAATAAAGAGAGGGTGGGGTTGTGGACTCTCCATGTCCGGAAAGAAAGAAATTTATCAGGTAAGCATACATTTGTTTTCTTTCCTATGGCATGGAGAGTCCACAACATCATTCCAATTACTAGTGGGAACCAATACCCAAGCTAGAGGACACGGAATGAACAGGGAGGGAGAAAAAAGGCAGGAGGACCTAAACAGAAGGCACCACTGCTTGAAGAACTTTAATTCCCAAAAGAAGCCTTGGCCGAGGCAAAAGTATCAAATTTGTAGAATTTGGAAAAGGTATGAAAAGCGGACCATGCTGCCGCCTTGCAAATCAATTCCACAGAAGCTTCATCTTTGAAAGCCCAAGAAGAGGAGACAGCCCTAGTGGAATGAGCCGTAATTCTCTCAGGAGGCTGCTGACCAGCAGTCTCATAAGTCAAATGAATCATACTTCTTAAACATAGGGAAAGAGTAGTAGAAGAGACCTTCTCACCTTTACGCTTTCCAGAGGAAAAAATCAAAAGGCGCAGAAGAAAGCCTAAAATCTTCAGTAGCTTGAAGGAAAACCTTAGAGCACGCACAACATCCAAGTTATGCAAAAGACATTCCTAATGAGAAGAAGGATTAAGACATAAAGAAGGAACTACAAATTCCTGATTAAAGATTCGATCCGACACCACGATAGGGAGAAAACCCAAATTAGTACAAAAAACCGTGTTATTTGCATGAAAGATAATATACGAGGAAACACACTGCAGAGCAGAGGGTTCAGAAACTTTGCGAGCGAAAGAAATAGTAAGGAGAAACAAAACCTTCCAAGGTAACAATTTTAGATCTACAACCTGCATCTGCTCAAACATAGCCTGTTGCAAAACTTTACGAACTAGGTTAAGGCTCCAAGGAGGAACAACAGGTTTAAGCACAGACCTGATTCTGACCAGGGCCTGAACAAAAACATAAACATCCGGCAACTCTGCCAGACGTTGGTGCAAAAAGATAGACAGAGCAGAAATCTGACCTTTCAGAGTACTGACTGGCAAACCTTTATTCCAGGCCATCCGGAAGCAAGGATAACATTTTTGTAATCCTCACTCGGCTCCAAGAAAAACCATTAACTTCACACCAAAAAAGATATTGACGCCATACCTTATGGGAAATTTTATGAGAAACAGGTTTACGAGCTTGAAGCATAGTATCAAAAACTGCCTTCGAAAAAACCTTGTCTAGACAGGACTAGACGTTCAATCTCCAAGCAGTCAGATTCAGAGAATCTAGATCTGGATAGAGGAAAAGATTCTAAATGAGAAGGTCCTTCCTCAGAGGAAACTTCCAAGAGGGAAGAGATGACACCTTCACCAGATCTGCAACCCAGATTCTGCGAGGCCAGGCAGGATCTAGTAGTATCACATACGCTCTCTCCTGCTTGTTACAAGAAATGACTCTAAGTAGAGCAAACAGAGGAAACAGGTAAGCTAGCCTGAAATCCCAAGGAACCGCCAGGACATTTATTAGGACGGCCTGAGGATCTCTTGATCCTGCACCGTACTTTGAAAGCTTGGCATTCTGACGAGATGCCATCAGATCCAATTCCCGAACCCTCCACATGAGGGTTATACTGGAGAACACCTCCGGATGGAGAGCCCACTCCCCGGGAGGAAAAGTCTGTCTGCCCAGTTGTGGAAGTGGATGGCAGATAGCAGACAATCGTGAACTTCCGCCCACTGCAGAATGCGAGTCACAGCCTTCAATGCCAAGGAACTCCGAGTTCCCCCCTGGTGGGTAAAATAAGCCACTGAGGTGATGATGTCCGACTGGAATCTGATAAACCGGACTAAAGCTAATTGAGGCCAAGCTACCAATTGAAGATTGCTCTCAACTCCAAGAAGATTATGGGGAGAAGAGATTCCTCCCAAGTTCACAGACCCTGAACTTTGAGAGAGTCCCAAATTGCTCCCCAGCCTAATAGGCTGGCATCCATAGTCAAAATCACCCAGGAAAGTCTCAGGAAACAAGAGTTCCGAGCCAGAAAATCCTGTGAAATCCACCACGAGAGAAAGACCAACAGCTTGCAAACACACATTCAAGGTGCAAGTAGCTATAGCTGGTTTCAAACTGCAAACCCTCTGCTAGCTAGGCAGCTGTCCTTGATAGGGGATCTAGATCAAGCCTCTGTGATAAATCTGAATGGACTCCATTCCACTGACGGAGCATGCATAGTTGCAGAGTTCTCAGATGAAAACTAGCAAAAAAGAATGATGTCCATGGAAGCAATCATCAGACAAATCACCTCCATGCATAGAACCACCATGGGCAAATAGCAGACTGGAGAGAGAGGCACGAAGAAAGAAGATTGGATTTCCTGACATCGTCAGGAAAATATTCATGGATAGGGAAACTATGAGTGTTCCTAAGAAAAACACACCCTTGTAGCTGGAACAAGGGAACTCCTTTTCTGATGTACTTTCCATCCATAGAGACGTAGAAAAGACAACAACGTCTCTGTATGAGATTTTGCTAGATGAAAAGATGACATCTGAACCAAGATGTCGCCTAGTTAAGGTGCCACAGCAATTCCTTGTGATCTGATCACTGCTAAAAGAGCCCCCAAAACTGTAAATATTCTGGGAGCCAGGGCAAGACCACAAACAGGAAATGTTTGTCCAGAGAGGCAAACCTCAGAAAACGATGATAATCCTTGATGGGGAGATGAAGATATGCGTCCTTCTGGTCTAAGGTCATCATGTGACCTTCCTGAACCCAGAAAAGAATAGAACTAAAAGTTTCCATCTTGAAGGAAGGAAACTTGAGGAATTTGAAAGGCACTCTAGTTCAACTCCTGGCATAGGAAAAGATGGAAAATGCCATCTCTTTTGGGAACCACAAGAGATCTCTGACTGAAGGAACCATGAGATTAAAATACAATTCTTGACCCTGCTCCTCTACGGGAACTGGAACAAGCACTCCCAGGTAAGACAGGTCCTTCACGTAGTTGAAGAAGACCACTCTCTTGTCAGAACCATTAGCTTCCATCCATGGTAACCCAGAAAGAATAACTATCCTCAACAGGGAAAGCGAAACTCTGACTCTTAACGTAGGAAAACAGAGGCAGTCAAAATATAGAGTCCCAGAAGCTAACAAAATTCTTGGAAAAAATCTCCAAATATCTTAGGAGATCATCATACCCCGAAGAGAGCAAAAAATACAGTCACCCATGTAGTACAGGGACAAACAGGGAACCGTCTTAAAAAATTGATAAATCCATAAACTCCTCAGAAAAGGAGAAAAGGAGCTGCAGCTTCTGATTTAGTAGGGAACTGCCAACAGAGGGCGACCAATATGAAGGAAAACACGCTCTCAAAACAAACATGTTCTGAAAGAAAGTGCCAAATAAAAACGGGGTATTGTAAACAAACTATCATTTATAAGATAAACTCATCTTGAGGTGTCTGCAGAAAAGATCAAATCCCTGCAAAGAACACAGCAGTGCTATAAAAATCAATGTCTCTGTATAATAAGAGAAAAAAGTTATATACCAGTCCTAACCTAGCATATTACAATGTTGTGCTATGCTAGAGATTGAATCCCTTGATATACATAAAAGGATTATAAAAAGGACAAAGAAAAATATATACATGAAACTGTCACCAGATGGCAGTAGATACAACCACCTAGAGCAGTGGTTCTCAACCAAAGTGACCTCAAGGCTCGGTAAATTTTAGCTAGACATGTCCAGGGCCCGGTAGTTTATATATATATATATATATATATATATATATATATATATATATAAGTGAGCAGCAGGGGCGGGCTGATCAGCCAGGCAAATTGGACCTGGGCCGAGGGACCAGCAAGTAGGGGGGCCCACAAATGGCATCTCCACGGATCCTGGTGCATTCCTGAAGCTGGAGTTTTCAGTTGCCCTATCAGTAACTAAGCAAAAAAAGTGTGGGTTTAGAGGGGCCCTGGAAGGGGTCTGTCACTGTGAGGGCCATGGAGTGTGGGGTCTGGCCCTGGAGGTTGGGTACCCTTTCTCTGGACCTTAATGTTGGGGGTCCTGGCTCTGGAGGTTGAGGGGCCTGTTGGGGGCAGGGCAGGGAGGCTACCATGTTCATTTGCATAAAATGTAATACATTTTGGTCAGTGTGAGACAGTGTTCCTGGGACCTTGATTGGTATCAGTCTGCCCTTGGTGTGCAGTGGGGTAAGAGTGTGCAGTGGGGGCATGACAGGCCGGGGCCCACCAGCAGGGCTATCAAGGCCCGGTACTGGGCCACGGCCCGGCTGTTGAGAAACCAGGACCTAGAGAATACGTCTAGAAAAAGAAAATGCAGAAAAAAGGCAGAATAAATTATATGAACATAAAGGTAGAGACTCTACCATTGTGTTAAATTTAAGCCCAGTTATCATAAAAATAAAAGCCAATATATAGACTACTGCCATTCGTTACAGTACCAGGACTAGGCGTTCATAAAAAAAACTGAACGCACCTGCTCTAGGCTGTGAACCCCGAATGTGGCTAATATACCAGCATTAAAAGAACACCAGCCCTCATACTGTTCTCTGCCATTTACTGTGTGCTGCAAAGCAGCCAAATACCCCAGCACTAAAAATGTTACAAGCGCTTCAGTTGTGGACCGTGAATGCGGTCATCTACACCGGTGCTCTTTACACAAGCGCCCCTAGTGTGTGCTGCGCCTATACTGTGTGCTGCAAATGCAGCCAAAAACCTAGCGCCATAATTAAACAAATTTCCCAGCTGTGGATCGCAAATGCGGTCAAAAACACCGGTGCTTGACTACACAAGCGCTCCCACTATGTACAGTGTCTACACTGAGAGCTGCAAATGCAGCCATTTATCAGTGCAAAAGAAACACATGCACCACAGCCGAGGACCGCTACTGTGTGCAGCGAAATACAACTGCATAGTGTAGCTATGAGGCCTGAACCTTCAAATATGGCCGAACTCATAACAGGTACGAAAAGGCATACTGCGCCATCATACTGAGTGCTGCATACAAGCTCTTCCCATCAGCCTACTACTCAGTCTATTACATCCCTCACACCAACAGAGGGATATGTTAGAAAATAAGCCCTCAGAGCACTATAATGACCGTAAAAAACGGCTGGAGAAGGGAAGATAAGAGAGAAATAAAGTAACAACATAACCCTCTCCTCACACACAATAAGAACAGGGTTAGCAATAGAAATACCCTGCGGCTCAGCCACAATAAAACTTAAGAACAGTAATATGTAGTAATAAATGAGAACCCCTTCAGGAGGTAACAGGTCCTACTAGGTCCCTGATCTTCCAGTCCTGTCATAAATATATGAAAAGGACTTACCCTCCAGGGTCTTCTGCTGTCGAGCAGTTACAGCAGCTTCAGGTTTGAAAGCCCCCTCTGATAGCTGACAGGGACCTGAGGAAAAAGAAAGAGCAGAGTAACCAATCCTGGCTTTCTATGGAGGCGTAGCAATAATGTTAGAAGCAAAAGCAAAGACAACTTTTCTAACTGCTAACAGCCACCATTACTCTTACTAAAGAGATTGACATGGACACAGCATAGCCTCTCATCCTTGCTTGCAGGGAAAAGTACCCATAAAAGGATTAAATTCTTCAGACACCGCCTTCGCACAACCTCCATTGACAGAGGCAAAGTGAATGACTGGGGGTTATGGGTAAGGCAGTTATACTTAACAGCTTTGCTGGGGTGCCACTTTGCCTCCTCCTGCTGGCCAGGAGTTGAATATCGCACTAGTAATTGAAATAACATCATGGACTCTCCATGTCATAGGAAAGAAATATTAATAATTATTAATAGAAATAATTATTATAGATATACTAAAATATTCTAAAAAATCCATAGAATGTATATGTACATTTAATTAATATTTTTAACAATATTTCATATTTAATATTTCAATAACGCACCTTGAAATGACTAATTCTGCATGTGAGCTAACCCTACATTACGTTAGACCTAAATAGGGAAACCCAAAGCACATATTTTATATTCCTGTGTTCCTGCCATAGATTTTTTATTATCATATATTTCTATATATATATTGGTAGAGCTGGGATAATGCTCTGGGGCTGTTTTTCAGGGTTTGGGCTAGGAAAGGGGCAACTTAATGCCACAGAACACATAGACATTTTAGACAATTGGGTGCTTCCATCTTTAGAGCAACAGCTTATGGAAGGTCCTTCCTGTTCCAGCATGACTGTGCCCTTTTCACAAAGCGTGGTTTATGGTTTGATGAGTTTGGTGTTGAGATGAGATGAACTGGAATGCCGATCTTCTTATTCAACATCAGTACCTGACTTCACAAATTTCAGCTGAATGGACACATTCCAAAATCTTCTGAAAAACCTTTCCAGAGGAGTGACGGTTATTAAAGCCACAGAAGGAGGGCCAAGTCCACATTAATGCCCAAGGTGTTGGAATGGAATGCTGTACAACCTCATATAGGTGTATGGTAAGGTGTCCATAAACTTTTTGCTATATAGTATATATATATCTCCAAAGGTGGTGTCTATGAAGAAAAAACAATGCAAGCACTTCTTTCCACATTACAATTTATAGTACCCTGAAACTTCTATTCAATTACTAATCTATAAAGGTGCTAGCAATGGAGCATAACACAATACAACTTCTGCGTTGTTAATAACTAAGTATACTGCCTGTAACTCCCTTTTCAATTTACTAATCTCTAAAGTGATGCATAGCATTATGCTATTTATGCATTCTAAATGTTCTTTAGTAGTGCATATTATATACGCGCACTGCTTTGGATCGGTGTCACATGGCGCACTACGTTATGTGTAACTTCAGCACACCCAACTGCACATGCACTCACACAACTGCATTCAACCTAAGGAATATGGTAAACAGACTTTTGTGGGTGTAAAGGGGTTAATGGAGGATTACAAAGAAAACACATTTTATGTCCATCCCCTGTTTCATGTCCCTTTAAATGGTAATGAAAAGAATATAGGATATGGTTTTGTGTGTATGTATACAATATACTAAACAGGAGAATCTTGCCACTGATTAATTACCAACTATCCATTAAAAGTACATTATTATTTTTATGGTAACAGTTTTGTTTCCATATATTAAAAGCTTTAAATAATATTTTTTTTAAGTTACATTGAAAACCTAGTTACCCCAGAATTTAGTTATAACATAAAGCAGTAAACTAAAACACAATAATTAACTTTTACCAACGTGTGTTTATATTAATATATTCAGAGTGTTAAATTGACATTTTTGTTAAGCAATACATATCAAAATATGTAAATGAAAGATAATATATTCATAATAAGCCATTTATTTGAGGCAAAGGACCATACAAGATGACAACTATTATTAAAATATGGAGAAAAAAAATATCTGAACTGCAACATGAAAAAAGTTGACATTTTATATTAAAGGTTCATTAATCTTCTAATCTAATTCTTTCTCAAATAAAATGCACATATTTACTGTTTTTCCAGTAAAGTATGTTTGTTTTTAATACTTTTTTTCAAGAGCAAGTGTGATTTACATTATTCAGGCACTCACTGTTCAAATATCTGGGAAAAGGTTGTAGGGAAAGTTCAACAATGATTCATTTCTTGACTGACGCCAGATTTATAATCTCTGTTTATACCTGTCTGATTTAGAGACACTCATAAAAGCCATACTCTTATGTAACATATTGAAAAATACATTCAACTTCTTCTTCACGTGCCCTCACACATACAATCCCTGGTGTCTCTTTACCATTTTTAATATACCTATGTTCATTTTAGTTTCTAGATATTTTATTTAAATTCTCAAAAACATATTCCCATAAACTGTTGTCTATTTGTAAATAATATGAGACTTCTCATCTATATGCCCAGAAAAAGGACATGTTTTTATCTCAAGATACAAAATAATAATAAAAAAAGCTTACCAAAATTTTCTTTTAACAATTTTTTTTTATAGTAGTGTATAGTGAAATGTATTCACATTTTTTTTCGCTCACTCCATTTTTTCCTTCCTAATTTGTTTCTTGATCCACTCTGTCAACCTGCATACTGCAATTCTTTAATCTACTAACTGCCTTAGAGTTTCATCGCTAATATAAAAACAAACAAGGAACTAAAATTGTCAGTTTAAAATGTTGTATGTATGTATAACAGAGACATGGTAGTGAGTTTTTTCTTTGATTGATCTAAAAAAAATAGGGCTTTGTATCAGTTTTTATTTTAAATCTTCTTTTCCTAAATAAACACTTTTTTTTGGTCAGGCTTGCAGAGGCTTGTTTTGTTCACAAATAGATCTGTGGGAGTCGCCCTTGTGAGCCAATGAACATTACTAGGAAGTGCATCGCTGATACTGCTACTAGATTCAATTTAAACCGTTTTTAATTAACATTTATTAAGCAAAAAAATGTTCAACATGTTTGAATTCTGCTCTTTCATATGAAAGTAAGTACAATGCCCCTTTAATAACCTTTTTATGTATTTTTCTATACAAGTAAGTCTTATGTGTTTGAATGTAAGTCCATTTATCCTCTATAAAAAGTATTTCCTCCAAAAAATCTAATTTGTCTGCCTTTTACCTATCCTTTGCATAAATAACCACTTTCTCTCACTTCTTCCTATTAATGGGGATAGTACAGCTCTCTTGTGGTTTATTCCTTACTTCCACTACTTTTTCTTCCTGTGACATTTTCTTAACAATTTCACTTTCTATTGCTGTTACAAAAACCCAGTCTTTAACCCTCATCCTTCCTTTGTTTGACAAGCTAATGCATTTATTTGGCTTTTAGTAAAATATTCTGGCAACATCTAAATCTATCTTTCATCTCTTTATTGGTCTTTTATGTTTCAGGACAATAAGTCATTCTGTTTTCTACTCCTGCATATATCAGCACTACTCAAACGTAATAATCTTACACCCATTTCCTTTTAAACCATCATCTTCATTCTTGTTTAGTGCTAACATAACGTCTAAGGCATATACATGTCTCCATCCCTTTCCATTTACCAAATACACAAAAGCTCAGTACTTTTAAGTATTTTTTTAGATATATAGGCCTAGATTTGGAGTTCGGCGTTAGCCGTGAAAACCAGCGTTAGAGGGTCCTAACGCGGGTTTCTTACGCACTCCGGTATTTCGAGTTTATTTACCGCCACTCAAAATACACCTAACGCTCAGATTTCTACCGCCACCTCAGACCCAGTAGTAAACATATACCGACAAAAAAAACATCCACGAATCACAAAACAAATATTACACAAAGTACACTTACACTCATACAAACACTACACTATATTTATTTTTCATATTTAATTTTTTTTCTGCAAAATACAAAGGATTAAAGTTGCGAGATCTCGGGTGTTTGAAAAAAATCCACACAAATCCATTTTCCCATTGACTTACATGGACATACGGGAAAAGACCCTCATATACCTACATCTAACTAATAACATTATCACAAACATACACTCATCGATGCATACAAACAATATACACCACATGACATACACAAAATATTTATTTATTACAAAAAGAACACGATTTAGTTACTTTTTCACACAAGCTCATGACGTCACTCACTTTACGAGGAAAACCAGTCTTAGAAAAAAAAAATTAGAAATCTTTAGAGCCTCCATTGACTTCTATTGGGAAGACGTGCTCGTGCACGCGAAACCCTCATTTCCCTAACGCACGCAAATAGCGTAGACAGAAAAACTCCAAATACCAGCGCTAGAAAATACATGATTTCATGCGTTAGACCCAGCTATGATAAATAGATTAAGAAATGACTATTTCCCTATGGTGGACTTATGGTTTTTAATTATTGAATATTCACAACACCATAAAATTGTTTCACACTTTTAGATTACATCAACTACAAATCCACATCACTAGTAACACATTATTATTTCAATAAAATTACATTTAAAATTAAAATAAAATTCAATAAACATTTCTGGATTCACAAACACTACACAATGGGAAACACCTCTCATTTACCTTTATTATTGCATTTCAGTTATTCAACTCATATGCTTGCAGCAACAGCATATCTACATAGGCTTAACACATAATCACTCATGGATGCACATATATTACTTTTAACATTCACTCATACATGTGCATTCAAATGATGGGGGAAAAACACATTACATTCTCTACAGGAATCACAAAACACAACATATGGATTTGACTGTACTTTTAACATCATGATTCCATCACAATAAACCATTAGGAATTACCTACAAAAAATACATCATTACACCAGATTACATATGTCACTTTATGTGAAGGAACAACAATGCCAGACCGCTATATACAAGTCAGCATATGTGGGACACAATCACAATATATACCTACATGTACATAACACGTATCACCCATGACGCAACCACAAAGCACACATTTAGATTTTATTCAGCACACAATAACAATGTAGCACAATACAACAACACAATGAGGATTTAAGAACTACATAGGCAGGTTAATAATATCATGACGTCATTAGAAGATTCAACCATACACATCACAGATTCACCACTGTACCGCCCCTTTAGGAACTTTAACACTCAATACTACAATACAACATATACGTAAACCACACTTTTGAACAGCATTATTATGGAGATTTCAATGGGACAATTAAGAAATATTGTCAGATCGCAAATCAATTATATATATATAATACTACAGATGGCAGCCGGAAGTTATTCAGTATTAGTGCAATTTTTATGGGACGCATACAATATTGTCAGATCTAAAATCACTTATATACACAATACTACAGATGGCAGACGGGAAGTTCGGAATTATTATTGCGATTTGAATGGGACGCATACAATATTGACAGCTCGGCAATCACTTATATATATAATACTACAGATGACAGCCGGAAGTTATTCAGTATTATTGAGATTTGAATGGGACGCATACAATATTGACAGCTCGGCAATCACTTATATATATAATACTACAGATGACAGCCGGAAGTTATTCAGTATTAGTGCGATTTGAAAGGGACGCATACAATATTGACTGCTCGGCAATCACTTATATATATAATACTACAGATGACAGCCGGAAGTTCGGAATTATTATTGCGATTTGAAAGGGACGCATACAATATTCACATCTCGCCAATCACTTATATATACAATACTACAGATGGCAGACGGGAAGTTCGGAATTATTATTGCGATTTGAAAGGGACGCGTACAATATTGACTGCTCGGCAATCACTTATATATACAATACTACAGATGGCAGATGTTACTTTATCGTTTACAAACAATATTGCAGCAACATTGATCGATCACATTCGATGCACATTATACACAACTATGCACTTTCATTCATGTTAGCCTGGACGTGTGCTTGTTACTATAACATCGCGTTTAAGAAATATTGATTACGCATATGATCAAACATTACAAACATGCACTGTATGTGTGATATTTGACACTTTCACATTGAGATTCATTTGGGGAAAACAACATTTCAGCAAACAACAAAAAAACGCCCACTGTGAAAGCATTCGCGCCGCTCACATACAAACAGGTGAATACAATCAGCAATCATTACAAACTCACTACCATTGGACTATTCGTACTATAAATCCCCCAAACAACATGGCCAATGCATCACTTGTGATCCACATCAGATCAAGTGCTTACCTTGTTACGCTGTTTTGAAAGATGGATGACGATGACATGGTAGACACTGCTGGTGCTGCTATTGGCGAACTAGCTGTTGGTCGAATCAGGCAGCCTCGGCGGCTCAGACCGAGACGAAGGGGTCGTCTGGTTCGAGGTCCTCCTGTCTACAGGGTGAGACCCACCTTGGAAAACATGAGCGACTTTGAGGTTTTTGATAAGTATCGGCTCGATCGCGAACAGCTCATTGGCCTTTACGAGCTTCTTAAACCTCATTTGGAGCCACGTATACAAATAAGGACTGCAGTTCCCCCCATGAGTAAGATGCTAAGCTGTCTATACGTCCTGGCCTCCGGGAGTTTTCAATCCGGAGAACTGTACATGCATGGCCTGGCTCAAGGTACATTCTCTGTGGTGTAACTTTCTGGACGCCATGGTACGTATCAGTAAGCAATACATAGGATTCCCACAGAATGATGGTGATTGGAGGCGCCTGAAGCGGGAATTCTTTGATATTGCTCAATTGCCCAATGTCTTGGGAGCCATAGATTGTACCCACATTGCGCTGCGTGCTCCAATTGATGACTTGCCCTTCAGAAATCGCAAACATTTTCATAGCCTCAACGTGCAGTATGTTTGTGACGCACGGATGAGGATTATGCATGTGTATGCGAATTTTGGAGGGGCTTGTCATGATGCCCGCATCCTCTCTCTGTCGTCCCTGTGGAGACAGTTTGAGGAAAGACAAATGCCCCCTGGTTATCTCGTTGGTGAGTATTTGTGCACAACATGGTTAATTAGTTTGACAATTGCCCCGGTATTTTTTAACTGTTAGCGTCATGTTCAGCTATAGGATGCAATTTAACCATTTGTTATTTACCGACGCTAATGTTTACTTTTATTTAAATGCAGATATGTAGCATGTCTTACCTTAAGTGCTCAGATAGAGAATGCAATGTAACCATGTAGTTAGCATTTTACACAAGGTTTGTTTTCAGAAAAATACGCATATGTAGCATGTCTTAGCTGAAATGGGAAGATATTATCTCATGCAATTTAACCCTGTCATTGTCTCTTTCCGCTAATGTCTAGTTTTATTTAAATGCAGATATGTAGCATGTCTTACCTTAAGTGTTCAGATAGAGAATGCAATGTAACCATGTAGTTAGCATTTTACACAAGGTTTGTTTTCTGAAAAATACGCATATGTAGCATGTCTTAGCTGAAATGGGAAGATATTATCTCATGCAATTTAACCCTGTCATTGTCTCTTTCCGCTAATGTCTAGTTTTATTTAAATGCAGATATGTAGCATGTCTTACCTTAAGTGGTCAGATAGAGAATGCAATGTAACCATGTAGTTAGCATTTTACACAAGGTTTGTTTTTTGAAAAATACGCATATGTAGCATGTCTTAGCTGAAATGGGAAGATATTATCTCATGCAATTTAACCCTGTCATTGTCTCTTTCCGCTAATGTCTAGTTTTATTTAAATGCAGATATGTAGCATGTCTTACCTTAAGTGTTCAGATAGAGAATGCAATGTAACCATGTAGTTAGCATTTTACACAAGGTTTGTTTTCTGAAAAATACGCATATGTAGCATGTCTTAGCTGAAATGGGAAGATATTATCTCATGCAATTTAACCCTGTCATTGTCTCTTTCCGCTAATGTCTAGTTTTATTTAAATGCAGATATGTAGCATGTCTTACCTTAAGTGCTCAGATAGAGAATGCAATGTAACCATGTAGTTAGCATTTTACACAAGGTTTGTTTTCAGAAAAATACGCATATGTAGCATGTCTTAGCTGAAATGGGAAGATATTATCTCATGCAATTTAACCCTGTCATTGTCTCTTTCCGCTAATGTCTAGTTTTATTTAAATGCAGATATGTAGCATGTCTTACCTTAAGTGTTCAGATAGAGAATGCAATGTAACCATGTAGTTAGCATTTTACACAAGGTTTGTTTTCTGAAAAATACGCATATGTAGCATGTCTTAGCTGAAATGGGAAGATATTATCTCATGCAATTTAACCCTGTCATTGTCTCTTTCCGCTAATGTCTAGTTTTATTTAAATGCAGATATGTAGCATGTCTTACCTTAAGTGTTCAGATAGAGAATGCAATGTAACCATGTAGTTAGCATTTTACACAAGGTTTGTTTTCTGAAAAATACGCATATGTAGCATGTCTTAGCTGAAATGGGAAGATACAGAATAATATAGAAAGTTATTTTTTGGATGTTTCTGACAACTTTTAATATGGATTATCATTTTCCCAAAAAATATTTATAAAACAATATACTAGTTTAAGGATTCTGTTTGAATTATGTTCTGTTCAAAATTTATAGGTGATTCTGGGTACATGAGCCGGCCTTGGCTCATTACCCCCTTGCGTAGCCCGACTGATGTGTCTGAGGAGTGCTACAATAGGGCTCATAAGAGAACCAGGGCGGTGGTTGAAAGGATGTTCGGGCTCCTGAAGATGAGATTCAGGTGCCTGGACCGTTCTGGAGGAGCACTCCAGTACAACCCAAAGAAGGTGGCTAAGATCGTTGTAGCCTGTAGCGTCCTGCATAATATTGCACAGCGGGCTGGGATGCTGCAGGCCGTCCCGGTGGACAGAGACCTCCTCAGAGATGAGGAGGATGATCCTGTTCTAGAGGGGGAATTCCAGGACGAGGGACTTGATGTCAGAGCAGACGTCATCAACCGCCACTTTAGACGGTAAAGAATAGAAGTTACACTGGAGTATTTTCAATAGATGTGAACTCTATGGAAATGACAAGTAGAGAATTGTGCAAACATGTTAGGATTGATCAAATGTTAGAATAATTTTTAATTTTATTAATATAGGTGATGCTCTGGGCATTGGGTCCTATAGCGAGTCTTTGCCACCTGGTTTTTAAAGAGGACATCAGATGGTAAGTAGAAATGTATGGACTGTTGCTGGCATGAATTGTACACAAATACATCATATGGCATACATTTTCAAAAATATAATTTTGTTTACACATTACTTAAAATGTACATAATCAGAAAGGGATACTCTAGAATGACTATGGTTCAATGTCACACAGAGGTTTGTTCTGCTCAATATGACTCATCTTCACACTTGATAGAAAATAACACAGGTTCATACACAGGCTTAGTAAGCTAGTGACAGAAATTTATTATGAAATGGGGGGTGGGAGAGGGGTACAGAACTGATTCACACACTTGTATGAATTCATTTGAAAATATTTCTTCCATTAGGGAGATGACTTAATCTAAAGACTGAAAGGGAACAATTTGAAGCCTGACAGTGAAGATTGCCCAGACTGACAGTGGGGAAAAAGCCAAGATTGAAATTGAAGTATACCAATGGGATCATGTCTGGCATTATCTTTCAATTCTGCTGACCTTGAAAACCATACAAAGACATGTTCACATGGTAAGTGCAAACTATTTGATAGAATAAGGCTGTGGAGACATCCTATTGGAGACACTTAGATGATTTTCTATTTTGTAGATGGTATTTCCCAGTCCTCTATTTAATGAACTGATGAATAAGACACCTATTGAAGATCAACTGTTTACCCCTGAATAGACTTTCAAAGACCATGCATTGTCCAGGTTGGTGTACCAATGCATGCTAGTGAAGACTGTTGAATCTTAGTAGCTTACATACATTAGTCATATTTAGTTCTTAATTAGATATTTAGGGATCACAATCAGACACTTAGATGATTGTACTTTTTTAGATGGTATTTCCCAGTCCTCTATTTAATGAACTGATGAATAAGACACCTATTGAAGATCAACTGTTTACCCCTGAATTGACTTTCAAAGACCATGCATTATCCAGGTTGGTGCATGCTAGTTAAGAATCACATGAAGAATGTTGATTATTGTTAGCTTACATACATTAGTCATACTTATTTCATCATTAGATATTTAGGGATCACAATCCGAAAAATGAATACATATTATAGTTGATATAGAGGTATTTGAATGGACATGAAATATTACATTTATGTTCAGCATACATATATTGATGAAATGTGATATACATTATTATGTATAATTTGAATTTTGGATATTTAAATAGAATTTTGAATCAACAATATAATGGTGTATGTATTTCATTAATTTTAAATCAATTTAAGAATTATCTTTAAAAAATGTTGATCAAAGTTAGAGCATAGACACCATATGATTTTAAATGTATTTTATGAATATTTGACAACGTGTGTATTAACTTTGTTCCATTTTTATTATTTGTCATTTCAGATTGGCATCTGATGACTTCCAGGAATATTTAATTATTTTCTATTAAATTTATTTTTACATGTTAATACTAAACATTTTATTATTAAATACATTATTTTGAACAGATTCTACTAAATATCAATATAATCTGTAAATAAATAAAACTTGGACTCCCATGACTGGTAGTTGGCTATTTGACAAGCACATGCATAAGATAAAATAATGCATTAATATTATAAAATAAAATGCTTCCGAGAATATTAAATTAAAATATATTTTATAACATTAATTGGGGAGTCAGATTCTTCAATGCTTTTCTATTGAAAATGTAGATATTAAAATTATTTTGGATATGTAGTAAAATGTTTGTTTTTTTAACTTTTAATAAGGTGAAGTGGTTCAATTACATGAAAGTGACAGTGTTGTTGAATGTAAAAATAATTGTATAAGATCTTGTATCTTCCTTAGGTATCTCAAAACATTATTAGAAAAATTATTTAAATTATTACATTTATAAATGGTAGGTCATTTAACTTGATATTTTTCCAAAACTAGTTATTGGATGCCAGGTTAATCTATGTAATTTTCTAGTGGAGTCATTTAACTATACTTAGTAATATTATGTATTTCTTACAATCTTACCTCTTGGGTTAGACATCAAATATCTATATAGAATGTAAATTCCCCTTTTGTTTATTTTGTCAATGTTAAATCAAAATACAAAATGTTTGGGTCCTTAAAGGGACATTCACAAAGTATATTGTGTATAGATTTTTACAAATATCATACAAGAATTTAAACATATTTAGAAAGTACTATAGAATTACATTCAGTCTTTAAATATACTTGTTAAAAAAAACAACAATGCACATATCTTAGTCAATTATATAAGGCATCTATATGCAAACAACAATCAGCATCAAAATAGCCTATGTAGAGATGTATTTAATCCAAGAATATATATAATTACAATATAATGATTGAATAACAAAACATATTAAGTTGGTCAAATATAAGAATATTATACAAAATGCATACATAACATATAGCTTAATGTCCCTCTAAGCTGAAGGCTCAAAAAGACCTCATTTAATAAATATATTTCAGTCAGTGTGTAAAACAATCTAGAAGTTAATCTAAATTTGCTTTACTCAGATGTTAGACTAATTTAGCAAAAGGAAGGTGCCTAGGTTTATGATATTTTAAGCATTATTGTGAAATGTTTCTTTAAAGGGGCATGAACTCAAAATATACTTAAAGGTAGACAGTTAAAAAAATACTGATTTATACATTCTGAATGAGTATACTATTTTAATCAACTTTAAAACTTGTCTCATATTATGAATGCTCATTGTGATGTTGCTATCATTACTTTAAAAATAAGGCAGTAAATAGCTAATTTATTTGCTTCAGTACTCTGGACAGAACTTGATTGTTTGGAATAATTGATACAACAATCGTCAAGGACAACCCAGGTTTTTATTAAACAATTGTCCGTAATATAAAATATCATTATTGATTTGCAAAGAAACATAACAAGATAACTGTTAACATTTGATAATCGGATTAAATAATAAAGTTCATTAACATTTCATGCTCAATCACCAATGCTAAATTTGTTTGGACAGTGTCCCTTTAAGATATTTAAAGAGGGTATTTACTTATCTTCCTATCTTGACATACTTTGCTTGAAAAGCATATCGAGATCGGCTCAGTAGATGAAGATTGGTGGATGCACAGAGATGCCTTATGTGATTGTCTCAACCATGTGCATTTAAATTTCTTCTGTTGAGGATATATAAATACTAAGAGAAAATGATTTACATTTTAAAGTCTAAACAATCTTCTATCTCTACAGATCATTTGATACAATTGTTTGTAATGTCTCTTTAAAACTAAAGACGCCATTGCACAATAACATATATGAGCACTTCAGACAAATACAAGCTCGAGGTTTATTTGCTAATAACAAAGCTGTAGTTTAATATTTATAAACAGATTATCCAAGTTACTGACATTCTAACCTGAATTTTAACATTAAGAAATATTGCGTGGGAAACGCATCTTGAAACACCAGATTAGCATCTTTAAACATTAGTCTAATGTCACGCAATAGCACACAATCAATGTGCATTATAAAGACATTTAATAGAGCAATGTCAATACTTCACAATAAATTTATTTAAAGAACAATAAAGACATACAATATTAAATGTGTATTTGTATTAAAGAAACAGACCGTTATTAAACCGAGAAATGTCGACAACATTTAATAATGTGACAGTATTAGATTTTAAAGAGTATTTAATCATTAATATTTAACGGATCACGGATATTAAATCTGCGTCACACATATCCGCATGACAGGCCCATGAGTTACAAATAAGTCTACATGAAAAATGAAGTAACAGCACCACCAAGCGGTATGTGTAAGGAAGTTACTAAGATATGAAACATTAAGGAACGGCCAATCAGAGTTCATCACACAAACACAACTTGAGTCAGGATGGTCTCACAGACATTATAACAATATTTCAAACTTTTATCCAATCAGATGTACAGATAAATTGTCCCATGGTGCATCTCATGTTTACTTCACCATATAAAAGTCCATTACACGTTGCCATCTTTGTCAGTTCTCTAATGCCTGCTGGTGTATTTGTTTTTATATATTAAATATATATTATATATACGCAACTCGGCAGGCATGTCAGTTCCCAGGTTCACCAAGGAGGAGAGCGCTGCACTGGTCCACGCCGTCAAGGACTTTTATCCCCAGCTGTTTGGGAACAAGAGGAGCTCGACAGATGCGCCTGTTAAGAAGGCCCTCTGGGAGTCTATCACCAATGCGGTTAGATTGGTGTGTGACGTCCAGAGGACCCAGGATCAGATCATGAGGAGATTCGGAGATATGAGGTTGCGTTTATCGAAAAAAGTCAACCTCATAAGGGACTGGGTACAAGCCCATAAAAGAGGGGGCCAAAGAAAGGCCCCGCGGAAACTGTACCTACTCCCTTATGAGGTGACTTTATGCGAGCTCCTCAATCTCCGGGTCCCCAAAAGATTTAGATCCTCGCCATCCTCGGCCTCCTCTTCTTCCCTCCCAGCTGCGGGATCTGAAAGTCCTGACGCGGGGGCCAGGGCAGATGCTTCTCCGTCCGGTGGCCTGGGAGGAGATGGAGAATCTGAACCAGGTAATTATCCAACTTCATATAATATATTAATATTTTTTATTTAATCAAAAAATGTGTATATAGTCAGATACTAAACCTATACAGATCTCACAACATACACTACATATGATGTTTAGATATCTTATTTTAGATTATTGACACATGAAATAGGAATGATGTTTCTTGCGCTCTACAGAATATGCGTCACAGAGCGGAAATGTAATTTCTCATCCACGTTAACATGGGTTTGCGGAAAGTGGCATTGCTTTATACATGTTGGTCAAATGACGGATGCGTAATTCCGCTTGGAATCATTCGCAATGATCGCGAAAATGGCATTTATCATCCACGTTAACATGGGTTTGTGGAAAGTGGCATTGCTTTATACATGTTGGTGAAATGACGGATGCGTAATTCCGCTTGGAATCATTGCGCAATGATCGCGAAAATGGCATTTATCATCCACGTTAACATGGGTTTGCGGAAAGTGGCATTGCTTTATACATGTTGGTGAAATGACGGATGCGTAATTCCGCTTGGAATCATTGGGCAATGATCGCGAAAATGGCATTTCTCATCCACGTTAACATGGCTTTGCTGTAAGTGGCATTGCTTTATACATGTTGTTCAAAATTAAATGGGAATTCTTAGATTAGTGAAGAATACAGTATTCTTATTTTCAATATTATAGCTAATAAAAAACGAAGAATACAAATAAATTATAACATATGGCCATCAATTGATGATTATGAAATAACAAGCAGATATTATTAAAGATACAGTAAACAACACAACTGATTGAAAATAAGAGTCCAGGATATATTTATAATTAATTTAATTGAGGAAACAATTAACTCATGGGACTACCAAAGGATTAATATTTTTCAATTGATTTGTTATTAATGTAAAGTTTTTAAACATGGCATGATTAGTATTAATGATATGCAATCCTCATTTAATATATTACAGATATGGATGTGGCTGCTGGATCCTCAAGCCAGGGCTTGTCACAGTATGGTATGTCTCTTTTTAATTGACATTTGTCTTAGAAACATGGACTGAACATTACATACTAAATACACATTGTTCAATATTTATATGTAATGTCTATTTAATAGATGAAAATTAAATAATTATTCGGATATCCTTAAATAACATATTAGATTTGAATTGCATGCTCAATACCATTCATTACATCAACATATGGAGTAGATAATTCATTAACAACAACATTGTGGAATCAATTTAATTTTAGATTAAAGGGATACTGATCTACAATTATTAATATTGTCATTCAGATACAGTATGCAATATTAATAAACATAAAAATATAATACTAACATCATATGTGACATATTCTATTGCTAAATGTATTTAAAATCAAGAAAGTACGTTTATGTGCATCTAAATTTTGGTTGACCAACCTGGGTTTTTATTGATGATTGGTGGATACCTTCAACAAACAATATTTATTGAATCCAATATTGCTTATCTGCCTTTAAGATTAAAATCGAGCAACATTCTAATTATAATAGGAGTCAATGTTAAATCATTTTGAACAGTTTGAACATAGAAATCAATTATTTAAATTAATCATGTCAGTGTCCCTTTAAGGCAAAATAGATTCATTCATCTTTACATTATTTTTATTAAAAACTATTGATATATAATTCACATTCTCTGTTGGAGTTACTTTATAGATATCTGCATACTCTAACAGCACCATGATTACATATTTGTAATAATCAATTTTGTTTTGTATTGTGATAAATATGTGTTGTGTCCTAAACAAGATTACTGTACATTGCACAAATGGCTCGATGTGACACATGTGTTTGTTTAGATTTGTCAACAGATGCTACTCAATATGTGGTTTGTGTGTATTCTTGTAACTTCTTAAGGACATATGACGGAATTATTCCGTCATAAAACAATTGAGCAAAGTGAAAGCCGTGTCCTTAAAGGGTTAAGAACATTGATCATTGGGTATATTTAGATATGCAATAGCAGCATCTGAGATGAATTTGATGTCTAATGTAGTCTGACATTAAACATATGTTCAATACAGATATTTTTACAGAATCCCCTTGATTCAATCAAGCATTTTCTGGTGTAATGACTGCTCTATTCTTCACATTTTAAAGTTGATTAATGTTAAAATTCTAGACAGATGTGATTTAGTGATATCCCAAATGTGTTTAATAATATATATCTATATCATTCATAGAGAGAGTTGGTGTGGTGAGCCCACAGGAATCCAGCAGTGACATAGAGCCGCCTTTGCGGTCTCCTGGTAAGTCCATTGACTCATTTATATGTAATTGAAGGTGTATTGCTAATCAATATTATGATCATGATTCTGATGAAGCATAACATTATAAAAATTCAAAATATTTCTCTTCTGATTATATATTAATTTTCTTTTAATATTGAACGATTAATAATTTCAACTTTATTAGTCTACACATTTGTTATTCATAAGATGTATAACATATGTTTGTTTCCATTTGATTTTTTGACAACAGTCATCAAGTGATACACACATGAGAAATCTTAAATGTTCTATGTACTATGCTTTTATGAATTTAACATTAATACAAACAATACATTTAAAATCAGATTCATTGACAATAACAAATCTATTGTCATTTGTATGCTCCATCAAAATGATGTAAATCATAACTTTGTGTGTGTATATCTTTAATGCAACATTGATGTGCGTATTTGAGCAACAGTAACATATGTTATAATATCTGATCTTAACGTGTACACAACATGTTATGTTTTACAGAGATTGATGTCACATGTGGGACGGAGGAGGAAGAGGCTGCCTTGGAGTCTGATGGTATGTGAAATATATCTATCATGTTTCCAACATGTTTCTTTTTTGGAAATCATTTTATTGAAGACATTCAAAGTCTACAGCTTTTGCCCTTTAAAAAGGAATATTATTTGTCTGTTCAAATACACTACTGCCCCCTTTCTATATCAGGCAGCATGAAAATCTGCTTGTATATTTTTTTTAAAAAATTTATAATTCATGCCATCATTATGTCACATGCATATTCCAGGCCAAAACACAATAATAAGGTTAAAATTGTACAGACAGTCATTGATATTCATCTGAGTGCCTATATACATACCATATCCTCATTTCAAAATTGTTTACAAATTCAAACACACTTCGAAGTATATTGAAAACATAATCAATTTGAAATGCGTTGATTTCATGTCAGGATGTATGAGATGTTAATATATTTTCTTTACATTTTCAGATGGATCCACCACTTCTGGTCATCTGGTTTCCGCCCCTGCCCAGTCACAGACCCCTCCCCATGCACACACCCCTGACCATGGCCAGACCCCTGCACAGACCCAGAGCCCTTCCCATGACCAAACTCCTGACCATGCCCAGACCACTGCCAGCCCTTCCCATAGTTCATATCCTGTCCCTCCCAAAAAACGCCCATACACCCCCCTTCGCCGCTCTCCCCGTATTCTGGCCCGTACAGCTGCCCAGACCCAAACTCCCCACTCCCCAGCTGTACGGCCTACCCCGGAGCGGCAGCTCACCACTCCCCAAGCCATTAACATCCCTCCCCAAGCCACTCCCATCCCTCCCCAAGCCAATCCCATCCCTCCCCCCTGTCTCAACCTTCATTGTCCTGGGTGTCGGATTGTCCTTCCCAGGCACAGCTGTAAGTATCATTCTAAATACACGTTATAAGATACTTAAAGGTACAGTGAAGTTAAATTTGTTAAATTGTGATTCAAATCCAGCATACAATGTTAATCAAATCTATAATTTAATACTCTTATGAATTATTCGTCATTCTCTTGATATATTTTTTGAAACAAAGTAATTCCTATAATTAGTTTAAACAATAAAATAAATCTGGCCATCATTTCTTTATTGTTGGATGAATGTATCCATCAACCAGCAGGCACAAACAAAGTTGATAAACAAATATTGGCTTCCATAAAAAGCAACATTCTTGCATTCAAAATATAGCTTGAGAATTAAAACATATAATGAATATGTGTAATTTATAAAGATTTGTCATGTCATGCTCTATCTGAATCAGTCCATTAAATATTTAGGTTCAGTGTCCCTTTAATTGGATATCACTACATATACCAAACACCACTACTTGGATCCAACAATTTATGTACAAATGTTGATACATTATCTCTTGTCTAACCCAGTGGGAATGTAATTTCTTCAGGTTGCTATGTTTACACAGCTTGTCCTCAATGCTAAAATGTTTAAGGATAGGTGTGCCTACCACAGTCTAAATTTAATTTTTAAATTGCTGATGTAAGTACAATGTAAATCCTTTAACAAGATTTGATACACTCAAGCTGTATAAGTGGATCATCTAAAACCAATTAAAGGGGACAACATGTTTGAGTAACATGTCCCTTTAATGATTTCTGTCTGTCTGAATAACCTAATTCATGTGTAAAGAATAAATGTAAACTAATTGATGTAAAGAATTATTTGTCTTTATGATGACAATGTATGTAGTAAAAATTTTTAGTCTGTTGTGTAATTATCCTTAATATTTAATTTTATTTTATTTTAGGCTGTGGCTCAGCATGGCTCATGCTAGAAGGTATAGCAAGAGTAGAGCAGGCCGTGTTGAGGAACGCAGCTGTCCTGAGAGGGATGAACGACACCATGCAGGCCCAGCTCCGGGTTCAGGACTTGACTCTGCGTGCAATTATGCGATTAAGTTCAAGGCCTGAATCTGGAGCTGGACATGCACAGGACAATGAAGAGGATGACCAGTAAGTGGAGGATCTGGATATGCTCCATGGTGGCAGATAAGAATCCTCCGTCCACATGTTGAATTTGTATTTTTATTGTTGCCATTTGGCCTTTTTAAAAGTTTATTGTTGTGCCTGTTGCACTCTTTTACCTTGTCATATGTCTCCAATGGGGCTATGCTGGCCCTTGGCAACTCTCTTCATGGACTGTGATGCACTGTGCTACCTTGTCATATGTCTCCAATGGGGCTATGCTGGCCCTTGGCAACTCTCTTCATGGACTGTGATGCACTGTGTTACCTTGTCATATGTCTCCAATGGGGCTATGCTGGCCCTTGGCAACTCTCTTCATGGACTGTGATGCACTGTGTTACCTTGCCATGTGTCTCCAATGGGGCTATGCTGGCCCTTGGCAACTCTCTTCATGGACTGTGATGCACTGTGTTACCTTGTCATATGTCTCCAATGGGGCTATGCTGGCCCTTGGCAACTCTCTTCATGGACTGTGATGCACTGTGTTACCTTGTCATATGTCTCCAATGGGGCTATGCTGGCCCTTGGCAACTCTCTTCATGGACTGTGATGCACTGTGTTACCTTGCCATGTGTCTCCAATGGGGCTATGCTGGCCCTTGGCAACTCTCTTCATGGACTGTGATGCACTGTGTTACCTTGTCATATGTCTCCAATGGGGCTATGCTGGCCCTTGGCAACTCTCTTCATGGACTGTGATGCACTGTGTTACCTTGTCATATGTCTCCAATGGGGCTATGCTGGCCCTTGGCAACTCTCTTCATGGACTGTGATGCACTGTGTTACCTTGTCATATGGCTCATATATTCCTTATTTTTACAAGATTATTTATAAACGTTGTGTATGTTTTCTTACATACTAATAAAATACATTTTATTTCACAAATCTTTGTCCTCATTCTTCCTGTTATTTTTTGAAAGCTCTAGTTTATGTTGTTGATCCTTAAAGGGACCTACCAAATATATTTGTTATAATAAAATCATATATGTAAGACAATAGTAAATGACTTTAAGATTAACATCTCCAATGTAATCTTATTATTTGTCTTTATATTATTTTCTCTTAGCTTTATCATTGCCTGATTATGATTAGCATAGTAATTTCTTTATATATGTATATATAGATTGGTATTTGTGTATATATGTATATTTCAATGTTCAGATCCATGTGTGTATTTAGAAACTCTGCATGAATTGATGCACCTTTACCAAATGATCTGAGTATTGATACAATGATATAATCCCTGTAAAGTGTTCATTTTATTGAAATAGTATTGTCTATGTGTATGCTCTTTTTAAAAACAAAATAATGTCCCTTTAAGTGATGTTGATCACAATTGTTAATGAATGTATTTCCATTTGTAAAGCGTTTTTGTCCTTTTTACAAGAACAAGGACATATAATTTTATTAATAAACAATCTTATTGTAATGTTGACAGCACCTGTATTTCATTTTCAAATCTATATTATTGTAAAAGTGTAACCAAATAAATCTCTGTGTGTAATGCAAATAATTTAGATGATGAATATTAGTTAACTAATATGTTAACAAAATACATCTCCTCCCATATATGGCTACAGGTAGGCTGACAATAATTAAACTTGAATAAATGACACGTTTAATCAATACATGTATAACTATTGTTATTCAACAACAATCCAAACATATCTTAAAACATCAATGACATATGTATTTCTCATGTGTATCTTTTAAATGTTAAAGATATACACCATAGCTATAGTTCAAGGGACAGTCAAGTCCGAAAAGATGATTCATGATTTGTTGTCATTCCTAGATAGCAATCTACACACATACTAGTTCCTAAAATATAAATACGTTTCTTAGTGATATGCCAAGATGTCACTGAGTCCTTGTATTGTCTGCGGTTTTTCAGCGATCTCGGATGCGCCATGTTGCTTAAGACGTCACCTGCCAGGCTGTCCAATGATTCCTTGTATTGACTGACGTTCTTACGTGATCAGGAATATGCCTTTTATTGGATTGCGTTTTGACGCGATCAAGGATGCGCCTTTTTTTTGGGGCGTTCTTACGTGATCAATAATGTGCCTTTCATTGGATGGCGTTCTTACGTGATCAAGGAAGCGCCATGTTAAGACGTCACATGTAAAGGTAAAAAAACCTCTGATTGGATTACGTAGTCCCGCAATATTTGTGCACGTTAAAAACGTTTGTGACTGCAGCCAATTTTAAAAAGCTTGCGAATATGTATTATTTGCATCATGTTACATTGTTGACCCGTAGCTGATAAAGACCACCACATTCTCTTTTGCTGGATGTCTGGTTGAATCAACGAACGAAAGCAAAATGTTTTCATGCATAGGATATTTCTAGGCAAGTGCAAATCTCTATAGTCCATGTTTAATATGTTTGTCAACAATGTGTTCCTTTTTCTGAAAAATTAATGTTGTGTTTAATGTTGAATATATCTAATTAATAAATATGCGCTATTGTGTTTGAATAAAGTAATCAATATGCATTTATCTTTATCATATGCTAAATATATGATGCCGACTTCTTCTAAATGTAATTTCGTTGTATATTTTATTAAAGGTTCATTAGACACTCACATTATAAATCAAAAGCTTTGATTTTGTCTCTAGTTAGATAGTCCATTGTTTAACCAATACGTTTATTTTTTCTTCTGTTCTAAGAAAATGTAAGTAATTTTCTGACTCCTCGCAAAGCCTCTGAGTTTCATGTGAGTACCATCTCCAGCTTTCTCCAGTTTGTGTAAAGGGTCTTTTCATATGTTAATGATGGGGTATTGTGTTGTTTTACGGTTGTAATGGGGGTTCATCTATATTTTCAATATAGCTAACCCTATTTTATTTTCAAGTGTTTGAAGCTTTTTAATATTGATATCAGTATATGTTAATCTTGTTGTTTGTAGTAGTGTCTATTACATACAGTTATGTTAAAAATATAGGATACTGTCCCTTGAATGCAAATGTTGTTTTTTGTATCATGTATGAGATCCACATAGTTTAATCTTCAAATATATTATTGTTAGCATATTTTCACACCCCCCCCACTCCTAAAAGGACTTTAAACCATATTCATTGTTAAAAAAAAATGTCTTTACAATAAAATATTAACACAATAATGTCTCTTAAAGAAAATAGACTTTATTTAACACGTCAATATAAATGTGATTTCAATATTGATTTTTTAACAAAGTACATGTAGATATACCAACAAGCTTCAAATATGTGTTAGCATATGTAATGTTGTTAAAGGGACAGTTTAGAAAAAAAATAATGTTTTTCATTATTCTAAAAGTCAATTATGTAATATCAAGGATATCAAATGTTTCTCAACAATTGAACATTTGTCTGTGTTTATTTAAATTTGCTATCTAAACCTATGAGGTTGGTGTGCTCATTTCTTAAATCTTGAAGAGTGCTTGTAATCATTATACAATTTGAGCACTAGAGGGCATTTGGATAGCATTTGTATATGTAAAACCTTGTGCTCATACAGCATATTATTGACCATGTATTCATCATTGATATCTAAAATGTTGTTATGTATGAACAACAAATAAGTGGTCATTTTTCATAGTCAGAGATACAAGGGTAAGCACATAAGTCACACATGTATTTCTCCATGTTTTGTTGTTTCAAACTTTATAATGCGTAATACAGTGTTTTCTTTGTAATCAATAATTTTCTGACTGTCCCTTTAAGCTGTGTTATTGGCATTCAAACAGTAATATGCCATCATGGATAATTGTTATGGTAATTTAGTTAGCGATTCGGGAAACAGTTTGGACATCACATCACAGAAACCAATCAATATCATGAACAAGGATAGGTATGTGATGATGTGGTTTTCACACACTTATAACCCACACTCTGCAAACAATCTGCCTCCATGGACCCGGTCCCATAGAAGTAGATTATATACAGAGTGTGGTCCACAAGTGTATGAAAACCACATCATCACATACCTATCCATTACACATTAAATTAAAAAAACCAGTGAAGATGAAAAAAAATACTTACTTCCTCTTCCTTCCCCTCTTCCCACGGGGCTGAGGCTCTGGGAGAGGCAACTGCCAACTTCGAAGAGTCCTCCTTGGAGCTGTTGTGGGAAGAGTGGAAGGAAGAGTACTGGGACAACCAAGGTGAGGAGTAGATGGCTGAGGAGGAGAAGATGGATGAGGAGGAGAAGATGGCTGAGGAGGAGTAGATGGCTGAGGAGGAGTAGATGGCTGAGGAGGAGTAGATGGCTGAGGAGGAGGAGTAGATGGCCGAGGAGGATGAGATGGGCCGGCAGGAGGAGATGGCCCAGCAGCAAGAGGCCCAGCAACAAGAGGCCCAGCAACAGGAGGTAGACCAGCATGCGCCTCCCGGAAAAAAGTGAACATTTCTTGGTGAAGCTGAAATATTCTGGTTTGTCCTTCTTCTATTCGATTCAGTATGTTGATGATTTCATTTTGTCCTTGAATAATTTGATTTTGGCCATCAAGTATTCTGTTGCGTCCTTCTATATTTTCTATCCGGGAGGTACGCATCTGGTCTATGTAGTCCAGTAGAACCCGCACCTCCGCTATTTCCTCTTGTTGTGCTTGTTGTACCCGTGCACGGCGGGGTGCCCGTGCACGGCGGAGTGCGGGTCTTTGAGGGACCTCGGGTTCCGCGGGTTCCGCGGGATCCTCCTGTGCTTCCGGGGCCTCTTCATCATCTCCCGTGCGCTGTTCGTCACGGGGGGCCTCTTCCCTCCGAAGTGGAAATTCCTCACCACCACTCTCATCCCGGGGAGATGCAGGAGGCTGTGCTGCCTCGTCCCCAGACTCTGTATATTAAAAAAAAAAAAAAAAAAGAAATGTATATATTAGCATATTTGCAAATAAAGGTTTAAATGACTTAGCTTACGATACAATTACAAATGCAGAATCATTAATCCACTTTGAAATCTAACAAACAATCAATACGATTTCCGCTTTTTCTAAACCGTGTTTGTGATATCTGTGGTCAATGTGAATGTTTTTGCGTTTGTTTTCAGTCTGTTTAAATGCACACCTAACCTATAGCCTAGATACTGATGTAACCGCAAAGTAATTGAATGCGTGTAAACAACGTTATAGCATTAATCTGATCCTTAACACATGAAACCCAATGTTTTATCTTTCATGATTTAGAAGCATACATTTTGTATAAACTTTCGAATGTACTTTTCTTATCTAATTCGCTTAATTCTCTGGATATTCTTTGCTGAAAAGCATATCTAAATATGCTTCTAAGATGCTGATTGTTAGCTGAATATAGCTGCCTCCTGTGATTGTTTCACCGTGTGCATGGCTATTTCTTCATTAAAATATATCTCAAGAATGAATCAAATTAGGTAATTTAAGTACATTTGAATGTTTTGTCAAATTGTATTCGCTACCTCAATCATGAAAGTAAATGTTTGCGTATAGTGTCCATTGAAATACATTCGTATGTGAAATTATTGTTCAATGAGCTTACCGTCAGATGAGAGTGGCAGGTTCCCGGTATCGATTCCTCCGATACCGACTACTTCCACCTCGGAGATGCTGGGCCGCAACATTTCCTCCCATCGGCAGTACTCGATTTCAATGGCAGGGCCGCCACCGGTTCCTGCGGCATGTCGGGCCTCCAGGCTTAACTTTTTTTTCAGTTCCAGTTTACAGTCCCGGTAGCGATGTTTGATCGAATCCATATCTCGGTTCCGGCCACCCACTGCATTGACTGCATTCCTGATCTCGTTCCAGAGCCTCCTCTTCTCAGTCGGGGTAGTCTTTTGGTGCTGCAGCATCCTATGCCTGGCCATATAGGCCTCTACGAGGGCCTCCTTCTCCTCCATCGTAAACCTTGCCTCCCTAGTCGCCTTGGCCTTCCCCTGTGACGATGCCCTCTGTTTCCCGGACTGTGAAGCCCTACTCTGACCGCCACTGGGCCCAGCCACTTGGTCATCTTGAACCAAGTGGCTGGGTCCACCCACCGCTTCCACCCCCGCTTCCTGCCCCCCTTCCTGCCCTGTTCCTCTCCCCCTCCCTCTACTCCCCCCTCTACCTGTCCCCTGCCTGGCCTCCATCTCTTCCCTAAACTAAACCCCAAATAATCAAACAAAAAGTGAGTGTGATGAAATTAAAGGGGGGCAAAATAAAGAACTAAAAAGACAAAAAAGGTGCTTAAAGTGTGAGAGGGATGTAAAAAACAAAGAGGGTAAGGAGTATTTAAATAAACGAAAAGAATAAGACTAAAAGGAGGATATGTAAACTAAATGTAACTAGGGGATGGGTATGGGATGGGTATGGGGTATGGGATAAGAGTAAATGGGATGAAAGGGAATGGGACTACAAGGAATGGGGTATGGAGTGTAGTATGAGGGGGTAGGGGGTATGGAGTGTATGTAGTGTTATTGATAAGTGTATGTATGTATTGAATGTGTTTGCGTGTAAATGTGTTAAGTGTACAGAAAAATCACTCGGTCGCTAACTCACACTACTTCTAATTCTCACTAACAAACACTCCCACTAACGCTCACTAACTACCACTAACTGACGCTCCCACTAACAACTCTCACTAATAACTCCCACTAACTCACTCACGCTCCCACTAACAGACTCTCTCCCACTCCCACTAACTCCCACTAACTCACTCACTCTCTCACGCTAACACTAACTCACTCTCAAAAATTCTCAAACTCTCTATTCTTAAACCTCCAATCTCCAAAGACCCAACAGCAACACAGTCAAAGAAGCCCTGCTTGTGTGGTGCTTATATACCCTGTGTAAATGTTTAATGATGTCCCAATTTCCGTTGTAAATAGTGTTCAGGTGTGCTTTATTAGCAATTAATATTATTGCAATGTGTATTAAGTGTGTGAATTTGCGCATGCTCATTTAGAGTTGGTATTTGTGGAATGTGTAGAATGCGATGATGTCATAGTGTTCGTTTTAGCTTTCATTGTCCAAAAGTATTCTTTTTAAATGTGAATTTGCGATGGTGTGTTCTTCGTGAAGTGTTGTATATGTATGTTTGTCATAATATATAGTGATATTGAATGCGATTTTGTTTCGAGTGTATGTATATCTTTTTTAATCCTTGTTGTTATTTTGCGATTTTCCGCATCTTAAAGTATATGCGTATTCCCCGTATAAAATTGTATTAAAACATCCCCCGCTTGTGAATGTGTAATGCTTGTGTGCTTTGTTGATTGATTGTTGTTGTGACATTTGCGGCGTGTTATTGTTGTGCATGATGTGGTATGCGTCATATGACCGAGCTGTACGTATTCTCGCGAGATCGAGTGTTAGGTGAAAAAAGCTATTTTTTGCATTTCCCATTGATCTCTATGGGAGACTGTCTAACGCGGGCAGTATTATGCGTGTGACATACACGCGTTAGGAGCATCGTTAGATGGTCTTATTTTAACTCTAAATACCGGAGTCAAACAATGCCGTGCGTTAGACATAAACACGCGTGGCGTTAACAACCCATCTACCGCCGAACTCCAAATCTAGGCCATAATCTAATGTTTCCATAATCTATTGTCAACTTGCTTACTATATCCTTTGGCACAAACGAACAACCACGTATCTGTTTCCATAAAAAATTAAGCAGGCAGGGATTTCTGAGTGGAAGCCATAGAAATATAATATAAACCAATGAAAAATAACCCCATGATCATGGCTTCACCACATTCAAAGGTTAGCTGGGAAATGACTACTATCACCTTCACTGTGTTTCAATAAAATACCAGTCCTCCCTCAGAAACCCATGAATTTTAATTAGACACTGGGGCAGGCAGAGAGATAACCTTTAGGTCAACACATTTCTAAGGAAGCTGTAGACTGATATGCCTGTTGCCAGCAGGTAAAAACTATATCAACTGCCAAGACATTGGTGGGCCATTGTAGAAGATGTTTTGTTTTTTTAAATGAGATATTTTTATTATATTTTTTGTCACAATAACAATAAAATGAGAGATGAGTAGACTGTTAATGTTGAGATGCACAAAGTATAACATGCATGACTTCATCAGATAAGAAAAATGTCTCACCGCATTCACATGTTGACAATGTTTCAGATTGAGTCTATGATCGTTGGTTAAAGACGAAGTTTAAAAATATTTACGTAACATCCCATTGTACATTCTCAAACCAGTCCTCTCAAAAGTAGGTAGGAAAGGGGAAAAAGAAGGAAAGAGGAATGCTCAAAAGATAAGGATTTAAATCTCCCACTCACAATATGTTAAAATAATGGGGTAGATTTATCATACCCCAGGCGGACATGATTCACTATAATGAATCATGTCCGCCCTGCATCACTAAATGCCGACAGCATACGCTGTCAGCATTTCACATTGCACAAGCATTTCTGATTAAATGCTTGTGCAATGCCGCCCCCTGCACATTTGCGGCCAGTTGGCCGCTAGCAGGGGGTGTCAATCATCCTGATCGTATCTGACTCTGGCGAGCAATAAGCAATAAGCATCAGCTGCTTAGTAAATCGGCCCCAATGATTGGGCATGAGAGTTGAATGTCGATTTTATAGATATCCGCTCCTATTTGCCAACGTCAGATAGATTTCCTAGATGATAATGAATAGGTAGAATGTGTGATGGTTATGGGAGTGTTTTCTGTTCTCAGATGAATATCATGTCTAAAATAAAATCTTGTTTACCTAAATAGGTGTAATGCATTTTTTCAAAAGATAGGACATGATCAACCTCTAGAAGCCATAATGAGTATGTGGGGACAAGAGATTTTTTTCCAGTACCTTGGGATAAGCCATTTAGTGCAATTCAGCATGCACTGAAGGAGTTTTTGACTATATTGGCATGGGAGTTTCTGAGTGACCAAGATGTTTTTTCAACATATGATCATGATAATTGTAGCACAATTCATTTTTTCCTATAATTCCACCAGGATCACCTTCAATAAATACAGCTTGGACATGCTAGGAATAATATAATGTGCATTGTGTAATGACAATTAAATAATTACCATCATTTAAAGTAAAGATTGTATGTGTAGTGCTAAAATTCCCCAGGGATACAGCCACTGTACCACTAATAGTAATTCTAGGCTAAAATAATTTACCCTACAGAAGAGAGAAAGTCGCACTCCTGAGATAGAACAAAAGCTAGAATAACTTCTATGCCTGTTCATTTCTCATTGCAACTCAGGATGCACACTCTTTTAGCACACTATGGCCTAGATTTGGAGTTTGGCGGTAGACGTGAAAACCAGTGTTAGAGGCTCCTAACGCTGGTTTTAGGCTACCTCCGGTATTTGGAGTCAGTCAAAAAAGGGTCTAACGCTCACTTTTCAGCCGCGACTTTTCCATACCGCAGATCCCCTTACGTCAATTGCGTATCCTATCTTTTCAATGGGATTTTTCTAACTCCGGTATTTAGAGTCGTGTCTGAAGTGAGCGTTAGAAATCTAACGACAAAACTCCAGCCGCAGAAAAAAGTCAGTAGTTAAGAGCTTTCTGGGCTAACGCCGGTTCATAAAGCTCTTAACTACTGTACTCTAAAGTACACTAACACCCATAAACTACCTATGTACCCCTAAACTGAGGTCCCCCCACATCTCCGCCACTCGATTAAATATTTTTAACCCCTAATCTGCCGACCGCCACCTACGTTATACTTATGTACCCCTAATCTGCTGCCCCTAACACCACCGACCCCTGTATTATATTTATTAACCCCTAACCTGCCCCCCACAACGTCGCCGCCAGCTACCTACAATAATTAACCCCTAATCTGCCGACCACAAAGCGCCGCCACCTACATTATAGCTATGTACCCCTAATCTGCTGCCCCTAACACCGCCGACCCCTATATTATATTTATTAACCCCTAATCTGCCACCCTCAACGTCGCCTCCACCTGCCTACACTTATTAACCCCTAATCTGCCGAGCGGACCGCACCGCTATTATTATAAAGTTATTAACCCCTAATCCGCCTCGCTAACCCTATAATAAATTGTATTAACCCCTAATCTGCCCTCCCTAACATCGCCGACACCTAACTTCAATTATTAACCCCTAATCTGCCGACCGGAGCTCACCGCTATTCTAATAAATGTATTAACCCCTAAAGCTAAGTCTAACCCTAACACTAACACCCCCCTAAGTTAAATATAATTTAAATCTAACGAAATTAATTAACTCTTCTTAACTAAATTATTCCTATTTAAAGCTAAATACTTACCTGTAAAATAAATCCTAATATAGCTACAATATAAATTAAAATTATATTATAGCTATTTTAGGATTAATATTTATTTTACAGGTAACTTTGGATTTATTTTAACCAGGTACAATAGCTATTAAATAGTTAAGAACTATTTAATAGCTAAAATAGTTAAAATAATTACAAATTTACCTGTAAAATAAATCCTAACCTAAGTTACAATTAAACCTAACACTACACTATCAATAAATAAATTAAATACAATTCCTACAAATAACTACAATGAAATAAACTAACTAAAGTACAAAAAATAAAAAAGAACTAAGTTACAAAAAATAAAAAAATATTTACAAACATAAGAAAAATATTACAACAATTTTAAACTAATTACACCTACTCTAAGCTCCCTAATAAAATAACAAAGCCCCCCAAAATAAAAAAAATGCCCTACCCTATTCTAAATTACTAAAGTTCAAAGCTCTTTTACCTTACCAGCCCTGAACAGGGCCCTTTGCGGGGCATGCCCCAAGAAGTTCAGCTCTTTTGCCTGTAAAAAAAAACATACAATACCCCCCCAACATTACAACCCACCACCCACATACCCCTAATCTAACCCAAACCCCCCTTAAATAAACCTAACACTAAGCCCCTGAAGATCTTCCTACCTTATCTTCACCATACCAGGTTCACCGATCCGTCCTGAAGAGCTCCTCCGATGTCCAAGCCCAAGCGGGGGGCTGAAGAGGTCCATGATCCGGCTGAAGTCTTTATCCAAGCGGGAGCTGAAGAGGTCCATAATCCGGATGAAGTCTTCATCCAAGCGGGAGCTGAAGAGGTCCATGATCCGGATGAAGTCTTCTATCAACGGCATCTTCAATCTTCTTTCTTCAGGAGCCATCATCTTCCATCCGACGCGGAACATCCTCTTCTCCCGACGCCTACTAGCCGAATGACGGTTCCTTTAAATGACGTCATCCAAGATGGCGTCCCTCGAATTCCGATTGGCTGATAGGATTCTATCAGCCAATCGGAATTAAGGTAGGAATATTCTGATTGGCTGATGGAATCAGCCAATCAGAATCAAGTTCAATCCGATTGGCTGATTCGATCAGCCAATCAGATTGAGCTCGCATTCTATTGGCTGTTCCGATCAGCCAATAGAATGCGAGCTCAATCTGATTGGCTGATCGGATCAGCCAATCGGATTGAACTTGATTCTGATTGGGTGATTCCATCAGCCAATCAGAATATTCCTACCTTAATTCCGATTGGCTGATAGAATCCTATCAGCCAATCGGAATTCGAGGGACGCCATCTTGGATGACGTCATTTAAAGGAATGACGTAATTCGGGGGACGCCATCTTGGATGACGTCATTTAAAGGAACCGTCATTCGGCTAGTAGGCGTCGGGAGAAGAGGATGTTCCGCGTCGGATGGAAGATGATGGCTCCCGAAGAAAGAAGATTGAAGATGCCGTTGATAAAAGACTTCATCCGGATCATGGACCTCTTCAGCTCCCGCTTGGATGAAGACTTCATCCGGATCATGGACCTCTTCAGCTCCCACTTGGATAAAGACTTCAGCCGGATCATGGACCTCTTCAGCCCCCCGCTTGGGCTTGGATCAGGACATCGGAGGAGCTCTTCAGGACGGATCGGTGAACCTGGTATGGTGAAGATAAGGTAGGAAGATCTTCAGGGGCTTAGTGTTAGGTTTATTTAAGGGGGGTTTGGGTTAGATTAGGGATATGTGGGTGGTGGGTTGTAATGTTGGGGGGGAGGTATTGCATGTTTTTTTTTACAGGCAAAAGAGCTGAACTTCTTGGGGCATGCCCCGCAAAGGGCCCTGTTCAGGGCTGGTAAGGTAAAAAAGCTTTGAACTTTAGTAATTTAGAATAGGGTAGGGCATTTTTTTATTTTGGGGGGCTTTGTTATTTTATTAGGGGGCTTAGAGTAGGTGTAATTAGTTTAAAATTGTTGTAATATTTTTCTTATGTTTGTAAATATTTTTTTATTTTTTGTACCTTAGTTCTTTTTTATTTTTTGTACTTTAGTTAGTTTATTTCATTGTAGTTATTTGTAGGAATTGTATTTAATTTATTTATTGATAGTGTAGTGTTAAGTTTAATTGTAACTTAGGTTAGGATTTATTTTACAGGTAAATTTGTAATTATTTTAACTATTTTAGCTATTGTAGCAAAAAATCCAAGAAATGTTCCAGCCGACCAGAGTGTATAGATAGATAAAAAGTGAACTTTATTAGGACCAATTAAAAATATATACAAAAAATATATACAAAAATAGGCAGACTCCTGTGAAACAGTGGGAGTTAGAAAAAGGTCTGACCGGTTTCAGCCAAGTAGGCTGTAGTCATAGACGTGTTGCACCTATGCAGGTGCAATCTATTTAAAACTCTTAACTCCTCCCCAAGGAGGTGATAAAAGAAAAGAAGACAAACACCCACTGTTTAACCCCTTAAAGGTAATGTATGAAATAGTAACTAGATATGTAGACAGACTTCTTTAGGCATAAACATTATGTAAAAAATGACATGTGAAAAATGACAAATAGTTATGCATGAACCAATAGTATAACAATATAACAGTCTAAAAAGTAGCCACCCCGATTTACACAAAAACAACAATAAATAAATAAAGTGTATCCAAATAATATAATAACAAATTATATATAATAGAAAAAACACCTCATATTATATGTTTAAGGTTAAAGGAGAAAGTTGCTGCTTGACTGTCATTTAAGCATACCAATGTGTTTGATGCACTAAAGGGCGCCCTTGTTGAAATTGTTAGATCTAACTATTGCATGTACAGAATGTCAAAGTCGCTTCAGACTATATTATGAGAACTTAAAATAGGAAATGCATAATGATCGTGATAATATCTAAATATTACTTGTAGGTAAAAAGTGACCAAATGGATATACTAACAAGTTAAAAAAGGACTTAACATTATGGAAATATATAGATTCTAGGGTCTACAATAAGCTATTAATAAATGGCCTGAAGAATAACCTGTATGTAACCAGGAGAAATCGACCAATTATATTTATCAAGGCTCAAAAGGAGACCAGAATAGAAAAAAGAATCAAAATGAAGACCTATGGGTGTGGATGCGAGGAATGTAAAGGGCATCTGAAAATTCTAAAGGAAATATGCAATATATTGCAAATTCACTATTAATGTTGCCAGTAATTAATAATATCGAATTCCGAGTTGAATCCTCTCGGTAGCAGGCATCCGAGTTTATGGATCCAATAGATTTCCTGTCGGCACAAAATACGAAATTTGTCACCTCCCCTAGGGGGTCTGACAATCTGCTCGATTGCCTGCCACCTAAAGGATCCAACCTGGCCCTGGTGTATCTCCAAGAAGTGTTTAGCGAGGGCTGACACTGCTCTTTCATGTGAGATGTGGGCTAAATGCTCTTTGATGCGTGTCCCTACCTCTCTGGTGGTTCTACCCACATACTGCCTTTGGCACAGGGTACACTCTATGAGGTATACCACAAATTTACTTCCACATTTGACGCAGCCCCTGGTCTCAAAAGATTCTGCCCCAGAGGCTGACGTAAAATGAGTAGCTACTCTGATATGGTTACAAGACCCACAGGACCTCTTTCCACACCGGAAAGTGCCCTTGAAGTGTAGCCAAGAACTCCTGCTTGGTTCTTCTCTCAGTAAACTGGGAGACAGCAAATTTCCCAAAGTCAAATTTCTCCTGTAGACAAAATTACAGCCATCTTTAATAACATTGCGTAATGATTTGTCTCCCCGCAAAATTGGGATGTTCTTCCTGATTATATTACAGACCTGATGGTATTGATTAGAGTAAGCTGTAATGAGGGTGGGAGCATTACGTGTCTTAATTTCTGTATTAACTGGGCTAGAAGTCCTATGGAATAGCCCTGGTCGATCCATCCGGTCAACCTCTTGTCGTGCCCTCCTAATGAGTTTGACAGGATATTGCCTATCCCGTAGGCGCTTATCCAATTCCTTACTTTCTCTATCGCAGTCCCCTCCCCGGGAACAATTTCGTTTGACACGCATAAACTGGCCCTTAGCAATGCCTCTAAAGACATGTTTAGGGTGGCTGCTTTTAGCGTGCAGTAATGTGTTGCCGGAGATAGGCTTGCGATAGAGTGAAGATGTAATTTTATGGGTGTCAGGTTCACCCGTCAGGGTTACATCCAAGTAATTCATGGTCTTTTGGTGCCACTGGTAGGTGAATCTCAGACCCACTTCATTAGAATTCAACTGGTCCACCAATTCCTTTGCTTGTATCTCACTTGAGGACCAGATGATCAATAGGTCATCTATGAACCTCAGATATTTTTTGATGGACCCAGTGAATCTATTTCCTCCTCCATAGACGTGGAACCGCTCCCACCACCCCATAAAGAGGTTGGCATAGGAGGGGGCGAATTTCGCCCCCATAGCGGTTCCACGTCTCTGGAGATAGAAAGTATCAGAAAACTTGAAAAAATTATGTTGTAACAGGAACCTGATGACCCTCAAAACAAAATCTTTGTGTTGAGAATCCAGGTCAGTGCACATATCCAGAAAGAATTCTACAGCCTGGAGTCCAGATTCGTGGGGGATACTGGAGTATAAAGCCACCACGTCAATAGTTATCCAGCTGTAATTTGGCTCCCATGTAGTTTGTTCCAATTTAGATAGGGCATGAGCAGTGTCCCGTACGTAACTTGGTAATCTGCGTACCAGTGGTTGCAGGAAATTATCGACCCATTTAGACAGTGGCTCCACTAGAGAGCCTATACCTGCCACAATGGGTCGTCCCTGGACATTTTCGAGACTCTTGTGGACCTTCGGGAAGTGGTGAAAGATGGGCATCACCGGATTATCAACTGACAAACAGTCAAAAGTATGTCTGTCAATGATGCCCATCTCCAAACCATCATCCAGGAGGTCCCTCAAGATCCGCCCAAAAGAGGTGGTGGGGTCTCTGGGTAGGATGGAATAGGCCTCGTTATCACCCAATTGTCTCAAGGCTTCCGCCACGTAGGCATCCCTGTCCAACACAACAACACTACCACCTTTATCAGATTGCCGAATGACAATGTTGATATTTTTTTGTAGGTTGGTAATGGCCTCCCTTTCCCTTCTAGTCAAATTTGAGTTATGGTTAGTATTAGTCTTGGAAAGAGTAGTGAGATCCTCCATGACTCTTTTGTGAAATACCTCAAGACTTTTACCCCTAATGTGTAAGGGATAAAAATTTGATGCAGATTTTAGTTTATGTTGGCCTATCGTGTCTTTGGGTATATGATCTATATTCCCTGATAGATCCTCCAGATTAGTGAGTGCACAAATATCAACAAAAGACATGTTGTCAACATCAGAGCTCAAATTCACAGCTGATGGATCAATGATAGGTAATGATGTGTCAGTCTCAGTTTCTGGAAAGAATTTTCTCAGGGTTAGATCCCTCACTAATCTATTTACATCAAGAATTGTCTGAAACAAATCAAAATTCCTAGAGGGAACAAATCCCAGCCCATAGCTCAATACTCTCCTTTCGAGAGGAGTTAGGTTATAGGTAGATAGATTTATAACTGAATTATCCATCATTGGGGTCTGTATCATTGGTACCTGTGTCGTGGAGCTCCCCTGTTCTCCCTCAACTGGTATCTCTGTTGTTTTACTTGGAGTACTGGGACTCCAATCCACATTTACTGTTCACAGCGACATTGGATCCCCCTGCCGGGTGACGTCACGCCTGAAGGAGGAGCTGAGCAGCGTGCGAGTGTGGAGACCAGCTGAGCAGAGTTAGAGCTGGGAACACGAATACTACTATGGCGACTTACATCGGGATGTGCAGCAGGATGTTTTAAACGGACGAACCAAGCGGACATACCTAGGGCAGTGAGTAATTACAGTTTGCATCTTATTATGGTTTGGGACTTATTTCTCACATAACGGGTTCTCCAGTTACATATGAGCCCTGTTATTTTGTATGAGCGTTACCCCACCTAGCATCTGTACCCTACCCTAACGCACTGACTGAACATCTGCCTGCTTACTAGACCTGTTTCTCCACAGCTCAGGCTTGCCACTGCACTTGTATCATTCATTAGAAAGAGAGCAACAGGACTGTTGTTACGGTAAACACAGGCATCTGATTATGCAGGACCTGGCTTTCCTGACAAATACGCCTTTATCTGTTACCATCTAACCATCATATATCCGGTTGGCTCTACTTTCTTTTTTGCTTGGCAGCAACAGCAATTGGCTTGGGTTACGACATAAGCACAATAGTGATATTATCCCTTCTTTACTTATACTAACTCTGCATATTGCGCTAGTAATAGCGGTCTCCACTCACGCTAGCTCACTCTGCTACTTTTGTTTGCATCATTTGTTTGTTCTCTGTTTCTTATTTTAGCTATTAAATAGTTCTTAACTATTTAATAGCTATTGTACCTGGTTAAAATAAATACAAAGTTACCTGTAAAATAAATATTAATCCTAAAATAGCTATAATATAATTTTAATTTATATTGTAGCTATATTAGGATTTATTTTACAGGTAAGTATTTAGCTTTAAATAGGAATAATTTATTTAAGAAGAGTTAATTAATTTCGTTAGATTTAAATTATATTTAACTTAGGGGGGTGTTAGTGTTAGGGTTACACTTAGCTTTAGGGGTTAATACATTTATTAGAATAGCGGTGAGCTCCGGTCGGCAGATTAGGGGTTAATAATTGAAGTTAGGTGTCGGCGATGTTAGGGAGGGCAGATTAGGGGTTAATACTATTTATTATAGGGTTAGTGAGGCGGATTAGGGGTTAATAACTTTATGATAGTAGCGCTCAGGTCCGCTCGGCAGATTAGGGTTAATAAGTGTAGGCAGGTGGAGGCGACGTTGAGGGGGGCAGATTAGGGGTTAATAAATATAATATAGGGGTCGGCGGTGTTAGGGGCAGCAGATTAGGGGTACATAGGGATAATGTAAGTAGCGGCGGTTTACGGAGCGGCAGATTAGGGGTTAATAATAATATACAGGGGTCAGCGATAGCGGGGGCGGCAGAATAGGGGTTAATAAGTGTAAGGTTAGGGGTGTTTAGACTCGGGGTACATGTTAGAGTGTTAGGTGCAGACGTAGGAAGTGTTTCCCCATAGCAAACAATGGGGCTGCGTTAGGAGCTGAACGCGGCTTTTTTGCAGGTGTTAGGTTTTTTTTCAGCTCAAACAGCCCCATTGTTTCCTATGGGGGAATCGTGCACGAGCACGTTTTTGAGGCTGGCCGCGTCCGTAAGCAACTCTGGTATCGAGAGTTGCGTTAAATATGCTCTACGCTCCTTTTTTGGAGCCTAACGCTGACATTATATGGACTCTCAATACCAGAGTTATTTTAAAGGTGCGGCCAGAAAAAAGCCAGCATTAGCTACGCGGGTCCTTACCGACAAAACTCTAAATCTAGCCGAATGCCTTTTCACAGAGAAAAAATATCCTGTAGCATATCAGTCTGACCCCGCCCAATGACAGTCCAGCGCCAAAATACCAGGCAATTTTTCTCTGAACAAGAGAAACAACAACCCCAGACGATCGTTTCAGGCTTCTGTGAGCTGCTTCTTGGGTGGTAACTAGCCATAGAACAAGCTATTATGCTATTGTTTGTTCCCAGGTTGAGCGCTTCTCTCTCTTTTTATTTATGCAAATTATGTCACTTAGGGAAGTTTTCCTAAGTGTGATGCAGAAATCCAGACGTGGACCCGTTGCTCAGTGTGCCTAGAGGGATATGGCTGCACCTCACTGACGAGGCCCACAATAGGCCGAAACATACGTCTGGGGTTTTGCTGTTTCTCTCATTCAGAGAGGGATTGCCTGGTATTTCGGGGCTGGACTGTACTGTGAATCCAGGATCAGACTGATATGCTTCAGGAAAGTTCTTCTCTGTGAAAGGCACATGTTGAGCAAAAACAGGCTGCTTCTTGCGTGGTAATTAGCCATTATAGAATAGAAGCTATTATGCTATTGTTCGTTCCCAGGTTGAGCGCTTCTCTCTCTTTTTATTTATGTAAAATAATCTACCCTACACTTGGTTATTTACCAGAGAGAGAGCTTTTAATTAGAATCTGCCCAAATTAATAGGTGTCATGTTCCGGTGTACATGCGCTCAGGACACAGACCCTCTGGGCAGTGGTAGGGATTTGGAGACACCGACCCCTGACCCGGGGAAGAGTATCCTGGACGTGGATAGATGATATTCTGTGATTCATAGTTGCAAGACGTTATTGTAGAATTCATGGAGAGTGCAACATATGTAAACAATTTATTCTGGCTTAAATGTGACTTATAGTTAGTTAATAGGAGTAGCTGCAGGATTCATGAGAGAAAAATATAGCAATGTAGGATGTTCAGGCTTTAGAGTAAACTGGTAGAAGATTGACTCATAGATGCAAACTAAGATTTGTTGCAGGTTCACAGTACGTAATATTATATAGAGCTGTATGACAGTAATAAGCAGAGCAGCACAGGTGATAGACAAGTTGCAAGTTTAAGGCATTAAATACTGTTTGTGCATATATTGGAGAATCACATGAAAGCTTTTAACTGAACACATAGATGCAGAGTTCTGAATATATTAACATATTTGGAGGAGGATATTTCAGCTATGACAACTTGTAGCAGAGAATAGTTATAAAGTTCTGAGTAAGATTCTGTTGTAGTAATTAGAGAGTGATTATAACCAAATGCATACTTGTAATTTAGAATACAGTTCAGAGTTTTTTAAGTAGCAGTGTCCAGGAAACAAAATGGTATTATATGGATACTTGCGATTAGATGATTTTAAGCATAGCTAAAAGGAAAGGCTGTGGCTTGAATATGCTGGCAAAATCCATGCAGTAACAATCACAGACCTCTGTTGTTCTGGAACACAACTTTAAAGCTAATGCAATGCACATTAGGCCTGAGATGGTTTAAAAAGAGGCTGAGGGAATCAGGTGCATGAATGATTAATTCGGCAGGTAAGTTGAATGCAGATATTGCCCAAACAGCATGATTGATAGTAGCAGGGAAGGCCGTCTTAAAGGGACAGTAATATCAGGCAGGCATATGTTACATAACCCCCTCCTTAAAGGCGACCTCCGGGCACCCAACGCAATCCAAATGGAGAGAGAACAACAATGGTATGGAGAGCCGGTAGTAGCTGCATGGAGGTAGTGAGTCCAATCCGAAATCAAGAAAGGAGGGTTGGAGATATCTTGAAAAAGCAAAATGACAATTCAAAGGCCATGGATTTCAGGTATCAAAAGATCTTGAAAATGATGAGAGCAAAACTTGAAGTCATCTTTCTTGTAGTCAACGTGAGAATGCTTGAACGTAACATACAATGAGCTTCCAACCACGGAATCATCCTGAGGGTTGATAGGCGAATGTACTTCATGACAGATGACCATGTACACAGCCAATGAAAAGGCACCCAGTCCTAGACATATGAAGAGGCTTTCCTCAACTTCAGAAATAGAGATGCAGCATTCTGGATTGTAAACCAGATTATCCACCTTTGGATCAGAGATTTGAGCACCCTCAGAATTAACCTCTTGGCTGAGGATTAGATATACTCCAAAACAAAAAGCTATAGCCACTTTTAACCCAATAGCAGGGATTTCTTCAAAGTAGAAGATATGAGTGTAGAGTGCAAGATTTGACCAGTTCTTGCCATCTTCTGGTTCAATATCAAATGTTTCCTTACTGGATTCAGAATCAAGAGTGTCCTCACTAGGATCAGGTATATGAATGCCCACACCAGGGCAAGGTTCAGGAATACCCACATCTGGGCAAAGTTCAGGAATATCCTTGGTAGGATCAGGTGAAGGAATGCCCATGCCAAGGCATAGTTCAGGAATGCCCACACCAGGGCAAGGTTCAAGGACAGAAGAACTGAGGATAGGTGTGCCAACGTCAAGGCTTTGTTTATGGACAAGAGGCTTGAAGACTGGTATGCCCTCATAAGGGTTAGAAACATGTGTCCAAATTTGGGACAGTTGCTGAGATACTTGTACTGGGATCAGGTTCAACTGTAGAAAAAGAAAAATAACCCATTTTAGAGCCATGAACCATACTCTCTTCTGAGCAGAGGGCAAGGCTTTCTTCAGGGTTCACAAACAAAGAATTTACAAGACCCACTTTAGAGCCAAGAACCATACTCACTTCTGAGCAGAGGGCATGGCTATCTTCAGGATCAAGTATTATTACACCCATTTCCAGGTTAAACAAAAGAATACCCATACCCGGGTCAAAAACAGGGGAGTCCACCTTGAGGCCAGGTTTAGTAGTATCATCATGGAAAACAGGGACAGGAATGGCCACTGGGGAATCTTGTTGAAAATATTAGTACAAGTTTCAGGGTCAAGAACGTCCACTTGGGAACTAGATTCAATAATATCCTCACCGGGTTCAGTATCAGGAATTCCTGTACAGGAAACAGATGTAGTAGAAAATGTAGGTTGATGCAAAGTATCTCCCAAGGAAAACATTTTCTTAGATGCAGTAACAGAAGAATTTTGAGAAGGTGGAGTGTACTGAAATATGCCACTCTCAGGTAGATGCGGAGGAATTGTGAAAAGATTCTGACTGAGAAGTTTTCTGGGGTTCAGCAGGCATACTTATTTGAGTTTGAATTTCAGTGCTAAATTATACAGGGACTACCTATTGAAAACTGAAAGGTTGTATATCTGTAAGAAAGTTTTCTTTTGCTTCTAGCATAGGTCTTACAGACATTGGGGCAGCATGAGAGGGGTGTAAGGAATAAGCAGTGGAAAGCAGTGTTTGTAATTGTAGAGTTTGAGAAAAGATACCAATAAATGCTCCAAAAATAAACTGATGGCGACTAGAGACAACATCCAGCTTGGTGTGGAGAGCATCATGAGGCAAGGCACAACATAAACTGAATCAGGAGATTCAGGCTGAGTTTCCTCTTTACACTTCTGATTTTCTGTAGGCAGAAAGATTTTTTTCTTCTTTCTTTTAGAGAGCTTAGATAACTGATATTTCTTCCCATTATGATGCTTCTTAGGGTGGTGCCACTGTGGCCTGGAGTACCTTATATCAGTTTGAGAACAGAAATCCTCTTCATCACTGGATGCATAATTCTGAAGTAATAAATCAGCATAGTTCTTGAAGGGACCATTTCTCCAAACAGCAGTCTGTAAACCAGATGTCTCTTCTTCCAGCTCTGAATCCGTTCAATCTACAGAATCCCTGGGAATATCAGAAATAAGATTATCAGTATTTCCATGAGAGGTTTCATGATGGGAGCTGTCTGCAGCATCTATATTGTAAATATAGCTTCCAAGGATGTCATTATAGCCAATAGGTTGAGGTTTTGTCTGAGTTTGTGGCAAATTAAAGTTGCGCTCATACCAGTCTAATGCCAGTTCAGTTGGATCTGTGAAGTCATCCTCCTCATTGACATATTCAGACTCTGAGTCAGTATCACCAGGATGGGAATCACAAACAGGAGGAGTAGATGGTATTCTGGAACAGTAGTCCTGTCTCTTTAAATCTTTAAAGATCTGATTTTTTTTCTGCTGAATCTATGAATACATCCTCTTTAGTTAGATAGACTCAGAATCAGTTTCACCAAAATAGAAATCATGAACATGAGTAGATGAAATTCTAGAAAAGTGGTTCTGTCTCATTAAATCTTTAAAGATCTGATTTTTTTCTGCTGAATCTATGGATACATTCTCTTCATTTTCATAGTCAGATTCAGAATCAGTTTCACCAAAATGGAAATCACGAACATGAGTAGAGGATACTCTAGAATGGGAGTACTGTGTCTTTAAATTTTTAAAAGTATGAAAATCTTCTGTTTTTCCTTTAGGGATAGCTTGGGTCTGAGATAGGTTGTAATTTTTTATTTTCCTTCGTGGGTCGGTGCATCCACTACCACTGCGGAATCCTTTTTTAGGCATTAGCTTTCTGTCATGTTCCGGTGTGCATGCGCTCAGGATGCAGACCCTCGGGGCAGTGGTAGGGATTTGGATACACCGACCCCTGACCCGGGGAAGAGTATCCTGGACGTGGATAGATGATATTCTGTGATTCATAGTTGCAAGAAGTTATTGTAGAATTCATGGAGAGTACAACATATGTATACAATATATTCTGGCTTCACTGTGACTCATAGTTAGTTAATAGGAGTAGCTGCAGGATTCATGAGAGAAAAATATAGCAATGTAGGATGTTCAGGCTTTTATAGTAAACTGGTAGAAGATTGACTCATAGATGCAAACTAAGATTTGTTGCAGGTTCACAGTACGTAATATTATATAGAGCTGTTTGACAGTAATAAGCAGAGCAGCACAGGTGATAGACAAGTTGCACGTTTAAGGCATTAAATACTGTTTGTGCATATATTGGAGAATCACATGAAAGCTTAGATGCAGAGTTCTGAATATATTAACATATTTGGAGGAGGATATTTCAGCTATGACAACTTGTAGCAGAGAATAGTTATAAAGTTCTGAGTAAGATTCTGTTGTAGTAATTAGAGAGTGATTATAACAAAATGCATACTTGTAATTTAGAATAAAGTTCAGAGTTTGTTAAGTAGCAGTGTCCAGGAAACAAAATGGTATTATATGGATACTTGCGATTAGATGATTTTAATCATAGCTAAAAGGAAAGGCTGTAGCTTGAATATTCTGGTAAAATCCAACAGACCTCTGTTGTTCTGGAACACAACTTTAAAGCTAATGCAATGCACATTAGGCCTGAGATGGTTTAAAAAGAGGTTGAGGGAATCAGGTGCATGAATGATTAATTAGGCAGGTAAGTTGAATGCAGATACTGCCCAAACAGCATGATTGTCAGTAGCAGGGAAGGCAGTTTTAAAGGGAAAGTTTTTTAACATCCACACAATGTATCCTAAGGGGCCGATTTATCAATGCTTCAACAGATAATACGCTGGAATCTCGCATCAAATTAGACGCAAAGTTGATCCGCCATAGTATCAAGATCGTCAAATGTTGAAATGTGTGACGTAATATACGCTCTCGCAATACCAATCCGACGCAGATCGATGCTCGTGTTATTCTAGCGGAATACTGATCATCCGCCATCACATTCGACTCTATTTAACCCTCTTGCCAATTTATCAAACATTCAACAGTTACGCTTGCGTCTATTATGACACAGTGTACCTATCGTTCAAACCGACACCCTTGAGGCCGCTAATGAGATAGAAATCAATGGGAGTCTGAAAACACAGAATGTTTGTTTGATGCTGCAAGACAATTAAGCATATTAGATAATAAAAGTAAATTAGGGAGATATTACCCTACTTATGGATTATGTTACATCTTTGTCTCTCATTACAAAGCAAGGGGACAATATTATTGCTCCAAATTTGGTGCAAAGTATTACTCCAAATTTGGTGCACTAGTAGATATAGGGATACAAATGAAATAAATACATTACATATTATAGTCAACTTTCTTTTTTTTGGGATAAATCTATTTGCACCATGTTTAATGCATGTAATACAAGTCCCACTCTCCACTTCACACCAAATTTGACGCAATATTAAAACTCCTAAAAAATCAACAAACTGGTAAAGTTTTCCACAAATTCTTATTGGTAAATGCTTAATCACGTGATTAATGAAATCAGCCAATCTGATTGAAATATACATTTTCTAACTAATCAAACGAATCAAATTACTATATGCTTGAGTCATTGATCACTCATCAGAACTTGTAAGTGCTATTTGTTACATTGTGTATTATACTTTGAAAGTATGTATATGTGAAATTAGTATTAAAGATAAACATTGATGATGACGTTAGGCCACATAGTGTAATATTTCTGACAATGATTTTAATAATCGAATAATGTTTGAGTCAATATAAAGCTGATAGCTCAAAGGGATATTTTGCATACAAAGAGAGAAGTGCTCTACCAGGAACGAACAACAGCTCAGTGGCTTGTTCTATGGCGATTTACCACCCGGAAGCAGCCTCTTTTAGACCAGTGTGCTTTTCACAGAAGAAAACTTTCCTGAAGTATATCAGTCTGATCCCGCCAAGTAAGGTCAGTCCAGCCCCGAAATACCAGGCAATTCTCCTCTGAACAAGGAACATGACAACCCCAGACGATCGTTTCGGCCTCCTATGGGCCTCGTCAGTGAGGTGCAGCCACATTCCTCTAAGCACACTGGGCAAGGAGTCCACGTCTGGTTTCCCCCATCACCCATAGGGAGACTTCCCCAGGGTCATAATAATTTGCATACAAAGAGAGAAGCGCTCTACCAGGAATGAACAACAGCTCAGTGGCTTGTTCTATGGCGATTTACCACCCGGAAGCAGCCTCTTTTAGACCAGTGTGCTTTTCACAGAAGAAAACTTTCCTGAAGTATATCAGTCTGATCCCGCCAAGTAAGGTCAGTCCAGCCCCGAAATACCAGGCAATTCTCCTCTGAACAAGGAACATGACAACCCCAGACGATCGTTTCGGCCTCCTATGGGCCTCGTCAGTGAGGTGCAGCCACATTCCTCTAAGCACACTGGGCAAGGAGTCCACGTCTGGTTTCCCCATCACCCATAGGGAGACTTCCCCAGGGTCATAATAATTTGCATACAAAGAGAGAAGCGCTCTACCAGGAACGAACAACAGCTCAGTGGCTTGTTCTATGGCGATTTACCACCCGGAAGCAGCCTCTTTTAGACCAGTGTGCTTTTCACAGAAGAAAACTTTCCTGAAGTATATCAGTCTGATCCCGCCAAGTAAGGTCAGTCCAGCCCCGAAATACCAGGCAATTCTCCTCTGAACAAGGAACATGACAACCCCAGACGATCGTTTCGGCCTCCTATGGGCCGAAACGATCCACGGAGTCCACGTCTGGTTTCCCCCATCACCCATAGGGAGACTTCCCCAGGGTCATAATAATTTGCATACAAAGAGAGAAGCGCTCTACCAGGAACGAACAACAGCTCAGTGGCTTGTCCTCACTGACGAGGCCCATAGGAGGCCGAAACGATCGTCTGGGGTTGTCATGTTCCTTGTTCAGAGGAGAATTGCCTGGTATTTCGGGGCTGGACTGACCTTACTTGGCGGGATCAGACTGATATACTTCAGGAAAGTTTTCTTTTGTGAAAAGCACACTGGTCTAAAAGAGGCTGCTTCCGGGTGGTAAATCGCCATAGAACAAGCCACTGAGCTGTTGTTCGTTCCTGGTAGAGCGCTTCTCTCTTTGTATGCAAATTATTATGACCCTGGGGAAGTCTCCCTATGGGTGATGGGGGAAACCAGACGTGGACTCCTTGCCCAGTGTGCTTAGAGGAATGTGGCTGCACCTCACTGACGAGGCCCATAGGAGGCCGAAACGATCGTCTGGGGTTGTCATGTTCCTTGTTCAGAGGAGAATTGCCTGGTATTTCGGGGCTGGTCTGACCTTACTTGGCGGGATCAGACTGATATACTTCAGGAAAGTTTTCTTCTGTGGAAAGCACACTGGTCTAAAAGAGGCTGCTTCCGGGTGGTAAATCGCCATAGAACAAGCCACTGAGCTGTTGTTCGTTCCTGGTAGAGCGCTTCTCTCTTTGTATGCAAATTATTATGACCCTGGGGAAGTCTCCCTATGGGTGATGGGGGAAACCAGACGTGGACTCCTTGCCCAGTGTGCTTAGAGGAATGTGGCTGCACCTCACTGACGAGGCCCATAGGAGGCCGAAACGATCGTCTGGGGTTGTCATGTTCCTTGTTCAGAGGAGAATTGCCTGGTATTTCGGGGCTGGACTGACCTTACTTGGCGGGATCAGACTGATATACTTCAGGAAAGTTTTCTTCTGTGAAAAGCACACTGGTCTAAAAGAGGCTGCTTCCGGGTGGTAAATCGCCATAGAACAAGCCACTGAGCTGTTGTTCGTTCCTGGTAGAGCGCTTCTCTCTTTGTATGCAAATTATTATGACCCTGGGGAAGTCTCCCTATGGGTGATGGGGGAAACCAGACATGGACTCCTTGCCCAGTGTGCTTAGAGGAATGTGGCTGCACCTCACTGACGAGGCCCATAGGAGGCCGAAACGATCGTCTGGGGTTGTCATGTTCTTTGTTCAGAGGAGAATTGCCTGGTATTTCGGGGCTGGACTGACCTTACTTGGCGGGATCAGACTGATATACTTCAGGAAAGTTTTCTTTTGTGAAAAGCACGCTGGTCTAAAAGAGGCTGCTTCCGGGTGGTAAATCGCCATAGAACAAGCCACTGAGCTGTTGTTCGTTCCTGGTAGAGCGCTTCTCTCTTTGTATGCAAATTATTATGACCCTGGGGAAGTCTCCCTATGGGTGATGGGGGAAACCAGACGTGGACTCCTTGCCCAGTGTGCTTAGAGGAATGTGGCTGCACCTCACTGACGAGGCCCATAGGAGGCCGAAACGATCGTCTGGGGTTGTCATGTTCTTTGTTCAGAGGAGAATTGCCTGGTATTTCAGGGCTGGACTGACCTTACTTGGCGGGATCAGACTGATATACTTCAGGAAAGTTTTCTTCTGTGAAAAGCACACTGGTCTAAAAGAGGCTGCTTCCGGGTGGTAAATCGCCATAGAACAAGCCACTGTGCTGTTGTTCGTTCCTGGTAGAGCGCTTCTCTCTTTGTATGCAAATTATTATGACCCTGGGGAAGTCTCCCTATGGGTGATGGGGGAAACCAGACGTGGACTCCTTGCCCAGTGTGCTTAGAGGAATGTTGCTGCACCTCACTGACGAGGCCCATAGGAGGCCGAAACGATCGTCTGGGGTTGTCATGTTCCTTGTTCAGAGGAGAATTGCCTGGTATTTCGGGGCTGGACTGACCTTACTTGGCGGGATCAGACTGATATACTTCAGGAAAGTTTTCTTCTGTGAAAAGCACACTGGTCTAAAAGAGGCTGCTTCCGGGTGGTAAATCGCCATAGAACAAGCCACTGTGCTGTTGTTCGTTCCTGGTAGAGCGCTTCTCTCTTTGTATGCAAATTATTATGACCCTGGGGAAGTCTCCCTATGGGTGATGGGGGAAACCAGACGTGGACTCCTTGCCCAGTGTGCTTAGAGGAATGTGGCTGCACCTCACTGACGAGGCCCATAGGAGGCCGAAACGATCGTCTGGGGTTGTCATGTTCCTTGTTCAGAGGAGAATTGCCTGGTATTTCGGGGCTGGACTGACCTTACTTGGCGGGATCAGACTGATATACTTCAGGAAAGTTTTCTTCTGTGAAAAGCACACTGGTCTAAAAGAGGCTGCTTCCGGGTGGTAAATCGCCATAGAACAAGCCACTGAGCTGTTGTTCGTTCCTGGTAGAGCGCTTCTCTCTTTGTATGCAAATTATTATGACCCTGGGGAAGTCTCCCTATGGGTGATGGGGGAAACCAGACGTGGACTCCTTGCCCAGTGTGCTTAGAGGAATGTGGCTGCACCTCACTGACGAGGCCCATAGGAGGCCGAAACGATCGTCTGGGGTTGTCATGTTCCTTGTTCAGAGGAGAATTGCCTGGTATTTCGGGGCTGGACTGACCTTACTTGGCGGGATCAGACTGATATACTTCAGGAAAATTTTCTTCTGTGAAAAGCACACTGGTCTAAAAGAGGCTGCTTCCGGGTGGTAAATCGCCATAGAACAAGCCACTGTGCTGTTGTTCGTTCCTGGTAGAGCGCTTCTCTCTTTGTATACAAATTATTATGACCCTGGGGAAGTCTCCCTATGGGTGATGGGGGAAACCAGATGTGGACTCCTTGCCCAGTGTGCTTAGAGGAATGTGGCTGCACCTCACTGACGAGGCCCATAGGAGGCCGAAACGATCGTCTGGGGTTGTCATGTTCCTTCTTCAGAGGAGAATTGCCTGGTATTTCGGGGCTGGACTGACCTTACTTGGCGGGATCAGACTGATATACTTCAGGAAAGTTTTCTTCTGTGAAAAGCACACTGGTCTAAAAGAGGCTGCTTCCGGGTGGTAAATTGCCATAGAACAAGCCACTGTGCTGTTGTTCGTTCCTGGTAGAGCGCTTCTCTCTGTGTATGCAAATTATTATGACCCTGGGGAAGTCTCCCTATGGGTGATGGGGGAAACCAGACGTGGACTCCTTGCCCAGTGTGCTTAGAGGAATGTGGCTGCACCTCACTGACGAGGCCCATAGGAGGCCGAAACGATCGTCTGGGGTTGTCATGTTCCTTGTTCAGAGGAGAATTGCCTGGTATTTCGGGGCTGGACTGACCTTACTTGGCGGGATCAGACTGATATACTTCAGGAAAGTTTTCTTCTGTGAAAAGCACACTGGTCTAAAAGAGGCTGCTTCCGGGTGGTAAATCGCCATAGAACAAGCCACTGTGCTGTTGTTCGTTCCTGGTAGAGCGCTTCTCTCTTTGTATGCAAATTATTATGACCCTGGGGAAGTCTCCCTATGGGTGATGGGGGAAACCAGACGTGGACTCCTTGCCCAGTGTGCTTAGAGGAATGTGGCTGCACCTCACTGACGAGGCCCATAGGAGGCCGAAACGATCGTCTGGGGTTGTCATGTTCCTTGTTCAGAGGAGAATTGCCTGGTATTTCGGGGCTGGACTGACCTTACTTGGTGGGATCAGACTGATATACTTCAGGAAAGTTTTCTTCTGTGAAAAGCACACTGGTCTAAAAGAGGCTGCTTCCGGGTGGTAAATCGCCATAGAACAAGCCACTGTGCTGTTGTTCGTTCCTGGTAGAGCGCTTCTCTCTTTGTATGCAAATTATTATGACCCTGGGGAAGTCTCCCTATGGGTGATGGGGGAAACCAGACGTGGACTCCTTGCCCAGTGTGCTTAGAGGAATGTGGCTGCACCTCACTGACGAGGCCCATAGGAGGCCGAAACGATCGTCTGGGGTTGTCATGTTCCTTGTTCAGAGGAGAATTGCCTGGTATTTCGGGGCTGGACTGACCTTACTTGGCGGGATCAGACTGATATACTTCAGGAAAGTTTTCTTCTGTGAAAAGCACACTGGTCTAAAAGAGGCTGCTTCCGGGTGGTAAATCGCTATAGAACAAGCCACTGTGCTGTTGTTCGTTCCTGGTAGAGCGCTTCTCTCTTTGTATGCAAATTATTATGACCCTGGGGAAGTCTCCCTATGGGTGATGGGGGAAACCAGACGTGGACTCCTTGCCCAGTGTGCTTAGAGGAATGTGGCTGCACCTCACTGACGAGGCCCATAGGAGGCCGAAACGATCGTCTGGGGTTGTCATGTTCCTTCTTCAGAGGAGAATTGCCTGGTATTTCGGGGCTGGACTGACCTTACTTGGCGGGATCAGACTGATATACTTCAGGAAAGTTTTCTTCTGTGAAAAGCACACTGGTCTAAAAGAGGCTGCTTCCGGGTGGTAAATTGCCATAGAACAAGCCACTGTGCTGTTGTTCGTTCCTGGTAGAGCGCTTCTCTCTGTGTATGCAAATTATTATGACCCTGGGGAAGTCTCCCTATGGGTGATGGGGGAAACCAGACGTGGACTCCTTGCCCAGTGTGCTTAGAGGAATGTGGCTGCACCTCACTGACGAGGCCCATAGGAGGCCGAAACGATCGTCTGGGGTTGTCATGTTCCTTGTTCAGAGGAGAATTGCCTGGTATTTCGGGGCTGGACTGACCTTACTTGGCGGGATCAGACTGATATACTTCAGGAAAGTTTTCTTCTGTGAAAAGCACACTGGTCTAAAAGAGGCTGCTTCCGGGTGGTAAATCGCCATAGAACAAGCCACTGTGCTGTTGTTCGTTCCTGGTAGAGCGCTTCTCTCTTTGTATGCAAATTATTATGACCCTGGGGAAGTCTCCCTATGGGTGATGGGGGAAACCAGACGTGGACTCCTTGCCCAGTGTGCTTAGAGGAATGTGGCTGCACCTCACTGACGAGGCCCATAGGAGGCCGAAACGATCGTCTGGGGTTGTCATGTTCCTTGTTCAGAGGAGAATTGCCTGGTATTTCGGGGCTGGACTGACCTTACTTGGTGGGATCAGACTGATATACTTCAGGAAAGTTTTCTTCTGTGAAAAGCACACTGGTCTAAAAGAGGCTGCTTCCGGGTGGTAAATCGCCATAGAACAAGCCACTGTGCTGTTGTTCGTTCCTGGTAGAGCGCTTCTCTCTTTGTATGCAAATTATTATGACCCTGGGGAAGTCTCCCTATGGGTGATGGGGGAAACCAGACGTGGACTCCTTGCCCAGTGTGCTTAGAGGAATGTGGCTGCACCTCACTGACGAGGCCCATAGGAGGCCGAAACGATCGTCTGGGGTTGTCATGTTCCTTGTTCAGAGGAGAATTGCCTGGTATTTCGGGGCTGGACTGACCTTACTTGGCGGGATCAGACTGATATACTTCAGGAAAGTTTTCTTCTGTGAAAAGCACACTGGTCTAAAAGAGGCTGCTTCCGGGTGGTAAATCGCCATAGAACAAGCCACTGTGCTGTTGTTCGTTCCTGGTAGAGCGCTTCTCTCTTTGTATGCAAATTATTATGACCCTGGGGAAGTCTCCCTATGGGTGATGGGGGAAACCAGACGTGGACTCCTTGCCCAGTGTGCTTAGAGGAATGTGGCTGCACCTCACTGACGAGGCCCATAGGAGGCCGAAACGATCGTCTGGGGTTGTCATGTTCCTTGTTAAGAGGAGAATTGCCTGGTATTTCGGGGCTGGACTGACCTTACTTGGCTGGATCAGACTGATATACTTCAGGAAAGTTTTCTTCTGTGAAAAGCACACTGGTCTAAAAGAGGCTGCTTCCGGGTGGTAAATCGCCATAGAACAAGCCACTGTGCTGTTGTTCGTTCCTGGTAGAGCGCTTCTCTCTTTGTATGCAAATTATTATGACCCTGGGGAAGTCTCCCTATGGGTGATGGGGGAAACCAGACGTGGACTCCTTGCCCAGTGTGCTTAGAGGAATGTGGCTGCACCTCACTGACGAGGCCCATAGGAGGCCGAAACGATCGTCTGGGGTTGTCATGTTCCTTGTTCAGAGGAGAATTGCCTGGTATTTCGGGGCTGGACTGACCTTACTTGGCGGGATCAGACTGATATACTTCAGGAAAGTTTTCTTCTGTGAAAAGCACACTGGTCTAAAAGAGGCTGCTTCCGGGTGGTAAATCGCCATAGAACAAGCCACTGTGCTGTTGTTCGTTCCTGGTAGAGCGCTTCTCTCTTTGTATGCAAATTATTATGACCCTGGGGAAGTCTCCCTATGGGTGATGGGGGAAACCAGACGTGGACTCCTTGCCCAGTGTGCTTAGAGGAATGTGGCTGCACCTCACTGACGAGGCCCATAGGAGGCCGAAACGATCGTCTGGGGTTGTCATGTTCCTTGTTCAGAGGAGAATTGCCTGGTATTTCGGGGCTGGACTGACCTTACTTGGCGGGATCAGACTGATATACTTCAGGAAAGTTTTCTTCTGTGAAAAGCACACTGGTCTAAAAGAGGCTGCTTCCGGGTGGTAAATCGCCATAGAACAAGCCACTGTGCTGTTGTTCGTTCCTGGTAGAGCGCTTCTCTCTTTGTATGCAAATTATTATGACCCTGGGGAAGTCTCCCTATGGGTGATGGGGGAAACCAGACGTGGACTCCTTGCCCAGTGTGCTTAGAGGAATGTGGCTGCACCTCACTGACGAGGCCCATAGGAGGCCGAAACGATCGTCTGGGGTTGTCATGTTCCTTGTTCAGAGGAGAATTGCCTGGTATTTCGGGGCTGGACTGACCTTACTTGGTGGGATCAGACTGATATACTTCAGGAAAGTTTTCTTCTGTGAAAAGCACACTGGTCTAAAAGAGGCTGCTTCCGGGTGGTAAATCGCCATAGAACAAGCCACTGTGCTGTTGTTCGTTCCTGGTAGAGCGCTTCTCTCTTTGTATGCAAATTATTATGACCCTGGGGAAGTCTCCCTATGGGTGATGGGGAAAACCAGACGTGGACTCCTTGCCCAGTGTGCTTAGAGGAATGTGGCTGCACCTCACTGACGAGGCCCATAGGAGGCCGAAACGATCGTCTGGGGTTGTCATGTTCCTTGTTCAGAGGAGAATTGCCTGGTATTTCGGGGCTGGACTGACCTTACTTGGCGGGATCAGACTGATATACTTCAGGAAAGTTTTCTTCTGTGAAAAGCACACTGGTCTAAAAGAGGCTGCTTCCGGGTGGTAAATCGCCATAGAACAAGCCACTGTGCTGTTGTTCGTTCCTGGTAGAGCGCTTCTCTCTTTGTATACAAATTATTATGACCCTGGGGAAGTCTCCCTATGGGTGATGGGGGAAACCAGATGTGGACTCCTTGCCCAGTGTGCTTAGAGGAATGTGGCTGCACCTCACTGACGAGGCCCATAGGAGGCCGAAACGATCGTCTGGGGTTGTCATGTTCCTTGTTCAGAGGAGAATTGCCTGGTATTTCGGGGCTGGACTGACCTTACTTGGCGGGATCAGACTGATATACTTCAGGAAAGTTTTCTTCTGTGAAAAGCACACTGGTCTAAAAGAGGCTGCTTCCGGGTGGTAAATCGCCATAGAACAAGCCACTGTGCTGTTGTTCGTTCCTGGTAGAGCGCTTCTCTCTTTGTATGCAAATTATTATGACCCTGGGGAAGTCTCCCTATGGGTGATGGGGGAAACCAGACGTGGACTCCTTGCCCAGTGTGCTTAGAGGAATGTGGCTGCACCTCACTGACGAGGCCCATAGGAGGCCGAAACGATCGTCTGGGGTTGTCATGTTCCTTGTTCAGAGGAGAATTGCCTGGTATTTCGGGGCTGGACTGACCTTACTTGGCGGGATCAGACTGATATAGTTCAGGAAAGTTTTCTTCTGTGAAAAGCACACTGGTCTAAAAGAGGCTGATTCCGGGTGGTAAATCGCCATAGAACAAGCCACTGTGCTGTTGTTCGTTCCTGGTAGAGCGCTTCTCTCTTTGTATGCAAATTATTATGACCCTGGGGAAGTCTCCCTATGGGTGATGGGGGAAACCAGACGTGGACTCCTTGCCCAGTGTGCTTAGAGGAATGTGGCTGCACCTCACTGACGAGGCCCATAGGAGGCCGAAACGATCGTCTGGGGTTGTCATGTTCCTTGTTCAGAGGAGAATTGCCTGGTATTTCGGGGCTGGACTGACCTTACTTGGCGGGATCAGACTGATATACTTCAGGAAAGTTTTCTTCTGTGAAAAGCACACTGGTCTAAAAGAGGCTGCTTCCGGGTGGTAAATCGCCATAGAACAAGCCACTGTGCTGTTGTTCGTTCCTGGTAGAGCGCTTCTCTCTTTGTATGCAGCTCAAAGGGATAGTCTACCTAACATTAAACTGACATGAATCAGATACAGCAGAAATTAAAATCACCTCTTTACTGTCATGCTATTTTCTTCCTTCTCTTGAGTTTCATTTTCATTAAGAAATGTCATCTTAAATGCCAGCCCATTTTTTAACACCTGTGTAGGGGTGGTGTTTCAAACTAGACTGCAATCAGGAAGGGTTACAGGGTGCAGAGAGAAAATTGTCCCAGCTCTTAAAATATCCATTGATTGCAAATAAATACATATGATACCCTGATTACATGTTATATTTGCAATTATTCTTTTTCAGAATAATTATATATTTACACTATATACATATATTTGTTTAGAACAAAAAAAAGGAATTTAGGCACATGTAAATATGTTTGCAAAAGATTTCTCATATAACATATATATATATATATATATATATATATATATATATATTGTAGCACTCACTGGTTCTTAAATGAAAAATCTTAATTTCCACTGTAACGTTTCGTGGTTGCCCCCGTCCTCAGACAGCTTCATACAAACTAACAGTGCTTTTAAACCCTCCACCATTCAGGACTCCGTCCTTGCTGTTGCCAGTGGCGTGCCGGATATGACGTCATGTTTCTATGGCGCTCAGTGTATGGCCAGTGTGTATAGGTTGTCAAGGGATACCAGGATGCCACTCAACTCCAGCTGGCAGTAGGAAGTCTCTGGGTGCTACATTAAAAAAAACCAAAAATATTTACAAGCATTTAAGTGAACGATATAGGGATATATGTGTTGCTAAAGTATGGTCAAAGTAATATACATGTTATTTTACCATCTTATTTATGTACTCAATAATTTTACAAATTTATTAGAGGCTAAAACACAGTATATCATACTTTACTGTCCCCTGAATAAAAAGATAAAGTATCAATATCAAATCATTAACAGAATGTATCCCCTAAGTGTAGATAATAAGTATTCTGAGCATCTACTCATGTTCTAAGGATGTATGGAGCCACAGATTTTAAAGGGCGTGAGCTAAGGATCCCTATATCCAATAGCGGGGTATCTTAATATATGATTATCAGGGAGAACTAATAAGATCCCTAATGGGGAATTTTTAAAGGGTAGTTCATATATAGTTCATATATAACAATGCCAGTCCAGGCTAGTGTTCAGCCCCCTTGGGGTCAAGGTACCCAGAACATAGATCCACCTTGATTCTGTTTGTAGGAGCATTTTTGCTCTGTCACCTCCCCTATCTGGTACCGGAACATGATCAATAATGGTATAGCATAGACCGTTGACCTTATGGCCTGCCTCCAGGAAGTGTCTGGCCACAGGTTGTTCGGACTCTTTTTGTCCAATGCTGCCCGGATGGCCGCTCTATGGTTAGCCTTTCTGATTCTGAGGGTGTCTATCATTTTCCCTACATAAAATTTCCCCCAAGGGCAATGTAACATGTAGACTATGTGGGTAGTTGTGCACGTGACCCTGTGTTTTAGAAAGTATTTTTTTTATTTATATGGATGGTTAAAATACTTCCCTGTGGTCAGTCCATTACATGTCACACAGCCCAGGCACCTATAAGAGCCCTTGTCTTGTTGGAGCCATGTATCTGTAATATAACAGAGGCGTGGGTCCGTGTGAATCAGGTGATCCCGGAATGATTTTGCTTTCCTGTATCCAATCCTAGATGGTCTTAGATTTTTGAAAGGTAAGTTACCATCCGTTTCCACAATTGGCTAGAATTTCCTTATGATATTAGCTACTTGCTCATCCCCTGGGGTATAGGTAAGTGTCAACGTCAGTGTATCCTCATCCTTGTCTGTAGACTTGCTATTGGTGAGTAGCATCTGTTGGTTGTCCTCTCGTACTTTGTTACGGCTCTATTGCAGAATTCTTTTAGTGTATCCTCTGTTGCTGAATTGTTGTTCCAATTCCTCAAGTTGTTTTTCCTTCTTTTTGGTCTCAGTGTTGTTTCTTATTACTCTTTTCATCTGAGAGGTTGGTAATGCCTTTTTAAATGCAGATGGATGACAACTCCTAGCGTGGAGGAGAGAGTTTTTGTCTGTGCTCTTTCGGTAGAGTGTAGTCATTAATTTTCCTTTGTTATATATCCTTAGGTCTAGGAAGTAGATCAGGGTTAAGCTCCTTTCAATTTTAAATGGTTGTTATCTTTGTTCAATCCCAGAAACCATGCTTCCAGATCTTCCTCTGTGCCCCTCCAGAGAATGAACAGGTCATCTATATACCTTTGGTATATCATGACTCTATTGTCAATGAATGCCCTTGTACCCTGGGTCTCAAAATCGGCCATGTAGAGATTCGCATAGGCCGGGGCTACATTTGACCCCCATGGCCGTCCCCGCTATTTGCAAATAATACTTTTGTTCATAATGAAAGTAATTATAGTCCAAGCACACATGGAGTAGTTCCAATATAATATCCTCCGGAGGTCCTATATAGGGATATTTTCTTAGTGTTCTCCAGATTGAACTCATCCCTTCCCCATGTGGGATAACTGTATATAGGCTAGTGACATCCAGTGTCACTAGCCATATTTCTTCAGATACCTTCTTGTTGTTCAACAGTTTAATCATTGTGCTTGAATCTAGTGTAAATGTCTCCATGTTGTGGACCATCGGTTGGAATAGGGTATCCAAATAGACTGCAATAGGTTGTAGTATTGAGCCTATTGCCAATACTATTGGCCTTCCTGGTGGAAAATACAAATTTTTGTGGATTTTCGGTACCGTATACAGTACCGGTATTCTTGGATGCTCAGTGGTAAGGTATTTCCAAAGTTCCTCGGTTATGTAATTTTCCTCTTTGGCCATTTTTAGTATAGCATCTATCTCCTTCTTGAAGGCTGAAGTCGGATTGCCTGAGAGTGGTTTATAGGTCTTGTTGTCACTTAGCTGTTGAATTATTTCCCCACGGTAATCCTTATAATTCATAATCACCAGGGCTCCCACCTTATCCGCCTCCCGGATGATGTCCTTATCATCTTTCAATTTCTTTAACGCTGTCCATTCTGCCTTAGTAAAGTTAGTACTTATGCGTGTTGAGGGATTGCCAATTAGATCCTTTGTTATCATTCTGGTAAATATGTTTATTCTTGGGTTGGCACTATTTGGTCGAAGGTGCTTTTGTTCTTAAGCTTGTTGTATTCGCCTTGTTTGGTTCCAAAATATTCCCTTAGTCTTAAAATTCTCCCAAATTTTTGGGCATCCACATATCGTTAGAATTCATCCCGTCTGGGTGTTGGTACAAATGATAGGCCTTTATTTAATTCCTTGTGTATCTGCCCCTCCAGGGGGACGTGGCGGTCTTCTTATATCCCCCCTCTGTAGTTGTGCCCTCTTCCTACCCCGTTTTTTGAGTGAGTGATGACACCTTGGTAATGTTCTGATTGCTGGCCCTGGTTGTTGTTCCCATCCTCGGACTCTGAGCTGTTTCCTGAGCTGTCAATGGTATTAAGTGACCTTGGTTTGGTAAACCTTTGTCTCCAACCCCTATTTTGTCTATAGGAGGAGCACTCCTCAGGTGATAGTCGCCACTTGCAGACCTGTTTGTCCTTGTAATCACTGGTCACAGTTTCTAGCTTCCTATTTTTGAATGTTATTAGCTCATCTTCATATTTTTTCATATCATCCTTTATTTGCTTTAACCAATCCTTGTCTTTATCCAGATTACATTTTTCAAGGCTTGCTTGTTCCATGGCATCTATTTGGTTCTTTGTAATTATTAGTAGTCTACTTGCCTCTTCTATTACCAATAGGATCAGGTCTAGGGAGCACTTGTTTAATATATTACACCACTTAGTGCAGAAGTCGGGGTTGTTTCTTCCTATTGTGGGTAGATTTTTTATCCTAAATCCCCTTGGTATAAACTTTCTTCGATTATACTCAGAGAGGTAGCTCCCATGGAGCGAGTAGTCCACATATTTTCTTTTTAATTTTATTAATTTTTTTTTTTTTATTATTGCTAATGCTGCAAATCTAATCCTTGCGGCATCAGCCTCTGTAAAAAAGAACTCATCTGCTCCCTTGATTTGTTCTTATTCCCCACTTATTCCTGACTCCTCCATTATTACAAGGATATTAAAATCATCAGTGGGGTAAAGGGCCTTGCATATGTAAATATGCTGATGCTTCTATATACTGATTTCCTTTGGCGTTTCCTTTATCTCCACTGTTCTTTTTATGTACAGTCCCATGAGACAGTATATATTGTTTGTTGATACTTATATCCACTTGTATTTCTTATTGCAGTCTATTTGGATACCCTATTCCAACCGATGGTCCACAACATGAAGACATTTACACTGGATTCAAGCACAATGATTAAACTGTTGAACAACAAGGAGGTATCTGAAGAAATATGGCTTGTGACACTGGATATCACTAGCCTATATACAGTTATCCCACATAGGGAAGGGATGAGTTCAATCCGGAGAACACTAAGAAAATATCCCTATATAGGACCTCCTGAGTATATTATATTGGAACTACTCTGTGTGTGCTTGAAATATAATTACTTTGGTTATGAACAAAAGTATAATTTGCAAATAGCGGGGACGGCAATGGGGTCAAACGTAGCCCCGGCCTGCGCGAATCTCTACATGGCCGATTTTGAGACCCAGGGTACAAGGGCGTTCATGGACAATATAGTCATGATATACCAACGGTATATAGACGACCTGTTCATCCTCTGGAGGGGCACAGAGGAAGATCTGGAAGCATGATTTCTGGGATTGAACAAAGATAACAACCATTTAAAATTTAAAATGGAAAGGAGCTTAACCCAGATCGACTTCCTAGACCCAAGGATATATAAGAACAAAGGAAAATTATTGACTACACTCTACCGAAAGAGCACGGACAAAAACACTTTCCTCCACGCTTGGAGTTGTTATCCATCTGCATTAAAAAAGGCATTACTAACGTCTCAGATGAAAAAAGTAATAAGAAACAACACTGAGACCTAAAACAAGGAAAAACAACTTGAGGAATTGGAACAACAATTCAGCAACAGAGGATACACTAAAAGAATTCTGCAAGAGAGCCGTAACAAAGTACGAGAGGACAACCAACAGATGCTACTCACCAATAGCAAGTCTACAGAAAAGGATGAGGATATGCTGACGTTGACACTTACCTATACCCCAGGGGATGAGCAAGTAGCTAATACCATAAGGAAATTCTGGCCATTTGTAGAAACGGATGGTAACTTACCTTTCAAAAATCTAAGACCATCTAGGAATGGATACAGGAAAGCAAAATCACTCCGGGATCACCTTATTCACACGGACCCACGCCCCTGTTATATAACTGATACATGGCTCCAACAAAACAAGGACTGTTATAGGTGCCTGGGCTGTGTGACATGTAATGGACTGACCACAGGGAAGTATTTTAACCATCCATATAAAAACAAAAAATATTTTCTTAAACACAGGGTTACGTGCACGACTACCCACATAGTCTACATGTTACATTGCCCTTGTTTGGAAATTTTATGTAGGGAAAACGATAGACACCCTCAGAATTAGAATGGCCAACCATAGAGCGGCCATCCGGGTAGAATTGGACAAGAGAGAGTCTGAACAACCTGTGGCCAGACACTTCCTGGAGGGAAGCCATAAGGTCAACAATCTACGCTATACCATTATTGATCATGTTCCGGTACCACATAGGGGAGGCGACCGACAAAAAATGCTCCCACAAACAGAATCAAGGTGAATCTATGTTCTGGGTACCTTGACCCCAAGGGGGGTGAACACTAGCCTGGACTGGCATTGTTATATATGAACTATATATGAACTACCCTTTAAAAATTCCCCATTAGGGATCTTATTAGTTCTCCCTGATAATCACATATTAAGATACCCTGCTATTGAATATAGGGATCATTAGCTCATGCCCTTTAAAATCTGTGACTCCATACATCCTTATAACATGAGTAGATGCTCAGAATATTTATTATCTACACTTAGGGGATACATTCTGTTAATGATTTGATATTGATACTATATCTTTTTATTCAGGGGACAGTAAAGTATGATATACCGTATTTTAGACTCTACTAAATTTGTAAAATTATTGAGTACATAAATTAGATGGCAAAATAACATGTATACCAATTTGACCATACTTTAGCAACACATATATCCCTATAGTTCAGATAAATGTTTGTAAATATTTTTGCTTGTTTTTAATGTAGCACCCAGAGACTTCCTCCTGCCAGCTGGAGTCGAGTGGCGTCCTGGTATCCCTTGACAACCTATACACACTGGCCATACACTGAGATGACGTCATATCCGGCACGCCACTGGCAACGGCGTGGACGGAGTCCTGAACTGTGGAGGGTTTAAAAGTAAGTAAAGCACTGTTAGTTTGTATTAAGCTGTCTGAGGAGGGGGGCAACCCTGAAACGTTACAGAGGAAATAAAGTTTTTTTCATTTAAGACCCAGTGAGTGCTACAGTTATTATGGGACATATTGATTACTTCAATAGGGACATTGGGCAATAGAATACTACGGATGCCTTGCTTGCAGCGTGGCAGTCGGAATGCTTCATCCCTGCTAAATTTGGATATATATACTGTATATATGAAAAATTAAAAAGAATGCAGCCGCACAAGAGGAATCAGAGGGCTAAGTAAAAAAAAGTTTCTTTATTATGTGTCCATTAAAAAATGGTACAAGTCTGACAAACGCCCGGACTAGTTTCATGCTCCACCATAGGGTAAGTTTGTTAGGTGCACACTCCCTATTTAAAGGGAAAGAGCACCAAATAATCAATTAATTAAAAACAATACAAAAGTATATACAATTTATACAAAAAGGTATCTTAAATACAAATGCTATGATATCAGAAACAAAGGATGAGCAATAGAAAACATAAGCAGCAGTTGTATAATTATACAAAAGTTATTTAGAATATGTCCAGTGTGTTAATTATGGAACAAACTTCCAATACACCATTGCACTAGTAACATCAATATAAATATAAAGATAAAGGATACATATACCAGTGCACGAATACAAGCGCACCCCTATATTAATTCACAATGGAATCTACCATAATGCAATAGAGTAATGATAGAATATTAAATGACACATATTAATATGTTATTTCATCAATGCATAAGGCTACATGGACCAACAATGGGAAAATCTGAAAACATAATAACAACATGTATATATGTATATAAATATTAAATTTTCAATTATTATTCAACAAAATAACTCATATCCTATTTGCGATTCAAACCCTGGGGGGTGATAGTCCTCAATCTATATATCCAATATAGTTCTTGTTTAAATAGCAACTTAATTCCGTCACCTCCCCTGGGTATATATATATATATATATATATATATATACACACACACACACACACACACACACACACATACACACAAGTATGTGCAAAGATATATGTACATATTCTAGCATTAATAATCATTTTAAAAAAAAGAAAAAAACAATGAGATAGGCATATCATGATTTATAGAAATACAAATACACATTAATTTATGTGAAAATATCATTTATCAGATTTTTTGTATAACAAATAAAAAAATAACTTTCAATGAGATATTATTGTTTGTTCAGGTATAAATCTAGCTATTTCTTGGACATTAACAGATGAAAAATAAAAGATTAGATTTAGAGAAATGTGCTTGTTCATGGACAGTAATGAAATGGAATAAAGTTGGAAAAAAAAAGAATATCCGCAACATCGATGACTCTTATTTATCAACAGTCCAATGCTCACGCCATACTTGATACGCGTGTTTTTGACAGACTGTTTAATAAATAAGGCAGTCGTATGTATATTTGCGGCAGCAATGTCTTGTGATGTCTGGCGAGCTTATTGGCTCCATCGAATGCGTTGAGATTGACTCAATGATAAATCGGCCCCAAAATGTCTTATCTTGCAGGGTGTGTGTAAGTACCAAATCTCCTTCTTTGTTGCTAGTGTGATTGCATGTGTGTAGTTAAATGTGTATGTTTGTGTGTGTGTGAGTACATGTGTGTAGTTAAATGTGTATGTTTGTGTGTGTGTGAGTACATGTGTGTAGTTAAATGTGTATGTTTGTGTGTGTGTGAGTACATGTGTGTAGTTAAATGTGTATGTTTGTGTGTGTGTGGGTACATGTGTGTAGTGTTGAGTGTCAGTGTGTGTGAGTACCATTACCTACCAACCTTCTATTCAAACTCTCTCAGCTGCCCTGCTTATATATATATTGTCACCTGAGATGTTTTTGTGGGACAGGTTGACATCCTTGGTCAGGCTAAATTACTTCCTTAGCTTACCTTAAGACCTTGGGCTAGATTACAAGTGGAGCTTAAAAATATTAGCACCGCTCAAGTTAAATCAATATCACTCCTATTCTTGCACTCATATTACAAGTTTAACATAAAAGATTTTGCTCAAATGAAAGCCTCAGGCAGTCTAAAATTTTTAAAGGTCGTATAGCGCAGCCACTCTAAGGGCCCAATGTTAAACGCATCGTAATAATAATGGCAATATTTTAAAAAGGAATCAGTCTTGCGATCAAGATTAACAGTGAACTGCTAAAAAGGGATTCATCTCTGTGGGTGGAGGTGCTTTTCTGATACTAACAGAATTTTAAAAGCAGCGTCACCACCTACATTTTAGGTGTAATGTAAATGATCCATTTAGACAGCATTGTATGGAGATATAATTTGCATAAGTCAACAGAAACTCAACCCCTCTTGTTATAATACAATAATGAAACTAGGACATGAATAATACACCTATAGGAGCTGGGAGATTGTGGGTATTTTGTACATACATATAAATAAAACACTGTATTCATATTTTATTGTATAATGCTACAATATGTATTTTAAAGTGACTTTAAACACTAAGGGCTAGATTACAAGTGGCGCAGTTTTTTGCATTTTCGCTATCGCAATAACTCATATCTTTGAGCCCTTATACCTTTTGTGTGCAATATTTTTGTAAAATAATTTTTTATTAGACAGTGTAAATATGAGTGTAAGTGTACTTTGTAATGTATTTTTGAAGTGCTTTGTGCAACTTTATTGTTTTGGAAAACAGTTAACCACAACTCTGAGATTGCGGTAAGGATTGTAGCGCAATAACGATTTTGTGCCTCACTTTTAATCTAGCCCTTTCTGTTTTACAGTTGTGAAGAAGTTACTCACATGCTTCACTACAGCATAGTTTCCTAGTGAGTAAAACGAGGCTTCCTGTATACAGAGACAATAATTGCTGTTTGAAAGAAAGTACAAACTCGTACATAGTGTCACCCACAAAAGCAAAACATCACAAATCCCCACATAATAATATTTACAAAATCCTGGACACCAAAACATTAGTGTCTATAAGTAAACTGAGGTCTCTGAGTTCCTCATCCAAGTCAACTCTGGTATCATCTTTGAACAATAACTAAAATGTGTCGTTTTGAATATAAAAATGTATGTTCAACAGGCTAGAATACCCTTTTTAGATATCAATTGACTTGAGTGTCTCTTTAAATATGTAACACTGTTAATATTGATAAGCTTTATTTAACTAATATTTTTTTATCTGAATATTTTAAACAGAAGAAATGTAACTGTTATCAGTGCAATGTTTAATGATTCTGTGTGGCAGATTTAGCCTATTTTGGCTGCAGGCTCGTTTAGGTGGCACACGCAGCTGGCAGCATTAAATAAGTGTTTGATCATAGAATGATAAATACGCCCAAAATTTGCGAGCGGACAGGTTCACTACCTTGTACTTCCAGAGAATGATAAATCTGCCCCTGTGAATTAACATATTTTGGTGAACTGTTGATTTTTGTAGATACAAAAAAAAGATATAGATAAATGTTTTCTAGGGTGTATACTAGATATACAAAGAATATGGAATTAGCTAATCATTTAGGATTTTATTATTAAGCATCAAAGTGTTGCTTCCTTCAAAAAATATTTTTGCTATTAGATCTCTAGCTAAATATTTGATCAAAAATTTGTATAGTTAGAATTATATTAACAATTGATTTTGCATTTTACGTTTTGCATGTTAAGACAATGGTAGCGCGAAAGGTGGAAATACCACCCAGAACTATAAACATAGTTATTGCTTCTCTAAGCCTTCTGGTTAGTGTTTGCTTTGTAAAAGCTTTCACCATGATTATGTAAAACTGTGAAATAAAGAACTATTAACAATGATTTAAAACATTTTCAGGCACGTGCTCCTTATTGTGCCTACGCCATCCCAGTAAAATGAATCTTTCAACACAACCTTATGATAATTCCCTACTTAACAAACACCTGGATAAATAAACAGGGGGTGCAACCGGCTACAATCATAGTGATGGATTAAAGGGACACTCATGTCAAAATAAACATTTATGATTCAGACAGAGTATGCAGTTTTAAGACACTTTCCAATTTACTTCCATTGTCAAATTTTGCACAGTCTTTTTATATTCACACTTTCTGGGGAACAAGATCGTACTGAGCATGTGCACAAGCTCACATGGTATACGTATACTAGTCTGTGATTGGCTGATGTCTGTCACATGAAACAGGGGGCCGGAAAATGGGAGAAAAAAAATAATGTATTATAAAAAAATCGAATGCTTATTTGAAATTTTGAGTAATTGCTATTGCATTGTCTTTTTATTATGTACTTGTTAATTATGTAATTCTACTGCATTGAGTGGTCCTTTAAAGTTTCATCCTCTTTATTTTATATTGTAGTAAGATATTTTAATGAATCTATTTTTTTAAATCATATACCTACAAACATGTCTACTCTATATTCATGTTACAGATGAGGCACTGCAAGTCATTTTAATCCTATCAAATTGCAATAGTTGGTAACATGGAGTTTGGAATATTTATTCTCCATAAAGTGACTTCAGTTTTAGCAATATTTGTGAAATAAAAGTTATATTTTTGTAACAATGTATTATCTAGAATAATTAGGACAAATACAATTATAAGTAGCAGAGCTCAAGGAGAACCACAGTCTTTCTGCAAAATTAAACTAAACTCAAATAGCAACACAATTTCCTGTGAACTGTCATCATGACTGTGCAAACAATTTGCAGCTTTTATGTCAGCCACATGGAAGTTATTTTACCTGCATTGTAGTGCAAATTAAAGGGACAGTCAAGTCCAAAAAAAACCTTCTATGATTCAAATAGGGAATGTAATTTTAAACAACTTTCCAATTTACTTTTATCACCAATTTTGCTTTGTTCTTTTGGTATTCTTAGTTGAAAACTAAACCTAGGAGGTTCATATGCTAATTTCTTAGACCTTGAAGGCCGCCTCTAATCTAAATGCATTTTGACAGTTTTTAACCACTAGAGGGTGTTAGTTCATGTGTTTCATATAGATAACATTGATGCACATGAATTTACCATGGAGTGAGCACTGATTGGCTAAAATACAAGTCTTTCAAAAGAACTGAAATAAGGGGGCAGTCTGCAGAGGCTTAGATACAAGGAAATTACAGAGGTAAAATGTGTATTATTATAACTGGGTTAGTTATGCAAAACTGGGGAATGGGTAATTAAGGGATTATCTATCTTTTAAAACAACAAAAATTCTGGTGTTGACTGTCCCTTTAAGGTAAATGAAAATTTGTTGTTGAATGCAAAATTCCAAATACTTTTGATTGCATGATGAATTTCGTTTAGTCCTTCAGATCACTTAAAATTTAAGTAAAGTGGTTCAGTATTTATAAAAAAGTTATTAGTGTGAAATATAATTTATTGAGTCAAAAGAGAAAGGCTAATTTAAACAAGGCTACTGCAAAAATGGGTACACCAGTCTCCATTATCCCAACCTGAACTACTTAAAGGCATCTTTCTGGTGTCTCCAAGCTTTAAAGGGACATAAAGTGCAAAAAGAAATGCTCTATGTTACATCATTTACTTACTGTACTGTTGATTGCAAATACCTGTGTTTAACCCTTGCAAAGAGGATACACAAAGTCAGTTCCAAAGCAGCAATGTATTACTGGTAGCAACTTGAACAAATCTGGTGAGCCAATGACTAGGGGCATATTGTGTAGCCATCGATCATCAGCTAGTTCCTAGTAGTGCTTTGCAGCTCCTGAGCCTATGTAGGAAAGCTTTTCAAAAAAGATTGCCAAGAGAAAAAATATGAAAGTTTAATTTTGGCTTTCATGTTCTATTAATGAACAGTGGCAGCCTGAGGATTGGATCTAAAATTAGCATACATACCAATATTTTCAGATTACTTGTGATTTATTCACTAAACTCCCCCAAATCACAATTTTTGTTTGTCTTTAATCCTGCTCATTTAATTTTTTTTTAAAAGAATAACTAGTTTGTGGTCTTTAATTTTTGTAATGTAAGATTGTTATTTTTTGTAATGTTGTTTTTTTTTTCAAGTAATGTTAGTTGTTGTTTTTTAGTTTAAGCTTAGGTTTTAATTTTCTTTTACAGGTAAGTTTTTTAAGGTAGTAAGTATATTTTCATTTAATTTATGTGTATTTTAATTGGTGTTAAGTAAATGGGTGTTAGGTTAGGGGGTTTTGTTATTAGTTTAATTCTTTGAAATGTGGGGGTATGGCAGTTTAGGGGTTAAAGGGACACTAAACCCAATTTTTTTCTTTCATGATTCAGATAGAGCATGAAATTTTAAGCAACTTTCTAATTTACTCCTATTATCAATTTTTCTTCGTTCACTTGCTATCTTTATTTGAAAAAGAAGGCATCTAAGCTAAGGAGCCAGCCAATTGTTGGTTTAGAACCCTGGACAACACTTGTTTATTGGTGCTGTCCAATCAGCAAGGACAACCCAGGTTGTGAACCAAAAATGGGCCGGCTTCTAAACTTAAATTCTTACTTTTCAAATAAAGATAGCAAGAGAATGAAGAAAAATTGACAATAGGAGTAAAATAGAAAGTTGCTTAAAATTGCATGCTCTATCTGAATCATGAAAGAAAAAATGTGGGTTCAGTGTCCCTTTAATAGATTTATTTAGTGTTTGCAATGTGG